>NC_039364.1:42930381-43606065 GCF_003573695.1 Papaver somniferum
AAATTGTTTCTATATAATACTTATCGATTGATTATTATTGACGTGATCACTAAAAACTTATGCCTCTCTATATGGACTTGACAACGAGTTAACAACTAGTTAGAGACTAAGAAGGAAATAATGATTCCTAAAAAGTTTCTAGTAGTAGTATTGACACTTTTACGCAGATATATACTGACTTCGATAACCAAAACATATTTTGTATGCTTTCTCTGAGAAGTTATCTAGAAGTAGCATATAAGAATGATGTTGCTGTTTTTTCTCCTGCCTCCTAGGTTTTGTACGCGTTGATCGACCAAACTTTATTTGGGGAGCAGCCATCATCATCTGGAGATACAATGTCGGTTGTTGCGGATTTGAAACGGCAATACACGAGTTGGAATCATGTCGAAGGCACTCATTGGCATACAAGGTTCAATCACCTTCTAAACTACGGAGCAGGTAGGGGATGAACTTTTTTTTGGATCAATGAAATATAGGCTACTTAGATCCAGTATAATTAATTGGCTATTGTGAAAGAGAAGTCACAACTGTGACTCCCTCTCTCTCGTAGCTAGTAACAGAAGCCATTATTTGTTTGTTTCTTTTTTGTTTTGCAGGTTATTATAGTTATCTGTATGCCAAGTGCTTTGCCGCAACTATATGGGAAGAAGTATGCATGGAGGATCCACTGTCACTGACGGCAGGATCCAGTATTCAAACTAAATTCTTGCAGCATGGCGGTGCAGAGGACCCATCTGTTTTATTGAAGAACTTAGCGGGAGATCAGATTCTAAGATATCACAATAAAGGAGGGATTCTCCCTGACTTAACTAGCCTCTGCAAAGAAATGGAATTGTGAAAGATGCCAATGCCAAGGCAATTATTATTACTAGTCTCCAATCTCCATCAGAATTATTTACTGGAGAGAGACTAGTCTTGTCAGTTGTTGGCATGTTTCTAAAAAATGTCAAGTACCTGATTCACAAGGTGGCAAGTTTGTAATTTGTATACTAGGTGCATGTGAACAGGAGTGTCACCCTGCAGAATATATGCAACAATGAGAGCAGTTTTGAAGTCCAAGAGAAGTATTGATGCTTTTTATCTGTGGAATCAAATGTTTACTGCCTTGTCATGAGCCATTACTACTGCTGCTGCTTTTTTTTCTTACTGCTTATTGTAACAACAGTAACAACATTCCAGATAAGAAATAATGAAATATACCAACAAAACTATTTTTTCATTAATTGGCATTAGAGTGGCTTCAACAATCATAAACTAGCTTTCATTCTTAAATCCTTAATAGTAATACCTTCCTAGAAAAACTGATCACAGCTTGGGATTACTTGTTAATTATGAAGTAAACTTGGAGGTGGAAGTGGCAAATTCTGGTGCTTAGGCTTAGGCAATGCATCCTCGGCATCATTAGCCTCGTCTAAGAGACTAGTAGAAGTGGATCCTCCTAGCTTGGGCATGGCATCCTCCTGCACAGAGTCAAAAGTTGTTGTCTCTGAAAAGTACTTGAAAAGTTCAAATGTCCCATCCACTCCGAATTCTCTACTCAGTCCTCCGTTCACCAGTAACTCTGCAACTGGAGTGGTGGTTCCATCCTTGTATCCAAATAAAGCCTGGAAATCTTCTTCCTCATCATATTTTACTGGATATCTTGAAGCGGATTTGATTCTAATAACCTGCTTCTTCATCTGCGAAACAGCATCAACCCTTGCCTTTGCACTTCGAATTCTATTAGAAAGATCAGCTAATTTGGCACTCTCATTTGCAGTTCTCTCAGAAATTGAATCAAAAATTTGATCAGCAGCGTTTTGAAGGATCGTCAAAGAATTCCTTATCTGTCTGTAATTCGCGATGTAACTCTCCCGGTGATTGTTTCCGTCTTCAGATACCCGAAGCATTTTCTCTTCTCGTCGCTACCAACTGAACCTCCCCTTCAAGTGCCCAGTATAGATCTAAGGGTGTTCGGGTCATCTACATGGCACGTTTAACCTAGTAGGACTGAATAGGAAATAGTAATAATTGAAATGGTTAATTCGGGATTACAAATTAACTAATATCTGCTCTGCTGCTGCTGCTACTGGAAACCAGAAAGGCAAATATGATAATTTCAACTTGCAACAGACCGGCGATGGCTGCCTTACCATCTCCTCCGTCCACCTCACTTTCAATTCCTACAAATCCGTTATCATCAGTTCCAAAAATCATCAATGTAATTCAGCTTCCGCCATTGCTGAAACAAAAACTCCAAAAATCAATCAGTTATAAAACTTCTCAGAATCACTACCAACAGTTTCTTTCAAGAGAGTTTCTGGGTACTGGTTTTGCTTTAGCACTTGTAATTGCTACTAATCAGAGTGCCTCTGCTGCTGAATTTCCATCTGTAATGGATACTTTTTCTTCTCTACAACTGAATGAACCTCAAAATGCTCTTTCTCTTCCAACGTGGGCTATCCATGTCTCCAGTGTTGTTGAATGGTAACCCTCTCACTCTTCCTCTATTCTTGAAAATTGCTGTACAATTTTGAGTTATTATTTGCTGTGTTTTGGAATTTGAAAAAAAGGATAACAGCAATGATATTGGTTTGGCAATATGGGGAGAAATCTGGTTATGAATCTTGGAAGGGTCTTTCCTGGGGTATGGTAAGTGATTCTTACCCTAGAAATCTACTTATCATTGCTCTCTTTTGATATTCTAAAGTTGCATTGATATATTTCATCTGAAATTGCTATCATTCTAGTTGGCTTTATTAAGCAATATATTATCATAAAATGTAGTCATTATAGCGGCATTTCTGTTTCTATTTACAAATTGCTTGTAGGTAAATGTTTGAGATGGTTTTGTTGATATCTAATCCAATATTTGGAAACAAATCGAGGCGCCTTAAATCAGTGTCGGTTGTTTTACTACTCTATGTTTTATTAATCCTAATAATAACATCTATATTAGAGATTTTTCTGATATGTTGTTTCTCAACTGGCTCAGGTACCCCTTCTCGGAGGTGCATTTTGCGCGTGCACATGGCATTTCTTCTATAACTCCGAGTCTCTTAGTGTAAGAAGATTTATCCTTTGCATGCCAACTCTTACTTTATGCATACCTATATATAACTCAATGCTTCGACCAAAATTCTACGTTTACAATCTTAACTCTTACCATTGCATGGTATTACATAATGTGGCTTTATGTGTACGCCTACCCTATAATCGAAGTGCCTCAGCTAACTTAAATTTCTATGTGCACACTGTTAAGAGTCTAAAACCACATCAAAATGTAACCTTTTTTTTTATTTATCAAAATTTGTAGTTTCTTTCTTTCGAAATTGTCCTGCAGTTTCTTGTGCATGACATATGCATATCGAATAACTTGATTATTCTCCGTGACTTGTAGATTTTGGTAGCTCTTCAAGCGGCTTTGACCGTTATTGGTAACTTCACAATGTGCATTGCTGCATTACGCATATGCAAATTATCTCAACAAGGCCCTGAAAAACTCTGAAATATTGTCCAATGTTGTACCTGTGATTTCCTCAACTTTCTCCTGGGAAGCAGTGAAGGTCCACCGGAGTCCTAGTAAATGGCCTGGTAAGCTCCTCTTTCTGCTTTGGATGATACTTTAGATGCCATATTACCTTTGTGCAGATCATGTACAATGATTAAAAAACGACTTGCTCCTCTATTTTGTATGTAATTTTTTTTTTGTAGATTAACATGAAATGAAACAGGCTGTTACTTATTCATGTCAGAAGGTTGACTTCATTATCGTTTAGATGACATTGGATTTGTGGAAAATGTATATCAATACTCGTTTTATTTTACTGACACCTTGGAGGGTTTACACCAAACCTACTGTGCACGATTCACCCCCATGGAAATGATATAAAGATTATTTTTTATCTAGACTGTGAATGATGTCGTCTCTGTGTAAAATTATATATCACGAACACTTCATCTCATTAAAATCTAAGAAATTTTCTAGACTCAGATAACAGACAATCCTTCAAAGTAGAGGCCACTTCTAAAGCTATATACTTTTAGACGGTTAATAACTGTTTTAGGACCTGGCAGAAAGATAGAGATGACTTATCTTAGTAAGCTATGGCAAATTCTGCAGATAGACAAGTAGATGTTCAAATTCTACCAATTTACTTCATACATAAAAGTCCGAAGAATTATTTATTAGGGTGTGCTACCACCAACATCTTAGACTTAGCATACAATGCATCATTAGTTTTAGGGAAAACCTTACCAAACATAAAACAGTTTCCATACATCTTACATATTCATTGAGGATACACAATTGCTGCAACATATTTAAGCATCAACCCAGGTGACATGCAAGTGTCCCCATTTTTCTTCTGGAACACCCAAGGCTCTCCATACTGCTTTTGAAGCATCAACTATATTGTTGTGGCATGGTGGTTGATAATCATGTTCTTCGTCACAACCCCTTGTCGAGTCACATTCATCTACAACCATGGCAGTAACTACCCGTCCATTACCTGTTATGGCTATGTTATTCATACACCTTTTCTTATTTCTGAATTTGAACCATCCTGTCGATGGTGCTACAATTGGAGTATTATTGTCGTGAAATTGACTGTCACATTCTGATGCACCACCACCATCTTCACCTTGCGCGAAGCCATTGAGAGTCAAGACGGCTGGATGAGCAGGATGAGGTGAACATGTGAATGTTTGGTAGACTTTTCCTTCTTTGCAGCACTGGAAGTTGTTCTCCTGGTTGCATTTACCTGGCGGTGGTTGTGTACCCACGACTTGGCCACTAGGGTCACAGTTTTGAGCTTCAGCAATCTCTAAACAAGTTAGGACTGCAAAGAGGAGATATAGTAGCACCAGACTATAATATTTGATGAATATGTATTCAAACTCACTCGTTTCTTCATCTTCATAATTTTGCCTTGTTAACTCTCTCCCTCTCTATCTCTTTCTGTATGTTTAGTAATTCTCTTTTTGCTGTGTCAAAGTGGTATGGAAAAGAGGGTATAAATAGGAATGAACCGGTGAAAATTTATTACGAATGAGAGCGACTCGCACTCACAGTAGTATAGTACGAGTATTATTTTATAAAAATCAACAACCAATCACATTCTGAGCCATGGAGACTAGTCCCTACTGCAGGTGGCCTCCGTGAGTCTTGGTCAATTGAATTTCTAACCTAATTATCACGTCTATGATAGGGTTCTCTATCTATATTGACCGACTTTCCCTTCTCTTTTCTACTGTGGAAATATCAGTTATGCTTTAACTTTTGCAGTCAGATAAAGGAAAAAGAAACTCAGTTCAAGTTCCAGCTGTATTTGAAGGGTTCTTCTTTTTATTCTTTGGTTCATATGGACAATTGTTTATTCTTATTTCTCATCTTTCATTTGTTTCCATTTCACAGTAGTTTTCGATGTAAAATTGGAATGACTTGTGAGTCTTCTTCACTCGACCGGTTTCCATTTTTTTTTCCTGCAATGTGATTTTGGAGTTTGGTACCTTTATGTATCCGTTCAAAGATGGCCCAGTTAATACTCCATTTATCTTACTCTTGGTCTGGGAAGCACCGACACACGACACGGACACGGACACGACACGACACGGACACGAGGACCGGCAATTTCTCAAAATACTAGGACACGGACACGTATATATATAAATATTTTCATTAAATTATATATGTTTGTCCCCATTCCTAACATAAAAGATTAAGCATTTACCTGTCTAAATGTTCCAGCCTTCCAGGAGAACATAGATATCCATTATCAACAAAACGTTATATAGACATTTACTAGTCTATATATACATATCAACAAAAAATTAGAAGGCTTTGCAAAAGGGAGTAAAGTCCTTTCCGCGACATTTACTAGTCTATATATATACATATCAACAAAAAATTAGAAGGCTTCGCAAAGGGGAGTGAAGTCCTTCCCGCAACAGCGCAACTTCATGAACCAAATACTAGCCCAAAAAACAAGGATCCTCCAAGTATGATGTGAATGCCGCTACATCCAGGATCCAGCTGTAGAAATTTAAAACAAAGAATTGGCATAAATGAAAGTTGCCAGAGTTTGTAAGAGTGCAGGGCTACTTGTAGAAGGTCAGTTTAAACACAAATTTCAGGGGGAATTCACATCATAAAACAAAGAATTGGCATGATAGTAACTAAAATTTTAGAATAAAACAGATCAAGGAGATGGACAGTTACCTGGTCACCAAAAAATAACGTCAACAGTCAAACCAGGGGGTATAGATCCTCCACATTAGCTTCATTATCATCCAATATCATGCGTTCCATCTCTGGCTCATTAAGAGAAAGATCAGCAACTTCAAGTACACCAACAGTACCCTCCATAGTATCAAAAGAATCACCTCCAATGTCCCACATTCTTGTATCCCCTAGCAAGTATTCTGGGCTTCGTCTTGATAAGAGACGAAGATTAGTATGAACAAATACCAAATCTTCACCTCTTTGTGGAGTAATTTTATTTCTCTTCACAGAATTTATGAAACTATACGTACTCCAGTTTCTCTCACTACAAGAAGATGAACAAGGTTGGCCAAGCAACATGAGTGCTTTTTGCTGAAGTAAAGGAGCATACACCCCATAAGTAACCCACCACACATAAGGATTCATACTCCATCTATCATTTATGGTATTTGCATTTGCAAATTCTTCACGGCAAGATGAAAACTTAGCATACTCAATGTTAACTTCTCTTAACTCATCCGCATCGTAATACCTCTCGAAACACTTCAATCTTTGACCTGCAATCAAAAGATCTCTATGTGGTGGAACACGCCCTGGACGTTCATCAAGCCACTGACGACTATAATACCTATGTTGTTTCAATTATGATTTTAGTATAAATTTTTTTAACATTTAACTCAACTGACCAGAAAATATAAATAAGCGATTGCATATTTTACACTGTCATACATACCTTGGGTTCAATGAATGTGCCAAAGAGTGAAGCGGTGTGCTACTTTTACTCCAACGATCTGTTAAAATCCCGTCCACCACCATATGAAATGGTGAAATATCATATTCTTGTAAGCCCTCGTGGCGATGTATAATGCTCTTTACCTCATCTATCATTCGATCCCACCTTTCATAAACCAAGTGAAGACAAGGCTCGTCTGTGTCGCATAATCTAAGCATTTCTATGATAGGTTTTGTAAAATCAATAACATACTGCAAAGTGTTCCACCAATCATCATCCAACAACTTCTCTTTTATAAACAATGCTTGATTAGGATCATCATCTTTATATGATGACCATTGATTGCAAATTACCAAGTTACGGAGTCCTTGCTTCACATCTTTAAATCTTTGAAGCATTATAATACTAGAGGCAAAACGTGTCTCTGCAAGTGTGAATAATTTTAACTCCACATGTTCATTAAACATGGCTAATCTCATGGAATGTTTAGTGATGAAGTTTCTGATCAGTACCACCTCAGCAATAATTTCACTAATCCAAGCACACCCTTCATATACTAAAACATTAGTTCGAATATCTCTCGGATGACATATATTCTTTAAAGCAAGGTTTAGTGTGTGGACTACACATGGAGTCCAAAAAATGTGTTTAAACTGACCTTCTACAAGTAGCCCTGCACTCTTACAAACTGGTGCATTGTCCGTGATTACTTGCACAACATTCTGATGCCCAACTTCCGTAATTGTCTCAATGATCAACTTAGAAATGTACTCTTTGTCCTTCACTGACCCTTGAGTGTTGACTGCTTTAATAAACATTGCACCAGCCTCTGAAACAGCCATAAAGTTCATGAGGGGTCTTCGTTGTTCGTCGGTCCATCCATCAGTCACAATACTCACACCTTTTTCTTTCCAAGTGCTCTTAATTGGTTCTAGCTCTTTCTCAACATGTTCTCTTTCCTTCCGTAAAAGAGTTGTTCTTAGTTTATTATAACCCGGCGGAATATAACCTTGAATGCTTTTACTATCTGATGTAGCCAAATTAAATGCAACTTTATAATATGGACACCTAGCAAGATGGAACGGCAAGCCAGCTGCATAAAACAACCGTGCAATTATGCTATCCATTTCTTCACGTCTGGCAGCATTATACAATTTCTCTATTGGGCTCTCAACCCCTCTTTTCTTCTTCCTAGGATCTTCAACAAGTGATGAAGAATTTGACGCAAAAGAAGAACCACTACCTGATCCACATGTTGGCAGAGGCACACTTTTAAACTTAGATGCTTTTGCTCTGGCCTCAGCTTCATCACTCAATTGTTTCATTTCCTGAAGTTTATGTTCTCTGACCTTTGGACATATTCTAATTCCAGAGCCTGGAATCTTTAACAAATGTGCTTTCACTCTTGAATATGAACCTGAATATGGAACTTGACAGTGGTTACATACAAAATTCCAATTACCACCACCTTTAACTTTATCCTTCTTAGTCACATATCTCCATAGCGGAGTAGTGCTTAAAACCTCTTCGTTCATATCTGGCTATCTGCATCAAAATTAAAGAGATGATAGCCATCAAAATACAAGCATAAAATCATTACAAGCAGAAAATTAAAAGATAAATTATAAGTATTATATATAAAGCTCAAATTCAATGAACGACCAAAAATTCCCCCAAAGGCCCCAAAAAAAACCCTAAAACCTACACAGTAGACAATACACATGATCCCCACCACTAAAATCAAAACAAAACCCAAATTCACCAAATACAGCAACAACCCAAATTCACAATAGATTGAAAATAGAACAAAAAATCAATAACTCAACAAAATCATGCAAATCAGAAGGAAGAAGGGAGAGTAAAAGAAAGAGAACATACCTTCAAATTCAATGTAAACAACTAAGAGATAAAGCCATAACAACTAGCAAATGATTGTAAAAAACTAAATAAGTTGATTTTCGGATGATCAACTTAGATCTGAGAAGAGAAGAGTAAAGGTGAGGGAGACTGTGGGAAGGGGTATTCTTCTGAGTTCTGAGAGTAGAAGATAGACGAGAGAGAGAGAGATGAGTTTTGATAAAAAAAAATTTTTTTTTTGGAATTTAAGATAGAGGGTAACATATGCGTCCGACGTGCGTCCGATGTGTGTCCAATGTGCGTCCAACGTGCGTCAAGTGAGGACACGGATTTTGATGCGTCCGACACGCGTCGTGTGGGCGTCGTGGCCGCGTCATGTGTCCATAGTGCGTCCGACACGGACACGGAAACGAATCTGATGTGTCCGTGCTTCACAGCTCTTGGTCAAGCATCTAACTCCTTTAAAATCCTAAGCTCACGAGGCTCCACGTTGAACGGTGATCTTTATCCATTCATAGAACTGTTCCGTTTCACTTTTTTTCAAAAGAAAGAAAAAAGAAGAATTTCCACACAAATTTCGCACATAAAACATAAAACCAAAAAAAACACGTACCAAACCCTAAGAACCAGTTTTATGTTTGGCTCACAAAACATAAAATTAATAAATAACACGGAACAAACCCTAAGATATGCTCTTCGTTTTTCTCCATTCTCTTTGATTTTCAGAGTACTGATTGCTGGTTTTAGATTCATGGAACAGAAATTGGGGTTTGCTCCTTTCCTATTTTTTACTTGGCTATTTCGATACTAGGGTTTGTTGTTTTCTCATTAGTGGTAATAAAAAACAGTTTTTGTTACCAGGTAAAAGAAATCCGCCAAACAACTAAACCATAATCGTGAACAAGGTAATCCATATTTTGTATCTTACTATTAGGGTTTACTATGCTGTTACTGGTACTGTAGTTAGAAGTTAGAAGCATTCATGTTGTTACTGATTGAAACATACTGATGTGTGTTCATGTTGGTGTACTTTGATCAGCATATTGAATTTTTTCCTCTTTATAATTGTTGCAGAGTATAGAACTGATAATGGTGGTGCTGCTGATATACTACGAGGCAAAATGAATTGATAGGAACTAAAATGAATTGGGTCAGTACATTGAAAATGTATTCATGTTTTGTGCAATCTCTTTGGCGTTTTAGATTCTTTGATCTTCTCTTTGAAAACAACTTTATCAGGCTATAATAATCAGGCTATAAGAATGGCTTATTATGATTTTCAGTTGAGTATCTTAGGTGCGCTGCACAAACTGATAATGTGTTAAGTTGAATGGTCCATAATTATAAATGGATTATTCCGGATGATTCATCTGACATTCGTAAGCGGATTTCTGGGGCATAGATTTGCTATTATGGTATTGGAATAACGCTTCAACTCCATCTTTCAGTTTGAATTTTCTTCCAAAGGTATGGCTGCACATGACGATAATGAATTTTCTTACAGTTTGCCTCCAGAATTGTCTTCATAGAAGGTTCAATATGAATTATGTTATATTTCAACTGTTTTTTTTCTTCTTTTTCTCCTATTTATAGGAAATTATTTGAAAATGTTGTAGAAGTGGGAAGCACATACAAAGTTAAGGATCTCGCTTCTATTATGTGCCAATACTGCCCAGCTGCCTAGACATTTCTCAATACTATCCAAACATTTTCATATTTTCCTGGAGTTGCTCCATATAAATTGAATGTTTTTGTTTTTTTGCAGGTAAAGAAACAAGATGAGATACTTAGTGCTGCTAATTTTGCCGCAAAAATGTGTTACAAGGTGCCTGGCTGCTC
The DNA here is from genome assembly GCF_003573695.1 of Papaver somniferum. NCBI lineage: Eukaryota > Viridiplantae > Streptophyta > Magnoliopsida > Ranunculales > Papaveraceae > Papaver > Papaver somniferum. The sequence goes on from NC_039364.1 coordinate 42,941,016, forward strand.
TGATATACAACAACCAAGTTTATGCAAAGTAGGATCTTGCACTACTTTATTAAAGAAGCAGGTGAATACACTTTTTACATAAATACACTTTGAGTTATTAGAGAACTTTTTCGTCGCTTACATTCTCGGATGTTTGTTATGCCATGTATTCTGACTATAATGCTTTATTTTGTATGCTTCCTCAAATTAGACGTTGCATGGAAGTTAGTCTAAAAATCTTCACTTTTAGAGAACTATTTGCGAAATTCACCCTAGACTGAGACTCGACGTTGGCTGTTTGGTAATCTAGAACCAAACCAAGATTGATTATACAATATCCTAGCTCAATCCAACGTGTCCTAAATCTCATGTGTAGAGGTTCTGGAACTAACAAGTATCTCAGTAAAAATATAATCATTTGTTGTCTACTTGGAATAGTTTTATGGCCTTTCTGTGGAACGTTTTTGTTTTTTTCGTGTTTGTAGGCTTAGACGCTTGCCCAATTGCAGTGAACAACGCAGTCAACCTAAGGTGCACAATACTTATGGAGCTATAATGTTCCTCACTTTGATCCCGAATCATGGCAATACAATCACAATGCAAAAATGGAATAATATAGGTGAGTAATCGTAAGTGAAATAAGATTACCACTGCTTCCTCCCACCAACTTCAGAATTCTCATGTGAATAACTAGCATTCTCATGTGTTACCGTATACACAACTTCACAATTTACTTACGTTAGCCATACTATATATAATATCTAGTCTACACAAATTGTGTTGTCTATTCAGGTATTTTGTGAATTTTGCTTGCTTTCTCTGATTGTATTCTTTTTTAGCTCGGAGGTGGTATGCACTTCACTCCAGACCATAGTATCCAAGCCAATACGTTCAAGTATACCTGCGTTTTGGATGCCACCAAGTTTACATGAGAATCCAGCCAATGGAGTGCACCTTCCAGACACACCAATGACTGGTGGTCAGATTGGAAATCAGGACCCTCGCTCGCCAAACTTAACCAACTTTCTTACCTACAATTTACTTTCTAATTACGGTGAGAACATGATTTTGTGAGTTGTCCACAGTGATTCTCTAATATTGGTTTATTTGTTCCCTCTCTCAATTAGTAGTCGACACTAGATATGGAGAAGGCACTCCTTCGCCAGGTTGTAAGCCTTTCATCAGAACAAACTAATATAGTTCCACCAGAACAAAAGGAATCAAGTACTTCTATATAAGGTATACAGTCATCCACCTGTAGTAGCATTCTCATCCATGAATGTAGAGTGGCTCCCAAATTTAGTCATTAACGTTTCATGTTCTCACTTTATGTTCTCAGAAACAAATTGTTTGGTGGTTGGTGCAGAGTTGGAGAAACGGATACAAAGATCAAGAAAGGTATATAGTCTTTACCGTATTTAGTTATAATGTTTTGTTTTCTCACTTTATATTTTCAGGCACGAAATTTTGGTCTGAATGTCACAATCAGTTGGATTACGGTAGTCACTTTCAGATCATATGACCAAGGTAGAAGTAGTCGTATGATATTTTAAATTTTAGTTCATTGAAACATTGGGAGCTGTTTTTTAGCCCTTAAATTTGAGATATTAGTTCTACTTCAGCAGGAGGTTCAAATTACCAATTTTAAGGCTAGACTATCCGATTGACTGCACGAAAAGGAAGTAAGTGATCTCATTTTATCAATGTGTAATTGAGCCCTCTTCTAAGGATTCCAGATGTTCAGTGGATGAGAAGCATTATGTTGTGGATGATGTTTAAGTCTGCAAGGTTATAGTCACGGAAAACTGTACATATCTGCAGGCGTCAATAGTTACTTTCACATAGAGTACTTCTAGATTTTTGTCAAATGGCATGGGTGATAATTTTCATTGATTTATCATATGCTGCATTTCTTCAAGTAGCTCTTCCAATAACTTTTATGCAACTTACAGTTATCATATACTGCATATCATCTAAAAAATTTCTTTATCAACTTTGGGGATTTCTCAAAAGTGGACGCCATTAAAGAAAATTTTAACAGTGTCGTTTCTTAGTTTTTTGGCTTTTCTTAGTTCATTGGCTTTTCTATGTAATAATTACCCTACTTTGGATAAACTCACATGTTCTCATGCAACAAGCAAGATTATCTTATGATGCCTCGAGATCTGTTACATATGCTTGCGCCCTAGCAGGTGAGCCATTGATCACCACTAAAACACGGTTTTTGCCTATGAGGAAAGATTGGACAGTGGGAACTTATATTTTCTTTACCTTTGAGTCTTTTGCAAGTCAATTTTGGAAAAATGATTTGTGGTGGTTGATTTTACAGGACCTTTAGAATTGTTTTTATGTTATTTCCCGGCACACCAAGTAAAAAATGCGTTGCCTTCGCCCCGCCTGCACCAAATCAAAAATTCATTATCATGGGGCGGGGCGAAGCCGCGCCCACACCAAGTTAAAAGATCACCGGGTTTTGTTTTTCTTTTTTGATATGGGTTAAAAGAATTCTATCTTATTACTTCATCCTTTAGGTGTTTTTGTTATGGCTGACGATGTTCAGTTGGAGCAACATTGCAAGGCTAAGGCCAAGGCCAGTACTTACGCAAGGCCAGTGCCACCGGTTCATCCACTGACATTTCCCTAAATATTTCCAAGCATGGAGAAGCTTACATTTTTTCCATTTGAGGTATGTGCGGAAAGCATGTATCCATTGTTAATGTTGTTTCTTCCACCATTTTTCATACTCTCAATTGAGGTATGTGCGGAAAGCATGTATCCATTGTTAATGCTTATAGTAAATGGATACCGTTACATCTAGGTACAGCTTCATCTTTGCACCAACTACCACGGTCATTTTGATACCAATCATTGGATCAAGGGGAACTCCTACAGAGCAACTTTTAAGACGGTTTAGGAAAACTGAGGTAAATTAATAGTGATAACTTGACTATTTTTCCACTGATAGACATTACCGACACTTATAAGTGCTAAGAAAATTTCATTCTTTCTAGATTATATTTGTTAGATACACCATTTTTCATGATAACATGTTGATATCGGGACGAGGCGAAGCCGAGCTTTACCAAATCATATCGGGACTGGGCGAGGCGAAGCCGAGTTTTACCAAATCATATCGTTACTGGGCGAGGCGAAGCCGAGCCTTATCAAATCATATCGGGACTGGGCGAGGCGAAGCCGAGCTTTGCCAAATCATGTCGGTACTGGGCGAGGCGAAGCCGAGCCTTGCCAAATCATATCGGGACTGGGCGAGGCAAAGCCGAGCTTTCCAAATCATATCGGTACTGGGCGAGGCGAACCCGAGATTTACCAATATCGAGGCTGGGCGAGGCGAAGCCGAGCCTTACCAAATAATATCGGGACGGACTGGGCGAGGCGAAGCCGAGCTTTACCAAATCAAAAATATCGTTCAAAGAAAGAGGAAGTGATGCATTGTGTTTGTAGTTGGTGCATGACTACGTCGTTCTATTTGTAATTATAGATTGAATTGGTGAACCAATTCTACAAAGCTGCCCGGGCGTAGCACGGGCACAAAATCTAATTAATACTGAAAAGTGAAATGTATATGTTTCTTCCTTGTGATGGATATATCTCATGCTTTTGTTTGTCATTCTTGTTCTCAGTTGTATGACTTCGAGTAGATATATATATATAGGGGTAGGATACGTTGACATGGTTATATTGACATAATCAGTTTACATGGTTATAGTTTTTTTTACTGAACCCAAACGGCAAAGAATTTGAAGCTAATTTTTTGGTGACATGTTCTTATGAGTCTCTACATTCCAAACAAAAATGAGAGCACTCCGAGATGTATAAAACCACCATCTATGATTTTGAATACTAACCGTTGAAGATTAACGGTTGAAATTAAAATTTGTTGATGATGAAGTTTCGTATTCCAGAATACTCTCATTTTTGGTAGAAATGTAGAGTTTTATATGAGGAACATGTCACCAAAACATTAACTTCAAATTCATTGCCTGTTGGCCTCAGTAGAAAAAATGGCGCTAAAATGTGAAGATTATGTCAATATAACCATGTTTAGATGCCAAAATTGGGGTTTTTTTTTGTCCTAGAATACTTGCTATACTCCATATTTTTCCATCTTTTATCCTGATTTTCCCCTAACTTGGAATCATGCCATAACATGGAGAATTGTGTATTTTAATTTTCAAGGCACACTCTTAAATACTTTTCTCTATATATTTCTTCTAAATTGAATTTTTCCAACTAAACAACAAAAACCTAGACATTTAAAAACTGGGAACATTAAATACTAACCTAGGGTAATTATGGGAAAAAAACTATTCTCTTTGTGTTTCTTAATCTTTGTGCAAAATCCAATTTTGGCATCTAAACTAGGACGGAGGGAGTATATTTTTTTACCGATTAGAGAAAATAGATTAAAAAGCACACAAACCGTGTGCACGTTCAAGTAGATAAGTACTTTGGTATTCCAGTCATGGACACTTTTTTTTTTTTTTTTTTTTTTTTTTTTTTTTTTTTTTTTTTTTTTTTTTTTTTTTTTAAGAAAAAGAGTAAGAGAGCTCGTCAAGGCTAACTACTCTGGTTTACATCCAGAGGATCACATGAGCCAAGTCTAGCTTCAGGGTGATCCATCAAAATATGAGTACGAATATTACAGTTATCCTTAAGAGTAGTGTTTGGTGGAGACTGTAATAAGGTCCAAAGAGACTGGAGGTTAGGACCTTTCCAGTTAAAGTTTTGCAATAAGATAGAATGACTAGCTATTCTAGATAAGTTGGCTGCAGTGGTGTTTTGTTGAGGCGTCAGCGTGATGAGCCTGCCCAACACAAAATCGATGGGTTCTATGCTTCTGTCGGTGTTTTGAATGTAATCTCCTTGAAACCTTTCCTGGACTTGTAGCTGGTGGAGAGACTGAATGGTTTGCAGATTTCCTTCTTCTTCTACTGCATAATCAATGTATTGCTGGTGCATTTCCTTCCCCCAATTCAGTGCAAGTTGAGCTCCTCTGCTTGCTCTGATTTTTCTACTGAATCCAATTATAATGTCTTTGATGTTTCTTGCTCCAATGCATTGACCTGTAGAAGACATTTCCAAAAACACAAAGTTAGTATAAGATGGTAGATCACTATTAGCCTTTATATTGTTTACTTCAAGAATGTGTATCCTAATAGTGATGCCAAAATATCCCCCATGATTTCTGTCCAGACTGATGGAGCTTGTACGATGAGCATTTGAATTCTGTTGATAGTAAGGATTGTTTAAGATATGGACTGGGTTGTGATGCACTCTATAATAGTTCCATAGATATTGAGTGATCTTCAGGGAAGTATCAACAGTAGAAGGATTTATATTTCTGAAAATATGATCACATCTAGCTTTCCAGATGAACCAGCAAATGGTAACACAGGTTGCATTCCAGCTAGCTGTTGGATTATTCTGAGTAAACCAGTTGTTGAACCAATCATAGAAAGACCTGAAGGTGGAAAAGAGTTGGTGATTCTCCCCAAAAAGTTTAGCCCAAACATCAGAAGCAGCTGGACAGGCTAGAAGAACATGAGTGATATCTTCAAAGGAATTCTTGCATATGGAGCAAATTGGATCAATATAGTGCAGGATACTAGCGGTCTTGGCATTGGTAGGGAGAATGCCATGAGCACATTTCCATATGAAAACATGGATAGATGGAGATGTGTCTAGACTCCAAATTTTCATTCAAGGAGCTATGATAATATCATTGGCATACTTGTCAGTGATCTGTTTGTCATACATGGATTTGACAGAGAATTTTCCTGTATTTGTCAGCTTCCAGGTTATAGTATCTTCCGCATTTGGGTTGTGATGAGTGTGGGTAATGAGGTTTTGAATATCTTGGGAAAACCAAAGGGATAAGACAGTAGTATCCCATTCTCCATGAGCATTGAAGAGTTGGTTAACAGTTTTGAGATTAGGTGGGCAGTGGGGAGGTTTTTGGATGATGTCTGAGGAACCTTCAATCCATATGTCATCCCAGATACTAATTTTTGTCCCATCTCCAATCTTCCAAATGTCATATTGTTGGATGCAAGAGATTCCCTCTAGAATTCCTTTCCACATCCAAGAATCAGTGCTCTTTGGTTTGGTGTCCATTCTGATAACTTCTTGATTAGGGTAATGAGAAGCTTTCATTGTAGTGCTCCAGAGGGAATTTGGCTCTTCAACTAATCTCCAGGCAATTTTGGAGATCATTGCTAAATTGAAGAATTCCATATTTTTGAATCCCAAACCACCTAGATCTTTTGGTTTGTTAACAACATCCCAAGCAATATAGAATAATCCTTTAGATTTGTCTTGCTCCTTGTTCCAGAAGAAATCCCTTTGAATAACATTTAGTTCTTTGCAGGTACCTTTGGGGATCTTGAAGCAATCCATTTGGTAAATACTTGAAGTAGAAGTAATAGTTTGGATGAGAGTGACTTTTCCAGCTGTAGAAAGGTTGGTTTTCCAACCAACAAATCTTTGCTTTAGTTTATCCACACAAGGTTTGAAGGCTTGTATTTTGCTTCTGTTGGTGAAGAGGTGTGAGCCTAAGTATTTACCAGTGCTTCTAATCCTTTGAACATGCATAGCTTCACTTATTTCATCAGTAATGTTTGGAGAAGTGTTTTTACTGAAGAAAATTCCAGATTTGGCAAAGTTGATCAGTTGACCAGAAGATTTCCCAAAGTCTTGGAAGATCTTGATGAGGTTGTTTCATTCTGTCATGTTGGCTTTGCAGAATATCATGCAGTCATCAGCAAATAAGAGATGGTTGATAGTAGGAGCATCATTACATATTTTGGTTCCATGAATGAGCCCTTGAGTTTCAGATGATATCAGATATCTTGATAAGGCCTCCACACATAATAGGAATAAATATGGGGATAAGGGATCTCCTTGTCTGATCCCTCTAGTTGGTTTGAAGAATTTACCAGGAGATCCATTTATTAAGACAACAAGGTTGGTGGTGGAAATGCATTGATGTATAAGGTTGCACCATTGCTTGCTGAAACCCATCTGTATCATAACTTTGATAAGGAATTCCCAGTTGACCCTGTCAAAGGCTTTGGCCATATCAATATTAATTCCCATGGTGCCATTAGCTCATTTTTTCCCTTTTCTGGTATTCATATGGTGTATAATCTCATGGCCAATGGCAATGTTGTCAGATATTTGTCTGCCATGGATGAAGGCAGACTGAAAGGGAGAAATAAGTTTTGGAAGAAGAGGTTTGAGTTTTTGGGAAAGAAGTTTGGATATGATTTTGTAGGTGGTATTGCGTAAAGAAATAGGCCTGAATTGGGGTGGGGTTGTTGGCTTTTCAATTTTAGGTATGATAGAAATGAAAGTGGAGTTCATCTCTTTAAGAATGAAGCCAGAAGTGAATTTTTTTTGAACCATGCTGATGATATCTTCACCAACTACCTCCCATTTGGCTTGGAAGAAATTTGGTGGGAAGCCATTAGGACCTGGGGCTTTGTCACCTGCCATGCTGAAGAGTATGTTTTTGATTTCCAAGGCATCTGGAGTTTTGAGAAGATTGATGTTCTCATTGTTGGTGATGGTAGTGGGTATAAGATCTATGAGGGATTGATTGATGATGATGGGTTCAGCTGTAGCCATATTTGAGAAATGGTTAGTGAAGCAAAGATAAATTTCATTGCTGTTGTGTAGCCAGTTGCCCTCTTCATTCTGAATGGAGACAATTTTGTTTCTCTTGTATCTTCTCTTGGCAGAAATATGAAAGAAGCTTGTGTTTTTGTCTCCAAGTTTGATGAGATGATCTCTGCTTTTAGTCTTCCAGAACTCTTCTTGAATATCTTGCCAATGTTCCAATTTTTTTCTTGGCTTCTCTAATAGCTTGACCTCTAGTGCTGTTAAAAGTGTTCTTAGTAACCCATTCCAAGTGTTTAATACTGTCTTCTAAATTTGTCTTGATATTGCCATATATTTCTTTGTTCCATTTGTTTAATTTGATCTTAAGATCTCTTAGCTTTCTATCTATCTTGATAGCAAGGATCCTTTGTGTTCAATCTTCCAACATTCAACTATAATCTCTTTGCAATCTTTATGATCCAGCCAGGGTCCAAAGAATTTGAATGGTATATGACATTGTTTTCAGGATGGATTGGTATTGAGAAGGATTGTGTTATGATCAGAGCCAATGACTGGAAGGTTTGAAATGGCAGAGTTAGGGTGTATTTCAAGCCAACTTTCAGTATCTAGGCCTCTGTCTAGTCTCTGTTATGTTAACTGAGTACCAACTCTTCTGTTAGTCCATGTGAATGGACATTCAGTGTAGCCCAAATCAGTCAGTTTAGCTGCTTCCAATTTCTCAATAAAGATGTTAGCTTCATTATAATGAATAGGATGATTGTTGTATTTTTCATGATCATGTAATACAAAATTCATATCACCCATTATCAACCAAGGAAGAGTGTTATTGGTATGAGTATTTTCTATCATTTTCCAGGAATGCAATTTATCTAGGGTAATGTAGGGGCTACCATAGTAGCCTGTGAAAAGCCAAGGTTCCCCATCAATAGGATAAACATTAGCACTTATATGATAGTTAGAGAAGTCCTTCATAGTGAGGTTGAGGTTTTTTTTCCAGGCTAAGACTAAACCACCAACAGTTTTAGATTTACCCCTAGGTTCTACAAACCAAAAATTTGTGACTCCTATATTGCTAAGGATAGCTTTTATATTTCTTGTTTGTTGTTTGGTTTCAGATAAAAAGAATATGTCAGGATTATACTTATTTAGTATATGATCTAGTTGCCTACTAGTGTTTGGTTGTCCTAGTCCTTGACAGTTCCAGGCCAAAATAGAGTAAAATTGCCAGAAATATGAGACAATAGGATATGCAAAGATTATAATGATGTACCCTATTCTACTAATTAGTAGAAATGTAAACTCTGACAGAAAGAGCTGGGGATAAAATTAGTTACCTGAGGAGTTATGAAAGGGTTGGCTCCCTCAAGACTGCCAGTAGTCATATCATGCAGAAGATCCTCTTCCATTTGCATTGTTTGATTATGGATTCTCTTGGTAAGTTGATTTTGGTCCCAGTGATGTAAGAGGTTACCAGTTGAACCCTCTGGAATGAAGAGCTTTCTTTTTGGATCCATTAACTGAGGGTGAAAATGTGTATCCACAACCTTGAGTTTGAACTCCTGTTTTCTTCTTTCCCAAAGAAGTTGTTTCTGTTTATTGAAGTCCTCATTGATTTGGTTTTGTATTTCAGTTAAAGATGGAAGTGTTTCAAAGACATTGGGAATGCCATCAGAGGGTTTTGGTACATGATGGTGGTTGTTGAATTTTGGGAAAATGTATTCAGGAGTAGTAGAGTCACCCACGCCAGCAGTATTGGTAGAATGCAATTTCCTAGCAGCAGCCTTAATGTTGATGCCTTTTTTCTTGAAAAGCTTCTCCCTGTTTCTATTACTCTCAATGATTTTTCGATGCTTCTTTTGACAATCCAGAGCTTCAGAATTTGTAGTAGGAATTTTTTCACTGATAGGGTGATGTAGACCAGCTTTAAAGATTATGTTGTCCTCAGGTCCATCAAGTTCTTCATAGCTGTTCATAAGGATTATCTTTCTTTGAGCTAGTCTCATTTTGATGGCAAACTCTTCAGCTGCATCCTTGTCAGAGTAGTGCCTTATCTTGATGGGATTTTGAGGACTATTGGTGTTGGAATTGTTGGGGGCATTTGAGTTTGTAGGGGTGCTAGAAGATGAGGGGTATAAGTTGTTGAGATTTGAAGGATGGTTATGGTGAAAGGTATGTTGAGGTTGTGATTTTTTTTCTTCACAGAGAGGACCAGTGTGATCATGGATTCTGTAAACTTTGCAGAAAGCAATACCATTCAGAGCATAAGCCATCTCAAGCCAGTAGGATGTAGTGGGGTTTTCATAAGCATCAATGCCATACTTGAGAGCTTTGGTTACATCAATAGTTAGCAGAACTTCCAGGTTCTTTTCATCTTCATCTCTGCCATAATGGATTCCAGCTGGTTTGATGATATTTTTGATATCTGGGATGATGTGCTTTGGAATCCTTTTAACCAAATCCCAAATCCACACCTTATAGAAGTTAGCTTCATCAATGAAATCAGATCCAGATGGTGGGAATTCAGTGAGGACTATGAGTTTATCAAAAATTCCTCTGGTACCTCATTTCCTAAAGACTTTATAATCTTCTATGCTGCCAAGTTTGTAGAGTAATAGTTTCTTCTCTTTTTCCAAAGATTGATTTCAGGATTTCTTCTAAGTTCCCAGTTAGAATTGATAAATCTTGAGATTGTTCAAGTTTCATGGGATATCTTGCTGCATTATCTTCCAATGAAGACCCATTTCCAGTCTTCGTTCTTTTTTGGTAGAGTGTTCTCAGCATTAATGAAAACTTTTGGGAAAAGGTCTCCAGGGATATTTGGAGAAGAGTTCATTTGATCAACAAGGTAAGCAACTGGATCAGATGATTTAGTTCCTGAGGAAGAGGCCATGAAAAGGTTTCTAGTAGTGTTTTTGGTATTGAGAGTTATGATGATGGTTTGAGTAGTTCTGGTTATCAACACTTTAATTTGAATTTTGTGATGTGGGTATTTAGTTCTCTGAAAGTATTCTTTGTTGTTTTGTTGAAGGTGATAAGTATGATGCTCTATAATCCAAATGTAATCAGAGGTGAATTACAAGTCCCATGTGCATTCCAGTTGATCATAGTAACTATGCTGTATGGCTTTGCTGACTGAGTTGGTGATGTTGACTACTGGAAGTCTTAACGAGAGAGACCTGTCATAGAGCCAAATGCTAAAAAAATACAAGATATGATTATGATAAAATTTGGTTAATCCGTGAGATCTTTTAGAGGGATAATTTCCAGTGTTTTTAATAGTAGTACTAGTATGGTGTATAATATATTGATGACAACTAACATGAAAGGTGATTTCTCCTGTATCTAAGTTAGAATGCAGAGTAAGTAGTTTAGCAATATTAGATAGATTTATGTAAAGGATAATGAGTTTAGCCAAACCGTGCCTAGAGTGAGCCCATTGCCCATTGGTCTTGGCGGTGGTCTCGTGCTTTGATAAAGATTGCTTATACATCCACTCAGTTGTGGTGCTTGAACGAGTCAGACAGTTGGGGAGCTGAGTCGTATTCGTGTGATCTTCACATGCGAAGGAAGAATCAGTTATTGGCGCTGAATGAGTTGAACTGCCAAGTGTACTGCTGTTTATTCTCATTGCTCCATCTGTCCAAATTTTGTGATTTAGATTAGTGAACCTAGAGAAATAGCGGTTGCTTTGCATAGGCTCTATGTAATTATGCCTATGTTGCTGGAGAAATGAAACGAAAGTGATAAGATTTTGAGTATTGTAGACTGAAGTTTTTTCTCTTTGGAAACCTTCGCCACTTAATGTTGAGACGACCCAACACCAAACGATGAGATCCACTATAAGAGTCTCTGTTGGAACTGAAAAATGTTTCAATTTCTTATTCTTTTCTTCCTCTTTTTCTTTGTTTTCCTTGAGAGAAAATATTTTACTCCAATCGCCATGGATGATGCTAATGCAAACATAGATCGAAAGTGTTAGAGCATAGCTCGGTCGACCTCGCATGTGTTGCTATATCAAGCATGTTTGTAAATGTTAGTGATCAAAACTATGAGTCTTGATTTCTAGTCTACATAGCTAAGTCTCGGACTAGGATAGAAAAGTGTAGTTGAGCTCAAGGACTTCATGGAGATTCATTATACAACGACGAAGATCTACTCAAGGAACCGTGGAACTTCATCAACAAAAAGGTATGTGGAGACTTGAACTTATCTATCACTCAAAAGTCTATCTATTTTATCTCCTATTTATTATGAGACAAAAGTCGTATGCTATATAAACTGGATCATACACATTTGATATTTCGAGCCAAGTATATCTCGCCTATCTATATCTCGAAATCATGTGTTGGTAAAGCTTTTCGCTTTGATCAGTTTTATCTTCACCTAGTGACGAAAGTCATAATGTTTCAATCACTTTGAAAATCGCTTTGACGAGAAATAGTGTAACAACTATATAACGTCCTCTAAGAATGTTTCAATGGTTGGAATGAGAGTTTAAGTCAATATAACCAATGATGGATATAAGCATTGTGTGGTAACACATATGTGAATAAGTCCTATTCTTTAATCCGAAGTTTGCGAACTTTGTTGATTGAGAGAAACTGGAGGAATTGGCTTTGCCAAGTCCGCGAACTCAATCCGCGAACTGACGGAAGTTCTCTTACCGAGAATTTATGCTGGGATTTTCAAAAACTCGTTTGCGCGTTTAGTCCGCGAACCTAGTCCGCGAACTGGCGGAAGTCTCTTTGCCGAGATTTTCTGTTGAGTTTGGAAAACTCTGCCGGTTGCCTTAAGTCCGCGAACTTGTTTGCGAACTTGAGTGGGTTATGATCTAAAGATGTGCTATGAACATGAAACTTAAATTACTAAGGAATGCAGTATGCAAACCGTGACTAAAGTTCATGAGCCGATTCAAATCGAATCAAATCATCTTTGTTTCAATTGTGTCTTGTGTAGTTACGTAAGATCTCATAGCAATTGAACAACTCTATAACTAGTTCATTTGAGTTAATATGAAATTCTCATATGGTTAACCTTTTGGGTTACTATGTTGAACCAACATACACGTACACGTTTGGGCACAATTTTCACAAACCCAGTAAACGTATATCTCAAGTGTGTGTGACAAGCTAAGTTTTCGATCTAACAGTTGAGAAATATTAGCTTGAATCTAAATCAGGTTTCCATATAACGGTGAATATTGATTGCTTTGTACCTAAGGCAAAACCATGATTTGAATACTATATAAAGGAGACATCTAGCATTGGGCAAAACTAATCCCCACACGTCTGTGTGATACTAGTGCGCTCGCTAGAGTCGATTCTCCTCTAACCTTTGGTTTCTTCTCTAAAACCAGGTTAACGACTTAAAGACTTCATTGGGATTGTGAAGCCAGACTGATACTACTTTTATCGTAGTTGTGTGATCTGATCTTGCATCTTCTATCGTACGAGTATAATCTTATTGATTGGCTTGAGATCGCGAGAGTTCTCCGATAGGCAAGATAAAGAAGTTACAAACATCTTCGTCTCACTGTCTGTGATTCCTCGACGTCCTCTTGTTTATACAAGTAAGACTGTTGAGAGGTGATTGATTAATCTAGGATGTTCTTTGGGAATATAAGACCGGATTATCAATTGGTTCCTGTTTACCTTGAGTTCATATCATAAGACGGAACAAAAACCTAGGGTTCTTCTGTGGGAGACAGATTTATCCTTTGATAGACTTTTTTGTGTGATATAGATTTGTTTATTATCAAGTCTGCGATTTTGGGTTGCAGCAACTCTTAGTTTTGGGTGAGATCAACTAAGGGAATCAAGTGCACAGTGTCCTGCTGGGATCAGAGGCGTATGGAGTACAACTGTACCTTGAATTAGTGGGAGACTGATTGGGGTTCAACTATAGTCCAGTCCGAAGTTATCTTGGAGTAGGCTAGTGTCTGTAGTGGCTTAATACAATGTGTATTCAATATGGACTAGGTCCCGGGGTTTTTCTGCATTTGTTGTTTCCTCGTTAACAAAATTCTGGTGTCCGTGTTATTTCTATTTCCGCATTATATTTGTTATATAATTGAAATAATACAGGTTGTGCGTTTGTGATCATCAATTGGAAATCCGACCTTTGGTTGTTGATTGATATTGATTGATCCTTGGACATTGGTCTTTTCTACCTTCCAAGTATTCCTTGTGTTTGATTAGGACTCGCTGATTTCTATTAGCTTGAGTAATATGAAAAACAAGAGAGAGATATTAACTCCTTGAGATACTTTTATCTAGATTGAGTCTGACTGTCTAGTTGATTCTCTAGCAAAGTATTTCGGAGTTAGTCCATACAGATTGCTAAGCGAAATATTGGGTGGTGTTGTTAGACCCCCGATTTTTTAGAAAGGGCAAGAAGAAATTGATTGAGGTTGAAGACGAGCCGCACATCAACTGGTATCCTCGGGAGCATTGTGTTACTCGATTGCCCCATGGAATTGCTTTTCCACAAGGATGTGAGTCTCATGGTAATGAGAGGGATTTTGCATGGTATTTGGATGATCTTCAACATAATTATGAAGTGAAAATAGAAGAGTTTCTGCTGAATGAGGGGACACCAGGGATTGTGCATGAATTGATGATGGATTCTCCAGTAGAGCGTCTTCGTCAGCATTTCAATCAGCCAAAGCCTGTACTTATAAATCAGAATATTAGAAACCCATTTGCTGAATTGGATGCCCAATTTGAGTTTGGGAGCAGCAATGAACATGCAACTGGTGAAGGGAGGCGTAGGACTACTAGAAAAGGTATTGATGTTGAAGGTTGCTATGTTACTGGTATTCCAAAATCTGCCAAACATCCACAGATGGGTTCTAGAGATCACTGGGTTTTGTATGCATTTCATCCCAAATATGGCTCGTTTGAGGTTTATGAGGGTGTAGCTGTTGTGGCTGATCGGTTCTTGGTGTCTGGTGTGAGCCGAGTTGGTTATCAGACCATCACTCTTGAGCCACAGGAGAGAATGATGGTTCGTCAGATGGCTGGCCAATCTTGGCATCATGATGAGCCTATGCGTTTTCCAGTGATGGATTCGTTGTGTCCAGCCACTGGAAGGATCGACTGAGCGATTTTTGCAGGTTTTGAGAATCCAAAAACCAGTGTCTCCATTAGCTACTGAGCCAACCGTATTTCCATTCACCTATCCCGGAGTAGAGCCTGAGATGGATGAAACTGCACCTTCGATGGAGATTTCGACTGGTTCCCCCATTGAAGATGAAGTCAATGATGTTGGTCCTGATGGTGAGAATCAAACTCCAGTACCTGAGAGACGATCTGTTGTATCTAGAGTTCCGATGACACGCAGCCGGTCTCGAAGCGTTAGCCAAGGGACACAGAGCAAGACTCGCCTCTTTCATCAGTAAGAGAAAGTTGGATCTTTTAATTTGACTTATGTTCTTTGAAATACATTGGTTTTGGTTTTATGATGGTGTTTGTTTATTTTAAGGATACTGTTCTCTTCGAATTTCGAACTTCTCTGATTTGTGGTTGTAGCTTTATATGAACAATTTCGGTTTCTGGCTTTGTGTTTAACTTTGGGTGTATGTTTATTGAATGCAACTTGAAAAAGCGGGGGTCTAACAACACCACTAAATATTTCGCTTAGCAATCTGTATGGACTAACTCCGAAATACTTTGCTAGAGAATCAACTAGACAGTCAGACTCAATCTAGATAAAAGTATCTCAAGGAGTTAATATCTCTCTCTTGATTTGATTTTTACTCAAGCTAAAAACAATAGCGAGTCTTTATCAAATACAAGGAATAGATTGGACGGTACCAAAGACCAATGTCCAAGTGTTAATCAATGAAATCAACAACCACAAGGTCGGATCTCTAATCGATTAAACTTTAACGCACAACCTGTATTATTTCAATTATAAAGATAAACAATATAATGTGGAAAATGAAATAACACAGACACCAGAAATTTTGGTAACGAGGAAATCGCAAATGCAGAAAAACCCCGGGACCTAGTCCAGATTGAATACACACTGTATTAAGCCGCTACAGACACTAGCCTACTCCAAGCTAACTTCGGACTGAACTATATTTGAACCCCAATCAGTCTCCCACTAATTCAAGGCACAGTTGTACTCCTACACCTCTGATCCCAGTAGGATACTGCGCACTTGATTCCCTTAGTTGATCTCACCCACAACCAAGAGTTGCTGGAACCCAAAATCGCAGACTTGATAATAAACAAATATATCTCACACATAAAAGTCTAGCAAAGCATAAATTTGTCTCCCACAGAAAAACTCTAGGTTTTTGTTCCGTCTTAAGATATGAAATCAAGGTGAACAAGAACCAATTGATAATCCGGTCTTATATTCCCGAAGAACAGTCTAGATTAATCAATCACCTCTCAACGATCTTTCTTGAATACACAAGCAGATGTTGAGGAATCACAAACAGTGAGACGAAGATGTTTGTGACTCCTTTTATCTTGCATATCGTAGAACTCTCACGATCTCAAGCCAATCAATAGATTGTACTCGTACGATAGAAGATGCAAGATCAGATCACACAACTACGATAAAAGTAGTATCGGTCTGGCTTCACAATCCCAATGAAGTCTTTAAGTCGTTAACCTGGTTTTAGAGAAGAAAACCAAAGGTTAGAGGAGAATCGACTCTAGCGAGCGGACTAGTATCGCACAAACGTGTGGGGATTAATTTTTCCCAATGCTAGATGTCTTCTATATATTGTCTTCAAATCAGGGTTTTTCCTTAGTTACAAAGCAATCAATATTCACCGTTAGATGAAAACCTGATTTAGATTCAAACTAATATTTCTCAACCGTTAGATCGAAAACTTAGCTTGTCACACACACTTGAGATATACGTTTACTGGGTTTGTGAAAACCGTGCCCAAACGTGTTCGTGTATGTTGGTTCAACATAGTAACCCAAAAGGTCAACCATATGAGCATTTCATATTAACCTTGTTCTTCTTCACCATAACTATCTCAATTGACTCAAATGAACTAGTTAGAGAGTGGTTCAATTGCTAAGAGATCTTATGCAACTACACAAGACACAATTGAAACAAAGATGATTCGATTCGATCGTATCGGCTCATGAACTTTAGGAGATAAAAGAGATAGACTTTTGAGTGATAGATAAGTTCAAGTCTCCACATACCTTTTTGTTGATGAAGTTCCACGCTTCCTTGAGTAGATCTTCGTCGTTGTATGATGAATCTCCATGAAGTCCTTGAGCTCAACTACACTTTTCTATCCTAGTCCGAGACTTAACTATGTAGACTAGAAATCAAGACTCATAGTTTTGATCACTAACATTGACAAACATGCTTGATATAGCAACGCATGCGAGGTCGATCGAGCTATGTTCTAACCATCTCCCCTTTTGTCAATTTTAGTGACAAAACTATTAATACATATGGAATACAAAAAAGATAAACTTTAGTGGCTCCTATCCATAGTCTAATCTTCAACGTTCCTTGAAATCTTCGTCCTTCCAAGTACTCCAATGATCCCAAAGGTTGTAAGTTTAGCATCACCGTTGTTGAAGATCCGTAGCTATAACAATGAGAGAAATCGAGATTCTCGATCATCATTATACAATGACATAGTATTATTATGTAACATCAAAGTCCAATTGCATCACGGCTTTAACAATAATACTAGGGTGATATGTATCACTCCCCCTTAGTCAATACTACATCTCACATGGAAACCGCTCCCCCTTACGCAATGATCCGAAAACCATATGTATATGTAGTAGAACTACACATTAATTCTCCCCCTTTTTGTCAATAAAATTGGCAAAGGTACAAGAACGGAATCCTAATGAAATTTACGAGAAGAGACGTCTCATAGACTAAAAGAAAAAAAAAATACATACCAACTTAATTTAGATGCAATCATAAAGCCGAAGCTAAATGCATTCATCAAGGAGTTTTAAGATACAAGATAACCCCTATAAAATTCCACAGCCGCACACCCCGCAAGATATTACCTTTAAGCACAAGTTCAAAAGAACTCTCCCCCATTTGATGTCATTCCCGAGAGAACAACAAGAGCGACCTTAATTTCGAAAGAAAAGAAGGATTTTTAATTGGACACTAAAAACCATAGGAAAATGATTTTCTATATCCAAAACCCAATCAAATTAATCACGAGAAAACCCATGATTAATTTAATTGGAATACGCAACTAAATCAAACCACAAAAGTGATCAATTTAATTGATTGTGCTCAACATAAGTAAACTTACGGAGCTACGACTAAGGTAATCATACGGAGATGACTAACTTAATCGTTCACATAGTCAACATAAGGAAAATCTTACGGAATATACGACTACATCAACCAATAGAACATGGTTAGTATAGCCGTTCATATACTCAACACAAGAACTTGTGGAATATATGAAAACTCAACTAGACTAATTACAAGAGAACCCATAATTAATCTAATTGGAATAAAAACAACCAAACTAATCACGAAGGTAATCAATTTAATTGTCAAAAGTTTTGCTCGACAAAAGAAGACTTTCGGAGTAACCAACCAAGATGATTAATTTAGTTCATAATGCTCAACAGATAGTATCTTATGGAACAACCAACAAAGCCAATAAGAAAAATTGACTTAGTTGTAACGTGCTCAACATAAGACACACAATGGAGCCTTCACGGTAGTACAAAAAGAATGGATCAATGAAGATCAATACCGTGGAATACATACAAAGATCTATTCTATCTTTCCATCACTATATGCATAATGACATAATAGACTTTATCCTTGTCACACAAAAGATTTTATCCTATTTTCCATCAAATAAATGACTGCATAGGCATAACTTTTGTATTTGTCAAAAGTCCATTCGTCCTTTCATCAATACGAATACCAATTCATGAACGACTTTACTTTTGAGAACATATGGATCTTCAAGTTCACAGACGCAAACAATACATATCCCATAAAAAATATAGCAATACCACAAAATCATAAAGATTAATACCGCAATAACATCATCCTCCAAATATTTTTAGAATTTAAAACCAATAAACCTAAAAAATAAACATAAGAAGATGAAAACAAAATAGCTATGTGTAGTCACAACCTTCGCTATTCAAAACGCTAGTTATTCTTCCAAATAATTCAAAAAGAAGACATATTAAACAACAAACTAGAACCAAGATCAACGAAAAACTAAATCCTGTCTGCAACCAGGATTGAACAAGAATGAGTTCCCAGTTGCCTTCCTTAGTTCGCCTTTTAGGTAGTCAAGGTTCCTCGTTGCAATACTGAGTTGTTCTCGAACGACCTTAAAGTTCCAAGAAGATTTCCTACCAGTTGTGAAGAAATCTGAACTGGTAGTTTGTCTTCGTTTTCATGATCAAGAGCATGAAAGCACGAGATATCAATAGGACAAAGCTCAACATCATCAACCTTGTTGCTTCCCTCCATTGTGCACCAAAAAGACTTTTAAAAATCTTTTTGACTTGGAACACATTATATATAAGGAATTCCATCAAACCCTAGGAAACATGTCGTTCGTGAGGGTTGGTGCGTGTGAACTGGAGAACGGGCCTAAGATAGCCAAAGAAGCCCAAAAGTAAAAAGAAATAGATGTTGAGGAGCAAACGAATAAAGTAACATCGAATGCAGTACAATCCTGACAGCTTTCTCAAGATGAAAATCCTGAGAATCATGAGCATCCCTTTTTAACTAAACATAATTAAAAGAGATGCAATGAACATGTCAGGGTGTAATAAGATGAGCATCTTGCTCATCATTATTTACTTCTTCTTTTTCTTTCATCGGTATTTATCAAGCTACCTGTATAGTTGAAGAAGCATTATCAAGAGAAGATTTAGAAGTACCTGTGTTGACTGCATTCCATGTTTTCTTGATATTCCGTCTTAGTTTGTTTATACAGATCTTCAGATCAGACACCCTATTGTTGACGTGTAGAAAATCTGAGTTGGAAGACTTGAATTCACAGTCCTTTTTGAGAAGATTAGAGGAACTTAACTCGTTTTTCTTTCTCCTGTTCCTTTTCTCTTCCAGACTGATTTACAGCACCTGTCACACTTTTGCGTTTTTTTTTCCACCGTTGTAGGCATCCTTCGGTTTGAAAACATAATTAGGAAAAGCCTTATCACAGTATACCCCTTGAGGCCGAGAAAGGTTGATTCCAATCTGTGATATAGGTTTAACAACTTCTTTAGACATCCAAGTAAGAATGTTGTGAAGTTTTTCATTCCTTATCCGAAGACGACACCTTCGCTCAGAGTGTCCTTTGTTTCCGCAGTAATAGCAGTTGAAGGACTTACGTTCAGTAGTTCTCTTTTGAGCAGGTTTAAAGAAGTAGAATCCTTGTTTTTGCAAGCTGACACAGGTTCTTCACATGGAGAATTATTAACAGCTTTAACAAACTTAATCTTACCACTGTTAGGAGCGTCTATTCCTTTATATCCCAGACCAGTTTATCATGATGTTCTTTACAGCTCCCAGCATAGAAGACAGTTTTGTAGAGCTAGAACGAACCTATTTAGATTCTCTTCCAGTGATTTTACCTTTTTAAGAGCAGCAGTGAGTTTGGTTTCAAAGGATTTCTCTTTGGTAAGAAGACTGCGTTCTTTGTCATTGAAACATTTCTGTTGAGATTCACATCTTGCTTCAGTTTCGGCAAGTCTCTCTTTTAACATACAGAGGTTACGAAGAAGATTATCACATTCATATTTTTTTTATCGAACCTCTTCTTCATGATCTTTAATGGTAGATTGTAAAAATTTGTATCCACCATCATAACCTATGAAGAGTTTTCTCAACTTTCTGTTTTCTTGACAGAGAGGACCCATGTATTTTCTCAAGCAAGCTGTTTTCCTTGTTTCTTTCAATTCACGATTAAACAACTTGATGTATTAAGAAACTTCCTCATCAAGACTCTGTCCTTCTTCTGAATCACTATCATCCGAGAGATCATCCAACTGTTCATCAAGAGATTTTTTCCAGTTGAATGCAGATTCGGCTGAAGGAGACGTGAAAGAGTTTTCCTCAGTGGTTTCAGATCTTTGAAACTTATCTGAGCAACCCTGTACTGATGTTGCGTTGTCAGAGATAGTACTCTTGTCCATAGAGTCAAATCGCTACAAACACAGACTTGTAAGGTCTTAACCGTGTTTGCCTGCTCTGATACCAATTGAAAAAGCGAGGGTCTAACAACACCACCCAATATTTCGCTTAGCAATCCGTATGGACTAACTCCGAAATACTTTGCTAGAGAATCAACTAGACAGTCAGACTCAATCTAGATAAAAGTATCTCAAGGAGTTAATATCTCTATCTTGATTTGATTTTTACTCAAGCTAAAAAAAATAGCGAGTCATTATCAAATACAAGGAATAACTTGGACGGTACCAAAGACCAATGTCCAAGTATTAATTAATGAAATCAAAAACCACAAGGTCGGACTAATCGATTAAACTTTAACGCACAACCTGTATTATTTCGATTATAAAAATAAACAGTATAATGTGGAAAATGAAATAACACAAACACCAGAAATTTTGTTAACGAGGAAACCGCAAATGCAGAAAACCCCATGGACCTAGTCCAGATTGAATACACATTGTATTAAGCCGCTACAGACACTAGCCTACTCCAAGCTAACTTCGGACTGGACTATAGTTGAACCCCAATCAGTCTCCCACTAATTCAAGGTACTGTTGTACTCCTACGCGTCTGATCCCAGCAGGATACTGCGCACTTGATTCCCTTAGTTGATGTCACCCACAACCAAGAGTTGCTGCAACCCAAAATCGCAGACTTGATAATAAACAAATATGTCTCACACAGAAAAGTCTATCAAAGGATAAATTTGTCTCCCACAGAAAAACCCTAGGTTTTTGTTCCGTCTTAAGATATGAAATCAAGGTGAACAGGAACCAATTGATAATCCGGTCTTATATTCCCGAAGAACAGCCTAGATTAATCAATCATCTCTCAACGATCTTTCTTGAATACACAAGCAGATGTTGAGGAATCACAAACAGTGAGACGAAGATATTTGTGACTTCTTTTATCTTGCCTATCGGAGAACTCTCACGATCTCAAGACAATCAATAGATTGTACTCGTACGATAGAAGATGCAAGATCATATCACACAACTACGATAAAAGTAGTATCGGTCTGGCTTCACAATCCCAATGAAGTCTTTAAGTCATTAACCTGGTTTTAGAGAAGAAAACCAAAGGTTAGAGGAGAATCGACTCTAGCGAGCGCACTAGTATCACACAGACGTGTGGGGATTAGTTTTGCCCAATGCTAGATGACTCTTATATATAGTCTTCAAATCAGGGTTTTGCCTAAGTTACAAAGCAATCAATATTCACCGTTAGATGAAAACCTGATTTAGATTCAAGCTAATATTTCTCAACCGTTAGATCGAAAACTTAGCTTGTCACACACACTTGAGATATACGTTTACTGGGTTTGTGAAAACCGTGCCCAAACGTGTACGTGTATGTTGGTTCAACATAGTAACCCAAAAGGTCAACCATATGAGCATTTCATATTAACCTTGTTCTTCTTCACCATAACTAGCTCAATTGACTCAAATGAACTAGTTAGAGAGTTGTTCAATTGCTAAGAGATCTTATGTAACTACATAAGACACAATTGAAACAAAAATGATTCGATTCGATTGAATCGACTCATGAACTTTAGTCACGGTTTGCATACTACATTCCTTAGTAATTTAAGTTATTGGTTATATTGACCTAAACTCTCATTCCAACCATTGAAACATTCTTAGATGACGTTATACAGTTGTTACACTATTTCTCGTCAAAGCGATTTTCAAAGTGATTGAAACAATATGACTTTCGTCACTAGGTGAAGATAAACCCGATCAAAGGGAAACACTTTACCAACACATGATTTCGAGATATAGATAGGCGAGATATACTCGGCTCGAAATATCAAATGTGTATGATCCAGTCTATATAGCATACGATTTTTGTCTCATAAGAAGTAGGAGATAGAAGAGATAGACTTTTGAGTGATAGATAAGTTCAAGTCTCCACATACCTTTTTGTTGATGAAGTTCCACGGTTCCTTGAGTAGATCTTCGTCGTTGTATGATGAATCACCATGAAGTCCTTGAGCTCAACTACACTTTTCTATCCTAGTCCGAGACTTAACTATGTAGGCTAGAAATCAAGGCTCATAGTTTTGATCACTAACATTGACAAACATGCTTGACATAGCAACGCATGTGAGGTCGACCGAGCTATGATCTAACAATCTCCCCCTTTGTCAATTTTAGTGACAAAACTATTAATACATATGGAATACAAAAAATATAAACTTTAGTGGCTCCTATCCATAGTCTAATCTTCAACGTTCCCTGAAATCTTCGTCCTTCCAAGTACTCCAATGATCCCAAAGGTTGTAAGTTTAGCATCACCGTTGTTGAAGATCCATAGCTATAACAATGAGAGAAATCGAGATTCTCGATCATCATTATACAGTGACATAGTATTATTATGTAACATAAAAGTCCAATTGCATCACAACTTAGTCAATACTCCATCTCACATGGAAACCACTTCCCCTTACGCAATGATCCGAAAACCATATGTATATGTAGTAGAACTACACATTAATTATCCCCCTTTTTGTCAATAAAATTGGCAAAGGTACAAGAATGGATCCTAATGAAATTTCTGAGAAGAGACGTTTCATAGACTAAAAGAAAAAAAAATACATACCAACTTAATTTAGATGCAATCATAAAGCCGAAGCTAAATGCATTCATCAAGGAGTTTTAAGATACAAGATAACCCCTATAAAATTCCACAGCCGCACACCCCGCAAGATATTACCTTTAAGCACAAGTTCAGAAGAACTCTCCCCCATTTGATGTCATTCCCGAGAGAACAACAAGAGCGACCTTCATTTCGAAAGAAAAGAAGGATTTTTAATTGGACACCAAAAACCATAGGAAAATGATTTTCTATATCCAAAACTCAAATCAAATTAATCACAAGAAAACCCATGATTAATTTAATTGGAATACGCAACTAAATCAAACCACAAAAGTGATAAATTTAATTGATTGTGCTCAACATAAGTAAACTTACGGAGCTACGACTAAGGTAATCATACGGAGATGACTAACTTAATCGTTCACATAGTCAACATAAGGAAAATCTTACGGAATATACGACTACATCAACCAATAGAACATGGTTAGTATAGCCGTTCATATACTCAACACAAGAACTTGTGGAATATATGAAAACTCAACTAGACTAATTACAAGAGAACCCATAATTAATCTAATTGGAATAAAAACAACCAAACTAATCACGAAGGTAATCAATTTAATTGTCAAAAGTTTTGCTCGACAAAAGAAGACTTTCGGAGTAACCAACCAAGATGATTAATTTAGTTCATAATGCTCAACAGATAGTATCTTATGGAACAACCAACAAAGCCACTAAGAAAAATCGACTTAGTTGTATCGTGCTCAACATAAGACACACAATGGAGCCTTCACGGTAGTACAAAAAGAATGGATCAATGAAGATCAATACCGTGGAATACATACAAAGATCTATTCTATCTTTCCATCACTATATGCATAATGACATAATAGACTTTATCCTTGTCACACAAAATATTTTATCCTATTTTCCATCAAATAAATGACTGCATAGGCATAACTTTTGTATTTGTCAAAAGTACATTCGTCCTTTCATCAATACGAATACCAATTCATGAACGACTTTACTTTTGAAAACATATGGATCTTCAAGTTTACAGACGAAAACAATACATATCCCATAAAAATATAGCAATATCACAAAATCATAAAGATTAATACTGCAATAACATCATCCTCCAAATATTTTTAGAATTTAAAACTAATAAACCTAAAAAATAAACATAAGAAGATGAAAACAAAATAGCTATGTGTAGTCACAATCTTCGCTATTCAAAACACTAGTTATTCTTCCAACTAATTCAAAAAGAAGACATACTAGACAACAAACTAGAACCAAGATCAAACGAAAAACTAAATCCTGTATGCAACCAGGCATTGAACAAGAATGAGTTCCCCAGTTGCCTTCCTTAGTTCGCCTTTTAGGTAGTCAAGGTTCCTCGTTGCAACACTGAGTTGTTCTCGAACGACCTTAAAGTCTCCAAGAAGATTTCCTACCAGTTGTGAAGAAATCTGAACTGGTAGTTTGTCTTCGTTTTCATGATCAAGAGCATGAAATTACGAGATATCAATAGGACAAAGCTCAACATCATCAATCTTGTTGCTTCCCTCTATTGTGCACCAAAAAGACTTTTAGAAAATCTTTTTGACTTGGAACACATTATATATAAGGAATTCCATCAAACCCTAGGAAACATGTCGTTCGTGAGGGTTGGTGCGTGAACTGGAGAATCGGGCCTAAGATAGCCAAAGAATCCCAAAACGTAAAAAGAAATAGATGTTGAGGATCAAATGAAATAAAGTAACATCGAATGCAGTACAATCCTGACAGCTTTCTCAAGATGAAAATCCTGAGAATCATGAGCATCCCTTTTTAACTAAACATAATTAAAAGAGATGCAATATGAACATGTCAGGGTGTAATAAGATGAGCATCTTGCTCATCATTATTTACTTCTTCTTTTTCTTTCATCGGTATTTATCAAGATACCTTGTATAGTTGAAGAAGCATTATCAAGAGAAGATTTAGAAGTACCTGTGTTGACTGCATTCCATGTTTTCTTGATATTCCGTCTTAGTTTGTTTATACAGATCTTCAGATCAGACACCCTATTGTTGACGGGTAGAAAATCTGAGTTGGAAGACTTGAATTCACAGTCCTTTTTGAGAAGGTTAGAGGAACTTAACTCGTTTTTCTTTCTCCTGTTCATTTTCTCCTTCCAGACTGATTTACAGCACCTGTCACACTTTTGCCGTTTTTCCTTCCACCGTTGTAGGCATCCTTCGGTTTGAAAACATAATTAGGAAAAGCCTTATCACAGTATACCCCTTGAGGCCGATCAAGGTTGATTCCAATCTGTGATATAGGTTTAACAACTTCTTTAGACATCCAAGTAAGAATGTTGTGAAGTTTTTCATTCCTTATCCGAAGACGACATTTTCGCTCAGAGTGTCCTTTGTTTCCGCAGTAATAGCAGTTGAAGGACTTACGTTTAGTAGTTCTCTTTTGAGAAGGTTTAAAATAAGTAGAATCCTTGTTTTTGCAAGCTGACACAGGTTCTTCACATGGAGAATTATTAACAGCTTTAACAAACTTAATCTTACCACTGTTAGGAGCGTCTATTCTTTTATATCCCAGACCAGTTTATCATGATGTTCTTTACAGTCTCCCAGCATAGAAGACAGTTTTGTAGAGCTAGAACAGAACCTATTTTGATTCTCTTCCAGTGATTTTACCTTATTTAGAGCAGCAGTGAGTTTGGTTTCAAAGGATTTCTCTTTGGTAAGAAGACTGCGTTCTTTGTCATTGAAACATTTCTGTTGAGATTCACATCTTGCTTCAGTTTCGGCAAGTCTCTCTTTTAACATACAGAGGTTACGAAGAAGATTATCACATTCAGATTTTTTTGATCGAACCTCTTCTTCATGATCTTTAATGGTAGATTGTAAAAATTTGTATCCACCATCATAACCTTTGAAGAGTTTTCTCAACTTTCTGTTTTCTTGACAGAGAGGACCCATGTATTTTCT
This sequence comes from Papaver somniferum, assembly GCF_003573695.1. Taxonomy (NCBI): domain Eukaryota; kingdom Viridiplantae; phylum Streptophyta; class Magnoliopsida; order Ranunculales; family Papaveraceae; genus Papaver; species Papaver somniferum. The sequence continues at coordinate 42,967,403 of NC_039364.1, forward strand.
CAAGCAAGAAGTTGTCCTTGTTTCTTTCAATTCACGATTAAACAACTTTATGTATTGAGAAACTTCCTCATCAAGACTCTGTCATTCTTCTGAATCACTATCATCCGAGAGATCATCCAACTGTTCATCAAGAGATTTTTTACAGTTGAATGTAGATTCGGCTGAAGGAGACGTGAAGGAGTTTTCCTCAGCGGTTTCAGATCTTTGAAACTTATCTGAGCAACCCTGTACTGATGTTGCGTTGTCAGAGATAGTACTCTTGTCCATAGAGTCAGATCGCTACAAACACAGACTTGTAAGGTCTTAACCGTGTTTGCCTGCTCTGATACCAATTGAAAAAGCGGGGGTCTAACAACACCACCCAATATTTCGCTTAGCAATCCGTATGGACTAAATCCGAAATACTTTGCTAGAGAATCAACTAGACAGTCAGACTCAATCTAGATAAAAGTATCTCAAGGAGTTAATATCTCTCTCTTGATTTGATTTTTACTCAATCTAAAAACAATAGCGAGTCTTTTTCAAATACAAGGAATAACTTGGACGGTACCAAAGACCAATGTCCAAGTGTTAATCAATGAAATCAAAAACCACAAGGTCGGATCTCTAATCGATTAAACTTTAACGCACAACCTGTATTATTTCGATTATAAAGATAAACAATATAATGCGGAAAATGAAATAACACAGACACCAGAAATTTTGTTAACGAGGAAACCGCAAATGCAGAAAACCCCAGGGACCTAGTCCAGATTGAATACACACAGTATTAAGCCGGTACAGACACTAGCCTACTCCAAGCTAACTTCAGACTGGACTATAGTTGAACCCCAATCAGTCTCCCACTAATTCAAGGTACAATTGTACTCCTACGCCTTTGATCCCAACAGGATACTGCGCACTTGATTCCCTTAGTTGATGTCACCCACAACCAAGAGTTGCTGCAACCCAAAATCGCAGACTTGATAATAAAAAAATCTGTCTCACACAGAAAATTCTATCAAAGGATAAATTTGTCTCCCACAGAAAAATCCTAGGTTTTTGTTCCGTCTTAAGATATGAAATCAAGGTGAACAGGAACCAATTGATAATCCGGTCTTATATTCCCGAAGAACATCCTAGATTAATCAATCATCTCTCAACGATCTTTCTTGAATACACAAGCATATGTTGAGGAATCACAAACAGTGAGACGAAGATGTTTGTGACTTCTTTTATCTTGCCTATCGGAGAACTCTCACGATCTCAAGACAATCAATAGATTGTACTCGTACGATAGAAGATGCAAGATCAGATCACACAACTACGATAAAAGTAATATCGGTCTGGCTTCACAATCCCAATGAAGTCTTTAAGTCGTTATCCTGGTTTTAGAGAAGAAAACCAAAGGTTAGAGGAGAATCGACTCTAGCGAGCGCACTAGTATCACACAGACGTGTGGGAATTAGTTTTTCCCAATGCTAGATGTTTCTTATATATAGTCTTCAAATCAGGGTTTTGCCTTAGTTACAAAGAAATCAATATTCACCGTTAGATGAAAACCTGATTTAGATTCAAGCTAATATTTCTCAACCGTTAGATCGAAAACTTAGCTTGTCACACACACTTGAGATATACGTTTACTGGGTTTGTGAAAACCGTGCCCAAACGTGTACGTGTATGTTGGTTCAACATAGTAACCCAAAAGGTCAACCATATGAGAATTTCATATTAACCTTGTTCTTCTTCACCATAACTAGCTCAATTGACTCAAATGAACTAGTTAGAGAGTTGTTCAATTGCTATGAGATCTTATGTAACTACATAAGACACAATTGAAACAAAGATGATTCGATTCGATTGAATCGGCTCATGAACTTTAGCCACGGTTTGCATACTGCATTCGTTAGTAATTTAAATTTCATGTTCAGAGCACATCTTTAGATCATAACCCACTCAAGTACGTAAGCAAGTTCGTGAACTTAAGGCAACCAATAGAGTTTTCCAAACTCAGCAGAAAATCTCGGCAAGGAGACTTCCGCCAGTTTGCGGACTAGGTTCGCGGACTGAGTTCGCAGACTTGTACTACACGAACGAATTTGGAATCCCAGCAGAGATTCTCGGAACAAAAACTTCCGTCAGTTCGCGGACTGAGTTCACAAACTGAGTTCGCGGACTGAGTTCACAAACTGAGTTCGCGGACTTGGCAAAGCCAATTCCTCCGATTTCTCTCAATCAACAAAGTTCGCAAACTTCGAATTAAGGAATAAGACTTATGCACATATGTGTTGCCACACAATGCTTATATCCATCATTGGTTATATTGACCTAAACTCTCATTCCAACCATTGAAACATTCTTAGAGGACGTTATATAGTTGTTACACTATTTCTCGTCAAAGGGATTTTCAAAGTGATTGAAACAATATGACTTTCGTCACTAGGTGAAGATAAACCCGATCAAAGCGAAACGCTTTACCAACACATGATTTCGAGATATAGATAGGCGAGATATACTCGGATCGAAATATCAAATGTGTAGGATCCAGTCTATATAGCATACGACTTTTGTCTCATAAGAAGTAGGAGATAGAAGAGATAGACTTTTGAGTGATAGATAAGTTCAAGTCTCCTCATACCTTTTTGTTGATGAAGTTCCACGGTTCCTTGAGTAGATCTTCGTCGTTGTATGATGAATCACCATGAAGTCCTTGAGCTCAACTACACTTTTCTATCCTAGTCCGAGACTTAGCTATGTAGACTAGAAATCAAGACTCGTAGTTTTGATCACTAACATTGACAAACATGCTTGATATAGCAACGCATGCGAGGTCGACCGAGCTATGCTATAACACAACTTTACTGGTATTTTTGTTTATAATGGTAATGGGTGTTGATAATGAGATTGTATTCATGAAATTTCTGAAGGTATCTATCCTTAGGATGGGTAGGATACGAATTAATCTCTTGATTTAGGTCGTAAATAGGGACAGAACTGGAGAGGAAAGATGGGTTTGAACATACTAAATCTCCATTATAACAATTTCCAGGGGGTTCTAATTGATGATTGATTTTGAAATGTTTGTAACATATTCCTGGATCAATTTTGGTGATAAATATAGAATTGGTGCCTGAAATCATACTGAGAGTGGGATTGTAATTTATAGAGATGTTGATGCAATTGGTAGAGGAATTTGGTATACTGTTTCTGGTGATTTCAGAAGGGGTTGAAAGAGTTGTATGGTGAGTAATCTTTGTGATGTTTGTGTCGCCTGAGTTATGTGTGATTTATGAGATACCAGGGATTTATGTGATTGTTAGATTGCCTGTGATTTTGATGAGCTTAATGTGATTCATGAAGAAAGAATTGAAGAAACAGGAAGCAGACTTATAGTTCCGGCTTAAGTTACGATAGAATTCAGGTGGAAAATAGCCGTTAGGAAACTAAAAAACAGGAGAAACGGCTAGAAAACGGCTAGAAAAGGCCGGAAAAAAGAAAGAAAAGATAGAGCTTAGGTGGGAGGAGAGAGAGAGACGTACATGATTCTGGGTACACACACGTTCCGGTCAGTGGTATATTTGCTCTTCCTATTTGCATTTTCACTAAAGGATGGCAAGTAAGAGCAATTGCAGTGGACGAGCAAACCTATAATTATGCTCCAGGGACGAGACGCAACGGGACGGAGTAAAGACTAAAATCTGGACCAAAACCAAATTCCAGACCATATTTGGTCTGGGACCAAGACCAAAGCTATATATAGTGGAGCGGATGTATAATCACCGTTTGTCATCGGGCGTGTATATAATCTACGCCTGTTGTGAAACGTACGTAAAGTCACCGCCCCATAAAGAGGCGTGTATATAAGTTACGCCCGGTTCAGGCGTTGCTGAAATGTTCGCCCGTTGGAACGTTGCTAAAGTTTACGCCCCACGTCAGGCGTTCATAAAATTAACGCCCCATTCAGACGAAGATTATACAAACGCCCCAGCCCGGCGTTGATATTGTTAACGCCCCACGCCAGGCGTATATGTAGTTAACGCCCCAGCCCGACGTTGATATTGTTAACGCCCCACGCCAGGCGTATATATAGTTAACGCCCCAGACATGCGTTGATATAGTTAACGCCCCATGCCAGGCGTTTATATAGTTAACGCCCCATCCCGGCGTTGATATAGTTAACGCCCCACTCCAGGCGTATATATAGTTAACGCCCCAGCCCGGCGTTGATATTGTTAACGCCCCACGCCAGGCGTTTATATAGTTAACGCCTGTTGTTGAGCGGACTTAATAGCTCCGCCCCAAGCTTGAGTTTAAAAAAAAAATTAAAATACTTAGACAAAATTGATTTTGAAATTTTTTTATACCGTTGGTAATTCGAACGTTGAAGAAAATGGAACGTTGGATAATTTGGAACGTTGGAAAGTTTGGAAGACATTTTGGAACGTTGAAAATTTCGGAAGAAACACCTATATATACACATGAGATCCTGTGACATTTTCCCATGACTAATACTTCAAACTATCTATCACACCAATAAGAAGAAATATTATTTCTGCTTTCAAATCATTTGGAAAATTTTCACGGATTCGCTTACAATGGCACCAAGAGTAGCACGAGGTCCAAATTTTACGACAATCGAAGATGTAACAATGTGTAAAATTCATTTATCTATATCTCAAGATTCTAGTGTTGGAGCTGATCAATCAGAGGCGACGTTGTGGACTCGTATCAAGGATGATATTGAACTTCATTTACCTAATAATCCAGAGCGGTCTTGGAGTTCTTGGCAAAAACGATATCAGGGAATAAGTAAAGATGTGGCGTTATTTTCGGCAAAAGAGGCAGAAGTTGAAGGTGAATATCATACTGGATGGGGTCCTGAAAAGAAGGTAAGCATTCTTGATTTTTCGAACAATTGTTTTCCAATATTTAATAAGCGCCCATGTACTTAAGTGTTTTTAAATACATTAACAGCTTGAAGAAGTTAACAAGAGGTTCAAGGAATGCAACGATGGGAAAAAATTTAAGCACGAAGAGTGCTACCCAATTGTGTTAGAAAATATAAAATATAATCGGTGATCGACTTTTGTATTCGATACGACGCATGATTTGGACACTTATGAGAATAACGAGGAAGATGATGAAGGACTGCAAACAACAACTCAAGGAGAGACCGGTAACGACACAGATGGGGGAGACATAGAGAACACATATCTTCGTAAGATGGGGAAAAAAGCAGCAAAAAATTGAAGAAAACAGGGAGAGAGAAATCCAGTCACCAAGAGGAATTGATGGGAATAATTAGTAAAGAACAACAAAATTTCAATACTCATTACCAAGCACAATCAAGATTCAAGATGGAACAAAGAGCAGCAGAGTTTGCAGCAAAACAAGCTGAACATGCGGCAAAAATAGCCAAGCAAGCTGAAGACGACGAATTTCGCATCATTATGATGGATCTTCAAAAAATGGATCCTGTACAACAAGAGTACTTCCAACTTCGCAGGGCGGAGATAGTTCGGAATAGAAGAAACCAATCTTAACACAAAGGCGGAATAGTTCAAACCTTAATTATTTCTCCTATTTAGTGATTAGTAGTATTATTAGTATTATTATGTTTTAAATTTCTTATTATCTGAACAATTAGCATTATTATTATGTAATTTTTGGATTTTAAATTTACTTCCGTTGATTTGAATTAAATTTCTACTTTTTTGAAACATACGACCTTAATTAAAACTTGAGGATGTTTACATACAAAGAGATAATAGAACGTACAGCAAAATCATTTGGGAAAACTTGAGGATGATTACCAAATTTAACATAGAAAGGAAATGACAAACGACAATTTTTAATTCCCATATTCTGCCCATATTATTCGATCAAGTCATCACGCAAGCGAATATGTGCATCTTTGTTACGCATTGCACGTCGGCGTTGCTGAGCTCTAATTTGGGAAAACTCGTCACTATTCCCTTAATATATTAACCGGTGCTGCGTTGCTACGTTGTTCATAAACATGTGGCCAGTCACCGGGTAGACGCTCATCCTCGACTATCATATTATGTAAGATAATACAAGTTTTCATGATATAGGCAAGCACATCTGGATTCCACATTCTTGCAGGTTGTTTGATGATTCCAAATTGTTGTTGAAGTACACCAAATCCCCGTTCAACATTTTCTTGCACCCTCTTGCATCGATGAAAATATTTCCTTTTTCCTACCAACCGGATGTTTAATGGCCATAATAATAGTAGGAATCTCTGGGTATATTCCATCACCTAGATAATACGGCATATCATATGAATGTCCGTTCACCTCATAGCTCACCGGCGGTGCTTTTCCTGTTACAAGACTTCGAAAAACATATGAACGGTTCATAACATTAATATCGTTGTTAGAGCCGGGCATACCAAAAAAAGCATGCCAAAACCATAGGTCATACGACACCACTGCCTCCAACACGATACTTTCGCTCCCTTTATACGCGGTGTAAGCCCCAGATTCTGCCGACGGACATTTATCCCATTTCCAATGCATGCAATCTAGACTACCCAGCATCCCAGGAAATCCCCGGTCTTTGTTTTGCTTGAGCAACAGTTCAATATCACCAGCCGTTGGTTCACGCAAATATTCTTTCCCATACACATTCACAATCGTCTTACAGAACCTACGAGTAGCTTCCAGCACAGTTGTTTCTCCTATGCGTAAGTACTCGTCTATTGCATCTGCCGCACATCCGTAAGCTAACATTCGTACTGCTGCTGTTACTTTTTGATGAGGGTTTAATCCTAAAACTCCACAAGCATCGGGCTTTTGAACAAAATATCTGTTTGCATTGGTAACACCTTCCACTATCCGGTTAAACAATTGTCGACGCATTCTAAATCTTCTGCGAAAAACATTGGGTGGTTGGTTTGGGTACGGAGAGAAATAGTCGTTCCATAGAAGTTCAGCCCCTGACTCACGATCTCTTGGTATTCTGATACGAGTTTGAGGCCATTTTGAATTTGTAACAAGGACTCCCAAACTAACGGCCATGTTATTTTGCATAATTGCTATTGCATCATCATCCGAGGAATAAAAACTACTATTAGAAGAAGAAGATGAAGAAGAAACAGAAGAGCAATAATGAGCGGTTTTCTCATAGTGTTCCATTACTATATGAAGCAGAAGAGATGTATTGTTATTCATATATTGAGTGATCAGGTCTTTAATTTATAACCCATTTTCAAGAGCATTAAAAAAACCAAAAATAGATATTTTTTTGGGTTCACGCAAATGTGTTTTCCAAAAAAGATAAAGTGTTTGTCAGTGACCTGATATGACTATACTATATATGATATGACTATACTATATAAGATAAGAAAAGATAACTCCAAAGACAGGTCATCTAAATAGTCATAACAAATTAACCCTTCATATTATCATTATCCGAAGTCGACGATCTTGGTGCCATAAAAGGCATGTGCGGCATACGGAAAAGAGATAGTTGTTGCTGCAAATCAACGTTCGCATTATTTAGCCTTTGTATTTCTGCTTCTTTCGACATAATAACGTCCATCCTCTCCTTCGTTTGTTTTAATGTAAATTCGCGAAATTGTTGATTACAATCAGCATTTTCTTGAAATAATGTGTAAGCTTCATGCTGTCAAGAAAAAATAAAATACATAAGTACAAATATACCAACAAAAATCGAACGTACAATAAAAAGTCGAAAGTACACTTACGTGGGATAATAGATGTGGAGGAGGGATATGTACATGTTCAGCAGGTTGTTCAATTGGTTCCGTATACAAGTCACCGACATACCCAATATGTATGGGCTTCCCAAATAGGATGAGTCACATAATCTTTATAGTTGGTTACCATTCTCCAGTATTGTAAATATATATCATAATCTTTAACAACTTGCACTATCTCTGTTGCATCGACCAAACCTTCTTTTTTTAGGCGTTCGGCTTGAATATTGCCAATATCCCCTATAACTGTGTGTAGTCTTATAGGAACAGCGAAAGTACAATGGTTTTGCCGCCAACACCTTTCACCAAGATACATGTTGTGCTGTGCAGTTAGAAAGGGAATAAGAATTTAGTAAGTATGTTATATAGAAAAAAAGTATGTTATATAGTAAGTATGTTATATAATAAAATTTAATTATTAACTCACAATGCCCATGTAAGAAAATATATATCTCGAGTCTGATAGCCGCGTAGCCGTGCATCCCATATCAGATGCAAGAACTTCTCTGTATGATTCCCATGGGCGCCATGTCACTTGTTCAGCAGTAAGCTTACTCAGTAAATCCCTACAACGGAAAATATCATTTGTATTCTTCGGTACATTCCATTTAGAAGATACGGGCCATTTTTGTTCTGTACTCGCCTCTGGGATTTCTGGTCGACATATGCCCAGGTATTCATACCCCCAAAACTACTCCATCAAAATAATTAGCCAATTTAATAACTTAGCAACAAAATAAACAATGAGAGGAAAAATAACTAGATTGAAAGAATACCTCTAATACTTGGAATGGACCACATAGTGCCTTCTGTCTCCTCCCAGATAAACGGAGTGCCGCATACAATTTCGAAAACGCAGCACCACCCCAGTCATACGTGGATACTACATCAAGATTTTCAAAAGCAGCTAACCATCCAGCATCAATATAAGTCTTTGCATTAGAAAAGAAAAAATGTCCCAAAACATACATGAAAAAGGCAATTGCTACTCTATGAGCAAGGGTGCTATCATTTTCAGCCGCAACCAACTTGTCTTCGAAGAAATATGACCTTAAATATTTAATTGTAATTGAATTTGAAACCCACGACGGTGCTTTTGGACAGAGCGTGACATCTTGGATATCCGGAAAGATATGCTCACGAACATGTTCAAATTGGTACTTCCCCGAATCATAAGGAACATCAGGCCCATCACCGATACTCAGTCCAGTCAACATGAGCCAATCTAGGGGGTGAATCCCATCTCACCAAATGGGAAGTGAAAAGTGTTTGTTGTATCCCAAAACCGCTCAGCAATATAATCAACCATTGAATGGTTGGTTTCGCTACATTGTATGTCCAGTAAATTTTGCCATCCCGCTTTTTCAATAATATATTTAGCTCTAGGACAGTGTTGTGAAATAGTTTGATAGTGATGAATTACCGATGCCAAAGATCCACGATGTTGATACTTCAATTTGTGCTCCCCTGTAAATGTGATGTCCGTAGTAGCGTGCGGTTTATCATCTTGCAGTATAGGAAACCTCCCTAACCGGGGAATATCAACCTCCTTAATTGTACCAGTAGGGATTAAGTTATAATCCTCTTCGGCTACAGATTTTTGTTTCTTGTTCGTCTTCATGCGACCATTGAACCGCGCTGTGAATTTGTTCAACATCTGTGCACACACAATATAGATGCAGTTACATTATTAAAAGACCAACCCTCATTAACGAATATTTTTATTAGTCCATCACCATTTATATTCCAAATACTATAAATCCTTAACACAAACCATATCAATTCCAAATTCTATAATTCCACAAACACAAATTAAATCGTCACCGATGCATTTCGAAAATCATTACAAGATTCCACAACCCAATTTAATCACTTCAAGATTCCATAAAAATCACTAAAAAATCAATTCCATACTCACGCAATTAGCTCTTCTACATATGTAACTCCCAAAATTTACATAACTAAACTTAATCACCCAAAATTCAATAAAAAACAATACAAATTCAATTATTGGTAACCATATTCACATACAACATGCAGAAAAGCAATAATTAATCCAATAATTTACATAACTACAATAATTTAAAATTAATCCAATAATTTTAAAATTAATCCAATAATTTACATAACTACAACTATTGATAACCATATTCACTAAAATTAATTACCAACAGACAATGCAGAAAAGCAATAAAAGGAAGCTCTCAATTGAAATAGGTTGATTGAAACAGATGAAGGGTGAGAACTATTTCCCACATAATCTACATAACCACAGATTTTTACAATACCCAAAAATTATAAATCTATTCCGCCCACAAATTAGATCTTCTATAACTATTTTCGGCAAAAATTTAACCAAATTTACATAAGCAGCAAATATGGTTTTTTTCACATACATATTAATCTCTAAAAAAACATAAAACACACATACCCAATTAAATTTAACCAATTTCATATTCATATTTGTTCGTTAAAACCCAATTTTATATAAACTAATTTTAACAAATAAAACCCTAAATAAATTATACAACGATAAAACAAAAGAGATTAAGAAAAAAAAACATACCTCTTTTGTAACCCGGGTTCATCAAGTATCTCGTTTTTTTCTTTTCTTTTACTGCTCGTTACTGTGATGTATGTGTTGGTTCAGAAGCTGTGTTTGTGGGCGGTAGAAACAAAGAGGAGGTAGAAAAGAAAAGAAGAAGACGGAGAAGATTAGGGTAAAGGGCAAGTGAACACGTGGGCTATACGTGGTGGTTAGAGATTGTCTGGGCTTTAATTCCACACGTGCTCGATACGTGTGTTAATACAAGTCCAACACTATACGTACGCCTGCCATGAGGCGTTGATTCCTTCATTCGCCTGAGTGAAACCAAGCGTTGATTATACGTACGCCTGAGAGAAGTGAGGCGTTGATTATACGTACGCCTGAGAGAAGAGAAGCGTTGATTATACGTACGCCTGAGTGAGGCGTTGATTATACGTACGCCTGAATGAGGCGTTGATTATACGTTCGCCTGAAACAGGCGTTGATTATACGTACGCCTCAAAACAGGCGTTGATTATACGTACGCTTCATTCAGGCGTTGATTATACGTTCGCCACACCAGGCGTAGATTATACGTACGCCCCTTCTCCGAGCGTGAACTATATGTACGCCCCACAACCAACGTATTCTTTACCAACGCCCCACAACCAGCGTTAACTATATCTCCGCCCGGCCCAAACGAAGATTATACAAACGCTCCACATGCAAGCGTGGATTATACATCCGCCCGACTAAATATACTCCACTGCCTTAACGTGACACTACAGACTAAACTCAAATTTGATCGTTTTTTTTGGTCTTTGATCTTTGGTTTTGATCGTACCACTGTGGACGCTCTAACAAGCAGTCCCCATAGAGATGCCTGTGCAACATTTTTTTTTGATGATCAGAAACATTATCTTTGTGTACGTTAAGATAATGTTTAGATATGGTGGTTGCATGTCATTCGTGTTTTTTTTTTTTTTTTTTTTTTTTTTTTTTTTTTTTTTTTTTTTTGCAGGAGATGCAAATGGTTGCGCAAAGCCTCGAACCTTATTTAGATGGTGTCGTTGACGTCAAGTCTGCGACCCCACTCTTGACCTTGAGGTAGCCAACCAAGTACTGGTCAAGGCTAGAGCATCTCCAATAGAAGGTGGAAGATTTATCTTTTAGTGACACATAGGATTTTAAACCTTCATTTTAACTAAATTCATCTCCAACAGTAGGTCCTACAAAATAAGAGGGATAAAAGACTAATTTTGAAGGTTTTGAAGAAAGTCTTATCTTGATCTCCGGAATGACCTCCATGTCATATTTTTTATTTTTAATAATTAATTAAAATACAATTAAACGGCTAAAATTTCATCGCATAAGATTTTCTAAGGGTCAAACCTCTATACTATTGGAGATGGTTTATCAGTCATGGGGTTTTATGTGCAAATCCTCCTAAACAAGGGTCTTAAAAAAATTCCAAGTATGATTTTTAACACCCGCTATTGGAGATGCTCTAAAAGTGAGGTCATTTAAGTTTACTGTGGGGCAGCTGTCAGGCTTAAAGCGGATACTGCGGCCACTTGTGGAACCACTGATTTTTATTTTCTGAAAATCAGTTTTTTCATCGGGGCTGATTCTGGTTTCACTGATCGGAATCCGTTAGGAACCCGATTTAACTCTATTAATCGACTCCGGTAAGCAAGCAGAATGAATCTGTTAACATCATCAATAGATTTGTACCTTCCAAATAAAAGAAAACGTAGAAAAAAGAAAAGATGACGATCCCGAAAATCTGAGTAATGTGAACTAAAGGGCTGAGCTTAATCCATTTCTGAAAGATAACAAATTTTCGGAAACATTAAAATTAAATATGGAAAATGGGTCATCTGTCCAAATATATTTAAAACATGGTTCAAAAGGACGAGTAAAAATTTGTATGGGTGAAATGGACACCAAAAAATAGCAAGGATGAAACTGGATTCATCCTGACTTAAACTTAAAAAATAGGAAGGATGAAACTGGATGCATCCTGATGTAGATTAAAAATAAGAAAAAGTATTTGAAAATGGGTAGGATGGAACTGTTTACATCCCGACTATTTTTAAATTTTTGTCCATTCAAACAATATCAAAATCTAAATGTCCTTTTGATGACATTTTAACCAATTTTATGAATTAAATAATACATTGCCACTGCTAATTCTTTTCGGAAATTGTTAACATACCGGTCAAATAAACTCCCATGAGACCCACCATTTTTACGAAGTAAAATCTGGTGTGTGCGCATGCAAATCAAAATGATTCTTACGTATCAGAGATCTGATTCATATATATAAATGACATAATATAATGTTTTTAATGTCGGTATTTATAATAATTACAAGATTTGGGAGTGATTGCAAAGTTTAAGTGCGTAAACAGTCTCACTTATAGTTATTTAATTGGGCACCTAATAGCTTGGCCAAGAACAGCATTCCCAGTTCCCTCTTTCCTTTTCTCTCCCAAAATCCTCATTTCTACATGAATCTGCAGCATCTGTGTTTATGCATTTTTTGTTGGTAAGTTGGGATCGAACCCGAGATTTCAACTGTATTATACGAGCAATATGATCAAGCTAGGCTGCTTAACCCTGAGCTTTCATGGGAAATGCAGCTACGATTTAAACTTAATTGGTTACTCTCACGATCAGGTAGAACTTGGGTCTATCCTATCTTACCAACAAGGAAAACGCATAAAACTCGGGAATTAGCGATGGTGTATACGCATCCCTTTCTCAAAGTTGTACTTATCTCGGTTAATCCAGGTTAAATTTTGGCATCATCCAAGCAAGTGTCAACTTTCCAGATTAAGTGGACACACAGGGCTTAACAAGCAACTTCGTCTGGTGCGATGGGTTAAAAGTAAGAAGCGATCATATTCTTGCTCTTTCATTTAGTCTTGAAAGACAGGCTTTCGACGAAAAAGAATGTTTGTAACTTTATACTAATGTTTAATTAGAATACAGCTATTTCGACACAAATCAATTAATAAATTATAATCTCTTGCGCAGAGAGATCCAATTTTTATTCGCTTGTTATCCTTCAAAAAAATAAAATTTTATTGCAGTTGTTACGAAATAATATTGGCGAAATCTGCCATGGAATATACGTACGTACGCACTTCAACATATACAAGCATGTATGTATTTATGCATCAGACCAGACAATATCCAACTGGCCCCAGTTGTCTTCCGAAACACCCAATGCTTTCCACACTGCCTTTGAAGCATCAACAATGTTATCGGAGAACGGTGGTTGATAATCATGTTCATCATCGCAACCCATAGTTGAGTCACACTCATCAACGACCATAGCAAGAACTGTGCGTCCATTACCTGTTATAGCTATGTTCTTCATACACCGCTGTCCACCGTCAAACCATCCTGTCGATAATGCTACCACCGGAGTATCGTCAGAGTGATAATTGTTATCACATCTGGACGGACCACCACCATCTCCATCTTTCTCAAAGCTATTGAGAGACAAGACGGCTTGACCAACAGGAGGTGAACATGTGTACGTTGGATAAGTTTCTCCTTGTTCACAACAGCCGGAATAGTTCTCTTTGTTACATCCACCTGGTGGTGGTGTTATACCATTGATTTCGCCACCAGGTATGCATGCTTGAGCTTCAACAATCTCTGAATAACTTGTAATATTTGTAATAAAGAGAGCTAGTAAAATCAAATTACACCAGTTCATCTTAATTTTGCTTTGCTAGTCTCTTCCTTCTCTCTTTATATATTTGTATGCTGAATTGCTTAGTAGTTTTCTTTTTGATGTGTGTGTGTGTGTGATGCGGGTATATATAGTGTATCGAGATGATCTACTGAAATTCTTTTCACAGAATTAAGTTATTATATACCCACTTTTTGTTTTTATTGCAAACCGTTTATTAAAAAAATATTCATAATGGAAAAATAGTTTGGAGAGTAGAGTTTGTCGACAGAGAATATAGTTTTGTGGGCATTAAGTACTTGTGGATGAAAAAAGTTCAAACAAATACTATTAAGTTGTAGCTCCAGATCATTTCGTGTTTTAGCTCTAACACCAAATATGGTTACGCGCTACATCTATATTCACACTTTTTGAGGAACTCAGTTGTAAGGGTGGGTCTTTTGATGTGAAGGTGGTGTGAAGTACCATAAGACTTGAGTCTCACACAAGATTCCGATGGTTTAATTTGGAGCTGGTCGTATGAGAACGGCCTATGTTCAGTGCAATGTTTTACATACATGCTCAGATCCATGATCACACATGGCCGGGATGCCAGAAATGTTTCCAGTGTGTAATTACTGCGTCGAGATATGAAAGATCGATCTATAGGAGAAACAAATATTTTTTTTGTTTTGAGCAAAGAAATTCATTATAAAGAAAGGCCCCAAGGCAAGTTACAACTCGACCCAAGGAAGAAACTAGACAACTTAGTTCTGACATACTTTATTCTGGCTCAGGACCTGACTTAAGTGGATCATTCCACCAAATATGATTTCTAATGCTAATTTTGCAAGCTTATAAAGCTGCATGGTTGCAAGACCTTCTTTGAAAAACAACACCACCCTGCCTAAGACTCTGAAGCAGATTCTGTCGCTCATACGTTCCAAACTTACATAACCGAACCATCCCACATAAGCAGTAAAGACTTCCCGGTTTTATTTTACGTAAACATAATACAACTAAGCATCTGACCAAGTGATAGCCAGGTTGCCCCACTTTGCACGAGGAACACCCAACGCTTTCCAAACTGCCGGGGAAGCATCAACGATATTATTACGGCATGGTGGTTGATAAGCATGCTCCTTGTCACAACCCATGGCCGAGTCACATTCATCAACCACCTTAGCCATCACACTCCGTCCATTACCTTTGATCGTTATTTTGCGTAGACATCGTTTCCGATTGTTAAACCATCCAGTTGATAACGCTACAACTGGTGTATTGTTAGGGTGATATCGATTATCACATGCTGATGGCCCACCACCATCTCCGCCTTCCTGAAAATCATATATTTACAACAATCAGCACCGAAATTTGTCTTGCATTGACCTGGTTTCCATTTGCATGTTTGAGCTTCGACTCCCGAAGAAATCAAAATCCGGAGAACTAGTACTAAAACTACATTAAGTGAGAAAAATGAATTCATATTCTCTCTTTTCCTTATTCTTCCTTATTATTTGATATGGCTAAAAGTTTGAAAGGTTATGGGGCTATTTATAGAGGCGGATGGTCTAGTTAATGGTTGAAATAATATTTGAATGCGGTTCATGGTTTAATGTGTTGGAAAACGATTAATAAAAAAATAATTTTTTAAAGTTTTAATAAAAAATTATAATTTATTGTTTTATTTTGTGAATGAAACTTTTTAGTCCCACATCGTGGAGTTTCCAATTTTTAGTAGTTTTAAGAAACTGTATAAACCTTTTAGTCGCACATCGGGGAGTTTTTCTTCTTAAGTTGTATTTGTCAATTATATAAAGAAATTCACTACTTTTGTAAAATCTATGGGAAAGGGGTTG
This sequence comes from Papaver somniferum, assembly GCF_003573695.1. NCBI lineage: Eukaryota > Viridiplantae > Streptophyta > Magnoliopsida > Ranunculales > Papaveraceae > Papaver > Papaver somniferum. The sequence goes on from NC_039364.1 coordinate 42,983,200, forward strand.
CTCTATATTTTAGAGGGACCCCTAAGGGAAAATATTTTATAGCGTTTTTTAAGCATTCACGATTTTCCTTAACGGTTTTTTCGGAGTTGCCAAGCTCAAGTTGAGCATCTACTACATATGCTAGTAGTAGGTGTATTAGGGTGTTTTATCCTGGAGATATCCGTCCTGTGAGGGCTATAGCATCACTCTTGAGTGTAGCCGGGCGCTAATGTCTTAAGGACAACGTGTTGAACACGTGACTCACTCTATTTTCCAAAGTTTTGTCTTGTTGCTGTTGCGGAGATACGGGGAGCTTGTTCGTTTCGTCAAAGCAATCACTTCCATTATAAAGGAGCTAAGTATCAATAACTTTTGCTTATTTGATTTTTCTTTGTTTTTGATTATTGCACCCAACAATCTTAAGACATTAATATTTGTAATAATCGAAAACGATTGATTGGTTTGTGAATCATGGATGTTAATTGTGGAGTGAAAAACAAAAAACGAATTTCTGGTCAGCTGTAGAGTTTCAATTTTATCTTTTAATCTAGAAGGAATTTCGATGAACCCTTTTGACACAACGCAGTAGACAACGAAGATTATACAAACGCCCCAGCCCGGCGTTGATATTTTTAACGCCCCACGCCAGGCGTATATATAGTTAACGCCCCAGCCCGACGTTGATATTGTTAACGCCCCACGCCAGGCGTATATATAGTTAACGCCCCAGACAGGCGTTGATATAGTTAACGCCCCATGCCAGGCGTTTATATAGTTAACGCCCCATCCCGGCGTTGATATAGTTAACGCCCCACTCCAGGCGTATATATAGTTAACGCCCCAGCCCGGCGTTGATATTGTTAACGCCCCACGCCAGGCGTTTATATAGTTAACGCCTGTTGTTGAGCGGACTTAATAGCTCCGCCCCAAGCTTGAGTTTAAAAAAAAAAATTAAAATACTTAGACAAAATTGATTTTGAAATTTTTTTATACCATTGGTAATTCGAACGTTGAAGAAAATGGAACGTTGGAAAGTTTGGAAGACATTTTGGAACGTTGAAAATTTCGGAAGAAACACCTATATATACACATGAGATCCTGTGACATTTTCCCATGACTAATACTTCAAACTATCTATCACACCAATAAGAAGAAATATTATTTCTGCTTTCAAATCATTTGGAAAATTTTCACGGATTCACTTACAATGGCACCAAGAGTAGCACGAGGTCCAAATTTTACGACAATCAAAGATGTAACAATGTGTAAAATTCATTTATCTATATCTCAAGATTCTAGTGTTGGAGCTGATCAATCAGAGGCGACGTTGTGGACTCGTATCAAGGATGATATTGAACTTCATTTACCTAATAATCCAGAGCGGTCTTGGAGTTCTTGGCAAAAACGATATCAGGGAATAAGTAAAGATGTGGCGTTATTTTCGGCAAAAGAGGCAGAAGTTGAAGGTGAATATCATACTGGATGGGGTCCTGAAAAGAAGGTAAGCATTCTTGATTTTTCGAACAATTGTTTTCTAATATTTAATAAGCGCCCATGTACTTAAGTGTTTTTAAATACATTAACAGCTTGAAGAAGTTAACAAGAGGTTCAAGGAATGCAACGATGGGAAAAAATTTAAGCACGAAGAGTGCTACCCAATTGTGTTAGAAAATATAAAATATAATCGGCGATCGACTTTTGTATTCGATACGACGCATGATTTGGACACTTATGAGAATAACGAGGAAGATGATGAAGGACTGCAAACAACAACTCAAGGAGAGACCGGTAACGACACAAATGGGGGAGACATAGAGAACACATATCTTCGTAAGATGGGGAAAAAAGCAGCAAAAAAATTGAAGAAAACAGGGAGAGAGAAATCCAGTCACCAAGAGGAATTGATGGGAATAATTATTAAAGAACAACAAAATTTCAATACTCATTACCAAGCACAATCAAGATTTAAGATGGAACAAAGAGCAGCAGAGTTTGCAGCAAAACAAGCTGAACATGCGGCAAAAATAGCCAAGCAAGCTGAAGACGACGAATTTCGCATCATTATGATGGATCTTCAAAAAATGGATCCTGTACAACAAGAGTACTTCCAACTTCGCAGGGCGGAGATAGTTCGGAATAGAAGAAACCAATCTTAACACAAAGGCGGAATAGTTCAAACCTTAATTATTTCTCCTATTTAGTGATTAGTAGTATTATTAGTATTATTATGTTTTAAATTTCTTATTATCTGAACAATTAGCATTATTATTATGTAATTTTTGGATTTTAAATTTACTTCCGTTGATTTGAATTAAATTTCTACTTTTTTGAAACATACGACCTTAATTAAAACTTGAGGATGTTTACATACAAAGAGATAATAGAACGTACAGCAAAATCATTTGGGAAAACTTGAGGATGATTACCAAATTTAACATAGAAAGGAAATGACAAACGACAATTTTTAATTCCCATATTCTCCCCATATATATTCGATCAAGTCATCACGCAAGCGAATATGTGCATCTTTGTTACGCATTGCACGTCGGCGTTGCTGAGCTCTAATTTGGGAAAACTCGTCACTATTGCCTCTTAATATATTAAACGGTGCTGCGTTGCTACGTTGTTCATAAACATGTGGCCAGTCACCGGGTAGACGCTCATCCTCGACTATCATATTATGTAAGATAATACAAGTTTTCATGATATAGGCAAGCACATCTGGATTCCACATTCTTGCAGGTTGTTTGATGATTCCAAATTGTTTTTGAAGTACACCAAATCCCCGTTCAACATCTTTTCTTGCACCCTCTTGCATCGATGAAAATATTTCCTTTTTCCTACCAACCGGATGTTTAATGGCCATAATAATAGTAGGAATCTCTGGGTATATTCCATCACCTAGATAATACGGCATATCATATGAATGTCCATTCACCTCATAGCTCACCGGCGGTGCTTTTCCTGTTACAAGACTTCGAAAAACATATGAACGGTTCATAACATTAATATCGTTGTTAGAGCCGGGCATACCAAAAAAAGCATGCCAAAACCATAGGTCATACGACACCACTGCCTCCAACACGATACTTTCGCTCCCTTTATATGCGGTGTAAGCCCCAGATTCTGCCGACGGACATTTATCCCATTTCGAATGCATGCAATCTAGACTACCCAGCATCCCAGGAAATCCCTGGTCTTTGTTTTGCTTGAGAAACAGTTCAATATCACCAGCCGTTGGTTCACGCAAATATTCTTTCCCATACACATTCACAATCGTCTTACAGAACCTACGAGTAGCTTCCAGTTCAATATCACCAGCCGTTGGTTCACGCAATTATTCATATATTGAGTGATCAGGTCTTTAATTTATAACCCATTTTCAAGAGCATTAAAAAAACCAAAAATAGATATTTTTTTGGGTTCACGCAAATGTGTTTTCCAAAAAAGATAAAGTGTTTGTCAGTGACCTGATATGACTATACTATATATGATATGACTATACTCTATAAGATAAGAAAAGATAACTCCAAAGACAGGTCATCTAAATAGTCATAACAAATTAACCCTTCATATTATCATTATCCGAAGTCGACGATCTTGGTGCCATAAAAGGCATGTGCGGCATACGGAAAAGAGATAGTTGTTACTGCAAATCAACGTTCGCATTATTTAGCCTTTGTATTTCTGCTTCTTTCGACATAATAACGTCCATCCTCTCTTTCGTTTGTTTTAATGTAAATTCGCGAAATTGTTGATTAAAATCAGCATTTTCTTGAAATAATGTGTAAGCTTCATGCTGTCAAGAAAAAATAAAATACATAAGTACAAATATACCAACAAAAATCGAACGTACAATAAAAAGTCGAAAGTACACTTACGTGGGATAATAGATGTGGAGGAGGGATATGTACATGTTCAGCAGGTTGTTCAATTGGTTCCGTATACAAGTCACCGACATACCCAATATGTATGGGCTTCCCAAATAGGATGAGTCACATAATCTTTGTAGTTGGTTACCATTCTCCAGTATTGTAAATATATATCATAATCTTTAACAACTTGCACTATCTCTGTTGCATCGACCAAACCTTCTTTTTTTAGGCGTTCGGCTTGAATATTGCCAGTATCCCCTATAACTGTGTGTAGTCTTATAGGAACAGCGAAAGTACAATGGTTTTGCCGCCAACACCTTTCACCAAGATACATGTTGTGCTGTACAGTTAGAAAGGGAATAAGAATTTAGTAAGTATGTTATATAGAAAAAAAGTATGTTATATAGTAAGTATGTTATATAATAAAATTTAATTATTAACTCACAATGCCCATGTAAGAAAATATATATCTCGAGTCTGATAGCCGCGTAGCCGTGCATCCCATATCAGATGCAAGAACTTCTCTGTATGATTCCCATGGGCGCCATGTCACTTGTTCAGCAGTAAGCTTACTCAGTAAATCCCTACAACGGAAAATATCATTTGTATTCTTCGGTACATTCCATTTAGAAGATACAGGCCATTTTTGTTCTGTACTCGCCTCTGGGATTTCTGGTCGACATATGCCCAGGTATTCATACCTCCAAAACTACTCCATCAAAATAATTAGCCAATTTAATAACTTAGCAACAAAATAAACAATGAGAGGAAAAATAACTAGATTGAAAGAATACCTCTAATACTTGGAATGGACCACATAGTGCCTTCTGTCTCCTCCCAGATAAACGGAATGCCGCATACAATTTCGAAAACGAAGCACCACCCCAGTCATACGTGGATACTACATCAAGATTTTCAAAAGCAGCTAATCATCCAGCATCAATATAAGTCTTTGCATTAGAAAAGAAAAAATGTCCCAAAACATACATGAAAAAGGCAATTGCTACTCTATGAGCAAGGGTGCTATCATTTTCAGCCGCAACCAACTTGTCTTCGAAGAAATATGACCTTAAAATATTTAATTGTAGTTGAATTTGAAACCCACGACGGTGCTTTTGGACAGAGCGTGACATCTTGGATATCTGGAAAGATATGCTCACGAACATGTTCAAATTGGTACTTCCCCGAATCATAAAGAACATCAGGCCCATCACCGATACTCAGTCCAGTCAACATGAGCCAATCTAGGGGGTGAATCCCATCTCACCAAATGGGAAGTGAAAAGTGTTTGTTGTATCCCAAAACCGCTCAGCAATATAATCAACCATTGAATGGTTGGTTTCGCTACATTGTATGTCCAGTAAATTTTGCCATCCCGCTTTTTCAATAATATATTTAGCTCTAGGATAGTGTTGTGAAATAGTTTGATAGTGATGAATTACCGATGCCAAAGATCCACGATGTTGATACTTCAATTTGTGCTCCCCTGTAAATGTGATGTCCGTAGTAGCGTGCGGTTTATCATCTTGCAGTATAGGAAACCTCCCTAACCGGGGAATATCAACCTCCTTAATTATACCAGTAGGGATTAAGTTATAATCCTCTTCGGCTACAGATTTTTGTTTCTTGTTCGTCTTCATGCGACCATTGAACCGCGCTGTGAATTTGTTCAACATCTGTGCACACACAATATAGATGCAGTTACATTATTAAAAGACCAACCCTCATTAACGAATATTTTTATTAGTCCATCACCATTTATATTCCAAATACTATAAATCCTTAACACAAACCATATCAATTCCAAATTCTATAATTCCACAAACACAAATTAAATCGTCACCGATGCATTTCGAAAATCATTACAAGATTCCACAACCCAATTTAATCACGTCAAGATTCCATAAAAATCACTAAAAAATCAATTCCATACTCATGCAATTAGCTCTTCTACATATGTAACTCCCAAAATTTACATAACTAAAATTAATCACCCCAAAATTCAATAAAAAACAATACAAATTCAATTATTGGTAACCATATTCACATACAACATGCAGAAAAGCAATAATTAATCCAATAATTTACATAACTACAATAATTCAAAATTAATCCAATAATTTTAAAATTAATCCAATAATTTACATAACTACAACTATTGATAACCATATTCAATAAAATTAATTACCAACAGACAACATGCAGAAAAGCAATAAAAGGAAGCTCTCAATTGAAATAGGTTGATTGAATCAGATGAAGGGTGAGAACTATTTCCCACATAATCTCCATAACCACATATTTTTACAATACCCAAAAATTATAAATCTATTCCGCCCACAAATTAGATCTTCTATAACTATTTTCGGCAAAAATTTAACCAAATTTACATAAGCAGCAAATATGGTTTTTTTCACATACATATTAATCTCTAAAAAAACATAAAACACACATACCCAATTAAATTTAACCAATTTCATATTCATATTTGTTCGTTAAAACCCAATTTTATATAAACTAATTTTAACAAATAAAACCCTAAATAAATTATACAACGATAAAACAAAAGAGATTAAGAAAAAAAAACATACCTCTTTTGTAACCCGGGTTCATCAAGTATCTCGTTTTTTTCTTTTCTTTTACTGCTCGTTACTGTGATGTATGTGTTGGTTCAGAAGCTGTGTTTGTGGGCGGTAGAAACAAAGAGGAGGTAGAAAAGAAAAGAAGAAGACGGAGAAGATTAGGGTAAAGGGCAAGTGAACACGTGTGCTATACGTGGTGGTTAGAGATTTTCTGGGATTTAATTCCACACGTGCTCGATATGTGTGTTAATACAAGTCCAACACTATACGTACGCCCGCCATGAGGCGTTGATTCCTTCATTCGCCTGAGTGAAACCAAGCGTTGATTATACGTACGCCTGAGAGAAGAGTGAGGCGTTGATTATACGTACGCCTGAGTGAGGCGTTGATTATACGTACGCCTGAATGAGGCGTTGATTATACCTTCGCCTGAAACAGGCGTTGATTATACGTACGCCTCAAAACAGGCGTTGATTATACGTACGCTTCATTCAGGCGTTGATTATACGTTCGCCACACCAGGCGTAGATTATACGTACGCCCCTTCTCCGAGCGTGAACTATATGTACGCCCCACAACCAACGTATTCTTTACCAACGCCCCACAACCAGCGTTAACTATATCTCCGCCCGGCCCAAACGAAGATTATACAAACGCTCCACATGCAAGCGTGGATTATACATCCGCCCGACTAAATATACTCCACTGCCTTAACGTGACACTACAGACTAAACTCAAATTTGATCGTTTTTTTTGGTCTTTGATCTTTGGTTTTGATCGTACCACTGTGGACGCTCTAACAAGCAGTCCCCATAGAGATGCCTGTGCAACATTTTTTTTGATGATCAGAAACATTATCTTTGTGTACGTTAAGATCATGTTTAGAAATGGTGGTTGCATGTCATTCGTGTTTTTTTTTTTTTTTTTTTTTTTGCAGGAGATGCAAATGGTTGAGCAAAGCCTCGAACCTTATTTAGATGGTGTCGTTGACGTCAAGTCTGCGACCCCACTCTTGACCTTGAGGTAGCCAACCAAGTACTGGTCAAGGCTAGAGCATCTCCAATAGAAGGTGGAAGATTTATCTTTTAGTGACACATAGGATTTTAAACCTTCATTTTAACTAAATTCATCTCCAACAGTAGGTCCTACAAAATAGGAGGGATAAAAGACTAATTTTGAAGGTTTTGAAGAAAGTCTTATCTTGATCTCCGGAATGACCTCCATGTCATATTTTTTATTTTTTAATAATTAATTAAAATACAATTAAACGGCTAAAATTTCATCGCATAAGATTTTCTAAGGGTCAAACCTCTATACTATTGGAGATGGTTTATCAGTCATGGGGTTTTATGTGCAAATCCTCCTAAACAAGGGCCTTAAAAAAATTCCAAGTATGATTTTTAACACCCGCTATTGGAGATGCTCTAAAAGTGAGGTCATTTAAGTTTACTGTGGGGCAGCTGTCAGGCTTAAAGCGGATACTGCGGCCACTTGTGGAACCACTGATTTTTATTTTCTGAAAATCAGTTTTTTCATCGGGGCTGATTCTGGTTTCACTGATCGGAATCCGTTAGGAACCCGATTTAACTCTATTAATCGACTCCGGCAAGCAAGCAGAATGACGATCCCGAAAATCTGAGTAATGTGAACTAAAGGGCTGAGCTTAATCCACTTCTGAAAGATAACAAATTTTCGGAAACATTAAAATTAAATATGGAAAATGGGTCATCTGTCCAAATATATTTAAAACATGGTTCAAAAGGACGAGTAAAAATTTGTATGGGTGAAATGGACACCAAAAAATAGCAAGGATGAAACTTGATTCATCCTGACTTAAACTTAAAAAATAGGAAGGATGAAACTGGATGTATCCTGATGTAGATTAAAAATAAGAAAAAGTATTTGAAAATGGGTAGGATGGAACTGTTTACATCCCGACTATTTTTAAATTTTTGTCCATTCAAACAATATCAAAATCTAAATGTCCTTTTGATGACATTTTAACCAATTTTATGAATTAAATAATACATTGCCACTGCTAATTCTTTTCGGAAATTGTTAACATACCGGTCAAATAAACTCCCATGAGACCCACCATTTTTACGAAGTAAAATCTGGTGTGTGCGCATGCAAATCAAAATGATTCTTACGTATCAGAGATCTGATTCATATATATAAATGACATAATATAATGTTTTTAATGTCGGTATTTATAATAATTACAAGATTTGGGAGTGATTGCAAAGTTTAAGTGCGTAAACAGTCTCACTTATAGTTATTTAATTGGGCACCTAATAGCTTGGCCAAGAACAGCATTCCCAGTTCCCTCTTTCCTTTTCTCTCCCAAAATCCTCATTTCTACATGAATCTGCAGCATCTGTGTTTATGCATTTTTTGTTGGTAAGTTGGGATCGAACCCGAGATTTCAACTGTATTATACGAGCAATATGATCAAGCTAGGCTGCTTAACCCTGAGCTTTCATGGGAAATGCAGCTACGATTTAAACTTAATTGGTTACTCTCACGATCAGGTAGAACTTGGGTCTATCCTATCTTACCAACAAGGAAAACGCATAAAACTCGGGAATTAGCGATGGTGTATACGCATCCCTTTCTCAAAGTTGTACTTATCTCGGTTAATCCAGGTTAAATTTTGGCATCATCCAAGCAAGTGTCAACTTTCCAGATTAAGTGGACACACAGGGCTTAACAAGCAACTTCGTCTGGTGCGATGGGTTAAAAGTAAGTAGCGATCATATTCTTGCTCTTTCATTTAGTCTTGAAAGACAGGCTTTCGACGAAAAAGAATGTTTGTAACTTTATACTAATGTTTAATTAGAATACAGCTATTTCGACACAAATCAATTAATAAATTATAATCTCTTGCGCAGAGAGATCCAATTTTTATTCGCTTGTTATCCTTCAAAAAAATAAAATTTTATTGCAGTTGTTACGAAATAATATTGGCGAAATCTGCCATGGAATATACGTACGTACGCACTTCAACATATACAAGCATGTATGTATTTATGCATCAGACCAGACAATATCCAACTGGCCCCCGTTGTCTTCCGAAACACCCAATGCTTTCCACACTGCCTTTGAAGCATCAACAATGTTATCGGAGAACGGTGGTTGATAATCATGTTCATCATCGCAACCCATAGTTGAGTCACACTCATCAACGACCATAGCAAGAACTGTGCGTCCATTACCTGTTATAGCTATGTTCTTCATACACCGCTGTCCACCGTCAAACCATCCTGTCGATAATGCTACCTGTGTACACATATATCTCACTATCGGACACGTGTATACAGAAAGGTACGTGGAAAGCATGCAAGCCAAGACATCAAAACACGATGCGTCGCGAAGCACCAAATAAACCCCTAGGAGTTGCTTTATCTCATCCCCAGAAGAGGAGCTAAGATCAACGGTGGGGAAAAAGTCAGCTGACACGTACTGACAGGGGCAGAAGACACTTGTCTGACACGAGCAGACCCCTCAACCACCCGCATTAAACACTCTGAGCAGTGCACGTGTCGACCGATCTATGGAACGAGCGAAGATGCCTCCGCGGGATCGAGGGGGAAACGCAGACCTCTGCGTGATGGACACAAGACACTAGAAGATAAGGTTCCAACGGTCTTCAGAGATGGGTCCCACATTCCTACCTTATAAATACCCAATCTCCACAAAAGGGGAAGGGGATCGAAAAAAGATCAGGAAAGAGATAGAGGGAGAGAGAGAGTAGCAAAGGTAAGGAATCCCATAGTGGAGAGAAATATGTAAACCCCAAGTCATTCAACTATTCGTGTAACCGTGAATAATATAGCAGAACAACAAACCCCGTGGATGTAGGCCTTAGTGCTGAACCACGTAAACCTTGGTCTTATTTACATTTCAGCACTTTACATTCATTTAGTTCCGCATGCATTTACTTATATATGTTGTTTTCCTTTTATATTTGTACCCCATGCATAATCGCTACGCATGGGGAAGTTGGAGGAGGCCATGATAAACCCGCGGGTTTTGAGCCAATGAACCCACATCAGGGTATCATCATCGTAATCTCTTTAGACTTTAACAATTGATTGCGGGCATTCGGATCCCGCGTAGTTCGTGTGTCCACAATTTGGCGCTAGAAACAGGGACTTCGTCCCGGTAAAAGATTTATCTTGTCCTGTGATTTCATTCTAATTTGGCATACGATTGCTTCGATTTCATCAGCTCTGACTGTATAGATCATTCGTCAACAGTATTATATTCAAAAACCCACCTTTTGCCTTCGATAAGAGTTAGTGTTCCAAGCATGGGTTATTGTCCTAATCCGTCGGATTTACAATTTTCAGTTTTTTTTTATATATACTAAAGATCGCCTTTAATAAACCCGCTTTTGAAAAATTGTATTTCGACAACTAACCCGCTTCACGCGGACATCCCCGTTTCTGTTTGAATAAATTTATACAGAGAGAACGTGTTGTGAGTAAAGAAGGCGAGTTTACGCTAGATTTCGTCAACAAAAAGGCACGTGATGGAGAAGACGCAGGAAGCAGGAAAATCCAAAGCTTTGTCAAAAGAAACACCCCGGACAACCCCGATCATCACCCGAAGCAAGCAGAAAGGAGATAAAACTAAAATGACCAATCGAAGGCAGGATACCACTGAAATCACTTCACCCATGAACGCTAATTCTGTTGCAATGGCGGCTCTCAGAGCAGCAACGATAAAATACGGGGAAGCCGCGGTAGTCCCGAAGGCTGCGGAGGCTAGCAATACCTTCGCCATGAGTCAACTTAACCAACCAAGGGAGAGGGTGGATGAATCCAGAACATTCCAACCCGCGCATCTGCTAACCTTTGGAATGCCGCTAACAAATAACCAGAATAAAACCATACCGGCGGCTCGGGCACCGCAGAGGGGCGCTCACTCCAATTTGGAAACACCAGCAACAGAAGTTGAACCCCTGCCACCTTTAGTACAGACCATGGAGGAGGGCGGCGCCACGGCTGTAGCGGCACGTGCGGGGACTCCCAATCAGGGGTCCAACCAATCACACCAACTAATGGCTGAGCTCGAGGAACTGAGAAGGAACCAACAGGTTTACGCAGAAGCTGTAGCACTTTTGGCCAGAGAAAATCAAGATTTAAAGGAGCGGATTGCTCTAAGCACAAAGACCAACCAACAACTTGATGAAGCAAGCTCCAAAGCACCAGAGCCAAACCAAGACTGCAGAGTCGTCCTAGCGACCAATGAAGACGCGACAAGGAGACATAGCGTATCCGACCCGGATTATGACGATGGAGAATCAAACGGAAATGATCTGAAGAATTTAGAACACCAACGCGCAATGGAGGAACTGCGAGATGAGATGATGGCAGAGATCAGGCAATTGAAAAATAAACAAGGAGGGGGAAGGTTAGAAGAGGTTATGAGAGAAGCTAACTCCACGCCCCTGACGCATCGCTTGGCCAACACCCCTATTCCCCTGAAATGCCCTGTCCCGACGTTCGAATGCTATGATGGGTCCAGCGACCCTGCTGCACATGTTCGGTACTACAACCGCGTCCTAGCAAGATGGGGACAGAACGACGCCGTACTCTGTAGATACTTCCCGTCAAGTTTGAAGGGATCGGCGTTATCATGGTTTGATAATCTGCCACCAAACTCCATACACTCATACGACCAACTGGAAGAGAAATTCTTAAGAACATACATGTACAACAAGACTGTAAACACTGGGATGGATAAGCTTTTTTCACTAGCAATCGGCTACAAGGAAACCACGAGAGAATACACAAACAGATGGCATAGGATCTGCCAAGCCATAGGAAGCGTGGACCCAGTGGTAAGCATCAATTGCTATAAGTGGGGCTTGGACCGAATGAGTCCCCTATTTGTTGAAATTCACGGGAGCGTGCCCAAGACAGAAGGCGATCTCTGAATAATTATCGAGAAGCACGCTCGACTTGAAGAAATTCAACGGGAAAACCCGAGGGCATATCCGCAGAGGTCTCACCGCACCAATTCAGCAGAACAAACCAATGGGGCCAAAAGGGGTTCCTCAGATGAGAGACCTCACGAAGATAGAAAGGAACGGAGGGATGAACGAAGAACAGGCGACCGAAAATTCGAAGACCAAGTTTACACGAAACTCAACGCTAGCTATGAGGCGGTAGAAACAGAACTTCGGAAGCTACTAGACGCAGGATTTATCAAGGAAGTCAAGTATCCTACCTGGATATCCAACATGGTCATTGTTCCTAAGAAAAATGGAGGGGTTAGAATATGCATCGACTTTACTAATCTCAACAAGGCGTGTCCAAAGGACAACTATCCCCTGCCGAGCATAGATCAACTGGTTGAAGCAGTTGAAGGGTACGAGGAGCTGTCGTTTATGGACGGATACTCTGGTTACAACCAAGTAGCCCTGGCAGAAGAAGATCAGCAACACACAGCATTCTATACACCACATGGCCTTTATTGCTATACCAGAATGCCTTTCGGGCTCCGAAACGCAGGGGCAACATACCAAAGGATGGTCGATGCTATCTTCAAACCATGGATTGGAGGAACCCTAGAAGTCTACGTGGACGACATGCTCGTCAAAAGCAAGCTGCGTAAAAATCACCACCAGGACCTGAGGAATATTTTCAATGCAATGAGACAGCATCACATGAAAGTAAATCCGGAGAAATGTACTTTCGGTGTCACCTCAGGGAAGTTCCTCGGTTATCTGGTGACGAAAAGGGGCATCGAGGTAGACCCAGCTAAGATTCAAGCCATAGTAGAGATGCCGTCACCAAAGAATCTAAAGGAAGTGCAGAAGCTCAATGGGTCCATAGCAGCGTTGGGCAGATTTATTGCACGGTCTTCGGACAAGTGCAAACATTTCTTCAATATTCTTAAGAAAGGGAGCAGGTTCGAATGGACCGCCGATTGCGAGGAAGCATTCCAAAAGATCAAAGAACATCTAGCTTCGATCCCTATCCTGCAGAAACCTGACCCTGATGAAGTTTTGGCACTGTACATAGCAGCAACGGAGGACGCAGTCAGCGCGGTATTAGTCAAAACCAATACAAAGATAGAACAGCCTATCTATTACGTCAGCAAGACACTCAATCCCGCGGAAAGAAATTATACTAAGATTGAACAACTCATCCTCGCACTGGTATGGGCTACCCAAAACTGAGAACCTACTTCCTAACTCACTTCGTCAGGGTACCATGCAGAGCACCATTGGAAGCAGTCCTCAAAAGCACAGGAAAAGTGGGCCGAATAGCCAAATGGAACACCCATCTGGACCAATTCAACATCATTCATGAAATTCAACATTCTCAGAAGTCCCAAGTTCTGGCAGATTTCTTAGCAGACCTCCCTCTAGACAACGACGAAGAGATCAAGGGAATACCAGAAGCCGAGGAAGCAATCAAGGATCCAATGGATATCCTCGAACCTGCGAGTCATAGACAATGGGAAGTCTTCGTCGACGGATCTAAAAATAAGGAAGGGGCAGGAATAGGTATTGTCATCATCACCCCAACTGGAGAAAGGATCATACAGGCACTTAGATTGGAATTCAAAGAGCATACCAATAACATTGTTGAATACGAAGCTGTCATACATGCCCTACGTATAATAATAGAGATGGGGGTAACCGATGTAAGGCTGACAAGTGATTCGCAGCTGGTCATACGGCAAATCGCGCTCGAATATAATGTGTACGATGACACCCTTTCAGCTTACATGGCATTGGTCCAAACATTGGCTTCACAAATCCCGAACATTAAGTTCCGGCACTTATGCAGAAGGGACCTCAGGCATGCGGATGCCCTAGCATACATATCATCCATGTTGAGGGATAAAAATGCCGAAGGTATTAAAATAGCAAGGGTATACGAGCCTTCGATTGCATCTCAATTCTCCTTCGCTACCAATCAAGATACGATGGAAGAATATATGAAGACCAAGTAGGAGAAGACATCCATAACGACTTTGATGAAGAAGACTTGTCAAAAGCAAATCAAGACGAAGATTTCAGCAATGAAGATGACTGGAGGGTGACAATACATGCCTTCCTCGACAAAGGAAGCCTACCTGCGGATCGGAAGCAAGCTAGAAAGACGCTCTCCAAAGTGGGAAGATACGATCTTCGGGACGGGGTCCTATATAAAATCTTTCCTCGGACCATTACTACGCTGCTTATCCCGAAAAGAAGGGCATCGAATTCTAAATATCCATTATGGTGACGCAGGGAATCATAGCGGTATGAGATCACTAGCTGACAAGGCAAAAACGCAAGGATATTACTGGCCGACCATGATACAAGATGCTGCGAGGATGTCCCGACGATGCGAAGAATGTCAGCGCTTCGCGAAAAAAATCCACGCGCCGGCAACATTGTAAACTCTGTCGATAGCCCGTGGCCATTTGCAAAATGGGGAGTAGACATCGTCGGGCCTTTCATCGAAGGATCCAGGAAGAGACGATTTTTGATAGTAGCCACGGACTACTTCAGTAAATGGGTGGAGGCTAAGGCCTTGGCCAGGATCAGAGACGCGGATGTGTTCACTTTCATATTCCAGAACATCATTTGCAGATTTGGTATACCTGCTGAAATTGTGTCTGATAACGGCAAGCAATTACAGGGAAAAAATATAGACATGCTCTTCGACACCTTTAAAATAAGAAAGAACAAGTCCACCCCCTTATACCCTCAAAGCAACGGACAAGCGGAAGCTACCAACAAGACCCTCGCCCTTATACTCAAAAAACAATTAGACGAGCATAAGGGAAGATGGTGCGAACAACTGCACAATGTCTTGTGGGCATACAGGACAACACGAAGGTCCGCTACCGGGAATCCCCGTTTCTTCTTACTTATGGAGCTGAAGCAGTCATACCTACAGAAATCCTCATGCCAACCACGAAGACTGAAGCCTGGGAGAAAAACCTAACAACAGATATGATGTTAGAAAGGTTGGACGACTTGGAGGGAAGAAGGGAAGTAGCATTGCAAAAGATGGAAAATTATCAACGAAGACTAGCAAGGGAGTACAACAAAAAGGTAAAGCTACGAAATTTTGTAGAGGGACAGTATGTGTTGAGAACAATCCCACGATATCAGCAAGAAAAGAAATGGGGAAAGTTAGCACCTACATGGGGAGGACCGTTTATGATCCACGACATTGCGGGTAATGGTTCTTACTACCTTCGTAATCTAAAAGGTGAGGTCCTCCGGCATCCTTGGAATGCTAAATGGCTCAAACCATACTTCCCATAGAAGCAACGCAGATTTGAATCTGCTGGGAATACCAGAAGAAGAAAGGAGCCTCCCCGCCCCATGTTTCTATCTCTGGAAGAGGAATTGCAGACCTCAACTTATCAATTAAACAAGCTTTCAAATTATCAAGTCTGTGGAATCTACCTACAATATTGGGGAAAGTAGTTAATCTACAATCTCTCAGGGCTCCCCCATCAGTGTCCATAAGTGTAGGACCAGGGGGAAGGCACCCAGCAGAAAGAGATACCCAACCAATCTTAAGGCAACGGGTCGACGGAATGGGTGCGTACATATTTTACGCCCCATATCCTAGAACGTTGCCCCGGCCCCCACCGTCTGGGAATCCTCTGGCCCAGGATTTGCCAGCGGGGTGACAGGTCTCAAGACGATCACGAAGGTACCTTCCTTTCGTATCGCACTCAAAAACACTTAACTTTTGTTTTGATTTTTCACAAACTTAAAATACAAAAACATTGTAGGTATATCAAGAAGAGATTCATTTCATAAAGGGTGATTACAAGAAGTGAACGGCCAAAGCCAAGGATACACAATCAAAAAACATTCCTTTTACATCGTTACAAAACACAATTATGCCGCGGACCCTACAGAACGCTGCCATCTCTACCTAGGTGGCGGTCCCGTCATCCGGATTTTCCGAAGACTTGATGGGACGCTCCCACCAGAAGAGGGGCCCGAGGAGCTGGGCAATGCAGCAGGAACGGGACGACGAGGGTAGTTCTTCACGAGACCATGTTCATTCCTTAGGCCAAGCTCTATCCTCTCCAGCATCTTGTTCGTCTCCTCAGCCAATTGACAACGAGCCTTATGTTTAATAACTGTTGTCCGCTGTTGGGCTTGGGATAATAACGAGGATAGCCGATTCACTTCTCTGGAAGCAGCACCAACGGCCTCCTCGCGGGTGGCTGCTAAATTCTTGAAGTGATTGGTTTGTTCCTTTGCTGTGCTAAGGAAGATTGAGCCTTTTCAAGTTCTTCATTTGTGACGCGAAGCGTTCCTCGAGCCCTGAAAAAGACAACACCACGGAGTTAGCGTAGAAAACAACAAGATCACACTCGATGAATTGGGATTATACCTTCGACACAAGCCGAAGCCTCTTCATATTCATTAACAACCGCATCTCGCGCTTCATCAAGATGATCATATTCCGCGGATAATTTCTTATAGTCTAGTTGAAGGTTGGTGAGAGTAAATTGACAGGCATCTAATTCTACCTGCTTCATCGAGTCCATATGACGAAGGTGGTCGACCTCTTTATTTATCTCTGAGACCCCTTTGCTGAGTCTATACATGCACACTTCAAGATTCCTCTCAGACTCAGCAAGACGGGCTACATCGGCACGAGACGCGGAAAGAGCATTGCTGAGAGCATAGACTTCAGCACGAGCATCATCTCGTTCCCTGGCAAGACCAAGCATATTATCTTGGACCCCTGAAAGAGGAATGGACCGCGCCGTCTGTAATTCTTCTTCCAATAGCTGAATCCTAGATTCCAACAAGGAAGTACGCTCGCGGGATTCCCGCAGATTATCACTGGTCCACAGCAGTGTGCCATTAAATAAAGCACGATCATGGTTGTACAGATTTTGCATGTCGACCATCTGAACATGCCGCGCGCGCCATACTTCAGCCCGAGCATCCCATTTCCTAGCCTCACTCTTAATCTTCTCAACCAAATCTCTAATACGAGATTTTTGCCGAGCTCTTTCGTTTCGAAGCCATACCAGCTCGGGGATGCCACCCACTGGACATAGGGTGGGGAGACTCAGACAGAACAACTAAGAGAAAAGAATGACGACAACGGCGAGGAAAAGAACCAAACCTGTGAAAGTGGAAACTTGGCTACGAGTTTGCTCTAACTCAGCGCGCACTGCAATAAGTTCTGAACGAAGATCAGCCTCTGCTTCACCCAGTTTTTCTTTCTCCTTAAGGCTTTTCTTCAGCTCTTCTATTTCCACCTCCGCCGCAGATAATTCCTTTTCCCGATGACGAAGCTTAGCCTCGAGCTTCAGAGATTTTGCTTTAAAGAACTGATATCACGTGGTTGCAATGCTCGCTCCTCATCATCTACACATCAAAATGACAAAACATTATTCAACCGAAGCGTCCTATTCTCACGAACAAGATGTACGAAAATTTACCTCCAGCACACGCTGTTGCGGGAAGCCATATTGATACCCGTCGGCAATAGCCATCATATCGGCAACAGAAGTAGGAGGCTCCGGCACGAGGGTAGCTTCGGGAACGGTCAACCTTTTCCCAGGCTTCAGACACCTGCGCCTTCGAAGACATCTCCATCATGCGACGGGTATACGCGGTTGATTCCTTTTCCCCAACAACCACAGGAGCAGGATGAGAGACAAACAGAAGATTCTTCTCCTTAAACCAACTCATGATGGCATCCTCACCCTCAGACATCGGCGACTGGGGAAGACTATCGGCGGGCGCGTCAACAACAGATTTTCCTTTGACCGACTCGACCCCCTCAGCATGAACGTTGGCATGTTCTCCCGCGCCTACATGCACAGCAGGCTCCTCCGCACCAACACTTCTACAGCAGCATCACCATTACCATCACCACCAAGAACATCCCAATTGTCATTAGGGGAAAGTAAAGAGAAGTCCTCGGGAAAATCGAGGGCTTCGTCAAAGAACTCCCCCGTGGAATACATCCGATCGAAAGAAAATTCTTGAGAAGTGGGAGGGTATCCATGACATCACCAGCAGGGACGGAAACATCCTCGATGACAACATCATCCGCCACTACACCCTTGTTCCTTCCTCCTCATCACCGCGGGACCAGCGAAGACCTCTTCTTCGGCATTGATAGGGGAGGTACCAGTACGTTCCTCCCCATCTGTAATCTCGTCCTCGCAAACTCTTCGTTCACAGGACTAGTAACTTCTTCTTGGGCCTCAACCTCGCCCACCACCATAGTAGAAGACTGCTTCGGCCTAATCTTTTTTCTTCAATACCTGAAACCGACACCACAAAGGAATTATTCTTCCCGTCCGATGGAAGTTATAAAAACGAAACACAACTAGAATCTGCGTACCTGAGCAGCTGAGATATTCTTCGATGGGAGTATAGCACCGGAACCATCCTCCTCGTCTCCCTCTACGACATCCAGGGCATAAGGAAAATTCATGCCCGCAAAGTTCAGACGCCAGGGGCAGAAATCTCCATAGCGAGCGGGAGGAGATTCGCGCGGCTTACTATTCTCGGTTGGCCGCCATCCGCGGGAACCGGGAATCCAACCGTAAGCCCACGGACCTACTATCTCAATGACAGTGGCGTGCCACTCGTAGTCATGATCGCGCTTGATCCTTTCTCGCGCGGGGAAGAGTTTCCGACGATTGGACGCCTCCGTGCCAGGAACATACTTCAGCTTGGCATCGCTGACCTCATTTAACAGACGAATCTCGCCTCGAGGAGCAGGAAGATTCCGAAGGCTGACACTCCACGGCTTGCGATTCCTGCTATTGACGTAATCACCGAAGGAGTTATTAAATTCTCAGGAGTGTACCATTCCTTCTCCAAGGGATTGGGGACGTAGCAGTCATCGACGTTTCCCCCTTACTCCGCAGATAGCATTCCTTCAGGGCGCGGAGATAATTCCCCGATAATTGGGATACGGAACGGCTATGAGTATTTGTGGAAGAACCCTCACGACTAGCGAGCACGTCGTAGTAGAAGGAATCACCCGATTTACAACGGCAGCATCAGACCAGCCTCGAAGGCCCCAACCGTCGTTAACAAGTGAAATTCATCGAATTCGTACTTAGAGATCAGCTCATACGTAATATCATCCTCGGGGGCATAAAACGAACCCCGAAGGCTTGGAGCTCATGCTTCTCCTTGAATATTTCAAGATCGATATGCTTGAAGGTTACTTTTCTCCTGCTAACAGAAACACTGCGTATCAAGGGAGCAGCCTCTTCCTCCTCGGCGGGGCCGGATGAACTAACAAACGCTTCAGACGCTTTTCTCTTCACGGGGGGATTCTTTGAAGATCCAGCCGCAGGAGCTACGCCCTTTGTATTCTTCCCTTTAAAGTTGGAGAAGACCGTGATGATGCTCGGGCACTAACGAACGTAAAGGAGGAACGTCAAAAGCAACAGCGCGGGGAGGAGCCTGCGTACTCCGAGTCTCTTCACGAGGACGCACCATTGAGTGATTAAAGACTCCGTGAGCCAGACGGAATTATCGGAGGAATCTCTTCCCGAGAAGACGAGGCTCTCGCTCCGGAAGAACTCGACTCCGACGAACATCATCTTGAGACTCTCGACGCTGAGGAGATCTCGACAACCTAGAATCAGGAGTCTCATAGTAGGCCGCGGACGGTCAGACATGGCTGCGGAAAGAATAAAATCAAGAACAGGTTACACACAATAACCAAAAATCAAAAAACACATTCATAGCAATACAACCACGATAACATAGCAACCCTAAAATTAGGATACAATCTCAATACTCCACCCTCGAAGTAATGGCTGCCTTAATTTAAGATGAAGAACAGGGGCAAACTAGTATGCAAGCATCAGAAAAGTTCTTCATCACAAACAAGGAACAACAATAGCAGAAAATTCACAATCAACACGGCATAAAACAGTGAAATCAAGAAAAAAAACTCACCGGCAAAAACAGCAAGTAGAAGAAACGAACAGGGGAAGATCCCAGGTGCAATAAAGACTGACAGAATTTAAGATCACAGGTGCAATGAAGACTGACAAAGAATTTAAGGTCACGGGTTTAATGAAGGCAGGTAGGAAACTTAAAGGAAGAATGAACTGAGAGAGTGTTTAGGAAGAATGAAATTAAATTTCCTCTCTATCCTTAAAATACCCGAAAGAAAAGAGGAAATTAAGGGAGAAATAGGAAAACGTGCCCGTTACATAAGCAGTTAATGCACGAATAAAAGACGTGCCCAAGTATCTAGGAGAAGTTATTAGGAGTGAGAAGAATGTACGGCGATAGTTTTTCTTCAAGGCACCCATTAGTCAGTTAAGCCTGAAGAAAAGGGGCAAATTGTGTACACATATATCTCACTATCGGACACGTGTATACAGAAAGGTACGTGGAAAGCGTGCAAGCCAAGACATCAAAACACGATGCGTCGCGAAGCACCAAATAAACCCCTAGGAGTTGCTTTATCTCATCCCCAGAAGAGGAGCTAAGATCAACGGTGGGGAGAAAGTCAGCTGACACGTAATGACAGGGGCAGAAGACACTTGTCTGACACGAGCAGACCCCTCAACCACCCGCATTAAACACTCTGAGCAGTGCACGTGTCGACCGATCTATGGAACGAGCGAAGATGCCTCCGCGGGATCGAGGGGGAAACGCAGACCTCTGCGTGATGGACACAAGACACTAGAAGATAAGGTTCCAACGGTCTTCAGAGATGGGTCCCACATTCCTACCTTATAAATACCCAATCTCCACAAAAGGGGAAGGGGATCGAAAAAAGATCAGGAAAGAGATAGAGGGAGAGAGAGAGTAGCAAAGGTAAGGAATCCCATAGTGGAGAGAAATATGTAAACCCCAAGTCATTCAACTATTCGTGTAATCGTGAATAATATAGCAGAACAACAAACCCCGTGGATGTAGGCCTTAGTGCTGAACCACGTAAACCTTGGTCTTATTTACATTTCAGCACTTTACATTCATTTAGTTCCGCATGCATTTACTTATATATGTTGTTTTCCTTTTATATTTGTACCCCATGCATAATCGCTACGCATGGGGAAGTTGGAGGAGGCCATGATAAACCCGCGGGTTTTGAGCCAATGAACCCACATCAGGGTATCATCATCGTAATCTCTTTAGACTTTAACAATTGATTGCGGGCATTCGGATCCCGCGTAGTTCGTGTGTCCACACTACCACCGGAGTATCGTCAGAGTGATAATTGTTATCACATCTGGACGGACCACCACCATCTCCATCTTTCTCAAAGCTATTGAGAGACAAGACGGCTTGACCAACAGGAGGTGAACATGTGTACGTTGGATAAGTTTCTCCTTGTTCACAACAGCCGGAATAGTTCTCTTTGTTACATCCACCTGGTGGTGGTGTTATACCATTGATTTCGCCACCAGGTATGCATGCTTGAGCTTCAACAATCTCTGAATAACTTGTAATATTTGTAATAAAGAGAGCTAGTAAAATCAAATTACACCAGTTCATCTTAATTTTGCTTTGCTAGTCTCTTCCTTCTCTCTTTATATATTTGTATGCTGAATTGCTTAGTAGTTTTCTTTTTGATGTGTGTGTGTGTGATGCGGGTATATATAGTGTATCGAGATGATCTACTGAAATTCTTTTCACAGAATTAAGTTATTATATACCCACTTTTTGTTTTTATTGCAAACCGTTTATTAAAAAAATATTCATAATGGAAAAATAGTTTGGAGAGTAGAGTTTGTCGACAGAGAATATAGTTTTGTGGGCATTAAGTACTTGTGGATGAAAAAAGTTCAAACAAATACTATTAAGTTGTAGCTCCAGATCATTTCGTGTTTTAGCTCTAACACCAAATATGGTTACGCGCTACATCTATATTCACACTTTTTGAGGAACTCAGTTGTAAGGGTGGGTCTTTTGATGTGAAGGTGGTGTGAAGTACCATAAGACTTGAGTCTCACACAAGATTCCGATGGTTTAATTTGGAGCTGGTCGTATGAGAACGGCCTATGTTCAGTGCAATGTTTTACATACATGCTCAGATCCATGATCACACATGGCCGGGATGCCAGAAATGTTTCCAGTGTGTAATTACTGCGTCGAGATATGAAAGATCGATCTATAGGAGAAACAAATATTTTTTTTGTTTTGAGCAAAGAAATTCATTATAAAGAAAGGCCCCAAGGCAAGTTACAACTCGACCCAAGGAAGAAACTAGACAACTTAGTTCTGACATACTTTATTCTGGCTCAGGACCTGACTTAAGTGGATCATTCCACCAAATATGATTTCTAATGCTAATTTTGCAAGCTTATAAAGCTGCATGGTTGCAAGACCTTCTTTGAAAAACAACACCACCCTGCCTAAGACTCTGAAGCAGATTCTGTCGCTCATACGTTCCAAACTTACATAACCGAACCATCCCACATAAGCAGTAAAGACTTCCCGGTTTTATTTTACGTAAACATAATACAACTAAGCATCTGACCAAGTGATAGCCAGGTTGCCCCACTTTGCACGAGGAACACCCAACGCTTTCCAAACTGCCGGGGAAGCATCAACGATATTATTACGGCATGGTGGTTGATAAGCATGCTCCTTGTCACAACCCATGGCCGAGTCACATTCATCAACCACCTTAGCCATCACACTCCGTCCATTACCTTTGATCGTTATTTTGCGTAGACATCGTTTCCGATTGTTAAACCATCCAGTTGATAACGCTACAACTGGTGTATTGTTAGGGTGATATCGATTATCACATGCTGATGGCCCACCACCATCTCCGCCTTCCTGAAAATCATATATTTACAACAATCAGCACCGAAATTTGTCTTGCATTGACCTGGTTTCCATTTGCATGTTTGAGCTTCGACTCCCGAAGAAATCAAAATCCGGAGAACTAGTACTAAAACTACATTAAGTGAGAAAAATGAATTCATATTCTCTCTTTTCCTTATTCTTCCTTATTATTTGATATGGCTAAAAGTTTGAAAGGTTATGGGGCTATTTATAGAGGCGGATGGTCTAGTTAATGGTTGAAATAATATTTGAATGCGGTTCATGGTTTAATGTGTTGGAAAACGATTAATAAAAAAATAATTTTTTAAAGTTTTAATAAAAAATTATAATTTATTGTTTTATTTTGTGAATGAAACTTTTTAGTCCCACATCGTGGAGTTTCCAATTTTTAGTAGTTTTAAGAAACTGTATAAACCTTTTAGTCGCACATCGGGGAGTTTTTCTTCTTAAGTTGTATTTGTCAATTATATAAAGAAATTCACTACTTTTGTAAAATCTATGGGAAAGGGGTTGCTCTATATTTTAGAGGGACCCCTAAGGGAAAATATTTTATAGCGTTTTTTAAGCATTCACGATTTTCCTTAACGGTTTTTTCGGAGTTGCCAAGCTCAAGTTGAGCATCTACTACATATGCTAGTAGTAGGTGTATTAGGGTGTTTTATCCTGGAGATATCCGTCCCGTGAGGGCTATAGGATCACTCTTGAGTGTAGCCGGGCGCTAATGTCTTAAGGACAGCGTGTTGAACACGTGACTCACTCTATTTTCCAAAGTTTTGTCTTGTTGCTGTTGCGGAGATACGGGGAGCTTGTTCGTTTCGTCAAAGCAATCACTTCCATTATAAAGGAGCTAAGTATCAATAACTTTTGCTTATTTGATTTTTCTTTGTTTTTGATTATTGCACCCAACAATCTTAAGACATTAATATTTGTAATAATCGAAAACGATTGATTGGTTTGTGAATCATGGATGTTAATTGTGGAGTGAAAAACAAAAAACGAATTTCTGGTCAGCTGTAGAGTTTCAATTTTATCTTTTAATCTAGAAGGAATTTCGATGAACCCTTTTGACACAACGTAGTAGACATCCTGATAGTTACCCGCGTAAAATTTCAGAATTTTTGGAGTTGTAAAAGTATTTTTTGATATTTTACAAAATAGAAAAACGTTTCTGAAAAATTCTGACGAGCAGAAAATTGTTGTTAACTAAATTAATTTTTGTGGGGTAACCATGAGTTTTTTGAAACGCTGATTCAAACGAAGTTTGTATATATAGATGTTATCTTCAAAACTCATATTTTACTTTCTGATTTGGAATTGTGATTTGTGAATAAAGGTGTCATCTCGGAGGGACATGGCTAATAGCCGCATGTGGTTGGAAACAAATCTTCCAAAGATGGCAAAGGTGAGAACATCGAACGCAACTCTAAGCATGGTCTTCATGATAAAGGTATATTTCGTAAACCTGAATCCGGAATTACTTTAGTTAAGGGTGAGTGTTATGTTTGTAAAATTTCTGGCCACGCGGCAGTAAATTGTAGACAACATAAAAACCTTAATAAGTAGAAAGTTAATGCTAATTTAGTTGAAACAAACTAGAACGAGTTTGGTGGCATGATGTCGGAAGTTATTTTAATAACCAATGTGAGAGACCAGTAGGTGGACTCTGGAGCCACCAAGAATGTTTGTTGAAACAGAGACCTGTTCACCTCCTATCATAGGATAGGGGATGTCAAGAAACTCTTATTGAGTAACTCATATGCAATAGAGGTTGCATAAAAGGAAAAGGTCGAGCAGAAGCTCATATCTGTAATATTCTCACATTGAATGAAGTTTTCATGTTCCGAGCATATTCGAAAATCTTGTATCTTGTTCTGTTGTAGATGGAAAAATATTTAAGATCTTAATTGAATCTAGAAAACTTGTTGTAACTAGGCAGTGATTTTTTAAGCAAGAGTTATAGGACTTTGGGTCTATATAAGCTTAACGGAAAAACTGATGATGTGAACGTAGTTGATTCTTGTGATATCTTTGTATGATTGATTGTTTTACGTGGTAGACTTGGAACCGTAAACTTATAAGTCAATGCTTAACTGGCTAGCATAGGCTTCGTACCCAAATTTAGTTTGGATTTTGAACACAAAAGTGAAATCTGTGAAGAATCAAAATATGCTATAAAATATTTTAGCACAAATGTTCAGAGTAATTCTAAGCCTTTAGAATTAATTCAGTTAGGCCTAGTTGACATGAGTTCAACCCAAAACCACTGTGGTAAAAGATGGTTATAACTTCCGTAGATGATTGTACGAGGTACTATCTTGTATACTTGCTTAGGATAAGGATGACGCCTTAGAAGCCTTAAGATGTATAAACTTGAAGTTGGAAACCAATTAGAAGCCTTGAACATAACAACTGTATCCTTAAGGAGATGATAATTTCCATGTTGATTAGTTCAGGATTACCTGCGGCCTTGTGGGGGGAGGCAGTCCTCTTAACTAGTATATCCTGAATAAAGTACCCTTTTAAGAATCAGATGAAACTCCATATGGTTTATGGAACGGTAGATGACCTTCTTATGAATGTGTCAAAGTGTGGGGGCGTTTGACTAAGATTGTAATTCCTCTTCCTAAAAGAACTAGATTGAAACCAAAAATGTTGATTGTGTTTTCGTATAGGGTATATTGAGTATACTTCTACAAATATATTTTTGGTTGTGTGTTCTGATTTTTTCTGACATTGGTGTGAATATTATTACGGAATCTAGGGATGCTGAGTTCTTTGAACATGTTTATTCTAAACCTGTACCTTATTAGAGATGTGTTGTTGATCCCCTAGATTTATCTTCAAATAGTCAGAACTTATTTTAAAGGAAGATGAAGTTGATGTTGAGCCTAAGAGAAGTAAAATAATTAGACTTGAGACTTCTTATGAAACCGACTTCATAACATGCCTAGCTTAGTCTGAGCCACAGACTTGTATAGAAGCCTTAATATCTACTGAAACCCCATTCTGGTAAGAAGCTTCATTTAGTGAAATGGACTCAGTCCGTTGGAATCAGACTTGGGAGCTTGCTAGTTTACCTCCAGGTTGTAAGACCATGGGATGTAAATGAGTCTTTAAGAGGAAACGATAGGTAGATGAAACTGTGGAAAAATATTAAGTTAAGTTGGTAGCTAAAGGCTATAAACTAAAAGAAGGTGTAGATTTCCTTGATTCTAATTCAATTGTGACGGAAATTACTTCCGTTGAGATACTAATTGTTATTGCTGCCATAAAGAACGTAGAGATACATCAGATGGATGTTAAGACAGCTTTTTCTAAAACCGTGAATTAGGTAAAGAAATTTACATAGATCAACCTGAAGACTTTGTAGTGAAAGGTTGTGAATACAAAGTTTGTAATTTGAAAAATCTTTGTATGGTTTTCAAATAAGCACGTAAACAGTGACATGGAAAATTTAATCATGTGATAATGGATAGTGGATTTAAATTAATGAATCTGACAAGTATGTCTACAAGTAACTTGTTAAGGATGTATGTGTAATTGTATGCTTGTATGTTGATGATATGCTTGATACAAACATAGATGTGATCAATTCCACTAAAAACATGCATTGAATGAGAACATTGACTTGAAAGACTTGGGCCCTTTTGATGTAATCTTAGGGATGAGGATTAGAAGATAATCAAACATTTATAAGTCTTAGTCGTTCTCATTATGTTGAGTTGTGATTAAGAGATACAATCAGTATGATTGTAAACCTGCTTGTACTTCGTGCGATTATTCTTGTAGTCTCAAGAAAAATAAGGGTAGTGGAGTATCTTAACTTGAATACTCAAAAGTTATAGGATGTCTGATGAATTTAATGAACTGTAAGAGTCCAGACATTGCCTATATTGTGAGTAAGTTAAGTGGATATAATTGTAGTCCAGAGCAAGATAATTCAGATGCACTGAGTAGAGTATTATGGTACCTAAAATACTCTTTTGATTTATGAAAGGTATCGTGTTGTCCTTGGGACTTTATGATGCAAACTGGATATTTGACTCAGAGGAGTCTAAGTCTACGAGTGGATATGGTTTCACTCTAACATGTGGGTTTGTTGTTGGAAGATTTCCAAACAAACATATCGCTCAATTCATTATGGAATCTGAGAGTATTGCGTTAGATAAAGCATGAGAGGGGGCCGAGTGCCTAAGATGCTTTTTAGAAGACATTCCTCTTTGGCATAGGCATGTGCCAGCTATATCTATACATTGTGTTAGCCAAGCTATAATAGTTAAAGCTAAGAAATAACTAATCTCAATCGGCGTTATTTCCATTGATTGGATAAAGTCCAAGGAGAATATCGCGTAATCTTTGACGAAAGGTTTGTACAAAGAGATAGTTAAAAATGCATCGAGGGGGTTGGGGCTTAAGCTCATATATTAAACTTGCCATGAAGGATACTCAACCTTGCTGACTGGAGATCCCATGATCAAGGTTTCGAATGAGACAACTAATTTGTGGTGGGTAAAGTTAAACACTATCAGAGATTTTCATTCTCTGTCCCTTCCCTATGGTGTAGACGTGATAGTGTGACTGCATGTGGAGGATGACTTTTTAATAAGTCTTAATGAGTTATATAGTTTCAATTTAAGATTGAAGTGGGGTGTAGCAGTAACACTCTTTATGGAAACTCACCTATCTGAATGAGGAAGTGGGTCGCTTCCTGTGAGAATATGAGCTGATTCTCTAGAGCATTCTGAGAAACAGGATACGTCCAGGGCCAAAACGGACAAAACGGCACGAGCTTGGCAGCAATCTAGGAGATATCACATGTGGTTGTTATCACGAATTACATCAAATGCTAGCAGTTCAAGACATAGTTCACTGTCTCTAGCAAGTAATTCTGGTAATATCTCACTAAGCAAAGGTTCAAGACCTCATGGACACCTCTGCCTAAAATGGTATTTCCTGCGTTTTTTATGTGATTTTCATTTTGATGGTTTTGGTATTACTGGAACTTAGGACCTAAAGGTCACTAAGGGTTCACTAGTTCATGCTTTTTCACTTTGGTGAAAGATACCTATAGTCTCACCATGTGAGAATTAAAGATGAAAGCTCTCAATACTATTATGATTTATGCAATCCATAGTATGACCCTGGGGTCAACACACTTTTGTGTGAGGGAGAGGACGTAGAAATGACTAGTATGATTTCAACACTTGCACGATCAGTTTGTTTGGATCGTGAGGTTGGGATGTTTATTTACCAAGATCTATCTGTGTTTTCATGTTTTATTGAGTTTTCATTCATGTGGGGGATTGTTGGAAAACGATTAATAAAAAAATAATTTTTTACAGTTTTAATAAAAAATTATAATTTATGTTTTATTTTGTGAATGAAACTTTTTAGTCCCACATCGTGGATTTTCCAATTTTTAGTAGTTTTAAGAAACTATATAAACCTTTTAGTCGCACATCGGGGAGTTTTTCTTCTTAAGTTGTATTTGTCAATTATATAAAGAAATTCACTACTTTTGTCAAATCTATGGGAAAGGGGTTGCTCTATATTTTAGAGGGACCCCTAAGGGAAAATATTTTATAGCGTTTTTTAAGCATTCGCGATTTTCCTTAACGGTTTTTTCGGAGTTGCCAAGCTCAAGTTGAGCATCTATTACATATGCTAGTAGTAGGTGTATTCGGGTGTTTTATCCTAGAGATATCCGTTCTGTGAGGGTTATAGCATCACTCTTGAGTGTAGCCGGGCGCTAATGTCTTAAGGACAGCGTGTTGAACACGTGACTCACTCTATTTTCCAAAGTTTTGTCTTGTTGCTGTTGCGGAGATACGGGGAGCTTGTTCGTTTCGTCAAAGCAATCACTTCCATTATAAAGGAGCTAAGTATCAATAACTTTTGCTTATTTGATTTTTCTTTCTTTTTGATTATTGCACCCAACATAATGTAGGTTGGTTGTATGTAAATATGGATCGGTTGCATGTCATTAATTTTATTGAAGGACTTGGAAATAGCTGGCCTCTATAGCATATTAAGACCGCAGCCCCAAGTCAACTAAGTCTTGTTTGTGGTTTCAGTAGGTTTGAACGATAAATGCATGCACTTGGCAGGATAATCTGCCACACAGCAATAATAAGTATAGTGAAAATTCAATTTCCTTCAGAAGTTAGATGTCTTGGGTGGCGAAGATAGTGTTGCAAAAACAACATATTAGAGATCGTTAACCCTATATAAGTGGGTTCCAATTTATTGAAAATTTCAGCAATACAAACTTTTTTTTTTTTTTTAACATAACTAGGTAAAGACTTCCCCAGTTCTATTTTATACAGTATATTTTAGCATATAATTAAGCATCAGACCAAGTAACATCGAGGTTGCCCCAGTTTTCACGAGGAACACCCAACGCTTTCCAAACTGCTGGTGAAGCATCGACGATGTTGTGAGGGCATGGTGGTTGATAGTCATGGTCTCCATCACAGCCCATGGTCGAGTCACATTCATCTACCACCTTAGCCACGGCACTGCGTCCATTGCCTTTTACGATTATTTTGTGCAAACATCGGCTCCCATTGTTGTACCATCCAGTTGATAACGCTACCACAGGAGTGTCATCAGAATGATATTGATTATCACATTCTGACGGCCCTCCGCCATCTCCACCTTTCTCAAAACTATTTGTCGTCAAAACAGTTCGACGGTTGGAGGGAGAACACTTGTATGTTGTGTAAGATTCTCCTGGTTTACAACAATCAGAATTAAAACCTTTCTTGCATTTACCTTGTGGAGGTTTTATGCCTTTGATTTTTCCACTAGGTTTACATGTTCCAGCTTCAACTTCCAAAGAACTTATTACTATTGTAGTCAGGACAAGGACTACTAAAACTATATAATGTGATGAGAATGTTTTCATTCTCGCTCTTTTCTTATATATGGATGTGCCAAAGTAGTTGCGTTCTTTCTTAATGTTTGATTTGTATGTAAAAGTTGGAACGGCGAGCTATATATATATATATAGATCAATATGGATTACTTATTGATTTTAACAATGCTTGATCATAGTTCTTGCATGTTCTTTTTTTTAACATGGTCGAAAGGGCTATAAGTCAAGATTCTTTTCCGTTCTTTTATTGATCGGAAAGATACAAATATAGTTTTGTCCGAACCTCCTAAATATTAAATGTTTGGACGGCGATATGGAATTTCTTTTATCTCCTAGCTTTAAAATACTAATTGGGAAACATATTAAAATACTAATATTTCTTTTATCTCCTAACTTCTATCTCCTGGCTTTAAATTATAGGCTGGTTTAAATGTTTGAAAAAAATAAGGTGATTTCTTAATTGGGAAAGTCAAATGTCACTTTAATTTTTTGGACCACTTTTCTCTTTACAAGTGTTTATGGACCATTTCACTTTACTTCTTTTGCTGACAAGTGTCATGGGGACCATTTCACTTCACTTCTTTTATTGACAAGTGTGATGAGGACCACTTTCAATGATTGATTCTCTTAATTTCCTTAATTTTCTCTAAAATCAAAACCAGCCTATTAAAAAAGAACAGAGGGAGTAGTAAAAAGAGATTTGCGGGGAATCCATGTTATTACGTCGTATTGTCAAGTGCGCTCCATACACAGAAAGAGCATTTCTCTCGGTTGCCCGCCGCAGGTGTTAGGTTCCTAACGAGTCCACTACTACAAAAGTGTTCACATTACATCTCAATTTCGTTTCATCTACTACTTCCGTTTCTATACTTTCACTTTTTCATTTTAGCCTAAAAATAGGCCAAATTGAAAAAGTGGAAGTAACACTTTTCCAGAAACGGAGGGAGTATTGATTTAATCTTTGTTAGTATGTAACAAGGGATGAAATAGTTAGCATGCATGGTAGTGAAATTAGTGGTTAACTACTCAAAATAAATAAATGAAAAAAGTTATGATCCTAGAAATTATGGGTGGTCTTATTTTCTTGGTCGGATCATAGAAATTATTATGTAAATTATCCTCATGACTTGAAATTGTTGACGTGAAAAACCAAAATAATCTTTTGGTTGTGGATATTTTTGTATAGATTTGAGTAGTTGATATTTCTTGCGCATGATGTTGAATTTTACATAACTTTATATTAATGTGTTTATTCATCTTTCAAAAATAGTTTTCTAAACTCATTTTTTCTTTATTTGATTGTACATATTTTTCTCTTATAATGATATTTACTTGTGTATATATGCTTCA
This sequence comes from Papaver somniferum, assembly GCF_003573695.1. NCBI lineage: Eukaryota > Viridiplantae > Streptophyta > Magnoliopsida > Ranunculales > Papaveraceae > Papaver > Papaver somniferum. The sequence goes on from NC_039364.1 coordinate 43,014,649, forward strand.
CAAACTTTGGAATCAAAAATGAATTTTTTGCTCCTATAATGATGTACATATTATATATTATAGTATAAACAATTACAGAAGGTTAATTAATATTGCGGATAATAGCTGCATACTAGAAAAACACTGTGGATAATAGCTGCACACTAATAAAAGTTATAAATAATATCTGCACACTAAAGAAATACTGTGGATCTGCAGAAAATATCATCTTTGAAGAAAATTTAAAAAAAATCATTTAAGGAATAAAAAACGAAAATTTGATAGTCGTATTTATGCTCGTTGTGTAGGTATTTCAAAAAGCTTTCTAAATATATAAAATTTGTCAAATTCCTGCATAGGATTTGTGAGATATGTTATATTTAAGTTGGTTTGACAATTATAACTCTAAAGAATAGGTTTTATGTCAAATTTTATTATATTTTTACACATAAGGATATTTATGTAATTAGAATCTTTTGTTTAATAACATTATCAAACATCTTTATTCATATGATTCTCTTTCTTTTTTAGGGGTCATTTTAATAAAGTGAATTAAAGAACTTTTACATGGATCTCAAGCCCAAAGCCACAGCTAGAAAGAGTGAGGAGAGGACCAAGCACTTAATTCTCGTAAATGAAAATGTCAAATTAACGCTTATTAAAAGGGTTGACCCAATATTAAATTTGCATCAAGCTAATAAGAGATAAACAAGTTGTGAGTCATAATCATAGATTTTGGGTGACATTGTAATTTTAAGTCGTCATAATAGATAAACAAGTTGTGAGTCACAATCAAAGATTTTGGGACATTGTAATTTTAAGTCATCATATATCAAATTTTTTTTATGTTGGATAAATATACATCTGCCACCTAGACAGTTCCACCCTACTAAACCTGCCCCCTAAATGGGACCGGAACAAACTGCGATTTATTATATCACATTATGCCTCAATGATCCCTTACCTACGGTCCTATCCGTAGATGGAGGGAGTTGTGAAAGTTCCACTAACATTCCTACTAGTGGGAATTGAACTCCTATCCTCTTACTCGCAGGGAAAAAGAGAGGCGTAGTAAATTCCTTCGTATTAGATAACGAGTTCTTATTTTAAATCATAAATAGACCATATGGTATAGATTTAGTTTTTTAGGATTTTCTATTTCGTTTCGGTGTGTCTTATATTATGAAATAAATTTTTCTAGTGAGAAAGTGGTGATCTCCAGGTCTAGATGAATATCCCGCTTGTTTCTTTAAAAATGATTGAGGCATAGTAAAGGAAGATCCTATTAATCTTACAAAATTCCAATTCTCTTTAGAAGTTGATCTTGTAAATATTCTAGCAGAACACCAGTTCTCTTTAGAAGATGCTCCGTAGTCCTTCGTGAAGACTAGTGTTACGTTGTCTCCACATATCTTTTGTTAATGAAGTTCCTCCAAGCTCCCCTTAGTAGATCTTCGTCTTCAATCGATGAACGTCGTGAAGTCTAATGCTCACAACACATTCTATCATAATCCGAGAAATAGTTATAAGTAGACTAGAAATCAAGGCTTATAGTTTTTACACCTAAACTTGACAAACAAGCTTGAGATAGAAACGCTTGCGAGTTCGACCGAGCAGTGCTTTAACACTAATAATATCTACTGAAGTCATCTATAAGCATAATATTGTATATGTAGATAGCCTAATAATTAAAAAAACCGTCAAGGTCCACACATCACTATAGTCAGAGATAATGGTTGTAAAGAATGTCATTGTAAAAGAAAATAGAATAATTTCTCACTTAGAGCAACTTGACATGGATTACCTAATGAAGTAGATGGTAAAGAGACAGTACTTCTAATGTTATGCAGCAACTGAACAATGTTGTTATATGGATGACCTAATATATCATATCAAGTAACAGGAGAAGCAGTCAAAGAACAGATAAAAAAAAGTGCATAAACGGAGAATAAGTATATGATCGATTGGATAAAGATCTTTATCACCCCGAACCAACAACGTATCGCTATATAAATATCTAATTAAATATCCTTATGGATCTAATATAAAGTAACACTTCTCCTTTAATCTACCAAAAGATAGTATGTTGTGTTTAACTTCTAGAACAAGCAACGTAGAATTCATTTTAAACCTAAAACTAGCAGTTGGTGTTGATTGTTCAGTAACGGAGGTAGTAAAGACTTAACGTTGCGAACAACCATCTTGTATGTACCAGCATAAGAAGAAGTATCCTGCAAAAAGTCCTGATTTCTAGTAAGGGGTGAGCATGGCCCGGATTTGACCAGTTTTCTCCTTAGTTCTTATACGCATCCAATCCAGTACACGATGGATTTCAAGTTTGACATCTGCATCAAGTCAAGCGTCCAACAGATACGCGGATGGACGGATTATATGCGGATGATCCAGTGGATTTTATTATATAAGTACTATAATTGATTGTGAACCATGATAATAACACAGCGTAACAATCCATTATTACAAATTGAAAAATACAGTTATTACATGTTTTGTCTCTGCCTTTCAAGTTCAAACCCTAAGTATTCGATGAAAGTAAATGTTAAAGAGATAAGATGAATATATAGTGGACCATATGTAAATAATATTCGAGCCCATTTTTTACGAAAATTTTGTACACTTAATGTAACGGTTGTGGGTGTCCGACGGATTCTTAAGACAGCATCCGCACCCGGCCCAAAATCTATTGGGTCCCAAAAATTATATATGCATATAGTTTATTAATTTGCAGGTTGGAGGCCTGCCAACAACAAAAAAAATGGGTAGACTGGATCAGATCCGCGTATTTGATCATGCTCACCCATGTCTCCAGTCATATGTGTTATGACACCTAATTAAGAGAGATTGTGCATCATAATAGGAAGGTTCATCACAACCAACAACCTCACCCACTTCCATATTAAGCATGCTCAACAGAAGCAACATTCGTATTTGGAGAAAGATTCTTATTATCTGGAGCATATTTTTAGTAACATCTACTTCCAAAGTGACAAAACGTCTACAAATTTGGCATTCAGCTTAAGAGTAATCAATATTAGACCTTCTAGTACCATAATTTTCTAAGCTTACAGAACCACCACTTGAAGTAGATCCAGATCCTGAGCCAAAGACAGGATGAAACTGACTATTATTGAAACTACATTTTTATGATTATTGGTCTTAGATTTAATCTTACCACCACCAAAATTATTAACATTTCGACCATAGAAAGTGGATGGATATTGTGAATAAAAAACCATAAAATTATCTTGAGCTCGATCAATTAACCATTATTCATGACTTAGCAATCTTGGCTCATGATTTTGAGAAGATATTAAAAAGATATCATATGCTTTAAGAATATACATTATCAAATCAGAATCACTCACCTTTTCACCAATTGATTGCTGCAAGATAAACAACAATCATTTTGATATTTGATAGGTGTAGAATACACCGTATTTATCATCTATGGTTTATGCTTTCTTTGCTATTTTTCTTGTAAATTATGTCTTTTACGCGTGTTTTGAATTCTATAGCTACTTTGGAGTCATACGAAGAAAAAAAGAAGAAGAAATCACCTGATTTGAGAAAAATGGCAAAATTGTCATTTCATGGGGAACGCTATCTGGAGCCCAGTCAAGGTTAAGAGGCAACTCTATCTGGAGGAGTAATAAAGACAGGCCAGCTGTGGTTAAGGGGATGCCATCTGCGTAGCCCTTATCCAGGAGACGGGTGTGTTGTTAGCACCCAAATCCAACCCTACCCTAAATTGAGAGAAGACTTTACTCTCATTCATTTTCTATGAAATTGAGAAAGAGAAGAGATTAGCAGCGGCTGCTGCTATATCACCTGAAGTTGTTGTTACTGCCGAGAGACCAAATCGAGAGCCAGAGATGGAGAAATTGAGAGATTGGATTTGTTACAAGAACAAGAAGGTGGAATTATGGTGATAAAAGCAAAGACTGGATTGAAGATGGGTTAATGGATAGGAGGGTTTGTGATTTCATTGTTGATGGTGCGATTCAGAGATGAAGAAATTAGGGTTTTGCTGTGTTCGAATTGAGAAATTACAGAGATGGAGAAACTGGATCTGTTATCGCTGCTACAACCAGTGTTTTAAAGACCGGACCGACCGGTGAACCATTTTGGCAAAAGGGTTGGGTCACCCTTGATCCACTAATCTGCTCAAAAACCCAGTGAACCGGGTGACCCGATCGGTCCAACCGGCTAACCCAACTGGGTTTTCGACGGTCCACCCGGTTGCTTAAAATAAATAAAATTGTTCTGAAAAATTCTTTCATCTCAGAAAGAGAGATCTGAGAGCCATTTTTTTCTTTCATTTCTTTACAATATCAATCAAAAAGATAAAATCATCATAAAGAACCGTAGAGAAGCTAAAAACAAATCACTAAAAATGCAAAAAACTATGATGCCTCAAAAAATTTGGTTACAAATTGATAAAAGAGAAAAAAATAAAAGGATTCTGCTACTGTTAATCTTCGGTATTTTGTAACAATAGGTCTTTGATTTCATTTTATAATGATGATTGATATTGTTTAAAGAAGACGGAGATTGCAATGGGCGTGAGAGAGACGCTGGGTTAGGGAGAGAGACGAAGTAGTGAGGAAGGAGACGTGTCGTAAAACTTAGAGTAAGAAAAACGTAAATAGTTAGCATATAAATGGCAAATGTGAAGTTCAAATGGCAAGAAATTGTGGCAGTCAATTTATAATCTCCCATACACTTGACTAGCCTGATTAGTCACGCGTCCCACTTCCGCTAATATATTTGCCACTTGTTCCCTTACATTAAAGGTGGTCCCGTATTTGCCACCCGTTACGCTGGTCCCTTAAATTGAGCTAAATAGTTGTGACCCAGTGAATCTCAGTTGGACCACTGGTTAAACCAGTTGACCTTGACCCAGTAACTTTGACGGTTCGATGTCCTGTCCGGGTCTTAGAACATTGGCTACAACTGATAAAGATGAAGATGGTTGAAATACAGGAAGAAGGTTTTGAGCAGAAGAGATAACGGTTGAAGATGATGGATTGAAGGTTGTATTGGAGCAATTAAGACCAGAAGTTGGAGATAGAACATGGGTTAGAAGACAAGGAAGAAATGTGATGCTGGTATGGGTACTAAGTTATGGTGATTGCGGATTTGTGATAAGTTGAGTCTGTAATGAAGAAAAGAAGATCGAAGCTGGTAAATGGGTATGATGCTGCTATGGATTAAGGTCTGGCAGTGCAGATGAGCATATTGGAGTGATCGTTTGAGCTAAATAGATAGCAAGATGGGCTCATGGAAGAAGAGAAATTGAACCAAGAGAAAGAGAGATTGATGCTATTAGTGCTGAAGTGAAGTAGAAGAATGAATGTTTGTATAGATGTATGCTAGGAAATGTGCAGGAATAGAGCTGAGAACGGCCTGAAATCGGCCTGAGAATTATCGTAAAAACAGAGGAAACTCTGTCCATTTTTCTGCTCAGGCGAGTCGTCTCGGTGCCGGCGATGACCGTTCCAGACGAGTCCGATGACCGATCCATGCATGTGACTCAGTTGAGTAAGACGATTCAGACCAGTCAGATGTCTAACTGACTCGGCTAACTCCCCTCATTTGACCCATTGACTAACAGAAGACCGTCAGTCTGACAGTTAACTTTAACAGAATCTTGACGGAATATTCTGTCGACGGTGACAGAACTCAGGTGTCCGACGGTGACGTTTCAGGCCGGATTCCGCTGATCCCGAGAACTTTTTCAGGAAAACAAAAGTGCAAATATTTGTGAAGAATTCTCTAGACTCATGGGTTTGAAGAATTTGGCTTGAATTTGGAAGGAGAAGGTGGAAGAATTTTATAAAGACAAGGATATGGAATGTACAATTGTTAAGGGAAAGGGATTCTATTCCTAAGAGGATTGCAAGCAAATTAAAGCCTATAAATAGAGAAGTTCTCTACTTTCCTCTATACACTTCTACACCTTTTACACACACAACACTTGTGTTTTTGCTTGCTTTTCAAAATTCTTCTTTTAATTAATTGTGTGAACTTAAAAATTATTCTTTTAATTAATTGTGTGAATTTCAAAAACATGAGTAGCTAATTTTCTTATTGATTGGGGATGAATTCCTAGTTCTTATCATATGATTTGAGTTTTGTTTTAAACCTACTTTGAAGTTTTTCACATGATTATTGTTTGTTTTTATTAATAAGAATGTTTATGCTTGCATGATAGATCGTTTAGGTGGCCAACTGAATTGATTTGTTATTCAACCTAAAGCTAGTAGAGGTTAGGGAATACGTAATCGTTTTTTGACTTTTTACATAAGTAGAAACACGAGACCTTGCAGAGGGATTTTGTGGAGCAATTGTGTGTGAAAACAACGCTAGAAAGTGGACCAAGCGAAACGAGTCTAACTAGTAGTACTAAACCTAAATTCATAAATCTTAATGCATTCGGAGGAATTACATCTTGTAAGCAAACCTCAAGGCAGTTATTTTGAATAGAATCTGATAACTAAGCAAACTTGTTACTTAGTGAAACAAGGAATTTTGGGGTTAGCTAAGCGAACCTTCTATCCTACGGTTGGTGATAATCTGTGACTAATAAAAAGTGGAAAAGAACATAAGTTGAATCATTGTTTTGCAACGAAGAAGGATTCCTTGATCTAATCTCTCATATTGATTTCATCTTATACTTTTAATCGCTTTATTTACTTTCTTTTGCTTTTAAAATCTTAAGACAAAACCCCCCTTTTTGTGACAATTTTACAACTAAAAATCTCTTGCTCCTCGTGGGAACGAACTTGACTACATTATATTACTTGTTAATTAGGTGAAAAAAATACTAATTAATTTGTTGTGGCTACGACACGCATAAATATTGTACAAACTGTAGCGCCCCCAAAGTTAGCAGCTGACTAATCCAAGAGACTAACAAAATAAAGAGGCACTAAGAATCTAAACCATATACTTAAGCATTCAATTAATAACCTTCTACAAAACTTAATCCAAAAACTAGCCCCGCTATGAAATATATATATACAAGAACTCCTGTCAAATGATACATATATTTGGTTTACATATAGAATATACTACATAATAAATATATCCGAAGTCAACCAACTAACGAACTCAACTCTTTGAAGCTTTCTGCGCAATTCTGATCTGCCTCTGAAACTGAAAGTGGGAATGGGTGAGCACATCATCCCTAAAAGGGGTTCCCAGTAGAAATAACACTTAACTTTCAAATAATCATTGGAATGATTTGGAAAACAATTTATGTTTTTCCAAAACACTAAAAGACAACCAATTCACAGAGATAAACAATCATGTATATGGAACTAACTCCTTCTTCAAACAATGTATATATCGAGTGTCGACCAATTCCCTACACACCCTATAAGTTTATATTAGTGTCGACCAATTCCTTACACACCTATCACGCATAAAAGCTCGAAAGTAAGTTGAAAATGCGGGGGTCTAACAACCTCACCCAATATTTCGATTAGAAATCTGTATGGACTAACTCTAATATACTTTCAAGAGAATCAACTAGACAGTCAGACTCAATATTAATAAAAAGTATATCAAGGAGTTAATATCTCTATCTCTAGATTTGATCTATACTCAAACAAATAGAAATATGTGAGTCTTTATCAAATACAAGAGATATAAACTTGGATGGTACCAAAGACCAATATCCAAGGATCAATCAATTTCCAATCAACAACCAAAGGTTGGATTTCACAATTGATCGATACAACGCACAACCTGTGATATTTAAATAATATAACAAAATATAATGCGGAATAGAAATAACACAGACACCAGAAGTTTTGTTAACGAGGAAACCTCAAATGGAGAAAAACCTCGAGACCTAGTCCATATTGAACACCACACTGTATTAAGCCGTTACAGACACTAGCCTACTACAAACTAACTTCGGTCTGGACTGTAGTTGAACTCTAATCAATCTCACACTGCTTCAAGGTACAGTTGCGCTCCTTATGTCTCTGATCCCAGCACGCACTTGATTCCCTTAGTTGATCTCACCCACAACTAAGAGTTGCTACGACCCAAAGTCAAAGACTTGAATAAACAAATCTGTATCAAACAGAAAAGTCTACGATAATAGATAAATCTGTCTCCCACAGATAAACCTAAGATTTTGTTTCATCTTTTGATAGAAATCAAGGTGATCAGGAACTAATTGATAACCCAGACTTATATTCCCGAAGAACAACCTAGAATTATCAATCACCTCACAATAATCTTAATCGTATGGTAGCGAAACAAGATATTGTGGAATCACAAACGATGAGACGAAGATTTTTGTGATTTTTTTTTATCTTGCCCTATCGGAGATATAATCTCAAGTCAATTATTCAATTGAACTCGTACGATAGAAAATGGCAAGATCAGATCACTCAACTACAAGAGAAGTAGTTTCGTCTGGCTTCACAATCCCAATAAATTCTTTAAGTCGTTAACCTACAGGGTCTCGAGAAGAAAGCTAAGGTTAAAGGAGAATCGACTCTAGGAAAACCAACTAGTATCACACAGGAGGTGTGGGGATTAGTTTTTCCAGTTGCTAGAGTTCTCCCTTATATAGTTTTCAAATCAGGGTTTGCAATCTATGTTAGCTTAGTAACAAAGCATTCAATATTCATCCTTAGATGAAAACTTGATTAGATACAAGATAATATCTTTCAACCATTAGATCAAAACTTAGCTTGTCACACACAAATGAAATGTATTTCATTTAGGTTTGAGTAACCATACCTAAACGTGTACACTTAGTTGGTTCACAAATAGTTAACCAAAGGTTAGCCATATAGGAACTTCCATATTAACCGTATTCATCTTTCTCATAACTAGTTCAAATGACTCATAAGAACTAGTTGAACAGTTGTTCAATTGCTTAGGTCTTTATTCATAGACACAATTGAAACAAAATCGATTTGATTCATTTGAATCAATTCATGAAAAATATAGCCACGGTTTGCAAAGATCACATTCCTTATAATTTATTGTTTTAAGTTTATGAACTACCGATTTGAGAAATAACCATCTTGGGTATGCGTACGGGTATGCGTACCTTGATAGACACATTTATGTGTCTATTTTCATCTCTTTTGTGTATTTTGTTAGTACTCGTTTTCGTCCTTATTATGGTGTTTTGTGTGTTTTTAGGTATTTTTTGGAACTAAACATTTTTGGAAAAATCAGCTCGAAAAGTTGCTCGGGGCACCCTTGAAGGACAATTGTTATTCGGACTCTCACTATCGGTTAAGGGGCACCTCAGTGGACACCTGCTATTCGCACCCCAGTTCAGGATAGGGGGACACCCTTTCTTCTTCGTTTGAAAACTGTTTTTTGGCGGGAAATGAAATTCTCAACTGGCATAAGTTTGATCACAAAAATGAAGGGGTTACGGGTCGATTCAATGATTGAAATTTGATAGAGAGATGTGATATAGGTTAAGGAACACATTTTGGGAAGTGGGTTCGATCAGAATTGGCTGGAAAACGCGTGATGATTCACACACCCAAAACAGAGCACGTGTACTGTAACACGAGCAAAATTGAAGTTCTTGTGTGCATGGAGGAGTTTTACTAGCGTTGGAAGAGTGCTGAGACGTGGAGAAGGCTAACTAGAGCATGCAGGATCAATTCTAACACGTGCATGGGCTTAAAAATGGAAATTATCGTTATTTTTGGCAGCAAGGAATAATCGAATTAAAGAGAGTATATACGCAATCAATGGTCGTATTTTTGGCCTCAATTCACTATAAATACACGTACAATTGAAGATAGCAAGTTTGGGAGTCTTGGGGGAAAGTTTAGGAGTCGAGAGAATCAAAAGAAAATCACGCATAGAAGAGAAGAGTTCTGCTGGTGTAGTTGAAGACGAAGAACAAAATACACTCCAGGAAAGTCGTTGAAAGGTGTCGCTTAACTGCGACAATTTCCAATTCCTTTCCCGCGACTTAGAAACAGTGCTTACAGCACTTCATTTGTATCGTTATTCCCTGACGCTTCCTGTGTGTTGCAAAGGACAGTCTTAAAACGATTTCTTTTTGTTTCATCATTTGTACTCAACTTTTGAGCATTAATAAAATCTTTTGAGTATTTTTCCAACATGATGAGAGGCTAAATTCTTGGTGATTGAGGCGACGGAGGAGCTATTCACTCATGTTTGATTGGTAATATTTTTATTTATAATTTCTTTAATAATTTACTTTATTTAATTCACTTGGATAAATATAAAAAAAAAAGGATAAAATGGTTTTCTTAATTAGTTGTGAATCAGTTTGATGTTTTATGCTTAGAATAATTCTTTGATAAATCATGCTTAAGGATTACAACTTAATATTTGGACACCTTATAGATTAATAAGTGATTTAATGGAAAAAGACATGAGTCTCAATACTCATCCGGTTGTCGGATCCGGAGTATAAACCATTACTGAAATTGCTCAGTATTCATGAGATGTGCCGTGGCCTCAGCTGAGAGACTACACTACATATACTCTGAGAGACAGCCTTCTCAGTCAGAGGTTTTATGGCATGAGCTTTCATGCGAGACACGAGTCTCAATACTCATCCGATTTTCGGTCTGGAGTATGCATAATTATGGTTTTACGATTTTTCCCTTGTCGAAAATCCACCATCTTCAATGAGACGCAGATTTACGTGGTTCAGCACTAAGGCCTACGTCCACGGGGGTTGGTGTTTCACTATGTATTCAAAGGTTACAAAGATATTCAAGTGACTTTGAGTGGGGAACGAAGCTAGGAGGGGAATGAAACTCATACTTACTCTTACAATTTCTCTCTCCTGGGCTATCTCTTATACTCTTCCTAAAATTGGTCGACCCCTTCTCCGTTAGTGGGTTAGGGTATTTATAGGCTTCTCCAGTGGGTCCCTTTCCTCGAATACAGCTGTCCTTATCGTCTTGGTTACTGCGTCGGCCCGATGCTATCTTCGTTCTGACCCATCGTCCTCTAACGATGTTATGTAGAGACGAAGATGGACCTCCTCCTTCTCCACGAGGTGTTTGACACGTACCCTATGTCTAGGGTGTTTAATGCGGGCGGTTGGGGCGGTGTGCATGTCCTTGACTATTGTAGACGCATGTGTCAGCTGCTTTTTTTCTCGTCCACCTAATTTGGATCTTTCTTGGGATGATGGAAAGTTATCTTTTAGATCTTCTATGGTGTTATACGGTGTTTCCTTCTTCTGGTGCTCCTTACTCCATCATTATTTGATCTTGCCTGAGGACGAGCACGTGGCGGATGAAGATGATGATTGCCTCTTAGGTGTCGCAATGTAGCATCCTTGTTTCCATGCTCGTCTCCTTCATGTTGTACACGTGTCTCCTCCATGACACATGGTCTATTATTGATTATGTGTATACACTTACGCACAGGATGATGATAACCCACGAGATCGTCTGGAGTGATTCTTTCAAGGTGTCGACGTCCCTGGAACTACTGGTCTACCACCGTCCAATGTACACTAAATTTTCGCCCCATTAGCATTTACCTTATGAAGTAAATCTGTGTATTATAGGATGACTTCGCAAATGTCATCAAGCTGGAGCCAAGGATTATAACGGTATAATTTGAACGAAACTTCGTTTGCGCTGGTAAAAGCAGGCTTTGAGATTCCAAAGCTTATGTGTTTGCTGAAAATTGAGATACCCTTTTCGATAGTATACTGTTGTGATTGCTTGATCAATCGCAGGTGCAAGGTTTTGGTGTTTACAGCAGGGAGAGGCTTCCGGACCAACTGAGAGAGCTTCTTGAAAAAAGGTTTGGCGCTCCAGGAATTCCATTTGCTCATCATGATCGTCCCATATAATGTGATTTTGTCTGGCTGAACCCTTCTGCCTAGAACTCGCATAGGACAAGGGTCCTACTTTCTTGAGCATGCGTAGGCTTGGGTTCACTTGACGATAAGAGGTGGATGTTGATGACCATTAAGTTTAGGTGTCTGTCACGATACAACAACCAATTCTCGTTCCTACTAAAAATAGGCTTACTGAGAAAACTGTTGCGAACGAGCTTGAACTCAGGATGAGAACCTTGTGGCTTCCATGTGTGTGGTAGCGAAATATGGTCCAGGACGATCAGTTCCTTCTGCAATCTGCAATTACAAAATACATGCAATCCAGCAGTTCGCTTCCAACGGAGTGCACGCCAGATTTATCATGAATTTTAAGCAATAGTTTGACTTAAAATTATCAAAATCTAACTTGGGCAATACTCGGATAGTGATTGAGTTTCCCACTCATACATATAATTTACGGAAGTAAAAAGAAACTGGTAATCAAAATTAATATGATCCATGAAGTGAGAATACTAGCATACTATCTGAAGTTTAGTATTTCTTTAGATTTGGTAGCAAGCCTATGGCCGGTAGATAGGTAAGATTAGGGAGGCCTGAATATTGAGTATTAATTGTCAGATCCAGATTGACTACCAAACAAATCTTCAATATTAAGGCTTACTATAAATCACTGAACTAGGGTGTAAAGCCGCTCCCATTTTAGACGTGATGGAAGAGAAGATTAACGTGCTCAGATTTAAATGGTTACAAGTCCATCTGTGTTTGATCTTTAACTGATCAAGCATGACTTTCTGAAGGTACGGGAACAGATCTCCCCTTAGTCGGTGCCAAAGACGTTTGGACAACTTCACCTCAAACAATCTCAATTGAAGTTGATGCTCGATCTTCTCCTCCTTATAAATGGAATGGGTACCTGCAAAAGAAAACTCTCTGACGCTCAAGTTAGAACAGAATTTTTCACAGGAGTTTTTAGGGTTTGAAGGCTTACCTTTCTTAGGATTTTCTTTTTTCCTTTTAAAGGTTAATCGGGTCGCTGGATAAGGCTCTACTGCGACATCTCGGCTCATGCTACTTATCCAACTTATGACCAGATTGATTATAGTATTTTGAATCTTCCACAGGGTTTACGGGATAAGTTGACCAACATTGGAGACCATAATTGGAGCTACAGTCAGAACTCTAGGCTGGCAGTTGGCATCTTGAACATGCGACCCTTGCCCGCTATAATTTACATAGGGTACACACAACTATCATCAACTGTATTAAAATTTTCACTATCCTTAAGTTGACAGTCCAGTTGGTGCATTAAGCCTTAATCATCTAAATATAATTCTACATCCATGTAAGGTTATAGATTTTATTTATTCTTATCGAATTTGTATACTATATCTTGTTAAATATTGGCGTTGGTAATTTAATATGATCTGAATTTGAGTCTGCACAAAATTATAATATATCCTAATAGTCTTTAGATTTTGCTATTAGTGTGAAGCATCCTATTAATATACAAATTTATTTTCTTTTAATTCTAATGTTACACTAAGTATCTGAATGCTATTATGACTATTTCGTGTATGTTTTTTCATTTTAAAGATTTACTGGATCATTTGTTAAATTAAAAATAATTTCAGTATAAGGTTACTAACAAGTAGAGTCTTTTTATTTTATACATTTTATTCTCATCCTTTTACGTCTAACGCCTAATAAGTATTATATTAACCGTCTAGTTTACACACAAAACATGTATCTCTAATTTTTAATTAATTTAATTTACAAAATTTAATCGTAGATAAGTGTTAATAATTTTCCATAGCTATTTAATCATAATTATTATTTTTATCATTATTTATCTTTATTGAAATTTTGGTTAAGTAAAGCACAATATGATACTAATTGACAAATGCTAACATTACTTTATTAAAATTATTATTAGTAGTATTATCACCTATAATAATATATATTTTTATTATTAACATGGATGATCGAAGTATTATCCTAACTACTCTTACAAATATTATTAAGTTGGGTATTATTAGCATTTATGTGATTATAAATTGTTAACCCTACATATAAGTCAAGGTACTCAATAAATTTCTATGTGACTTTCAAATCTATCATAATATTAATCTCACTATTTTTAGTAGTGAATTGTCTACTTGTTCATACTTTTTAGACTAATTATTCTCTAATCTTTATTAGATAAATTTATTGGTGTACCCTACAATTTTTACTTCATTACATATACAAACAACCAAACAAATAAATCAATCAATCAAATAAATCTTTTAATTATTGATAGCTTTTAGTGATTAAGATTTATCTCACAACCCAACCCAGTTATAAACTGATCTATCTCACTAACTGGTACTGGCTATTTCTATCTTTTTCCATGTAAGATCTAATAGTGAGCTCTGATACCAACGATTGTAGTGCCCCCAAAACTAGCAGCTGGCTAATCCAAGAGACTAACAAAATAAAGAGGCACTAAGAATCTAAACCATATACTTAAGCATCCAATTAAGAAATCTGCTACAAAACTTAATCCAAAAACTAGCCCCGCTCTAATATAATATATATATATATAATATATATATATATATATAATTATATATATACAATAACTCATCTCAAATGATACATATATTTGGTTTACATATAGAATATACTACATAATAAATATATCTGAAGTCAACCAACTAACGGACTCAACTCTTTGAAGCTTTCGCTGCGTAATTTTGATCTGCCTCTGAAACTGAAAGTGGGAATGGGTGAGCACATCATCCCTAAAAGGGGTGCTTAGTAGAAATAACATTTAACTTTCAAGTAATCATTGGAATGATTTGGAAAACAATTCATGTTTTCCCAAAACACTAAAAGACAACCAATTCACAGAGATAAACAATCATGTATATGGAGCTAACTCGTTCTTCAAACAATGTATATATCGAGTGTCGACCAATTCCCTACACACCCTATAAGTTTATATTAGTGTCGACCAATTCCTTACACACCTATCACGCATAAAAGCTCGAAAGTAAGTTGAAAATGCGGGGGTCTAACAACCTCACCCAATATTTCGATTAGAAATCTGTATGGACTAACTCTAATATACTTTCAAGAGAATCAACTAGACAGTCAGACTCAATATTAATAAAAAGTATATCAAGGAGTTAATATCTCTATCTCTAGATTTGATCTATACTCAAACAAATAGAAATATGTGAGTCTTTATCAAATACAAGAGATATAAACTTGGATGGTACCAAAGACCAATATCCAAGGATCAATCAATTTCCAATCAACAACCAAAGGTTGGATTTCACAATTGATCGATACAACGGACAACATGTGATATTTAAATAATATAACAAAATATAATACGGAATAGAAATAACACAGACACCAGAAGTTTTGTTAACGAGGAAACCTCAAATGGAGAAAAACCTCGAGACCTAGTCCATATTGAACACCACACTGTATTAAGCCGCTACAGACACTAGCCTACTACAAACTAACTTCGGTCTGGACTGTAGTTGAACTCTAATCAATCTCACACTGCTTCAAGGTACAGTTGCGCTCCTTATGTCTCTGATCCCAGCACGCACTTGATTCCCTTAGTTGATCTCACCCACAACTAAGAGTTGCTACGACCCAAAGTCAAAGACTTGAATAAACAAATCTGTATCAAACAGAAAAGTCTACGATAATAGATAAATCTGTCTCCCACAGATAAACCTAAGATTTTGTTTCATCTTTTGATAGAAATCAAGGTGATCAGGAACTAATTGATAACCCAGACTTATATTCCCGAAGAACAACCTAGAATTATCAATCACCTCACAATAATCTTAATCGTATGGTAGCGAAACAAGATATTGTGGAATCACAAACGATGAGACGAAGATGTTTGTGATTTTTTTTTATCTTGCCCTATCGGAGATATAATCTCAAGTCAATTATTCAATTGAACTCGTACGATAGAAAATGGCAAGATCAGATCACTCAACTACAAGAGAAGTAGTTTCGTCTGGCTTCACAATCCCAATAAATTCTTTAAGTCGTTAACCTACAGGGTCTCGAGAAGAAAGCTAAGGTTAAAGGAGAATCGACTCTAGAAAACCAACTAGTATCACACAGGAGGTGTGGGGATTAGTTTTTCCAGTTGCTAGAGTTCTCCCTTATATAGTTTTCAAATCAGGGTTTGCAATCTATGTTAGCTTAGTAACAAAGCATTCAATATTCATCCTTAGATGAAAACTTGATTAGATACAAGATAATATCTTTCAACCATTAGATCAAAACTTAGCTTGTCACACACAAATGAAATGTATTTCATTTAGGTTTGAGTAACCATACCTAAACGTGTACACTTAGTTGGTTCAAATAGTTAACCAAAGGTGTAGCCATATAGGAACTTCCATATTAACCGTATTCATCTTTCTCATAACTAGTTCAAATGACTCATAAGAACAGTTGAACAGTTGTTCAATTGCTAGGTCTTTATTCATAGACACAATTGAAACAAAATCGATTTGATTCATTTGAATCAATTCATGAAAAATATAGCCACGGTTTGCAAAGATCACATTCCTTATAATTTATTGTTTTAAGTTTATGAACTACCGATTTGAGAAATAACCATCTTGGGTATGCGTACGGGTATGCGTACCTTGATAGACACATTTATGTGTCTATTTTCATCTCTTTTGTGTATTTTGTTAGTACTCGTTTTCGTCCTTATTATGGTGTTTTGTGTGTTTTTAGGTATTTTTTGGAACTAAACATTTTTGGAAAAATCAGCTCGAAAAGTTGCTCGGGGCACCCTTGAAGGACAATTGTTATTCGGACTCTCACTATCGGTTAAGGGGCACCTCAGTGGACACCTGCTATTCGCACCCCAGTTCAGGATAGGGGGACACCCTTTCTTCTTCGTTTGAAAACTGTTTTTTGGCGGGAAATGAAATTCTCAACTGGCATAAGTTTGATCACAAAAATGAAGGGGTTACGGGTCGATTCAATGGCTGAAATTTGATAGAGAGATGTGATATAGGTTAAGGAACACATTTTGGGCAGTGGGTTCGATCAAAATTGGCTGGAAAACGCGTGATGATTCACACACCCAAAACAGAGCACGTGTACTGTAACACGAGCAAAATTGAAGTTCTTGTGTGCATGGAGAAGTTTTACTAGCGTTGGAAGAGTGCTGAGACGTGGAGAAGGCTAACTAGAGCATGCAGGATCAATTCTAACACGTGCATGGGCTTAAAAATGGAAATTATCGTTATTTTTGGCAGCAAGGAATAATCGAATTAAAGAGAGTATATACGCAATCAATGGTCGTATTTTTGGCCTCAATTCACTATAAATACACGTACAATTGAAGATAGCAAGTTTGGGAGTCTTGGGGGAAAGTTTAGGAGTCGAGAGAATCAAAAGAAAATCACGCATAGAAGAGAAGAGTTCTGCTGGTGTAGTTGAAGACGAAGAACAAAATACACTCCAGGAAAGTCGTTGAAAGGTATCGCTTAACTGCGACAATTTCCAATTCCTTTCCCGCGACTTAGAAACATGCTTACAGCACTTCATTTGTATCGTTATTCCCTGACGCTTCCTGTGTGTTGCAAAGGACAGTCTTAAAACATTTTTTTTGTTTCATCATTTGTACTCAACTTTTGAGCATTAATAAAATCTTTTGAGTATTTTTCCAACATGATGAGAGGCTAAATTCTTGGTGATTGAGGCGACGGAGGAGCTATTCACTCATGTTTGATTGGTAATATTTTTATTTATAATTTCTTTAATAATTTACTTTATTTAATTCACTTGGATAAATATAAAAAAAAAAGGATAAAATGGTTTTCTTAATTAGTTGTGAATCAGTTTGATGTTTTATGCTTAGAATAATTCTTTGATAAATCATGCTTAAGGATTACAACTTAATATTTGGACACCTTATAGATTAATAAGTGATTTAATGGAAAAAGACATGAGTCTCAATACTCATCCGGTTGTCGGATCCGGAGTATAAACCATTACTGAAATTGCTCAGTATTCATGAGATGTGCCGTGGCCTCAGCTGAGAGACTACACTACATATACTCTGAGAGACAGCCTTCTCAGTCAGAGGTTTTATGGCATGAGCTTTCATGCGAGACACGAGTCTCAATACTCATCCGATTTTCGGTCTGGAGTATGCATAATTATGGTTTTACGATTTTTCCCTTGTCGAAAATCCACCATCTTCAATGAGACGCAGATTTACGTGGTTCAGCACTAAGGCCTACGTCCACGGGGGTTGGTGTTTCACTATGTATTCAAAGGTTACAAAGATATTCAAGTGACTTTGAGTGGGGAACGAAGCTAGGAGGGGAATGAAACTCATACTTACTCTTACAATTTCTCTCTCCTGGGCTATCTCTTATACTCTTCCTAAAATTGGTCGACCCCTTCTCCGTTAGTGGGTTAGGGTATTTATAGGCTTCTCCAGTGGGTCCCTTTCCTCGAATACAGCTGTCCTTATCGTCTTGGTTACTGCGTCGGCCCGATGCTATCTTCGTTCTGACCCATCGTCCTCTAACGACGTTATGTAGAGACGAAGATGGACCTCCTCCTTCTCCACGAGGTGTTTGACACGTACCCTATGTCTAGGGTGTTTAATGCGGGCGGTTGGGGCGGTGTGCATGTCCTTGACTATTGTAGACGCATGTGTCAGCTGCTTTTTTTCTCGTCCACCTAATTTGGATCTTTCTTGGGATGATGGAAAGTTATCTTTTAGATCTTCTATGGTGTTATACGGTGTTTCCTTCTTCTCTGGTGCTCCTTACTCCATCATTATTTGATCTTGCCTGAGGACGAGCACGTGGCGGATGAAGATGATGATTGCCTCTTAGGTGTCGCAATGTAGCATCCTTGTTTCCATGCTCGTCTCCTTCATGTTGTACACGTGTCTCCTCCATGACACATGGTCTATTATTGATTATGTGTATACACTTACGCACAGGATGATGATAACCCACGAGATCGTCTGGAGTGATTCTTTCAAGGTGTCGACGTCCCTGGAACTACTGGTCTACCACCGTCCAATGTACACTAAATTTTCGCCCCATTAGCATTTACCTTATGAAGTAAATCTGTGTATTATAGGATGACTTCGCAAATGTCATCAAGCTGGAGCCAAGGATTATAACGGTATAATTTGAACGAAACTTCGTTTGCGCTGGTAAAAGCAGGCTTTGAGATTCCAAAGCTTATGTGTTTGCTGAAAATTGAGATACCCTTTTCGATAGTATACTGTTGTGATTGCTTGATCAATCGCAGGTGCAAGGTTTTGGTGTTTACAGCAGGGAGAGGCTTCCGGACCAACTGAGAGAGCTTCTTGAAAAAAGGTTTGGCGCTCCAGGAATTCCATTTGCTCATCATGATCGTCCCATATAATGTGATTTTGTCTGGCTGAACCCTTCTGCCTAGAACTCGCATAGGACAAGGGTCCTACTTTCTTGAGCATGCGTAGGCTTGGGTTCACTTGACGATAAGAGGTGGATGTTGATGACCATTAAGTTTAGGTGTCTGTCACGATACAACAACCATTTCTCGTTCCTACTAAAAATAGGCTTACTGAGAAAACTGTTGCGAACGAGCTTGAACTCAGGATGAGAACCTTGTGGCTTCCATGTGTGTGGTAGCGAAATATGGTCCAGGACGATCAGTTCCTTCTGCAATCTGCAATTACAAAATACATGCAATCCAGCAGTTCGCTTCCAACGGAGTGCACGCCAGATTTATCATGAATTTTAAGCAATAGTTTGGCTTAAAATTATCAAAATCTAACTTGGGCAATACTCGGATAGTGATTGAGTTTCCCACTCATACATATAATTTACGGAAGTAAAAAGAAACTGGTAATCAAAATTAATATGATCCATGAAGTGAGAATACTAGCATACTATCTGAAGTTTAGTATTTCTTTAGATTTGGTAGCAAGCCTATGGCCGGTAGATAGGTAAGATTAGGGAGGCCTGAATATTGAGTATTAATTGTCAGATCCAGATTGACTACCAAACAAATCTTCAATATTAAGGCTTACTATAAATCACTGAACTAGGGTGTAAAGCCGCTCCCATTTTAGACGTGATGGAAGAGAAGATTAACGTGCTCAGATTTAAATGGTTACAAGTCCATCTGTGTTTGATCTTTAACTGATCAAGCATGACTTTCTGAAGGTACGGGAACAGATCTCCCCTTAGTCGGTGCCAAAGACGTTTGGACAACTTCACCTCAAACAATCTCAATTGAAGTTGATGCTCGATCTTCTCCTCCTTATAAATGGAATGGGTACCTGCAAAAGAAAACTCTCTGACGCTCAAGTTAGAACAGAATTTTTCACAGGAGTTTTTAGGGTTTGAAGGCTTACCTTTCTTAGGATTTTCTTTTTTCCTTTTAAAGGTTAATCGGGTCGCTGGATAAGGCTCTACTGCGACATCTCGGCTCATGCTACTTATCCAACTTATGACCAGATTGATTATAGTATTTTGAATCTTTCACAGGGTTTACGGGATAAGTTGACCAACATTGGAGACCATAATTGGAGCTACAGTCAGAACTCTAGGCTGGCAGTTGGCATCTTGAACATGCGACCCTTGCCCGCTATAATTTACATAGGGTACACACAACTATCATCAACTGTATTAAAATTTTCACTATCCTTAAGTTGACAGTCCAGTTGGTGCATTAAGCCTTAATCATCTAAATATAATTCTACATCCATGTAAGGTTATAGATTTTATTTATTCTTATCGAATTTGTATACTATATCTTGTTAAATATTGGCGTTGGTAATTTAATATGATCTGAATTTGAGTCTGCACAAAATTATAATATATCCTAATAGTCTTTAGATTTTGCTATTAGTGTGAAGCATCCTATTAATATACAAATTTATTTTCTTTTAATTCTAATGTTACACTAAGTATCTGAATGCTATTATGACTATTTCGTGTATATTTGTTTCATTTTAAAGATTTACTGGATCATTTGTTAAATTAAAAATAATTTCAGTATAAGGTTACTAACAAGTAGAGTCTTTTTATTTTATACATTTTATTCTCATCCTTTTACGTCTAACGCCTAATAAGTATTATATTAACCGTCTAGTTTACACACAAAACATGTATCTCTAATTTGTAATTAATTTAATTTACAAAATTTAATCGTAGATAAGTGTTAATAATTTTCCATAGCTATTTAATCATAATTATTATTTTTATCATTATTTATCTTTATTGAAATTTTGGTTAAGTAAAGCACAATATGATACTAATTGACAAATGCTAACATTACTTTATTAAAATTATTATTAGTAGTATTATCACCTATAATAATTATATAATATTTTTATTATTAACATGGATGATCGAAGTATTATCCTAACTACTCTTACAAATATTATTAAGTTGGGTATTATTAGCATTTATGTGATTATAAATTGTTAACCCTACATATAAGTCAAGGTACTCAATAAATTTCTATGTGACTTTCAAAATCTATCATAATATTAATCTCACTATTTTTAGTAGTGAATTGTCTACTTGTTCATACTTTTTAGACTAATTATTCTCTAATCTTTATTAGATAAATTTATTGGTGTACCCTACAATTTTTACTTCATTACATATACAAACAACCAAACAAATAAATAAATCAATCAAATAAATCTTTTAATTATTGATAGCTTTTAGTGATTAAGATTTATCTCACAACCCAACCCAGTTATAAACTGATCTATCTCACTAACTGGTACTGGCTATTTCTATCTTTTTCCATGTAAGATCTAATAGTGAGCTCTGATACCAACGATTGTAGTGCCCCCAAAACTAGCAGCTGGCTAATCCAAGAGACTAACAAAATAAAGAGGCACTAAGAATCTAAACCATATACTTAAGCATCCAATTAAGAAATCTGCTACAAAACTTAATCCAAAAACTAGCCCCGCTCTGAAATATATATATATATATATATATATATATATATATATATATATACAATAACTCATCTCAAATGATACATATATTTGGTTTACATATAGAATATACTACATAATAAATATATCTGAAGTCAACCAACTAACGGACTCAACTCTTTGAAGCTTTCGCTGCGTAATTTTGATCTGCCTCTGAAACTGAAAGTGGGAATGGGTGAGCACATCATCCCTAAAAGGGGTGCTTAGTAGAAATAACATTTAACTTTCAAGTAATCATTGGAATGATTTGGAAAACAATTCATGTTTTCCCAAAACACTAAAAGACAACCAATTCACAGAGATAAACAATCATGTATGGAGCTAACTCGTTCTTCAAACAATGTATATCGAGTGTCGACCAATTCCCTACACACCCTATAAGTTTTATTAGTGTCGACCAATTCCTTACACACCTATCACGCATAAAAGCTCGAAAGTAAGTTGAAAATGCGGGGGTCTAACAACCTCACCCAATATTTCGATTAGAAATCTGTATGGACTAACTCTAATATACTTTCAAGAGAATCAACTAGACAGTCAGACTCAATATTAATAAAAAGTATATCAAGGAGTTAATATCTCTATCTCTAGATTTGATCTATACTCAAACAAATAGAAATATGTGAGTCTTTATCAAATACAAGAGATATAAACTTGGATGGTACCAAAGACCAATATCCAAGGATCAATCAATTTCCAATCAACAACCAAAGGTTGGATTTCACAATTGATCGATACAACGGACAACCTGTGATATTTAAATAATATAACAAAATATAATACGGAATAGAAATAACACAGACACCAGAAGTTTTGTTAACGAGGAAACCTCAAATGGAGAAAAACCTCGAGACCTAGTCCATATTGAACACCACACTGTATTAAGCCGCTACAGACACTAGCCTACTACAAACTAACTTCGGTCTGGACTGTAGTTGAACTCTAATCAATCTCACACTGCTTCAAGGTACAGTTGCGCTCCTTATGTCTCTGATCCCAGCACGCACTTGATTCCCTTAGTTGATCTCACCCACAACTAAGAGTTGCTACGACCCAAAGTCAAAGACTTGAATAAACAAATCTGTATCAAACAGAAAAGTCTACGATAATAGATAAATCTGTCTCCCACAGATAAACCTAAGATTTTGTTTCATCTTTTGATAGAAATCAAGGTGATCAGGAACTAATTGATAACCCAGACTTATATTCCCGAAGAACAACCTAGAATTATCAATCACCTCACAATAATCTTAATCGTATGGTAGCGAAACAAGATATTGTGGAATCACAAACGATGAGACGAAGATGTTTGTGATTTTTTTTATCTTGCCCTATCGGAGATATAATCTCAAGTCAATTATTCAATTGAACTCGTACGATAGAAAATGGCAAGATCAGATCACTCAACTACAAGAGAAGTAGTTTCGTCTGGCTTCACAATCCCAATAAATTCTTTAAGTCGTTAACCTACAGGGTCTCGAGAAGAAAGCTAAGGTTAAAGGAGAATCGACTCTAGGAAAACCAACTAGTATCACACAGGAGGTGTGGGGATTAGTTTTTCCAGTTGCTAGAGTTCTCCCTTATATAGTTTTCAAATCAGGGTTTGCAATCTATGTTAGCTTAGTAACAAAGCATTCAATATTCATCCTTAGATGAAAACTTGATTAGATACAAGATAATATCTTTCAACCATTAGATCAAAACTTAGCTTGTCACACACAATGAAATGTATTTCATTTAGGTTTGAGTAACCATACCTAAACGTGTACACTTAGTTGGTTCACAAATAGTTAACCAAAGGTTAGCCATATAGGAACTTCCATATTAACCGTATTCATCTTTCTCATAACTAGTTCAAATGACTCATAAGAACTAGTTGAACAGTTGTTCAATTGCTTAGGTCTTTATTCATAGACACAATTGAAACAAAATCGATTTGATTCATTTGAATCAATTCATGAAAAATATAGCCACGGTTTGCAAAGATCACATTCCTTATAATTTATTGTTTTAAGTTTATGAACTACCGATTTGAGAAATAACCATCTTGGGTATGCGTACGGGTATGCGTACCTTGATAGACACATTTATGTGTCTATTTTCATCTCTTTTGTGTATTTTGTTAGTACTCGTTTTCGTCCTTATTATGGTGTTTTGTGTGTTTTTAGGTATTTTTTGGAAATAAACATTTTTGGAAAAATCAGCTCGAAAAGTTGCCCGGGGCACCCTTGAAGGACAATTGTTATTCGGACTCTCACTATCGGTTAAGGGGCACCTCAGTGGACACCTGCTATTCGCACCCCAGTTCAGGATAGGGGGACACCCTTTCTTCTTCGTTTGAAAACTGTTTTTTGGCGGGAAATGAAATTCTCAACTGGCAGAAGTTTGATCACAAAAATGAAGGGGTTACGGGTCGATTCAATGGCTGAAATTTGATAGAGAGATGTGATATAGGTTAAGGAACACATTTTGGGCAGTGGGTTCGATCAGAATTGGCTGGAAAACGCGTGATGATTCACACACCCAAAACAGAGCACGTGTACTGTAACACGAGAAAAATTGAAGTTCTTGTGTGCATGGAGGAGTTTTACTAACGTTGGAAGAGTGCTGAGACGTGGAGAAGGCTAACTAGAGCATGCAGGATCAATTCTAACGCGTGCATGGGCTTAAAAATGGAAATTATCGTTATTTTTGGCAGCAAGGAATAATCGAATTAAAGAGAGTATATACGCAATCAATGGTCGGATTTTTGGCCTCAATTCACTATAAATACACGTACAATTGAAGATAGCAAGTTTGGGAGTCTTGGGGGAAAGTTTAGGAGTCGAGAGAATCAAAAGAAAATCACGCAGAGAAGAGAAGAGTTCTGTTGGTGTAGTTGAAGACGAAGAACAAAATACACTCCAGGAAAGTCGTTGAAAGGTGTCGCTTAACTGCGACAATTTCCAATTCCTTTCCCGCGACTTAGAAACAGTGCTTACAGCACTTCATTTGTATCGTTATTCCCTGACGCTTCCTGTGTGTTGCAAAGGACAGTCTTAAAACGATTTCTTTTTGTTTCATCATTTGTACTCAACTTTTGAGCATTAATAAAATATTTTGAGTATTTTTCCAACATGATGAGAGGCTAAATTCTTGGTGATTGAGGCGACGGAGGAGCTATTCACTCATGTTTGATTGGTAATATTTTTATTTATAATTTCTTTAATAATTTACTTTATTTAATTCACTTGGATAAATATAAAAAAAAAAGGATAAAATGGTTTTCTTAATTAGTTGTGAATCAGTTTGATGTTTTATGCTTAGAATAATTCTTTGATAAATCATGCTTAAGGATTACAACTTAATATTTGGACACCTTATAGATTAATAAGTGATTTAATGGAAAAAGAGCTAGATAATAATTTCTGAAATATTATTTATAACCAATCAATTTGAAGTTGTAGTGAATCATGAGCCTTAATCCTTCTAAAATCTTGACATTACTATCAAAAAATTAATTTCCTTCATTTATTTATTTATTTAAATCTAAAAAAAGTTACCTTCACAAGTTCGAAAAGAATCCGTTTTAACCACTATCTACAACAACATTTGAAAATACATTAATCATACCTTAGCTACCATATTTGAGTTTACAAACTCAGCAGAAATTTTCGGTTCGAAAATTTCCGTGGGTACACGTACGGGTATGCGTACCTAAGGTGACTGGTTTACTAGTTTGCAAACTACAAACTCAGCAGAAATTTTCGGTATGAAAACTTCCGCTGGTATGCGTACGGGTATGCGTACTCAACCTGTCTCCTTCACCAATACTGTATGCACACATATGCACACACTTGGTTTCCGGCACATAGATTTATACACTAATGTGCGAACACACTATATATGCTTATATCCATAGTTGGTAATCTCAACTCTACATTTCAATCATTGATATGTGAGAGTTACGAATTGTAGTGGTTGTTGTTGATGCCAGTGGAGCTGTAATTGTAATTTATGGTGTTGGTTGTGAATGTAACTCTCACATAAACAATATCTGCAACTGCAACACTATTATCAGTATCTACAACATAACAACTATTAGAGCATTACTCGGTCGAAAAGAGAGAGAAAAAAGAGAGATTTTTATATTTTTTTTTAGGTTATTTTTCTTTTTCTTTTGCACTTTACTTTATTTGGACTTTGGACTGGACTCTTGGACTTTATTATTTTTTAAACCCTACGGAAGGGTAGTTAAATACAAACTGTGTGCAGGGAAGGACGGTGATTACAATATCACCTCGGCCCCTCGGGTTCGCACACGGCATAGGAGTCGTGGCCCGAGTCGACAACAACGGTTCATCCCCCGTCGGTACGGGAGGTAAGTCCAATCGAAACACTCGCGAATCCCCTGCAAGCGAGTTACTGTACTCCTTAAGGTGATCATTGATTGAGGACGAATTTGGACTGTCTTTATTTTCCTAGTAAAGGGCAAGGCCTGGCCTAAACAAGATAAGGGTTCGGATTTCATCACCGCTCCCTTCTTGCCCGCTTTAGGAGAACAAAACCTAACGCGAACCCAAGCTTTAAAATCTGATTAGAAAGAGACCTATAGGGTATCGAGCTTGTTAGGAAAAATTTCGAAGGATATTGGTTATTCTTTTAGCATACTTCGAAGTTCATGACGGTTTCTGTGAGTTGAATGCGTGACTGCGCCGCCTTGTACTGCGGTGAGGCCTTGGGTATCAAAGCTCCACTAAGCTTCCCTCGCCTCGATTCAACTTACTTTGACTCGGATTGATTCCAGAGGGGTTTGCTATTGTAACGAATTCCCTTTCGAGACTAGAAGCCATCATGCTTGTTGTTTGCTAGAAATCTCTAGGTTTGTTGTGGTAAAGTCGAGTCAGCCTGCTGTGTGATTGCTAGAACCTTCCTATTAGGATTTTTATTTCTTTTTGATTTTTTTAGTGTATGCCCGATTTTGTTAATAGGGCTTGGAAAAGAGATACTCTAGGTCGATTGATTAGCGAAAAACCTAGTAGTTCTTCTGATTTAAGCAGGGAGCTCGAAGATTGTTCTTTTGAGAGCCCTGTTTTTGGAAACTTCAGTTTTGAGAGTCTGTCTCTTCGTGAGGAAAGTACCCCTAGTACTTCTGTTGTGCCAGCGATGACAACTTTGAAAGATTACATGTTCCCAACTAGGTCCAACCGAGCTTCGTGCATTAAATTGCCAGCCACTACGGCTAATTTCGAGATAAAACCTAGTATTTTCAGATGATCCCTATATTCTTAGGAAAAGATGATGAGAACCCTTATTTCCATATTAGGGACTTTGAGGAAATTTGTGGGACAATTAGAATAAAAGACCTTACTGATGAAGTCTTGAAACTTAAGATGTTTCCCTTTTCCTTGAGAGATAAAGCCAAGACCTGGCTGAACAACCTACCATCTGAATCCATTGAAACATGGCAGGAACTTATTGCCGCTTTCTATATGAAATTCTACCCTAAGCATAAAACTGCAGCTGTTAGGCAGACAATTAGTGCTAGTGTGCAACAAGAGGGAGAGTCTCTTTATAGATTTTTAGAGAGATTCAATGATCTCCTATCTCAGTGTCCTCACCATGGATTTGATAAGAAAACTCGTACAAATTATTTATGATGGTTTAGACTATTCGACCAAAGCCATGGTTGAGTCTATGTGCGCTGGTGAGTTCACTAGTAAAAGTGCTGATGATGCTTTTACCTTCTTAGAAGTTATCGCTGAAAAATCCCAACAGTGGGAATCTTGTGTTGAACCCCCTAAAAGACTCTTGGTCAATAGAAGTAGCACCAATGTGGTAGATACGAGTTTTGCGTCTGATGCTAAGTTTGCTGCTTTGTCTAGAAGGTTAGAGGCTTTGGAAATGGGTCAGTCTAAAAATAGGTCCCTTGTTGAACCTAATAGAGCCTCTCAAGTCTCTAGTTGTGGAATAGAGCCCGATAATTCATTTTGGGAAGGTCAGGTTAGTGAAGAGCAAGCTCATGCTGTCTATAACAATGCTAGGTTTGAGAACCGTCAGAAGATTGACCCATACTCAGAGACCTACAATCCTGGTTGGAGAAACCATCCTAATTTTTCTTGGTCTAAGGGTCAGAATCAAGGACAGTCTAGTAATTCTCAGCCTCCCCCAGGATTGGTTTTAAGAACTTTTCGGGTCAAACTCAGTTTCAGAACACTTCCGAGAAAAAGATCTTCCTTAGAGGAAAATCTCATAATGCTATCAAAGAACCACATGAGCTTTCAACAAGAAACTAGGCAAGAATTGAAGGATAATTCTCAAAGTCTTGCCGAATTAAAACTTCAAGTAGGACAAATAGCTAAGTTTATAAGTGAGAGAGAAGATGGAAAGTTCCCTAGTCATACTGAGCCTAATCCCAAAGGGGAGAAATCGTACAATCATGTGAATGCTGTCACAACCCTTAGGAGTGGAAAGAAAGTAGACAACAAGGTTGCCATGCCTGATAGTGAACATGCTGTAGTTCACCCGTATCCAGAGAATGAGAGACTGATAGAGTCTCTAATGAGACCAATGAGGGTCATGTTGAGTCTGATTTTGTTCCCAGAGCCCCATTCCCACAACTGCTAGTTCCGACTAAGAGGGAATCCAACTTTAATGATATATTGGAGGTTTTTAAGCAGGTTAATATCAACCTTCCATTATTAGATGCAATTAGACAGATTCCCTCTTATGCCAAGTTCCTTAAGGACTTGTGTACGCGAAAGCGTAAGCTCAGTGTCCAGAAGAAAGCCTTCATAGCTAGTCACGTGAGTTCTATTATTCAGAATACCACTACTCCTAAGTATAAAGACCCAGGGTCCCCTACCATTGCTTGTACAATAGGTAAGTACCGTGTTGAGAAAGCATTGCTTGACTTAGGAGCCAGTGTGAACTTACTGCCATACCATGTGTACCTTAAGCTAGGACTTGGTGAGATGAAACCTACCCAGATGACACTTCAGTTAGCTGATAGGTCCGTTAAAATTCCTCGTGGTGTGATCGAGGATGTTCTCATAGAGGTCGACAAGTTTATATATCCGGTGGATTTTGTTATCCTAGATACCCAACCTGTCCCTGACCCAGAGAACCAAATACCAGTGATTTTAGGTCGCCCGTTTTTAGCTACATCCAATGCGATCATTAACTGTCGAAATGGTATTATGAATTTGTCTTTTGGTAATATGACTATTGAGCTGAACATTTTTAATATTAGTAAGCTACCCTCTGAACTAGATGACTCGAATATAGAAGAGGTGAACATGATAGGAACATTAGTCGAGGAGTCATTACCAAACACTTTGTTAGAAGATCCATTAGAGAAATGCCTAGCTCACTTTGGGATTGATTTTGATGATGATAATGTGATTAATGAGGTGAATGCTTTGTTAGATTCAGCCCCTTTGTTAGATACTAGTAATGGATGGAAACCTAAGTTCGAACCACTACCAGTTTCTAAGTCTACCCTAGTTCCTTCTTTAGAAGAGCCTCCTAAGTTGGACCTAAAACCATTGCCAGATACCCTGAAGTATGTGTTTTTAGGCCCGTCTGAGACTTTACCTGTGATTGTTTCTTCCGACTTGGATAGAGATCAGGAAAGTAGGCTAGTAACCGTCCTTCAAAACAACAAGGAAGCTTTAGGGTGGACCATAGCAGACATTAAGGGTATAAGTCCTACTATTTGTATGCATCAGATCTATTTAGAAGAAGACACCAAACCTTCTAGGGAGATGCAACGTCGACTAAAACCCAATATGAAAGAAGTAGTTCGAACTGAGGTTCTTAAGCTACTAGATGCAAGCATTATCTACCCATCTCAGACAGTAAGGGGTTAGCCCCGTTCAGGTTGTTCCCAAGAAATCTGGTATTACTGTAGTCCAGAATGATAACAATGAGTTAACCGACCCGAGTGACCACGGTTGGCGTGTTTGTATTGACTATAGGAAATTGAACAAGGTCACTAGGAAGGACCACTTTCCCTTCCCTTCATCGACCAAATGCTAGAGAGATTAGCTGGACATAGTCACTATTGCTTTTAGATGGCTACTCTGGATATAATCAGATCGTTATTGCCCAGAAGACCAGGAGAAAACCACTTTTATGTCCCTTTGGTACCTTTGCGTATAGACGCATGCCTTTCGGGCTATGTAATCCCCTGCGACTTTTAGCGGTGCATGATGAGCATATTTTCTGACATGGTAGAACGGTTCTTAGAGGTCTTTATGGATGATTTTTCAGTGTTTGGTTCGTCTTTCGATGAGTGCTTGCATCATTTGTCATTAGTTGACTAGGTGTAAGGAAAAAAATTTAGTGCTTAATTGGGAGAAATGTCACTTTATGGTTCGTTCAGGAATTTTTCTAGGGCATATTGTATCTTCAAAGGGTATATAGAGGTTAGTAGATAGAGCCAAAGTGACCTTATTAAAACTTTACGGTCCACAAAAGCCGTAAGAGATATTAGGTCATTCTTAGGGCATGCTGGTTTTTATCGTCGTTTCATTAAGGATTTTAGCTTGATGTCTAGACCTCTTTGCAATTTGCTTGCAAAAGATGTTAAGTTTGTCTTTGATGATGCTTGTTTAGAGGCTTTTGAGAAGCTTAAGTCATTACTCACTACCGCCCCCATAGTCCAGGCACCCAACTGGAACCTACCCTTTGAGATCATGTGTGATGCTTCAGATTATGCTATTGGTGTTGTGCTAGGTCAGCGAGAAAATAAGTTACTTCATGTGATTTACTATGCTAGCAAAACTCTGAATGATGCCCAGTTGAACTATACCACTACCGAGAAGGAACTATTAGCCATTGTGTTTGCCTTAGACAAGTTTAGACCCTATCTCTTAGGTTCTAAGATCATCATATATACTGATCATGCTGCTTTAAAATATCTTTTGTCTAAGAAGGATACTAAACCTAGATTGATTAGGTGGATTCTGTTGTTGCAAGAGTTTTCTCCAGACATTAGAGACAAAAAGGGTGCCGAAAATGTTGTAGCAGATCACTTGTCTAGGCTAGTTGTTAGTTCCCCAGATGATTCCCTTCCTATAAGGGATAGCTTTCCTGATGAACAATTGTTCTTTGTTACCCAATTACCTTGGTATGCGAATATAGTGAACTATCTTGTTACTGGTCGAATGCCCCAACATTGGGGTAAACAAGATCGTTCTAGATTTTTAGCTGAGGTTAAGCACTTCTTTTGGGATGATCCTTATTTGTTTAAGTATTGTCCAGACCAGATTATTAGGAGATGTATACCTGAGAGTGACCAGTCCAGTATTATTTCCTTTTGTCATGATCATGCTTGTGGGGGTCACTTTAGTGCTAAGAAACTGCTGCTAAGATATTGCAGTGTGGATTCTATTGGCCTTCGTTGTTTAAAGACTCCCACAGTTACTGTGTTACTTGTGAACGTGCCAGAAATTAGGAACCATTTCCCGTAGGAACATGATGCCCTTGAACCCTATTTTAATTGTTGAGGTCTTTGATGTGTGGGGTATTGACTTTATGGGTCCGTTTCCTAATTCTTTTGGTAACCTATACATCCTTGTCGCCGTAGACTATGTCTCTAAGTGGATTGAGGCGGTTGCGTGTAAAACCAATGACCATAGGGTTTGAGTTCTTGAAAAAATATACTTACACGTTTTGGTACACCGCGAGCTATAATTAGTGATGGAGGGTCGCACTTTTGTAATGGGACTTTTAGGCTTCTGATGAAGAAATATGGTATTACACATAAGGTAGCTACCCCGTATCATCCACAGACTAGTGGTCAGGTAGAGGTTTCCAATAGGGAGATAAAACGTATATTAGAGAAAACAGTTAATCCTAATCGGAAAGACTGGTCGTCTAGGCTTACTGATGCCTTATGGGCTTACCGTACTGCGTTTAAGACCCCATTGGAATGTCGCCTTATCGGCTTGTTTATGGCAAGGCATGTCACTTACCTGTTGAGTTAGAACATAGAGCTTATTGGGCTGTTAAGCAGCTAAATTTTTCACTTGACAAGGCAGGAGCCCATAGGAAACTCCAGCTCAATGAGTTGGACGAGATTCGTATAGATGCTTACGATAGTGCGAAGGAGTATAAGAACAAAATGAAACTTGTGCATGATAGAATATTCTAAGGAAGTCATTTTCTCCAGGTCAAAAAGTTCTTCTGTATGATACCCTTCATCTTTCCCTGGGAAGTGCGTTCTCGGTGGACGGGTCCTTTTATTGTTCGCACTGTTTTTCCTCATGGAGCTGTTGAAATCGAGTCACCGGATGGTAGTAGTTCTTCGAAGGTTAACGGTCAGAGATTGAAACCCTTTTTAGAGCCTTTCCTACAGGTGATGTTGAGGAGGTCCCTCTGGAGGACCCTGTTTACCCTTGATTGACCATCGAGGCGATTGTATGTTGTATATTAGTTTTTGATTTTCTTCACCCAGGTACTATCTTTCCAACTTCTCCTCGTGTTATGTTACTTTTGGTACTGCTCTTTCATTAGAAACATTGAGGACAATGTTAGATTTAAGTTTGGGGGTGGGGAAGAAACTTTTTGTTAGTTTTAAGTTGCAATAAATAAACTCCGAGCCTAGAAATTTAAGCCTATTAAGGATAGCACTAACCAATCTAAGTGGATGGAAACATTTTTGTTTTAGGAGTTGAGGAACCAATCTGACTAGATGGAAACATCTATAGAGTCTATTCATAAAAGCACAGAGCTCAGGTGTTAGAAATAACATGATAGTTTCGCCATATCTCGTCGAGTCCTTTTCACTTTCTATTTTTTTCTTTTATTTCAAGTGATTTGGTGGGGCACACGATTCAAGTTGTTACCTTTGCTAGGGTGAAATAGAGTGACTGAGTTACCTTTTCAAAAAAAAAAAAAAAAAAAAGACCAGACCAGTAGACCAATCGGAATAAATACTAACACTTGGATAGCAATATGTGTGTGTTCTCCCTGTCTCCGTCGCCTAAACAAGCGTGGAATGCAGGATCCACGGAATTACCATGTAATCTGCTGACAAGAAACATGCGCTTGGGTCCACAAGGTCCAATCATGTTGTTAGTTCTTAAATAAATGTGTGTTTAATAAAGTCGACCACTGGTACCCTTGTATATGCCAGTTGTGTTGACCTAGAGTTAGGATTATTGACCACTGGTTCCCTTGTATATGCCAGTGTGTTAATATTAGTCAGACTGGTATCTCAGTCATTTAGGTTAGGTTCACCTTGGCAGAGGCCTTCAGACAGATATGGGAAACACCGTTCACTTTTCAACCATCTACATTTTTCTTTTTCCATCTTCTTAATCTTTTCATGTGATTAGTCTGACTCCGAGTATGATGTCCATCGTGAAACTATCTTAGTAGAGCTCTGTCACTTATATGAATTTTAGTATGCTTGAGTGAAAACTCGTGTACAGTAATTGGAATTTCGCATCAGGGTACTTCCTCCTATAATTAATAAGTATGCCAACCAAGGAGGTTCTTTAGTGCTTTCCAAGATTTTGCGTAGATAGTTAGGGTCTGGAGTAAAGGTTTTGGGGTACACCTCTGGTAAACCCTCCGGAGACAACACTCGCCACTAGGGCCACCTAGGGGTTCAAATGATTTTCCTTTCTAGAATAAATTTGCTCGAGGACTAGCAAATAATAAGTTTGGGGGTATTTGATAGACGCATTTATGTGTCTATTTTCATCTCTTTTGTGTATTTTGTTAGTACTCGTTTTCGTCCTTATTATGGTGTTTTGTGTGTTTTAGGTATTTTTGGAAATAAACATTTTTGGAAAAATCAGCTCGAAAAGTTGCCCGGGGCACCCTTGAAGGACAATTGTTATTCGGACTCTCACTATCGGTTAAGGGGCACCTCAGTGGACACCTGCTATTCGCACCCAGTTCAGGATAGGGGGACACCCTTTCTTCTTCGTTTGAAAACTGTTTTTTGGCGGGAAATGAAATTCTCAACTGGCAGAAGTTTGATCACAAAAATGAAGGGGTTACGGGTCGATTCAATGGCTGAAATTTGATAGAGAGATGTGATATAGGTTAAGGAACACATTTTGGGCAGTGGGTTCGATCGGAATTGGCTGGAAAACGCGTGATGATTCACACACCCAAAACAGAGCACGTGTACTGTAACACGAGCAAAATTGAAGTTCTTGTGTGCATGGAGGAGTTCTACTAGCGTTGGAAGAGTGCTGAGACGTGGAGAAGGCTAACTAGAGCGTGCAGGATCAAATCTAACGCGTGCATGGGCTTAAAAATGGAAATTATCGTTTTTGGCAGCAAGGAATAATCGAATTAAAGAGAGTATATACGCAATCAATGGTCGGATTTTTGGCCTCAATTCACTATAAATACACGTACAATTGAAGCTAGCAAGTTTGGGGAGTCTTGGGGGAAAGTTTAGGAGTCGAGAGAATCAAAAGAAAATCACGCAGAGAAGAGAAGAGTTCTGCTGGTGTAGTTGAAGACGAAGAACAAAATACGCTCCAGGAAAGTCGTTGAAAGGTGTCGCTTAACTGCGACAATTTCCAATTCCTTTCCCGCGACTTAGAAACAGTGCTTACAGCACTTCATTTGTATCGTTATTCCCTGACGCTTCCTGTGTGTCGCAAAGGACAGTCTTAAAACGATTTCTTTTTGTTTCATCATTTGTACTCAACTTTTGAGCATTAATAAAATATTTTGAGTATTTTTCCAACATGATGAGAGGCTAAATTCTTGGTGATTGAGGCGACGGAGGAGCTATTCACTCATGTTTGATTGGTAATATTTTTATTTATAATTTCTTTAATTATTTACTTTATTTAATTCACTTGGATAAATATAAAAAAAAGGATAAATGGTTTTCTTAATTAGTTGTGAATCAGTTTGATGTTTTATTCTTAGAATAATTCTTTGATAAATCATGCTTAAGGATTACAACTTAATATTTGGACACCTTATAGATTAATAAGTGATTTAATGGAAAAAGAGCTAGATAATAATTTCTGAAATATTATTTATAACCAATCAACTTGAAGTGGTAGTGAATCCTGAGCCTTAATCCTTCTAAAATCTTGACATTACTATCAAAAAATTAATTTCCTTCATTTATTTATTTATTTAAATCTAAAAAAAGTTACCTTCACAAGTTCGAAAAGAATCCGTTTTAACCACTATCTACAACAACATTTGAAAATACATTAATCATACCTTAGCCACCATATTTGAGTTTACAAACTCAGCAGAAATTTTCGGTTCGAAAATTTCCGTGGGTACACGTACGGGTATGCGTACCTAAGGTGACTGGTTTACTAGTTTGCAAACTACAAACTCAGCAGAAATTTTCGGTATGAAAACTTCCGCTGGTATGCGTACGGGTATGCGTACTCAACCTGTCTCCTTCACCAATACTGTATGCACACATATGCACACACTTGGTTTCCGGCACATAGATTTATACACTAATGTGCGAACACACTATATATGCTTATATCCATAGTTGGTAATCTCAACTCTACATTTCAATCATTGATATGTGAGAGTTACGAATTGTAGTGGTTGTTGTTGATGCCAGTGGAGCTGTAATTGTAATTTGTGGTGCTGGTTGTGAATGTAACTCTCACATAAACAATATCTGCAACTGCAACACTATTATCAGTATCTACAATATAACAACTATTAGAGCATTGCTCGGCCGAACTCGCATGTGTTGCTATCTCAAGCATGTTTTCCAATATTAGTGATCAAAACTATATATCTTTATTTATAGTTTACTTATGACTAAGTCTCGGTCTAGGATAGTTAAGTGTAGTTGAGCTCCAAACTCCATGGCGATCATCTTACGAAGACGAAGAACTACTCGAGGAACCAGTGGAACTTCATCCGACTAAAAGGTATGTGGAGACTTGAACTTATCTACCACTTAAAAATATACTCTATCTCCTACTCTTGAGACAAAAGTCGTATAATTATGATAGTTTTCATACATACACATTTG
Source organism: Papaver somniferum (assembly GCF_003573695.1). Taxonomy (NCBI): domain Eukaryota; kingdom Viridiplantae; phylum Streptophyta; class Magnoliopsida; order Ranunculales; family Papaveraceae; genus Papaver; species Papaver somniferum. The sequence goes on from NC_039364.1 coordinate 43,050,475, forward strand.
CTATTTCAAGCGAGTTTACTCGCCTAGTTTTTTCTCGAAATATGTGTTGGTAAGCTTTCGCTTTAACCATTTTCATCTTTACCCGTGACGAAAGTCATGATGACGTTTCAATCTTGAAAATAGCTTTGATGACGATAGTCGTGAATAACGATTGTTATAACATTATAGAAGAATGTTTCAATGATTGAAATGTAGAGTTGAGATAACCAACTACGGATATAAGCATATATAGTGTGTTCGCACATTAGTGTATAAATCCATGTGACGGAAACCAAGTGTGTGCATATGTGTGCATACGGTATTGGTGAAGCGCGTACCAGCGGAAGTTTTCATACCAAAAATTTCTGCTGAGTTTGTTGTTTGCAAACTAGTAAACCAGTCACATTAGGTACGCATACCCGTACGCGTACCCACAGAAGTTTTCGAACCGAAAATTTCTGCTGATTTTATAAACTCAAATCCGGTAGCTAAGGTACGCATACCCGTACGCGTACCCAAGCTGGTTAAATATCAAATCGACAGTTCATGAACTTAAAACAATAAATTATAAGGAATGGAATCTTTGCAAACCGTGGCTATATTGTTCATGAATTGATTAAAATTGACCAAACTGATTTTATTTTAATTGTGTCTATGAATAAAGACCTAAGCAATTGAAAAACTTTTCAACTAGTTCTTATGAGTCATTTGAACTAGTTATGAGAAAGATGAATACGGTTAATATGAAAGTACTCATATGGCTAACCATTGGTTAACTATTTGAGAACCAACTAAGTTACACATTTAGGTACGTTACTCAAAGCTAAATAAGTACATTTTATTTGTGTGTGACAAGCTAAGTTTCGATCTAACAGTTGAAAGATATTAGCTTTGTTAAATCAGGTTTTTCATCTAACGGTGAATATTGAATGCTTTGTTACCAAGGTAACTAAGATTGCAAACCCTGATTTGAAAGCTATATAAAGGAGATATCTAGCAACTGGAAAAATTAATCCCCACACCTCATGTGTGATACTAGTTGGTTTTGCTAGAGTTGATTCTCCTTTAACCTTAGGTTTCTTCTCGAGACCCTGTAGGTTAATGACTAAAAGACTTCATTGGGATTGTGAAGCCAGACGAAACTACTTCTCTTGTAGTTGAGCGATCTGATCTTGCCATTTTCTATTGTACGAGTTCAATTGAATAATGACTTGAGATTATATCCCCTATAGGGCAAGATAAAAAGAAATCACAAACATCTTCGTCTCATCGTTTGTGATTCCCAATATATTGTTTCGCTACCATACGATTAAGATTATTGTGAGGTGATTGATAATACTAGGATGTTCTTCGGGAATATAAGTCCGGTTTATCAATTAGTTCATGTTCACCTTGATTTATCAAAAGACAGAACAAAACTCATAGGTTTATCTATGGGAGACATATTTATCTATTAACATAGACTTTTCTGTGTGATACAGATTTATTTATTAAAGTCTTCGACTTTTCTGCGTCAGCGACGGAGACACGTGGTGGCTGAGCTGGATATTGTTCATTGGCGCAGTGTTCGTTTCCATAAGCGTCTTGGTAGTTTTCCCCCTCTTCAGGTGCTTCTATTTTCAGCAAAGCAGTCATGGTTGCGGGCTGTTGGACAACTTTTTGATCTTCTGCGAGGATTTGAAGATAAATGTTTTCCAGCAAGGATTCATAGGCAGGCTCTTTACCTTTGTCTTGCAGATGTTGTGAGTCTCCTCCCCCGGTCTTGTGAAATTTTCCTGGCTCTCTGTGTTGGCAGAATCCAATTAGCCGCTCTTCTGCTGCTCCTTTATGATGTGGCTACGTGCTCCGTCAGCATCCTCATTGGTAGATTCGCAGGCTTTAGCCAAATATTTAACATACTTCGTATTACTCTTGAAATTAGAGGGATCCTTCGGATAAGCCTTTGTTGATTCTTCCCACAATCGGCTTATTATACTCTTCAGGATACGAAGTGTCTCGTTTTGCCGCCTGATAATATCGACTTGGCTGGCAACCATATCCTCTAGCATTTTTTTCATGTCTTCCATGGTAGTTGGATTCCGTCTATTCATTGCTTCTGCAAGGTTCGAACGACCCGAATACATCTGGAAAGAATCTTTGACTGAAATGAGTTTTAGTTAATGATTGGATTAAGCTTAAGACCAATTGGGATAAAAATGAGATTGAGAATTGAATTTGATATTTCAACCGAGAGATTAATCTCCCACTGTGGTCACCAATTGTTTGTGGGTAAAAACTGTTTCTGCTGGTTTTGGTCAATTTCGGTGTGTGGATGAGAAACGAGCCTAAACCTTAAACAATTGCACTGCACAGGAGTACTTTAGATTCGAGAGATCAATCTGTACAATCCTGGCCTAAACTAAGAAATGGTCATTCCAGACTTGCTTTGGTCACAAAGTGAAGGAGAAGGGTTGGTCTTAGGGAGGGAAGCGAAGAAGGTGTTGAGACCAGAATGGTTAATTCTGAAGGTGTGGCTATTTTATGACTTGTATCAGAATGTGGAACTGGCTTGTGGAATGTAAGTTATCAGTTCTTTGGTGTTTTCTGGATACTGTGTTGTTGTTAACCAAATTGTTGCCGTTTGGTTGAAATAGGTAGAACCTATTTATACAAGTCATATTGGACGCACCCTGATCTCGTAGAAAGTGGGAATGATTGAGTGATGGAGAAGTGGGGTCGTGTGTAAATGCCAGAAAACCACGTTCCCATTATGAAGGAGACGAGTTATTTTAGACCCACTACTTCTTGCCGCCACTAACTTCCCTGCTTTCTGACACTTTCTTATAATGGGCGTGTTGCACGCCGCACGCTGTAAAACGCCAGACCAATACCCTGATGAGTATCCCCCAGTTTGTGACATGTTTGATGTCTCGAGTGTTTTCGTGGAAAACATGTAGCATGTTGCTATGTGTAGCTAGTCAAAGTCAGGAGACTTGCCACAGGAGAATAACATGTGATGCTATTAGGCTTGTCTTGGATGGTCGCCTAAGACTTGCCACAGGCCTGTCAATTCTGTGGCGAATTTGGACGGCTAAGATTGTGACCCATGAGAAAGGGTGGTCATTAATTATGGCTACATTCTGTTGGCGCTTGATAATGACACAATGGCGTGGTTGGCGTAGTTTGTGCATGCCAATGGCACGGTGGTGCAAGCAACGCCTGGCGTAGCCATGGCCGCTAGATTTTGGCATATTGGTGTTAGACCCAAATATGGTTTGGCAACATTAGTTCTAGTTTCCACATAAATCCCAATGCTCTGGGTAGCATGATTTGGCTTGGTTGGCGTAGCAACTTCGCCTAAATTAGTGCATGTGGCATACGGCCGCGACATGGTGACGCTTTTTGTGTAAACGGCGCCATAGTCATGCCAAAGGAACTATAGTAAGGCCATAATGTGGAAACGACCACAGGAGCAAGAATTGCTATGAGTGACTATGATATGGCGCCATTCCTAGGGTTTCCTGGGTCCCGCATGGCTCGTGGCATGTTGTAGGGCCCAAAGTGGCGTAACTTGAGCCACAACTGGAAATTAGGGTTTTTGTTAATGCGCCTGAAGCAGAGTCGTGCTTATAATTAAAAAACCATAATTTAAGCACATCATGGCGTTGGCCACGAACATGAGGTAGGTTAGCATGTAGGGCGATATTTACAGCACATTGGCATGTTTTGGCATGCTGCACATTTGGCGTGGCGGAGTGGCATGTTGGCATGCCGTTCAGCCTATTGGCGCAACATGGCACGTTTGGCATGTTGGCGCGGTTTTTGGAAAACCAATGGCTTTGTGACCATTTAGCGTAGTTTGCCTCTTTTAGCATTGTGGCAAGTTTGAAGGAACCTGATTGGTTAATATAAGAGAGGCCGGCCAAGCATGCGCGTGACCACACTTCTGGTATGTGGCAGATTTAAAGTGACCTGATTGGTCGATGAGAAATAGGGCCGGAAAGTATGGGCCCAGCCAGCGTGTGGCGGGTTTAAGGCGACCAGATTGGTCGAAGGCAAATAGGACCGGTTGGGCAACATGGGGCGTGCCTAAAGCATGGCCACACCTCCCTTTGCTGCTGCTCCTATTCCGCGGCTCCTTTCTGATTTTGGGTAGGATTTTGCACCTACTAATCCATGGAGGATTAATTGCTTAGTTCGCCTAAGCTTAATTTCGACCAACGGGGTCTAATATATTGCGCAAGGCGCAAAACCCTAATTTTTGCAAATTAGTCAGGGTAATATTCGAATCTTGTGAATTATCACAAAATTGATTGAATTCTATGTGTTGACACAGAGTTCTTTAAGTTTATTGCTAGAGAGCAGTATGCTTTCTGATTGAGTACTTTATGCAAGGACCTTAACCTTGATACTTGGAAATTCGTGTTACTCTGCTGCGAGTGAACACAAATTGTCATGCCATATCAATATTAAGGGTTCAGCCGGGGAACATAGCACAGAAAGCATTCAAAGAAACTTATAATAAAGGCAAGGCAAGGTGCCGAAATTTACAGAACCTCTGGGATTGTTGCTGCATGCACTATTCTGGATAAATTTACAGAATCTCTGGCATTGTTGCTGCATGCACCATTCTGGATAAATTTCATATAAAAATATTGAATTGCTCAATAAATGCGCCAGTGAAGAGGTTGAATCACTCATCACTTTTATATGGCTCCGTTTCTTTGCAAAGTGACGGCATATTAAATGCAAGGGTTACAATTTTAACCCTGAACTAAAAACCACCATCAACACCTTCTTCTATGAACAACTCAATCAACTTAATAATTTCATTTAAACTTAGAATCAATCTGCAACCTTAATTATTTAATTAATCACTGTGAATTGAAAACTAGTTGTGAATCCTTCTTCCTTTGTCTTAACTCACAATACCCATCACTAATTACTTTATTTCATCTTCGAATTCATCTCAGAAACCTCAAATCGGTTTGATAAACATCAACACCGCTTCCATCTCTTCAGTAACATCTTCTACTTCATCTACTCTATCTCAAAGAGTGTATCTCTCTCTCTCAAACAGAATCCTCTAATCTCTCTCAAACAGACTCTCAGTCACCCGCATAGGAAGAAGAACAGGGGAAGAGAAGAAACAGAAGAAAAAAGAAGAAGAATAAGAAAGAGAAATAAGTTTATCCTCCCGATCTGGTTTTGATAAGGCCGAGATAAATTACTTATACACCCAACGTTTTGGATATGGGAAACCCAGGTCGGTCTGTCTGATAAAAGACTAATTTGCCCTTGAAACAAAACTGATGATATCTTCTTCGTCCGATGTCCGAATGACACGTTTGAGTAGTCCATTCCGCATAACTTTTCGAGACCTATTAAATGATACCAGAATTGTATTAATTTCTATTAATTAACGTTCGTATTAAACTGATTGAGTTACTAGCGGCTAAGACGTCTCTTGACTACTCTAATAGCGTTGACGAGCTTGAGGGTCTTTATATTCTCCCCACCTTATACATTTTCATCCTCGAAAATCAAACCATCCTTTTAGTCTTCAAAACTCCCCACCTTATAAAATAAACTTATCCCCTATCGAAGCGCAAACAACATGAAACAAAGTACAAACCTATATGGCTTTCTACAACTAAAATTTGTGGCTCTATGTTCAATAAATTAGTTTCTATTTCAATAAGTTATTGGTTCTAATTACGAAAAAAGATACTCTATAATAAAGTTTTCAAGTAAAACTTGGGATCTATCAGTCCACTAATAGAAGCAAGTCTCCCTTCTATGCCTAGTAATACAAGAATGTAGTTGCCTTGTCTAGGTTCGCGACGCTTGACAATGCCTACCTACGTGACAAGTATCACCCAGATACATCAGAATTACCAACCTCACTATTCCCCAGTGCTGGATTAATTAACTATTAATTTATGAATATTAATTAGTCTCTAAACTTTTACTCTAACTGGTGTAACTTAAAATTTTACTTCGAAAATTAGTTATCTGAATTTACTTATTTTTTATTTATTTTACCAATATAAGTAATTCCAATTCGATTCACGTCAATTTATAATATCAGATATTTTAACTTTAGTGTAATACCATATATAAATTTTCCAAATATAATCTGCTATAAATTTCCTACTAGCCTAATTATTCAAATACTATTGTTTGGGAAAAAATTGATCTTCACCTCAAACAATCTCAATTGAAGTTGATGCTCGATCTTCTCCTCCTTATAAATGGAGTGGGTACCTACAAAAGAAAACTCTCCGACGCTCAAGCTAGAACAGAGTTTTTCACAGGAGTTTTTATGGTTTGAAGGCTTACCTTTCTTAGGATTTACGTTTTCCTTTTAAAGGTTAATCGGGTCGCTGGATAAGGCTCTACTGCGACATCTCCGCTCATGCTACTTATCCAACCTATGACCAGATTGATTATAGTATTTTTGAATCTTCCACAGGGTTTACGGGATAAGTTGACCAACATTGGAGACCATAATTGCAGCTACGATCAGAACTCTAGGCTGGCAGTTGGCGTCTTGCCCGTTATAATTTACATAGGGTACACACATCGCCCCCTCTTAACCCTTAATAGATTAAGGGATTAAGAAATTTGAAGTGTGATTTTGGTTATGTAGTTACGAGCCATGTCGCCCCCATTTGCAGCCTTTGTAGCTGATTTGGAGTATGGAGCATTTGTTGTTGTGCGCGTACGTGTTACTGTGGAGATCTTATCTCCACACATTATAAACAGAATACTGCATGATATGACATGCTTTCTTCGCTGGACTTAAATATTTCCATCATCATAAAAACATGTACTACTATATATAGTCCAACAACATAAAGATCAATCAAGGGATTCAAATGCAAGATGGTTTCCGAGACGGGATATATGTAAGGAGTCGTTGGACGCAGATTTGTATGTACGTGTCATTCCCTGTATATTAGTGTACGCATCTGCGCATCTTTCAGTAAAAGATCTTTCGATGACTCATGCCGACGACTAAATACCGTAGATACGAGGAGTTCATGAAAATAAAAATGGACAAGGCAAGAAGATTTTGATAGATATGAGTAAGATAAATTCTTACTGTGAACACGGAAATAACGATGGTATCATCGTGTCCACAAACAAACTCGCAATCATCATAAAACTAATAAAATGATAGTAATCTGATTAAAGTAGCATAAAGCGGTAAGAGGGGAAATTCTGAGCCTTCAGGCTCGTCCTTGTTTCTCATCATAGAGATTCATATGATGATTTAAAAGATGCATAATATTAAAGTACGAAGATCATAAGTGCAGAATGTAAATGAGACGCAGATTTACGTGGTTCAGCACTAAGGCCTACGTCCACGGGGGTTGGTGTTTCACTATGTATTCAAAGGTTACAAAGATATTCAAGTGACTTTGAGTGGGAAACGAAGCTAGGAGGGGAATGGAACTCATACTTACTCTTACAATTTCTCTCTCCTGGGCTATCTCTTATACTCTTCCTAAGATTGGTCGACCCCTTCTCCGTTAGTGGGTTAGGGTATTTATAGGCTTCTCCAGTGGGTCCCTTTCCTCGAATACAGCTGTCCTTATCTTCTTGGTTACTGCGTCGGCCCGATGCTATCTTCGTTCTGACCCATCGTCCTCCAACGACATTATGTAGAGACGAAGATGGACCTCCTCCTTCTCCACAGGGTGTTTGATACGTACCCTATGTCTAGGGTGTTTAATGCGGGTGGTTGGGGCGGCATGCATGTCCTTGACTGCTGTAGACGCGTGTGTCAGCTGCTTTTGTTCTCGTCCATCTGATTTGGATCTTTCTTGGGATGATGTAAAGTTATCTTTTAGATCTTCTATGTTGTTATGCGGTGTTTCCTTCTTCTGGTGCTCCTTACTCCATCATCGTTGGATCTTGCCTGAGGACGAGCACGTGGCGGATGAAGATGATGATTGCCTCTTAGGTGTCGCAATGTAGCATCCTTGTTTCGATTCTCTTCTCCTTCATGTTGTACACGTGTCTCCTCCATGACACGTGGTCTATTATTGATTATGTGTATACAATTTGCCCCTTTTCTTCTTATTTTGAATTTGGTCAAAGTATGAAGAAAACTGTCTTCACAGTTTCCTCAGTCTTTTCGCAATAACTTCCCCTAGGTTTTGGGGCACATTTCCCACTTCTAGTAATAACTTCTTCTTGAATCATGGGACGGTTTTATCGTTTTTTCTATAAATATGAGAGAGACTTCTATTGAAATAAATTTTATTCCCTTCTTTATTCTCTTGTCAGTTCGAAAAAATATTCATTCTCTTCTCTAAGCCTCTTCATTCTTCTTTTTTGTTCTTTTGTTCTTAACTTATGCTCATACTACTTTTAATTGAGTCTGACAAGGTCTTCAGAGATCTGTTGCTGTCGCTGTTCATCAGGTGCTTGTTGATCATCTTCGTCCATTCCCAACGCTTCTGATCCAGGTAAGGTGTTCTTCCTATTAGTGGAGTTCTTTGTCTGATCTTCTTTTTTCTGCTGCTGTTTCTGGGTTTTGTGATGAAGAACATGATATACGAAAGTATATATACTTTCCCCTGTTCTTTATCACAAAACCTAGAACTTTTCTGTTGATTGCTAGAACGAGGTTGTTTTACGCTCTTATAATTATGGTTGAACTAGGGTTCCTTTTTTTTTGATCATTTCTGTGGGTTCTTCTCATGTTTCCTTTTTGAAAAAATTTCCTTATGAACTGTGAGAATCATAGATTTCTTTTTATGATCTTGGGTACCTCCATTAAACCTGTAATTTGACCTTCGTTTTCTTTATGCCCCTTGTAGGTATGGCTAATCGTCCTCGTGTTCCTTATAAGACTCCCCTATCAAGCCCTTACAGACATCCTCCACCTAGAAGTCCTGATATATCTCCACCGAGGGGTGGTCCAGCTAAATCTTCTCAACCGGATCCTCGTACCCTCAAGACTTCGTCTTCATCGAGTCCTAGGGTTTCTTCTCAGAAAAAAGAAGATCTGCCCAAAGGTTCTCGGTATGCGGTTAACCGTCCTTCGCCTAATCCATATCCACAGCGTTCGGAGCCGTTGATTATTCGACCTCTTCGTTCTATAGCTCCCCCTACTACGACGCTTTCTCAGAAACCCAAAACTTCGCAATCCACTGTCTTGGTGAAGGACCCTTCTTCAAAAGGGGTTCCATCGAAAGAGAACTTGTCAAGGAATGTTGCGACCAAGAGGAAGGCTTCGGATATGAGTCCTCCGAAGAATCCATCGTCGGGAAAGAACGTATCTTCCGAGGCTGCCCCAGTTATCCGAAGTATCTTAGTTTCGAAGAAGAAGAAGAAGGTTTCTTATAGTCACGTTGATCTAGAAGTTTTCAAGGCGAAGCATGGTCTGAAAGCTTTCGATTTTAATTTTACAACCAAGGGGACGATCTTACTTATGATATGATCGTAATCTACAAATATGATGCTTTCTATCTGTTGACGACCATGGGGGCTTTCGAAGCTGGTCTTATGTTGCCTTTGTATAAATCAGGTGATTCTTTCTCCTATGATGCTTTGGAAAACCGAGAGGGCTCCACTTATCATACCCACCGTCGCTCAGTAGTTCAGTTGAGTGGGAACCACCTTCGAACACTTAAAGAGTGTTACCTTCGGAGCAAAGGTGAGACGATGATGACCTGCTATACTCCTAATCCTGCGGAGAAGAACTTCAATGCTTCTTTTGGGGATTATGTCAATGTTAGGAATCGAAAACCATGGAGCGTTGGTCTTCGTACAATGGCAGCTTCTCAAGGTGAGGTTCGTCTTCTAAGTGAAGTGAGTGACTCGAATCTTAGGTTCGTCCCTGGTACTGAAGCAACTGGAAATCCGAAGCTTTTCCCAAAAGATGAGCGTCTCAAACGTGATCACGACTATGATTGGCATGCCACCCCCATTGAGGTCATCATCCCCTGAGCTCATGGTTGGGTGCCCGGTCTACATGGATGGCGCCCTATTGCTGGTATCCAGCCTCGTGATGGTGCTCCATCCCTCTATGGTGACTTCTGTCCTTGGCAGATGAATTTTGCTGGTATGAATTTTGATTATATTTTTGATGTTGCTGATGTTGATGAAGATGAGAGCTCTGATGCGGTTCTTCCTTCGAAGAGTGCTGCTCTGTCAAGGTATGATTCCTTATACTAATGTGTAGTTTTATGTATGTTTTCCCCTGGAATCATAAGTTGATCATGTGTTCGTTACAGGCTTCGAAGAAGAAAAAGATCGGTCTTGTTCAGTCTTCTACTGTTGGTGAAGAAGAGAAAGAAATTCCCGAGGTTAACATTCCGGTGAATGATGAAGAGAATTCCTATTAGGATGTTACCGATGATGAGGAACATACTGATACTTCTCCTCCTGGTCACGAAGGTGATGAAAATGTTGGTGATAAGGATGGTGGCGAGAACATTGTCTTTGAAGCTCAAGTGAACGATCCTCTTGCCGAAACCGTGCATGTTCAAGGGAACGAAGATACTGGTCTTCATGCGACGAACCCCGACCAAGAGTTTTCCTTTGGTAAGATTTATTCCGCTGGGGGTCCGGTAGACATTAACGCTGCCATGGGGATAGCTTCGGGTTTTTTTTTGGTCTATCCAAATGACAAATGGGATGTTGTCGCTGAGGGTGATGGTGAGAAAGTGGTCGAGGAAGAAGAAATTTCTGAAGGAGAAGATGTCGAAGCTCGCGCCACTAGGGAGGACGGAGGAAAGGATGCCCCCGGTGGTCAAGAGACCGCTGCTAGAGAAGGTGTCGCTGCTGGAGCATCTTCTGAGGGATTCCTAAAGGCAGTGATTCACGATGGGGATGACGCAACCTTCGAATGGTTGATGAAGAAGGGCTTGATGTGCGTTCCTCATGCCGCTCCCATGATTCCTGGTGAGAGGGACTCCGATGCTTTCACGAGTCAAAGGATGCAGCTATCGTCCCGTGATGATGTTGCGGAAGTTTGGGAAAGGGATCTGGGAGCTACTACGTCCAGCCTTCTAGTTGACCCGCCTTCTTCTATTGCTGATATGATGGCCATTGCTGATAGGTATCAATATGGTTTCCCCCAGCAGCGTATTCTTGAGGTAAGTTACCGTCATTTATTTTAAGCTGAGTGGTGTAGTGTTTCTTCATTAGTGATCTTAATTTGGTTACCGATACAGCTAGTGAGGAGCGAGCATTGCAACCATACCTTATACCAATTCTTTAGGGCGAAGGCCCTTAAGCTAGAGGCGAAGCTCCGTCAGAGGGAAGACGAGCTGAATTCTGCTGAGGAATCCCTTGTGGCTAAAGATAAGGAAATCTTAAAGCTGAAGGAGCGGTTGAAGGGGAGGAAGCAGCTTGGCGCTACAGAAACAGAGTTTCATCAGGAGGTGACTTCTCTTAAGGCTGACTTGGAGAAGGCTCGGACGGAAGCATCGTCTGTTGGCGCATCGTCCAAAGGTTCGTTTCCTCACCCTTCTCCTCCTTCGTCTTTTTAGTGTTCATTTTGAGTTGGGCAGCCCTGTCTTCAGCGGGTGATGCCAGAGAATTATTGTGGCTTCGGGCTGAAAGGACTCGTCAAGCTTCTCGAATTAGAGAATTGGTATCCAAAATTAAGGGTGAAGCTGAGAAATGGAATTCCCGGGCCGATGAGCATAATGAATTGACGGTTCGGTGTCGAGAAAGATGGGAGCAGATGGTTGATATGCAGAATAGTTGGAACGCTGATCGCCGTCAGTTTAATGGTGTTTTATTGTGGACCCGTGAGAATCTACGGGAGGCGCGTGAGGATATCTCCCGTTTAGAGGCCAAAGTAGCAATTATGGAAGAAGAGCTTCGTCAAGCTCGTTCATCCCATGATCCTGACGTTCGGGATTACATACAATGACTCGTTCGGGAGAGGGACGATGCTAGAGCCGAGGCCCATGCCCTTGGTAAAGATTTAAGTGCCTCTCGGGCCGACATTGATCGTTTAGTGGAATCCGAGAAGGACTTAGAGGTCAATATGTACATGCTCACCAAGGGGATCGAAGGGATGACCAATGAAGTTAACCTCCTCCAACACTTAGACTCTATGAAGCAGGTAGAGTTAGATGAATGTCAATTTTCACTCATAAACCTTCAAATGGATTATAAGAAAATTTCGGACGAGTACGGTTTCCTTGACGAAGCTCGGGACGCTGTAGTTAATGAACTTGAGATAGCTTCGGGTAATGTCGAAGGTATATGTTCGTTTGGTCATGGATGACTTCTTAATTTTTTTCTTCTGACCCTTTGTTTCTTCTTTTTTAGAGCTCGAGGGACAGCTTGGCCTTGCAAATGAAAAGCTTACAGAGGCTGAATCTTCCTTAGTGCATCAGCAGGGACAAACCAAGTACTTTGAGGCGCTGGCTGGGTCTCGGGATGAAGCAGCAAAAGAGGCAGCCAAGGAAGTGGGGCGGTTGAATTCTTTACTATCACAGTCTGAGTTCAAGGTTACTATTATTGCGCACAAAGTTCGTTGTCAACTTGCCGAAGAGGTTAACAAGACCTTAGCAAAGGTATAGCAAGGCCTTCTGAAAGAACATGGCATCGTGAAGAAGTACGTCCGGCGTCCCATACCGGAGCCTCTTACCTACAACTCTGATCCTTCTTCGGGTGGAAGTGTACCTTCGTCTCAGAAGAAGAGCGCAGCTGGTCCTATTGATAAGTGTATAAAACACCTTGATATTTATCTATTGTTTATGCTTTCTTTGCGAGTTTTCTTGTGAATTATGTATCTTATGTTTACTTTTGAGTTATTAGGTACTTTGGAGTCATTTGGAGCAAAAGAAAGTGAAATTGGAACGTAAAGGCAAAGAGGTCATTTCACCACCGAATGTTATGCAGAATTTATCCATGGAGAATGGATAGCCAGCTGAGCTAGTTTGCTAATGTGGCTGCATGCGTCAATTTTGCTGGGTGCCTACAACACTTCTTATCATTACCAAGACCCTAAAATTGAGAGAACCCATTTCTCAATAATTTACTTTACTTCTAAAATTCAGAAAAGAACAAAAAGAGCCACGGCGGCAGTGATATTCAGAGAAAGGAGGAAATCCAGAGAGCAATTGAATCAGAAGAAACTAGGGATCACATATGTTTCTACTTTGAGCTTTGGAGGAGAGCGGCGATTCTACTAGGGTTTGCTTTCATTTTTATGTTTCATCTTCTTCATTTTTATTATTGATTATGATGAATTCAAAAGCTATGAGTATCTAAACAACTATTATTGGTTATGGGATAAAGTTGATTTCCCAACATGATTTGATTCAATGCATTAGTTTTGTCTCAATAATTTATTGTTTATGATTCATGGTTTATATTGTCATATGATTTGATTGTTTGCTTGGTTGGTTGAGTCCGGAATTAATACGATTTGCATTCATTTTTGAAGCTATATTAGGGTTTTCAATACGAAAAAGTTGTTTATCCCTGATTCTAAGTAGCATAATTGTGGTAGTGGTTGTAGTGATATATCCTACTAGTCACAAATGAATCATAACCTTGGTTAAATTAAATTAGTGCTTTTACACGTTTGATTGCCTTGACTAGTCTTATTCCATAGAACTTAGTGCTTTTAGGGAGTTAAACTTAATTGTGCTTTTACACTTTAGGTTGCTTTCTAGGAAGAATTCACATATGCATCTTTTAATGTGGTTGTGATGAAATCAGGGAATTAACGGGATATACTTGCGATCAAGGTATCCTAGAACTTTTAATAAATGAGAGATTAAAATACCAATTCTAGTCATTGATGAAAATACATGTTTGTGAATGATACTATCCCGTAACCAATATCTTCCTCTTATGATTATTCCAATTCTTTACTTTGGTTTCAATTATTTTTATTGCATTGATAAACAAAAATATCCCCTTGGTTACTTAAGAATATGAAAATTGCATAACAACAATTGCCTCTCTGTGGAAACGAACTCTTTCTTATCACATATTTCATTTATTTTAGTTAAGTAAGAAAGTGAAATTATTTTTGACGCATACGACTGCGATCAAATTTTGGCGCCGCTTCCGGGGAGGCAGCTGTTGTCACTTGTTTTTGGTTTCTTATTTTTAGTTTTTTTTTTAGTTTTTATTATTTTTTTTGGTTTTGACGTAGTTTTGAGAGCTCTTGTTTCAGGTACTCATTGTCACATGGAAGGAGCATACTGGAGCAATGGATACGGTTTTGAACCTCCTCAACACTATGACGATTGCCCACCATCTATGGGATACGATCGGAACCAATTTATTGGCTATGATCAATATCCAAGAGCTTATGTTGATTTTCATACATACCAGCAACAACCTTATTGTAGGTATGTAAGTCAAGCACTTAGGTGGGACAATTCTACTTCCAATTTGCTTTATCCGAGATGTATGAATTCTATAAATGGACTGAACATCGCACAAACCAATTTCCGCAACACTTTTTTTTACCCAACTCTAGATCGTAGTTATGATCATTCACCCATTCAAAGGGAAGAGTCATGGGAAAGAGAACCTATTGTAGCCAATGGTGGTAAGCGTGTGAACGTTAGAAAACTTGCACATAAATTATACAAGTTGGTAGATGATGGAGCCTCGGAAGAGCTTGTCGATGAAATTAGTAGGACCATTCATATGGAACTCAAACGACGTCGTGATAAAGGTTGGGAAGACGATGACGATTCTTATTATGGTGAGTCTGAAAATGAAGATGATTGTGTCGAAAAGGACCAACCTTTGGAGATATTTGATGACATTAGTATAGTTGACTCAACTCTTGATCTTTATAATGATCAAACACTTATTCAAAAGGTACATAAGTATGATGAAACTAGTGTTTTACAGAACTTCCTTGCAACAAGGTTTGAGTCTAATGATGATGAGTATGTTGAGAATGGAACTGATTTAGTCAATGTTGTGGAAGACCCAATTGAGCTTTCACATGATTGTAATGATGATGTTTATGTCGAGACTTTGGTTGAGGCAAAAACGGACGAAGAATGCTTGCAAGTTTTGATAGAGGACCACGATGTGCAAGAGGTAAGTAATTCACTTTAATTCTTTAAGTATGAAGAGGATACCATAACACAAGAGTTGCAAGGTTTGTCTAACCCTTTGCCTATTAATCCTTCTCCTTTACTTCTTATTGGCTTAAATGTATGTGCTTCGAGAATATTGTTAAATGACTTTGTTTCTCGATATCCGCCATTAGAAACATTTGATTCTCATACTATGAATGTTTGCAAAGAAGAAACCGTAAAGGTTCCCTAATTCCATATTCTTTATCCACTTCCAAGTGTGGACAAGAATAAGTGTGGGGGAAACTTCTATCGGTTAATAGCTTCATTTCTGTTTTATCGTACTAATATTTGTGTGAATCTAGTGTTTGCAAAACAGATTACATTGAAGGATCCCCAGCTTTTCAGATTATTGGTGTATGGGGAATTCAACTTGCAAGTCGGGATGACGACTTTAAACCAAGCGCTAAATGGGAGGCAACCCATACGATGAGTATTTCTTGTCTTGTCTTATTTTTATTTTTGGTTCTTGTCTTGTATTTACTTTTTCTTGTCGCATATCATTATAAGATTTCCCACATTGACTTTCTTTGGTCGATTCAATTTACATTGAGGACAATGTAAAGTTTAAGTGTGGGGGGAGTGGTTATGCATTTGCATTGTAAAATTTTCAAAATTTTCAACTTTTGTGTAAATTAGTAAATAAAAAAAACTCCAACTTGTAGTTAGTTTAGAGTGACATGGTATACATGTCGCTAAGATTATATTGAGATTCTCATAAGAGTGACTGAACTTAGAGATGACATAGAACGTGATCGGGTTTCTTAATTGTATGAGAGTTAAAGTTGGATTTAACCATGTCAGTGGCAAATGAGGTGCAGACTGAATTCGATATTAGAGTTGTGGTCCCCTATAGTGGAGACTACCCTTGTTACATCATGAGAGGCACCGACCTTCACTTCTTTGTACCTGTCTAAATTTGTGCTTTTAGAGTGTGTGTCACCGTACGTAAACTCTGGGTAGAATGGTGAGCTACCCAACCTCCCACCAATAGAATCACTACTTTGATCTCTTGAGTGTTATTTTATCAATCATGATGGTGTCGTCGAATTGCTAACTTACACACCACTTGTAATCTTGTTTGCAGTTAGCATCATCCACTTTATATCTCTCTACACCAACAGGTCCATAGAAACACCATCATCATCAACAAGAGGAGCATCATAAATTCGAAGGAAAGTTGAAGACATTCAAGGTTTGCAAGCAACGGTACAGAAATGAGCAGATTTCAGATTCAAGTAAAGTAACACAAGACAAGGAGCATAATTTCTACAAGTTGAAGACTTATGTACAAGAGTGAGGATTATCAAGATGAGAGTTCAAGAAGTTTATGATATCAAGACATACAAGTTGTGAAGAATCAAGCGGTAAAGTACTTACACCATGGCCTTTGTACTTGCATTTTTATTTTATTTTTATTTTTATATTTTTTCTTGTTTCAGAAAAAAAAACTTGGGACATGGTCATCATATGCTAGGTCTCTTGTTAAAAAAAAATCAAAAGAAAAAGCGCAAAAGGAAAAAAAAAAAAGACAAGAGAAAATTTCTTTAGGTTCATTACTAGTTTTATTATTGTGTTTTGTTTTCATTTTGTATTTGTTTTATTTTTCTTGTCTCATAAAAAAAAAAAAAGAGACAAGAGACAAGAAAAATCCATTGTACCATATTTTTGTTTGTTTAGTGCATTTTAAGTTTTGCATTCTTTCAATAAAGCCAATGGAAGAAGAAATATTCATAATGAAGTTTCAAGCAACAAGGAATTAGAGGAAAGAATCACATTGTCAAGATTCTACGAAGTTCAAGAGTTATCATCACTAGTTGAAGACCGAAAACGAAGATGAAGACAAGGATTGAAGACCGAAGACATTTCTATGGATGCTGTGAGAGTGGTGCTAACTGCACATCGAACGGATAACGAGGTAAGTAAGCATATTCCCACCTTCGTTAAGTGGTTGATTTCCTTTCTTAGAGATCGTCAGAAAAAAGGGTTTTCAAAATGAATAAAAGATGTGGGTTTTCAAAACAATTCGGAGGGTTTGGCCTTCCTACTATTCAACGTGTCACAGGATTCTCTCTTCATTCCTACCTGGACACATGTGTGACCCATAAAAATCTATTTATTATTGAAAGCAACTTCATAAAACCCTTTCTTGTGAGGCAGAGTCGAGACTTTCGATCACTCCGAACACGAATTTCTTTCGTTAAGGGATGGTTATTTCTCTCTCAACTTTTAAGGATGAGATTTTGTTCATTTATGTGTCTAACTTCTTATGACTAGTGTGCAAAATTTCTATGTATTCTTAGCGTGTTGGATGCTATCATTTTGGAGAACTAGTAAGTTGGAAAAGTAGGTTTTGTGGGTATACCTCTTGTAAACCCTCACGAGACTATAACTTGTCCACTAGGAACACCTAGGGGTTTAAAGGCTTGTTATACGTGCTAAGTGTGACCATAGCCTCGACGACACGGAGTTGTATCTATGTTTTAGAATTGTTTTGTTTGATTTGCTCGAGGACTAGCAAAGTCTAAGTGTGGGGGAATTTAATAGGTGTATGAAACACCTTGATATTTATCTATTGTTTATGCTTTCTTTGCAAGTTTTCTTGTGAATTATGTATCTTATGTTTACTTTTGAGTTATTAGGTACTTTGGAGTTATTTGGAGCAAAAGAAAGCGAAATTGGAGTGTAACGGCAAAGAGGTCATTTCACCACCGAATGTTATGCAGAATTTATCCATGGAGAAGGGGTAGCCAGCTGAGCTAGTTTGCTAATGTGGCTGCCGGCGTTAATTTGCTGGGTGCCTACAGCACTTCTTATCATTACCAAGACCCTAAAATTGAGAGAACCCATTTCTCAATAATTTACTTTACTTCTCAAATTCAGAAAAGAACAAAAAGAGCCATGGCGGCAGTGATATTCAGAGAAAGGAGGAAATCCAGAGAACAATTGAATCAGAAGAAACTAGGGATCACATATGTTTCTACTTTGAGCTTTGGAGGAGAGAGGCGATTCTACTAAGGTTTGCTTTCATTTTTATGTTTCATCTTCTTCATTTTTATTTTTGATTATGATGAATTCAAAAGCTATGAGTAGCTAAACAACTATTATTGGTTATGAAATAAAGTTGATTTCTCAACATGATATTTGATTCAATGCATTAGTTTTGTCTCAATAATTTATTGTTTATGATTCATGGTTTATATTGTCATATGATTTGATTGTTTGCTTGGTTGGTTGAGTCCGGAATTAATACGATTTGCATTCATTTTTAAAGCTATATTAGGGTTTTCAATACGAAAAAGTTGTTTATCCCTGATTCTAAGTAGCATAATTGTGGGTAGTGCTTGTAGCGATATATCCTACTAGTCACAAATGAATCATAACCTTGGTTAAATCGAATTAGTTATTTTACACGTTTGATTGCCTTGACTAGTCTTATTCCATAGAACTTAATTCTTTTAGGGAGTTAATAATTATTCTTTTACACTTTAGGTTGCTTTCTAAGAAGAATTCACATATGCATCTTTTAATGTGGTTGTGATGAAATCAGGGAATTAACGGGATATACTTGCGATCAAGGTATCCTAGGACTTTTAATAAATGAGAGATTAAAATACCAATTCTAGTCATTGATGAAAATACATGTTTTTGAATGATACTATCCCGTGACCAATATCTTCCTCTTATTGATTATTCCAATTATTTACTTTGCTTTCAATTATTTTTATTGCATTAATAAACAAAAATCCCCCCTTGGTTACTTAAGAATCTGAAAATTGCATAACAACAATTGCCTCTCTGTGGAAACGAACTCTTTCTTATCACATACTTCATTTATTTTATTTAAGTAAGAAAGTAAAATTATTTTTGATGCATACGACTGCAATCAAATTTTAGCGCCGCTGCCGGGGAGGCAGCTGTTGTCACTTGTTTTTGGTTTCTTATTTTTAGTTTTGTTTTTAGTTTTTGTTATTTTTATGGTTTTGACGTAGTTTTGAGAACTCTTGTTTCAGGTACTCATTGTTACATGGAAGGAGCATACTAGAGCAATGGATACGGTTTTAAACCTCCTCAACACTATGACGATTTCCCACCATCTATGGGATACGATCGGAACCAATTTATTGGCTATGATCAATATCCAAAAGCTTATGGTGATTTTCATACATACCAACAACAACCTTATAGTGGGTATGTAAGTCAAGCACCTAGGTGAGACAATTCTACTTCCAATTTGCTTTATCCGAGATGTATGAATGCTATAAATGGACCGAACATCGCACAAACCAATTTCCGCAACACTTTTTCTTACCCGACTCTAGATCGTAGTCATGATCATTCACCCATTCAAAGGGAAGAGTCATGGGAAAGAGAACCTATTGTAGCCAATGGTGGTAAGCGTGTGAATGTTAGAAAACTTGCACTGATAAACAAAAATCCCCCCTTGGTTACTTAAGAATCTGAAAATTGCATAACAACAATTGCCTCTCTGTGGAAACGAACTCTTTCTTATCACATACTTCATTTATTTTAGTTAAGTAAGAAAGTGAAATTATTTTTGACGCATACGACTGCGATCAAATATAGAGTCTTCCCAGGGGAAGTAGGTCTCTAAGTTTATTATAGGAAGTTGATCTTTGTTGATTACCAGGCTTCGGGCCATTTTTTGTATATCTTTTGCGTTTCTTGTGTAATTCCCCAAGCTTGTAATCACCTTTAATGAAATGGATCATCGTTTGATTTTAATATGTACAACTTTTGATTCACCTGCATTGTCAGTTCATTTAGTTTTTAGAGAACGAACAATCCTAAGTAGTAAGGAAAGACTAAGTAATTAATGAGAAGTGTTTGGTGGCAATAACGAAGGTATGTACCTCCGCTATTGACTTCGTACATGTCACCCCGTTGGCTAACCCTGGGCCAGAGGGTTCCCGAATGGTGGGGGTCGAAGCAGCGTTCTCGATAATGTGATGCTTTATTGCATTATTTACATGCATCCATTCCGCCGAACCGCTGCTTGGAGTCTGATTGGGTATCTCTTTCTGCTGGAATCCTTCCCCATGGTCTTACACTCATAGACGCTGATAGGGGAGTCCGGAGAGATTGTATTTAGGTACTTTTACCCAATGGCATGGTCGTAAAAGAAAAAATTGTTTTGATTGATGTGGTGAGGTCTGCTACTCCTCGTCCAGAGATAGAAACATGTCGAGCGGGTACGCTGTCTTCTTCTTCTGGTACTCTTCACGCAGATGCAGATGTGCGTTGCTTCATGGATAGTATGGCTTGAGGTATTTTGCATTCCAAGGGTGCCTGAGGACTTCTCCCTTTAGGTTACACAGGTAGTAAGATTCTTTTCCTGCGATGTCAAGTATGATAAATGGTCCTCCCCATGTTGGTGCTAATTTTCCCCACTTTTTCTCTCGTTGATATTGCGGTATAGTTATTAGCACATATTGTCCTTCTATAAAATTTCTAAGTATAACCTTCTTGTTGTATTCTCTTGCTAATCTTCGTTGGTAGTTCTCCATCCTTTGCAGCGCTGTCTCCCTCTTTTTTTCCAGGTCATCGAGCCTTTCCAGCATCATATTTGTTGTTAGGTTCTTTTCCCATTCTTCAGTCTTTGTGGTTGGCATGATGGTTTCTGTAGGAATGACTGCTTCAGCCCCATAAGTGAGGAGGAATGGAGATTCACCGGTAGCGGACCTGCGTGTGGTTCGGTAAGCCCATAACACATTATTCAGCTGTTCACACCATCGACCCTTGTGTTCATCCAATGAATTCTTGAGGATAAGAGCAAGAGTCTTATTCGTAGCTTCGGCCTGGCCGTTACTTTAGGGGTAGATGGGAGTTGATTTGTTCTTCCTGATCTTGAATGTATCAAAGAGCATGTATATATTCTTTCCTTGCAGCTGCTTACCATTGTCGGGGAAAATCTCTACGGGAATGCCGAACCTGCAAATGATGTTCTGAAAAATGAATGTGAATACGTCAACGTCTCTGATCCTGGCTAGAGCTTTGGCTTCCACCCACTTGCTAAAGTAATCCGTGGATACGATCAAGAATCGCCTTTTCTCTGACCCTTCGATCAGGGGTTCGACGATGTCTACTCCCCACTTTTCAAATGGTCAGGGGCTATCTACTGAATTTAGCTTCGTTGCCGGGGCATGGATTCTTTTATCAAAACGCTGGCATTCTTCGCATCTTCTGGACATCCTGGTTGCATCTTGTATCATTTGTGGCCAGTAATACCCTTGCATCTTAGCTTTGTCGGCTAGTGATCTCATCCCGCTCTGGTTCCCTGCGTCCCCGTAGTGGATGTCCTTCAGGATACGGTGACCCTCTTCTCTAGATAAACAACGCAATAGAGGACCGAGGAAAGAATTCTTATAAAGAACTCTGTCACGGAGATCGTATCTTCCTTCCTTTGATTGCACCTTTCGAGCTTATTTCATCCTCGTTTGCTCTTGATAAGATATCATCTTCAACGAAGTCATCGACGATGTCCTCCCCTACATCATCGTCAGCAATGTCCTCCCCTACATTGTCTTCACGATTTGTAGCAAAGGCTTGTTGTGGAGTAATCGAAGGCTCATATACTCTTGTTATCTTGATGGCCTTAACACTTTCATCCTTTAACATAGACGATATGTATGCTAAGGCATCAGCATGCCTGAGGTCTTTTCTACATAGATGCCGTAACTTGGTGTTGGGTACTTGGGATGCTAAAGTTTGGACCAAAGCCATATACGCCGAGAGGATCTCGTCATAAACATTATTGAAAAGCGGGGGTCTAACAACACCACCCAATATTTCGCTACTCCGAAATACTTTGATAGAAAATCAACTAGACAGTCAGACTCAATCTAGATAAAAGTATCTCAAGGAGTTAATATCTCTCTCTTGATTTGATTTTTACTCAAGCTAAAACCAATAGCGAGTCTTTATCAAATACAAGGAATAATTTGGACGGTACCAAAGACGAATGTCTAAGGATCAATCAATATCAATCAACAACCAAAGGTTGGATTTCCAATTGATGATCATGAACGCACAACCTGTATTATTTCAATTATATAAAATATAATGCGGAAAAGAAATAACACAGACACCATAAGTTTTGTTAACGAGGAAACCGCAAATGCAGAAAAATCCCGGGACCTAGTCCAGATTGAATACACACTGTATTAAGCTGCTACAGACACTAGCCTACTCCAAGCTAACTTCGGACTAGATTATAGTTGAACCCCAATCAGTCTCCCACCGATCCAAGGTACATTTCTACTCATACGCCTCTGATCCCAGCAGGATACTACGCACTTGATTCCCTTAGCTGATCTCACCCACAACCAAGAGTTGCTGCAACCCAAAATCGCAGACTTGATAATAAACAAATCTGTCTCACACAGAAAAGTCTATCAAAGGATAAATCTGTCTCCCACAGATAAACCCTAGTTTTTGTTCCGTCTTTTGATATAAAATCAAGGTGAACAGGAACCAATTGATAATCCGGTTTATATTCCCGAAGAACAGACTAGATTAATCAATCACCTTTATACAATCCTTCCTGACTACACAAGCTTATTGTCGAGGAATCACAAACAGTGAGACGAAGATGTTTGTAACTTTTTTATCTTGCCTATCGGAGAACTCTCATGATCTCAAGACAATCAATCGATTGTACTCGTACGATAGAAGATGCAACATCAGATCACACAACTACGATAAAGTAGTATCGGTCTGGCTTCACAATCCCAATGAAGTCTTTAAGTCGTTAACCTGGTTTTAGAGAAGAAAATCAAAGGTTAATGGAGATCGACTCTAGCGAGTGCACTAGTATAACACAAACGTGTGGGGTTTAGTTTTGCACAATGCTAGATATCTCCTTTATATAGTCTTCAAATCAGGGTTTTGCCTTAGTTACAACGAAATCCATATTCACCGTTAGATGAAAACCTGATTTAGATTCAAGCTAATATTTCTCAACCGTTAGATCGAAAACTTAGCTTGTCACACACACTTGGGAAGACTTTTACTGGGTTTGTGAAAACCATGCCCAAACGTGTACGTGTATGTTGGTTCAACATAGTAACCCAAAAGGTTAACCATATGAGCATTTCATATTAACCTTGTTCTTCTTCACCATAACTAGTTCAATTGACTCAAATGAACTAGTTAGAGAGTTGTTCAATTGCTATGAGATCTTATGTAACTACACAAGACACAATTGAAACAAAGATGATTCGATTCGATTGAATCAGCCCATGAACTTTATAGCCACGGTTTGCATAAAGCATTCCTTAGTAATTTAAGTTTCATGTTCATGGCACATCTTTAGATCATAACCTTTTAAGCTCACAAACAAGTTCGCGGACTTAAGACAACCGGTGGAGTTTTCCAAACTCAACAGAAAATATCGGCAAAGAGACTTTCGCCAGTTCGCGGACTAGGTTCGCGAACTTACACGCAAACGAGTTTTTGAAAAATCCCAGCAGAAATTCTCGGTACAAGAACTTCCGTCAGTTCGCGGACTTGGCAAAGCCAATTCCTCCGGTTTCTCTCAATCAACAAAGTTCGAAAATTTCGGATTAAGGAATACATGGTTATGTAATCTAAACTCTCATTCCAGTCATTGAGACATTCTCAGAGGACGTTATATAGCCGTTATTCACAGACCGTTTCGCGTCAGAGCAATTCTCAAAGTAATTGAAACTTTTCATGACTTTTGTCACTAGATGAAGATAAACTTGATCAAACGAAACGCTTTACCAACACATGATTTCGAGATATAGATATGCGAGATATACTCGGCTCGAAATACCAAATGTGTATGATTCAGTCTATATAGCATACGAATTTTGTCTCATAAGAAGTAGGAGATAGAAGAGATAGACTTTTGAGTGATAGATAAGTTCAAGTCTCCACATACCTTTTTGTTGATAAAGTTCCACGTTTCCTTGAGTAGATATTCGTCGTTGTATGATGAATCTCCATGAAGTCCCTGAGATCAACTACACTTTTCTATCCTAGTCCGAGACTTAGCTATGTAGGATAGAAATCAAGACTCATAGTTTTGATCACTAACATTGACAAACATGCTTGAGATAGCAACGCATTCGAGGTCGACCGAGCTATGCTATAACAATCTCCCCCTTTGTCAATTTTAGTGACAAAACTATTAATACATATGGAATACAAAAAAGATAAACTTTAGTGGCCCATATTCCATAGTCTAATCTTCAACGTTCCCTGAAATCTTCGTCCTTCCAAGTACTCCAATGATCCCAAAGGTTGTAAGTTTAGCATCACCATTGTTGAAGATCCGTAGCTATAACAATGAGAGTAATCGAGATTATCGATCATTATTATACAGTGTCATAGTATCATTGTGTAACATCAAAGTCCAATTGTATCACGACCTTAACAATAACACTATGGTGATATGTATCACTCCCTTAGTCAATACTCCATCTCGATCATGGAAACCACTCCCCCTTACACAATGATCCAAAAACCATATGTATTTGTAGTGTGAACTACAATATTTCTCCCCCTTTTTGTCAATAAAATTGGCAAAGGTACAAGAACGGGATCATAATGAAATTTCCACAAGAGACATTTCATAGACTAAAAGAAAAATATATACCAACTTAATTTAGATGCAATCATAAAGTCGAAGCTAAATGCATTCATCAAGGAGTTTTAAAATACAAGATAACCCCTATAAAATTCCACAGCCGCACACCCCGCAAGATATTACCATTAAGCACAAGTTCAAAATAACTCTCCCCCATTTGATGTCATTCCCGAAAGAACAACAAGAGCGACCTTAATTTCGAAAGAAAAGAAGGATTTTGAAGCATAAAAGAGATAAAAAAAAAATGACAACAATCCTACAGAAACTGAACTTGGAACGTACCTACTGGAGTTTCAGACTCAATTTCCCAAAAGATAAGAATAATTATAGGGGCAAGAGTCATTGAAACGATTTAATGAACCAATAGACTGCTGCAAGTGTTGAAAAGTTGCAGTGTCTAAGGGTTTGGTGAGAATATCAGCCAATTGTTGTTCGGAAGGCACAAATTCCATACCAATGATATCATTTTCATAAAGATCATAAATAAAATGGTATCTTATGTCAATGTGCTTTGTTCTTGAGTGCTCAACAGGATTCTCAGTAATTCGAATCGCATTGGAGTTATCACAAAAGATCTTCATTATTCCAGTATCAACTCCATAATCAGCAAGCATTTGTTTCACCCATAGGAGTTGAGTACAACATGATCCGACAACAATGTATTCTGCTTCGCATGTAGACAGGGATTGAGAGTTTTGCTTCTTGCTATGCCACGCTACAATATTGAGACCCACATAGTAGAATCCCCCTGATGTACTTTTTCTGTCTTCTACACATCCTGCCCAATCAGCATAAGAATAAGCAGAAAGGTCAGTATTAGTATCAAAAGTGTACGAAAGACCATACCCAACAATGTGATTTATATATCGTATGATTCTTTTTGCAGCTTCAAGATAATATTCTCTTGGATCCGCCTGAAACCTGGCACAACAACCAACACTGAAGGAAATATCAGGTCTAGTAGTGTAAGATACAAAAGGCTACCTATAATGGATCGATATAGTTTTTGATCCACTTTTGCTCCTTTCTCATCCCTGTGTAATTTACCAGTAGTAGGCATGGGAGTCAGCTTAGGAGACGACTTATCCAGACCGAATCTTGACACAAGATTCGTGCGTACTTCTCTGGGATAAGTAAATCCCTCCTTATGTTGTTGAATCTGTAATCCTAAGAAGAGTATCTTAATTCACCAACATTGCTCATTTCAAATTCTTTAGCAAGAGAGACTTGAAAGTCTTTTGCGAATTTTCAGAAGTTGATCCATAGATGATATCATCTACATAGATTTGAGCAATACAACATCTTTCCCACTCCATTTGGTAAAAATGTTTTATCAGCTCCTCCTTGAAAATCCTTTTCTAATAAGAGAGTAGTAAGTTTCTCAAACCAGGCTCTTGGTGCTTGCTTCAATCCTATAATGCCTTTTGAGCTTCAGCACATGATCTGGGAAATCAGGATTTTCGAATCCCTTAGGTTGAGCGACAAGACTTCCTCTTTTAAATTCCATTCAGGAACGCTGATTTTATGTCCATCTGAAACAACTTAACCTTGAGAAAGCAGGCATGGGCCAATAAAAGTCGAATGGACTCAAGACGTGCCACAGGAGCAAAGGTTTCGTCAAAATCGATTCCTTCAATCTGTGAATATCCTTGAGCGACAAGTCTAGCTTTATTTCTGACAATTGTGCCAAATTCATCAGACTTGTTCTTGAATATCCATTTGGTACCGACAATATTGACATTTGGAGGACAAGGTACACGTTCCCAGACATCTTGTCTTTCAAATTGATTTAACTCTTCATGCATCGCATTGACCCAAAAGGATCTTTCAGAGCTTCATCAATATTCCTTGGTTCCACCTGCGAAAGATAACAACCAAAATTGCATATATTTTGAAGTTGCCCTTGTTTTGGCTGTAGAATCCCTTCCCCCAATGATACTGTTGGGGTCATGATTCCTTTGAACCCAAGATGTCGTGGAACACGTTCTTGTTCATCAGGAATGGCTTGATCAGTGTTCTCCTCGTCACTAGAAATGTCAGGATCAGTAACAGTTGGGATAACTTCAACTGATTCTGGAATTTCTTTGACTTTCTCAATTGTCTCTGTTGGAGGCAACTCACAGGAGAACTATCTTGACGAAAATTACTAATGTCGTCGATGATAACATTAGCAGATTCCATCATGACTTGTGTTCTGAGATTAAAAACTCGAAAACCACGACTATCAGACGCATAGCCAAGAAAGATACCTTCGTCACTTTTGGTGTCGAATTTCCCTCTTCTCGATCTTTCAGAATATAGCACTTACTTCCAAACACCTGAGATAGTGTAGGTTGGGTTTCCTTCCATACCATAACTCATAAGGAGTGTTAAGGGTTTTAGACCGCAAATACACACGGTTGATCAAGTAGCATGCTGTAAAGACACTTCTCCCCAAAATCTTAAAGGTAAGTTTTTGTTGTGGAGCATTACCCTGGCCATTTCCTGGATGTTCCTATTCTTTCTTTCAGCAACTCCATTAGCTTGAGGAGTAATGGTGGTGAGTATTGTTGAATGATCCCCAGTTCGTCACAGAATTCAAATACCTTGGTGTCTTTGAATTCAGTGCCACGATCGCTTCTAATTTTCTTTAGTTTGCGACCTTGTTCGTTCTGGATCTTTTAACAATAATCTTGAATTCACCAAGGGTTTCATTCTTATGGATAGGAATGCAACCCAAGTAAATCTGGTGTAATCATCTACCATAACTAAAGCATACTTCTTACCGGCAACGTGGGTTGTTGAATTGGTCCGAAGAGATCCATATGAATTAAATCAAGTGGAGCTTTAGTGAGATATCTCGAGATGATTTGTGGTGAACTTTGTTTGCTTACCCTTTTGACAGGCACCACATACACCTTCAATCTTTGCATTGATTTTGGGAATGCCTCTAACAAGTTCTTTGTTAATGATCTTAGTTAGAAGGCGATAATTGATGTGACCAAAACGCTCATGCCAAAGATGTGTAGATTCCACCTTAGTCAAATTGCGGTTGCTAAACTGAGTATCAAGAAGATAACAGTTGTTTTTACCACGAGTTCCTTGGAAAATCACTTTCCCAGATTTGTCAACAATGTCACATCCATTCGCATTGAAGATAACTCGATGGCCCTTGTCGCAAATTTGACTAATAGAAAGAAGATTAGCAGTCATACCTTTAACGTATACCACATCATGGATTTCTGGAACACCGGGTAGCTTGATCGTTCCCTTTTTGCTGATGTAGCAACAACTTCCATCTCCGAACGTTACAGGTCCTCCTTCATAGTCAACAGACGAAACAAACCAGTAAGGTCTCCTGTCATGTGTCGACTACATCCACTATCAAGAAACCATTGAAAGGGAGATGTAGATCTTAAAGCAAAGGCACCCATACTACTAGTACTTCTCGATTTAGAGTTTCCTGGTAGTGTTGTATGACTTTTAGAGAATCATACAGTTGTTTAGCTTTCTTACAAAGATTACTTGCAACGTTAAGACTCTTTTGAAAAGACATACTGCTTGTATATGATCGGATGGATCACAACATGAGCCTATGCTTTGAAGATTGTCTGGTTCCTTGTCATATCAGTTTTCTCAACATCCCGTCGTTGATTACAATCTTACTTATGACATTTTTTGAGAGAGGAACAACTGAGATTTTTCAAATTCTCAAAAGGAGTATTTCCAGATATCAAATCCTTAAGAACTGAAATTTCTGCAACAAGACCACGGTTGATCCGGATTTGTTCATCCAACCCTTTTTAAAGAGACATCAGTTTGTCAGACCTTTTCTTGTGGTTGTTTTTTACACCTGGTGAAGCTTCAATTGAGACTTTACGGTCCATATAGTCAGATCGCCACAAACACATACTTTTGAGGTCTTTAACGTGTTTTCCTTCTCTGATACCAATTGAAAAAGCGTGGGTCTAACAACACCACCCAATATTTCGCTTAGCAATCTGTATGGTCTAACTCCGAAATACTTTGCTAGAGAATCAACTAGACAGTCAGACTCAATCTAGATAAAAGTATCTCAAGGAGTTAATATCTCTCTCTTGATTTTTACTCAAGCTAAAACCAATAGCGAGTCTTTATCAAATACAAGGAATAACTTGGACGGTACCAAAGACCAATGTCCAAGGATCAATCAATATCAATCAACAACCAAAGGTTGGATTTCCAATTGATGATCATGAACGCACAACCTGTATTATTTCAATTATATAAAATATAATGCGTAAAAGAAATAACACAGACACCAGAAGTTTTGTTAACGAGGAAACCGCAAATGCAGAAAAACCTCGGGACCTAGTCCAGATTGAATACACACTGTATTAAGACGCTACAGACACTAGCCTACTTCAAGCTAACTTCAGACTGGACTATAGTTGAACCCCAATCAGTGTCCCACCGATACAAGGTACAGTTGTACTCCTACGCCTCTGATCCCAGCAGGATATTGCTCACTTGATTCCCTTAGCTGATCTCACCCACAACCAAGAGTTGCTGCAACCCAAAAATTGCAGACTTGATAATAAACAAATCTGTCTCACACAGAAAAGTCTATCAAAGGATAAATCTGTCTCTCACATATAAACCCTAGGTTTTGTTCTGTCTTAAGATATGAAATCAAGGTGAACAGGAACCAATTGATAATCCGGTCTTATATTCCCGAAGAATAGCCTAGATTAATCAATCACCTCTCTACAATCCTTCCTGACTACACAGGCGGTTTGTCGAGGAATCACAAACAGTGAGACGAAGATGTTTGTGACTTCTTTATCTTGCCTATCGGAGAACTCTCACGATCTCAAGCCAATCAAAGATTGTACTCGTACGATAGAAGATGCAAGATCAGATCACACAACTACGATAAAAGTAGTATCGGTCTGGCTTCACAATCCCAATGAAGTCTTTAAGTCGTTAACCTGGTTTTAGAGAAGAAAACCAAAGGTTAAAGGAGAATCGACTCTAGCGAGCGCACTAGTATCACACAGACGTGTGGGGATTAGTTTTGCACAGTGCTAGATGTATCCTTTATATAGTCTTCAAATCAGGGTTTTGCCTTAGTTACAAAGCAATCCATATTCACCGTTAGATGAAAACCTGATTTAGATTCAAGCTAATATTTCTCAACCGTTAGATAGAAAACTTATCTTGTCACACACACTTGGGTAGACGTTTACTGGGTTTGTGAAAACCATGCCCAAACGTGTACGTGTATGTTGGTTCAACATAGTAACCCAAAAGGTTAACCATATGAGCATTTCATATTAACCTTGTTCTTCTTCACCATAACTAGTTCAATTGACTCAAATGAACTAGTTAGAGAGTTGTTCAATTGCTATGAGATCTTATGTAACTACACAATACACAATTGAAACAAAGATGATTCGATTCGATTGAATCGTCTCATGAACTTTATAGCCACCGTTTGCATAAAGCATTCCTTAGTAATTTAAGTTTCATGTTCAGGGCACATCTTTAGATCATAACCTTTTTAAGCTCACAAACAAGTTCGCGGACTTAAGACAATCGGTGGAGTTTTCCAAACTCAGCAGAAAATCTCGGCAAAGAGACTTTCGCCAGTTCGCGGACTAGGTTCGCGAACTGAGTTCGCAGACTTACACGCAAACGAGTTTTTGGAAAATCCCAGCAGAAATTCTCGGTACAAGAACTTCCGTCAGTTCGCGGACTTGGCAGAGCCAATTCCTCCGGTTTCTCTCAATCAACAAAGTTCGAAAACTTCGGATTAAGGAATACTTGGTTATGTAATCTGAACTCTCATTCCAATGATTAAGACATTCTCAGAGGACGTTATATAGCCGTTATTCACAGACCGTTTCGCGTCAGAGCAATTCTCAAAGTAATTGAAACTTTTCATGACTTTTGTCACTAGGTGAAGATAAACTTGATCAAAGCGAAAACGCTTTACCAACACATGATTTCGAGATACAGATAGGCGAGATATACTCGGCTCGAAATATCAAATGTGTATGATTCAGTCTATATAGCATACGACTTTTGTCTCATAAGAAGTAGGAGATATAAGAGATAGACTTTTGAGTAATAGATAAGTTCAAGTCTCCATATACCTTTTTGTTGATGAAGTTCCACGGTTCCTTGAGTTGATCTTCGTCATTGTATGATGAATCGCCATGAAGTCCTGGAGCTCAACTACACTTTTATATCCTAGTCCGAGACTTAGCTATGTAGGCTAGAAATCAAGAATCATAGTTTTGATCACTAACATTGACAAACATGCTTGAGATAACAACGCATGCGAGGTAGACCGAGCTATGCTCTAACAATTATATTCCAATTCGATTTTCCGAATGACCAGTTGTGAATCACTTGTTAGGCGTACGTCGGTTATTCCCATTTCTATTATTAAACGAAGGGCATGTACTACGGCTTCGTATTCCACAATGTTGTTTGTATGCCCCTTGAATTCTAATCTTAATGCGTTCACGATCCTACCTCCGGTTGGGGTAGTAATCATGATGCCAATACCTGCACCTTCTCTATTCCTTGACCCATCCATGAAGACTTCCCATCTTCTTTGGCTTGAGGGTTCGAGTACCTCAACTGGATCTTTTCCGTCCTCTTCTGCTTATGGTATGTCCTTTACTTCTTCGTCGTTATCCTGGGGTAAGTCCGCCAAGAAATCCGCCAGACTCGTGAATTTTGGGAAGTTTGGATCTCGTGGATAATGTTTCCCTGATGTGACTTTCATTACTAGATGTCCGAGGAATTTCCCTGATGTGACGCTGAATGTACACTTTTCTGGATTCACTTTCATGTTGTATTTCCTCATGGAATCGAAAATGTTTCTCAGGTCTTGATGGTGATCTTTGCGCAGCTTACTTTTGACGAGCATATCATCAATGTAGACTTCTAGAGTTTTCCCGATCCATGGTTTGAAGATCGCATCGACCATCCTCTCGTATGTTTCCCCTGCATTCCTTAGTCCGAACGGCATGCGGGTGTAAGAATAAAGTCCGTGAGGAGTGAAGAATGATGTGTGTTGCTGATTTCTTCTGCCAAAGCTATTTGGTTGTAACCTGAATACCCATCCATGAAAGATAACTCATCGTGACCTTCTACCGCTTCTACCAGCTGATCGATGCTAGGGAGCGGGTAGCTATCCTTCGGGCAGGCTTTGTTGAGGTTGGTAAAGTTGATGCATATCCTCACCCCTCCGTTATTTTTTGGTACGATGACCATGTTCTAGATCCAAGTAGGGTATCTGGCTTCCTTTATGAATCTTTCCTCCATTAGTCTGGTTAGCTCCTTTTCGACCGCTTGGTGGTATTCTGGTGCTATCTTGCGTAGCTTCTGCCTGAAGGGGTTCGTGCCCGGTTTTATCCGAAGCTCATGTTGTATGATCTTTGGGTCGATCCCGGGCATGTCTCCCAGTTTCCATGCAAAGATGTATGCATAATCCTTAAGCAGCTTGATTAGGGCCTCCTCTCGATCCTTATCCATCAGGGTTCCTATCTTGATCATCTGAGGGCTCTCTTCGGTTCCTATGTTTATCTCTTTGGAGGGTTCGACCTATGTGAATGTGGGTTTTGGTTCTCCTAAGAGGGGAACGTTCTTTAATTGCTATTTGGTAGGCTCTTCATCCCTCTTAGCCGTTGAGGTACCTGCTTCGGTAGTTAGGACGTTGCTTCCCTTCGTTAGACTTTTGCCTGAGGTTTCCTCAAGGTACTTGTCAATCGCCTTGTCCTTGGCGGCTGCTTTGTTTCTGCTTCTTCAGGACTTCCGTTGTTCATCTTGTTCATTATTGAGTTGGTTCTGTATGGCCTGGTACTCGCGGGCGGTGACCTGATCTCCCTTAATTTGCATTACCCCTTTGGATGCTGGGAATCTAAGGTACTGGTGATATGTCTCTGCCACCCCTTTGAGTTTGTGCACCCATCGTCGGCCAATGATGGCGTTGTAGGGAGAAGGAGAATCTACCACACTGAATCAGGTATCGACTTTCATTGGGCCTGACATAACTTCTAATACGATGTCTCCTAGAGGCTTAGTTGGTGCGCCGTTGAATCCATAGATGGTATAGTATGAAGACATCAGTTGCTCATCATTCAATTCCATCCGTTTGAACGTATCATAAAATAAGACGTTGATTGAGCTCCCTCCGTCAATTAGAACCTTCTTGATGTTGCATCCTGCAACCGGTAAGGTAAGAACTGAAGGATCGTTGTGGTCCTCCATATCTTCCTCAATATCTTCAGCTTCAAATGTTATTGGTGCGTTCATCCATTGTTCGTTCTCATCAACTTCGACTCCATTGATTTTGTACAGCTCGCAATAGTCCTCAAACTGCTTTCTCAATCTTTTCCCTATCTGGGCTGTCAACGAGGGGACATTAGGTTCGGAGCATGAGATAGCATTGAGTGTTCGATTGCCTTCAGGTAGTTGGACTTGCTTGCTTCGTTTATCCCTATCATCGGTTTCTGCCTTCTGTATGTACTGCTTGAGGTCGCCAACGTCGATCAGCTTCTGGATCATTATCTTGAGGTTCTTGCATTTTTCGGTCTGATGGCCGTTGAAGCAGTGGAATTCAAAGTAATCTCTTGACTTCTCGGACCTTGGGGGATGCTTTCCTTTGGACCAAAGCCATTCTAGGTTTTCATGACTCTTAATCTCTCTTAGGATGCGAGTATAGTTTGTGTTCTTCTTCATATATACACGATCTTCGAATTTATGATCATCACGCCGATGATCATCCCTTCGTCCTCTCCTATCTTCGTTGGGACGTTCAGTTGAGTTTCCTCTATTGGATCCGCTGGATTGCTCCACTGAGTTAGTCCGATGAGATCTTTGCGTTTGGGACCTAGGATTTTCCCGCTGGATCTCCTCCAATCTGGCGTGCTTTTCGATGATTACTCGAAGGTCTCCTTCGATCGTGGGGACACTTCCATGAATATCAACAAACAACGGGCTCATCCTATCCATCCCCCACTTGTAGCAATTGATATTGACTATCAGATCCACATTTCCTATTGCTTGACAAATCTTGTGCCACCTATCGGTATATTCCCTGATAGTTTCCTTGTATGTGACCGCTAATGAGAAGAGCTTGTCCATTCCTGCGTTGACAGCCTTGTTGTATATGTAGGTTCTCAAGAACTTCTCAGTGAGCTGGCTGTAGGAGTCGATAGAATTTGGGGGTAGGTTATCGAACCAAGATAGGGCCGATCCTTTCAAGCTTGAAGGGAAGTACCTGCAGAGGACAGCGTTATCTTGATCCCATCTGGCTAAAATACGATTGTAATACCGAAGATAGGCCGCAGGGTCGCTGGATCCATCGTAACACTCGAACGCTGGGATGGGACACTTCTGGGGAATGAGTGCTCTGGCTAAGTGTGGAGTCAAAGGTGTGGTATTGGCTTCTCTCATCACTTCCTCTAGTCTTCCTCCTCATTATCGGTCTTTCAGTTCCTTGATATCAGCCATCATTTCAACACGAAGATTCTCCATTGCAAGCTGGTGGTCCTCTCTAACTGTGGATCGTCCTGATCTTCGGTCCTCACTATCGAAATAATCTGAGTCTTCGGGGATATAATCTGGATTGGATGATTGGTTTCCTCTGGCTGACCTTCGATTTAATGGTTCGGAATCATTGATATTGGCCACTACCATCCTTAGGTCCTGATTAGGCAGCGGTGCTTTGGAATTAGCTTCATCGTGCAAATTCCCTAGTTCGGCGCTCTGAGCGATCCTATCCTTGAGTTGTTGATTCTCTTGTGCAAGTAGGGCCACAAAATCACCGTGTATCTTCTGGTTTTTCTTCAACTCTTCGAGTTCTGCCATCATCTGGATTAAATGGTTCGGTCCCTGGTTCGGGGTTCCTACTTGAATCTGTCCACCGGCGGCTACAGTGTGATCTTCATCAACAGTTTGTATTAAGGGAACTGGTGGATCAGCAGGCGGGGCCGGGAATTCTGTCGGATGTTGTGCTGGTTGGGTTGCTATCAGAAGAGGTTGGTTGTCTATCAACGGTTGATTCAGCTCGTTGGTGAACGGCATCCCGTAGAGGGGTTGTTGTATCATCGATTAAGCCATCCCTTCCCGTTGTTCATTGGCTCGGGTTGTCGCTGCTGCTTTCAACGCTGCGGATGCTATTGCGCCTGCATCCAATGGCATAGTGCTTTCTGCTCCATCCTGTTTCCTGTTGGCTGCTTTAAGCTTTTATCCCTTTTGTTTGCTACGTGTCATAACTGGAGTTGTCCTTGGTGTTTCTTTTGACGATGCCTTGGCTTTTCCCACATCTTTTGCTTTTTCCATCTTCGATTCTTTCTGCAAAAATAAAACATTGTCGAAGAAACAATATCCGCGAGGGATTTTTTAGCAATGGTAATCCAAAAACTTTCAAGGAAAACTTAGTTTGGGGAGTAGATCCAAAAACTTTTTCAAGGGAAGAGGTAAATCCAACAATCATAAACATAGATCTACCCAGGGTTCTAAAAATAATTCGTGAAAATAAGCAGATCCAGGGATTTTTTATGCATGAAAGCGCAGATCCGATGTGCATGTGTTAAAAAATACATGATATGAACATTTTCTCATGAAATAACTTCAAGGGCGAGCTGCCCAAAATCCGTATTATGGGACGATGCTGAATGGTCCATTAAAAGGTCTTGGATCTGGGAAAATATTTAAAGAAAACATAGATCTAAAAGGTCCTTGTGAAAATGAACACAGATCCAAAGAGTTTTTGTAATAGAAAATGTTGATCTAAAGGAGTTCTAGGGAAGAACCAAGATAAGCCACTCAAAATACTATTATTTGAAAAATAGCGCTGAGAGACAAAAGAGTAAAATCACAGGGAAAGATAAATCTTTTACCGGGACAAAAGTCCTTGTTTCTGCGCCAGATTGTGAACACGGAAATAACGATGGTATCATCGTGTCCACAAACAAACTCGCAATCATTATAAAAGTAATAAAATGATAGTAATCTGATTAAAGTAGCATAAAGCGGTAAGAGGGGAAACTCTGAGCCTTCGGGATCGTCCTTGCTTCTCATCATAGAGATTCCTATGATGATTTAAAAGATGCATAATATTAAAGTACAAAGATCATAAGTGCAGAATGTAAATGAGTGTAGATGGGGAAAAACGATTTGCTGGTTTTTACGGAATTGAGGAGACGTCCGTGTAGAGACTCCTTGAACCGAGCGAAATGTTGAACCTCACACAGATGCACTGCAAGAAGGGAGTGCTTTAAGTTTTAGAGATCAATCTGTAGGACTCCGGCCTAAACCGAGAACAATGGTCGTTCCAGAGTCAATTCGGTCACAAGAGAGGATGGGTTGATATGTAGGAGGGAAGCTGGGAAATGTGTGGGATCAATGGTGATCTGAGATTGTATGTGTGCTGTGAATTCAGCGTAAGAACACTCTAAATGATTGAATTTTACTCAATTGAGAGTGATTGCTCAGACGATGAGTTCGTGTAGACGAAGGATTGTCTGTATGAACTTGCCGAGAAATTGTTTGTTTAGACGAATGTTCGAGTATTCGAATCTTGTCCTTTCAATCATGATTCAGAGGTCTTTTTATGTTACTAAATTAAAAACACCATGATCCAATGAAGTGTGACAGTTGCTGGAATCAGAGAGTGGGGAAGTGGGAAATCGTGTTAAAACCAGTTGTTCATCGCGCGGAGACTTGGTTAATTTTCCACCCATTACTTTGCTGACTCTTCCAACTGATTGCACGACTAGATCACATTCTCGTCGTGGGTGAACACATGTGTCGTAGACCGCCAGACCAAAACCCTAGTTAATATCCCCCCATGTAACACGATTGATATCTCGTGATTGTGGAGTCAATTGCTGACTTTATGGGACGATGAGTCCATGTATTGTTGAGTTTAACATGATTTACAAATGTTCTGAAACTCATGAATTAAATATGTCTGCTGACACGAGGTATTATTATGTTGATTACCTAAGACGAGCAAACTGTGTTGCTGAATTGTTGAATATTAATAGTTGAATCAATATTCTTGAATCTGAGCAAATATTGCTAATTCGAGCAAATATTGCTGGTTTGAGCGAATATTGCTCGTTTGATGAATTGTTTGTAGCAGGACTAAATAAAATATCAATTTAAGATACTGACTGTTGGGTCGAGTATAATAAATAAAAGTGTTGATCACGGGATCAACATAAAATTATTAGTATTTGAATCCGCTCAGAATCATGTTTTTGAAGAGTTCCGGATTCAAAACCCTAATTTTAATGAAATGATGATTTATTGAAAATCAACCGCAGAACGAAGCACGGACCGGCTACATGGGATGATGACTCCACCATGTAACGCCTAGATGCTCGAATGAGCAAAATACCAAAGTCTCTTGAGGACCAGTTGGTGAAAGAATGATTAAATGCTGGTTTAATTATTTGTTAAAATAATGCTCGTGTGAGCGACAGATAACAAAACCTAGCCATGAAAAGATGAGGGACCGATCAAGAGGTCATGGGACCGGATCTTGGTGATCGTGGGACCAATTGATGGTCGTTTGAGCAAAATACCAATTGTTTGGAAAGAGTTTGAACCTAATATGAGCAATTGAGCAAATTAGGTTAAAATCATTAAAACGTGTGGGACCGGCTGTTTGTAAGCCTTAGGATCACCCTTGGTCGGTCAAGGGGATATTCCCGTGTCACCATAGTGTCCGCGTCTCAGTCCTGAGAGTTTCAATATTTTTCGATGCGCGTTTGAGCAACATTTTGAGAAAATATGCAGAATCCAGGGTTTTGCTGAAACTAGGAAAAATACATAAGATGATGAAAAATAATAAATAAAACAGGGGATTGCAAGGTGCGGGACCGGCCATATCTAGGGCATGGCCGTCCGGCTGACAAGCACGGTCCCACACTTTCCCAGTTTTATGTAATTTTGCGTATTTTCTCTGAATTGAGGGAAATCCCATGAAACCAGAGAGTTTTATAAAATTAGGGAACTTCCATGAGATGAGAGAAATAAAATAATAATAAAATAGGGAATGATGGAGTGTGGGATCGGCAATAGCCAAGGCATGGCCGGCCGGCCAACGGGCACGGTCCCGGGGCACTCTTCCCAATTTTATGTAATTTTCATGATTTTAGAGAATTTTCATAAAATCGGAGAGATTTGTTGAAACCAAGGTATTTTGTTGAAATCAGGGAGTTTTCATGGAATGAGGAAAACAAAACAAATAACAATAATAAAATAAGGGGTGTGTGGGACCGGCTAGGGCCCGGTCCCACGAGTTTTCTTAATTTTATAATATTTTTCATGGGTTTAGGGAAAATTCATGAGATCAGGGAATTTTCATGGTTTTAGGAAAAATTCATGAAATCAGATAATTTTCATGGATTGAGAGAAATAATAAAATAATGGGGACGTGAGGTGTGGGACCGGCCACGGCTAGGGCATGGCCGGCCGGCTGGTGCTCGGTACCGTGACACCTTTCCCTAATTTTATTATTTTCTTGACATAAAGAAATATCATGAGATTAAAGAATTTCCTTGAATCGAAGGAGATTTTCTCGAACGAGAGAATTTTCATGATATCAGGGAAAAATAATAAAATATGATAAAATATAAAATTGAGCGTGGGACTGGTCATGGCATGACCGGCCGACTGGTGAGCCCAGTCCCTGGCGCCTTTGCTAATATTTTATTATTATTATTTTTCCTTCCTATTTTGCATTGGTTCATCGTTCATTCGTATTTTTGAAATGCTCGTTTGCGCATTCAAATGATGGTCTGTGCATTATTGCTAAGTACACTTGCACCATTTTAGTCAGGGCTTATTCTATGCTCAGATGCATGTTTCGTTGAATATTTATCACTAACCCGTGGAATTCTGCTGGGAAGAACCACGAATTGAAGTGACGAAATATAACGAAGAATCGTAGAATATTGCTGGATATTCAGACGATTAGAGATAATTAACTGATGGCTCTATACTAGCAGGGCTTCCTATCTAGGAGTATTAATTATCTGAGAGTTGAGCAATATGAACTTGCTGGAGTATCATATTTCTCCTATATAGTCAGGGAAAACTTGGTTGCATCCTGAAGACGTTGTCGCTCTATACTAGCAGGCATGTTGTCTAGGAGCCGTCCAATCTTTCGATTCTATATAGAAATAATTACTGAAATTGCTCAGTATTTATGAGATGTGTCGCGGCCTCAGCTGGGAGACTACACATCTACATATATTCTGAGAAACAGCCTTCTCAGTCAGAGGTTTTATGGCATGAGCTTTCATGCTTTATTAAGAGACATGAGTCTCAATACTCATCCGGTTGCCGGATCCGGAGTATAAACCATTACTGAAATTGCTCAGTATTCATGACATGTGGCGTGGCCTCAGCTGAGAGACTACACATCTACATATAATCTGAGAGACACCCTTCTCAGTCAGAGGTTTTATGGCATGAGCTTTCATGCGAGACATGAGTCTCAATACTCATTTGATTGCCGGATCCGAAGTATGCTTAATTATGATTTTATGATTTTGCCCTTGTCGAAAATCCACCATCTACATTAAGTCCCCTGCTTAGTGAGGGACAGTCATGTTCCTCAGTCAGCACTGAATGTTGATTTTCCAGTTACAGAAAAAATAAGTAATTGAACTTAGTCATGAGATAAGACGTTACCGGGTTTCGACTGAATGAGCAAACCATGGTTTGAGAGAAAACCTCAGCAGCATAATAGAGTGTCATCCAGCGAGCATAAATTGGTGTAGAACCACTGATTTGATGACGGAACCTTGGTCGGTTTAGGATTCAGGATCCAGGCCCAAGAAAGGAATCTGTTTTAGCGCGGACGTTCGTTCGTTTTTTCGTTAGTTTAAGAAACAAACAAAATAGACCCGAGTCTAATGATAAAATTTTTGTCTATGAGCTTTCAAGAAAAACAAAATTTATTTTTTAAATATGTGAGATTTCACAAAGTGGAATAAACTCTCGTTTCAAAGGTGGATGCTTGTACGAGAGAATTTTTTTTTGATTAAACGTGCGTCTGTTAGTAAAAAAAATTTATTTATGAACTTTCATGAAAATTTTTATCTTCGAGCTTTCAGAAATATTTGAAAATATACTCTCTCTTCAAAGAAAGATGCTCGCGCGAGGGAGCAAATATATATATATATATATATATGTTACAGCACTGCTCGGTTAAACCCACTAGTGTTGGTATGTCAAATTAGTTTTCAATTTTAGTTGCCAAAACGCATTCTTGATTTAGCATACTAAAGATAGTTTCGGACTAGTTTAGGTCTAAGAAGTTGAATCGAAGCTATCCTTAAAGGATGAAGATTGAAGATTGAAGGCTACAAGAAGACATCAACAAGTACTTCATCAACAAAGGTATGTGATTGATTTCATTTGGATTCTTGTTCAATTCTACCTTTCTAATCTATCGAGATAAATGCTCACTCTATGGAACAATTCCTATGACGGTAAATGTACATTTATGAATATATACTTGAGGTTATTTGATTCATGACTTTAGTGATAATAACCTTTATCCCTATAAAGGATCTCATGTTATAGTGAATGATCTTGCGAATCCAATGAGCCAAGAATCACTCAATTCCGAGTTATAATGACAAAGTTATGAGTGATTTAAGTTCATTAGTAGGAAACATTCCATGGGCTTTGGAGTGGTCCGCGAACTTGGGCCCAATACGTGACTAATTGGTCAAGTTGGTGATGTTTCCTTATCTAGGCAAGTTAGCTATTGGTCCAAACACTTTTGATTACCATATTAAAGTGTTTGTGATTCCTGCCTAAGTTAAAATGTGATTTATTCACATAAATATAATTTTTGCTAAATAAGTTATTTATTTAATTATTT
Organism: Papaver somniferum; assembly: GCF_003573695.1. NCBI lineage: Eukaryota > Viridiplantae > Streptophyta > Magnoliopsida > Ranunculales > Papaveraceae > Papaver > Papaver somniferum. The sequence continues at coordinate 43,091,051 of NC_039364.1, forward strand.
TGGCAAGAGTTTTAACTTAGGAAAGACTCTCATATTTAGGAGAGTCTTGTAAAAGGAAAATAACTTTGCTTAGCTTCCAAGCTATTGTTCATTATAAATAAGGAGCTCGTGAGTTTACAAGTTTTTCATCCCTTTGGAAAATTGGCGTAAGCTCTGCAGGTTGTTTTCCACGTCTTTCGTTCTTCGTGAGCGAGAGTGAGATAAAAGTCTTTGTATTAGGGATCACAAAGCCAAGTTGGATTTAATCTTCATGATTGATCATACAACTTGTAATCTAGGTTTTTCACCTCTTGTCTATTCTAAGATTTTCTCTTTTGATATAAAACCATTCAAGAGTTGTTGATCATAAAACCTAGGTTTTGATAGATTTCAGTTTCCGATCGTATACCAACACTTGTTAGTCGAAATCGAAGACTAGAAAGAAAAACTTCTTTTGAGGCATCTCGAAAAATCCTTGAGAATTTTTAAACAAGATATCTCTAGATTTATTCTAATTGTTCTTGTGGTAGATTTATTAGGATTTTCTTAACTTGGAAATTGATATTTGGAATCACCCCAGTTTACTTACGGAAATAAGGTTCACGGACTACTTGTGTGTATGCATACTGATTGTAAGACAAAACCCTAATCTATGGGTTTGTTTTGATATTACTTTTACCTAGTAATTGTTGTTATCAAAATAAACACAAGATTTACAAAACCTTGATTCACATCTAAAGGGAAATCAAACCGGTGTTTTGTGCAAACAAAATATCGAGTCGTATCAATCGTGTGGTGTGTCTTCTAAAGAGAACATTGGGTTCTGCTAGAAGATTTGTGTAAAGAATTTCTAAAGAGAATCGGTATTCTGCTAGGAGTTCTACAAGTGTTGAAGAAGGTATTACATCTAGTCCGAATAGGTAGTAGGAAATTGGTGTAACAACTTATAATCAGTGTGTGTTTATTCTGGACTAGGTTCCGGGGTTTTTCTGCATTTGTGGTTTCCTCGTTAACAAAATCTGGTGTCTGTGTTATTTCTTTTCCGCATTATATTTTATTTATATAATTGAAATAATACAGGTTGTACGTTAATCAATCATAGTTGTTAAATCCGACCTTGTTTGTTGGATAAGACTTGATTGATCTTGAACAATTACTTTTTGTTATTTTCACATTGTTAGACCAGTCTGGACTAACCATATTTCAAGTGGACATGGTGTTGAAACATTCCTTTAGTGATTGTTGCTTAAAGAGGTTTATACACGGTGGATATTGAATAGGTTGTGATTAAAACAAAAGACTTTGTTTCAAGAGCTTCACACTAAAATAAGGTTTACGAACTTGTTTCTGTTTAACTTTGATTGTGTTGAAATAGAGATATCAAACTCTTTGATATACTTTACTCTAGATTGAGTATGACTGTCTAGTTGATTCTCTAGAAAGTATATTAGAGTTTGTCTATTCAGATTTCCAAACGAAATATTGGGTGGTGTTGTTAGACCCCCGCTTTTTCAATATATATATATATTTTTTCAAACTTACGTGAGTTTCACGTTAATATATATTTTTTAAAACCAATGTTTTGATTTGGACAACTGTTGAAAGTAGACAATTATACATGGTGAAATAATGTCTGTATATAAGTTTTCACAATTGTAGAATGAACGTCTATCCAATTTTTGAAAAACCAGTGGATGTTAAAATTCACGTGAGTTGTTCACGGTTTTATGAACATCAAATCATGATTTTGAATAACGAATTTTGCTCGTCTTTGCAGGTTTGAAGGAACGAGCAAGTTTTCGAAATTCTGACGTTATCATCACTACAGCTAGTGAAATCGTAAATAGGTAAGAGTTGGATTGTTTCCATTTTGTTACGCGTTTGTTATTGGTATATCCATGACTCCATGTCTTTCGCCTCAGATAGTGGTGACTTCTGGTTACAACCACTCTTCTGGCCCTTCCAGGGAACGCTCCAGAAATATCAAGTCAAAGATGAAGACTTCTGCAGATGTTCATGCCGAGGTGAATCAACCTTTCAGACACTGGAAAGATGATGCATTGTATGTCTTTCGATCATCTGGGAGTCGTCTGTGGTGGAATTAACGCTTTCTTAGCCTTAGCGGATGCAGAAGAGAAGCAGGGACGAGATGAGTTATTACTGAAAAGCAAAGCTGAAGATGAAAGGCTTGCAGCTTATCAGTAAAACGCCGTCGGCTTCAGCAAATGAGACTAGTGGCTGAAGATGAAGTCTGATCTCTTTCGGAAGGCGTAGCTTCTGATTCAGATGTATATGAATGAAGAATTTCGTCATAATTCGTCATCATAAAATTCAGAAGTCAGGTCTTCATTGAAAATGTTATAGAATCTTCGTTCGATGTCGGTTTTCGTGATCTACCCATGTTTCTTCATCTTCAGAAAATTTCCAAGCTTTAGCAAAGAAGATTTTTGAGTTTTGAGCATGTTTAGGGCCTGAAAAAGGCGAAACAGTAAACTTCCAGGAGATTTTCAGAACTTTTCAGATTGTATGTTGTCCAATGTTTTGGCCACATCTCCTTGCTCGTTTCTTCAATTGCTGTGAATTTTGGATATGTTGTAGAGGACATCCATACGAAGAGAATGGTATACGACCCATCCCTAGATTCTGCACCAATTTCTCCCAGCTCGTCGTTTTGTACAGGACAGTGTAAAATCATCTCAGACGAGCTTGCTGTAAAACACCCATGTTGTGTCTTTAGACCATTCGCTTGTGTCTTGAACGGTTGATGAAGGATTTTGATGTCATTGACTCAATTGAGATCAGGACTCCTTGATTGATACATGAGCATGGTGCTTGCAGTGCCATCTTGTTTCTGTCAGTCGTAGAAACATCACTTCTGAAACCCTGGTCACGGGACCACTACTGAGGTTGCTCTCAAGAGGGGGTGATGTAATGACCTTGATTGCATGTCTCGATGGCAACCTTCCTTTTATGATGAAGGACCAGCACATGAGAATCTGGTGTCACGAGTCTTGGACTGCGAAACTGATAGCCATGATCAGTGGACCGTCAGTCCCCGGTATCTTGTTAAATCTCTCTTTTTGTTTTCCCTTCTTCTGGCAAGACCTAGATAGAGGACCCAGGTAGAAAAATTAATGTAAAGACCTAGGTGGTCGAATTTGGAGGTACCTTGATGAAGGACTTAGCGGAATGACTTGGTGGACACCGATCGACTGTGGAAGTTATGAATCCCGTCTATGAATTGCTGCTTGCATGTTGTATGCTCTGGAAACTGTGGGAACCTCATACGACGTCGAAATTTGATGCTTGACCCCAACTTTTGAAGCTAAGAGACTAAGTTATCACATGAGAAAATAATCACTCAATTTGGAGTTGTAGAGGTCAGCCAACGAAGCGTGCACATTTGTAATTTCTAATCCCGTACAAATTTTTCAGATTTCGTAGACCTGACGATAAAGTCGTATATTTTAGCTTGTATGTCCGATTGATGCGCCCTTTTGGTATGTCGTAGCAGAGACATAGAAGAACATCTTTTGTTGAGGAATCATTGTCCCATTACTCACACATTGGTACGTTTTTGTAAACCCATGGCCTGAAATGTGTTGTATCTCTTTTGTGGAGGCGATGAGAACATCATGTAGAAGACTTTGGTTTGTGCCCGTCTGTCGTGTAAGATTCAGGTCTAAATATTTTGACATGAATCCTTAGGGCTTGAAGAAGTACGATCCATAGAGTAACGCTTCAGAGAATGGATAGTTGATGAAGCCGGATGTTGCGCCTGAGACTGACGAGATCACAATTGAATTTCCTCCAGAAATTCTTGTTGATGTTGATACCATGAATGGGGTTCTTCCACATGTCCTTGTTGATGCCGATACTATGGTTGGAGTTGCTCCAGAGATCGAAAACGATAATCTTTGCCCTTCCATCCAATGAGCCTTTACATGCACGAACTAGTTGGTGAGTTGAGCATTCCTAAGATAAAGATGTTCTAGGATTCCAACCCAAATTCTCCTGAATATGACTTTACTGTAAAGTGGCTTCGTCAGGGAATCGATGTTGTTGTGGCAGATAACATCGGCAGTCTCCATTCTGGATATGAGGAGAAAAGTTCCTTGGTCGTGCAAGGCTTGTGATGTAGAGAGGTTCCGCTGACGAAGTTTCATGAATCACATCAGATTGCAAATTCCAATAAGATCAAGTCCCCAGTGTATGTTGAAGGAGTTTGTGTCATCCATGAATCAATGATATTTCATCTGCTTCAGAAGTCTTATCATGGGATAATGAAGAATTAGTGATTGTAATTTAGTTACACTTTGATTGCGCTGGTGTTGAATCAGTGTGTTATCTTCGAGATATTTGTGTTGAAGCTTGATGCGCCGTTATAGGAGGTGTACTCTTTGATTGGGAGTACAATTTGAAAGTTTCTTAGATGCTTGAGCGTTGAAGCGTCATATCCCTTGAGCATGTCTTAGGTTTGATCTTTTGGGTCCCAACTGTTGATGCAACATTCGTTTAGTCGCGGTAGTGGTATTCAACACTTGTGCAGACATCAGAGCTTTCTGATTTCGTGGCACACATGAACACTCCTGCAAGGCTGTGGGGAAATGCCCAAATTGTTCTTTGTCGTGTTTGAATATCATCTCGGTAATGAATGTCTCAGTGAGATGCTCTATTCGGAGAAATGTCAGATTCTACCACTTGGTAAAATATCGTTGAAGTGAGATTACCCACTTATAGCGTCTTGCAATAGCAGAGATGCTAGCAGAGTTGAGTCCCCATACTAGAATAGCATGTGAGAAAATAAATGACATGGACATGGGAGGAATGAGACTTTCCTGAGTGCAGGACCTTTTGATGAATGTCTATGCATCTTTTGCAGGTTCTTGTTTCAACCTCGTCAAAGTTCGAAATTCCTCCAAGTGTTCTGATGATGGAACGTCCGCCAAATCTTCTGGATCAGAACTTTCTTTGTTGGAGATATGTGTAACCAAAGGCGCGTTGTAAGTACCCATCTTTTCAGCGTGGATCCACGCTCGTCTGAAGGACATGTCATATCCTGGATCTTTCTGACTATGTGAAACTTGGTTTCTGTCCAGGTTGAACTTATGTTCACTTTGAGAGTTATGTAGCCATAAGTATTTCTGAGCGTTCCTTCAAGGTCTCTGATTGAGATGGGAGCATGAGTAGCTTCTTGTCGAGTGATGCATGTGGATCCGATGGTTTTCAATGGAATGTTATTGATGGCGGTGCCAGCATCGATCAACGTTCTTCCAAATTCATTTCTTCTGAGATTGACTGTGGTAAGCAGTCCCCAGTCGTACATCTCTTGGTTCAGTTCTATGAACATGTCTCTCCTTTGTGTCTTCGACAGATATAGCAATTCATGTTCGACCAAGGATTGAACTGCCTTTTTGATAGGTTGTTCAGAGAGTATAAAGGTTATGATTGGGAGAGGATTCTTATCTGCTCCTTCAGTCCCCAGTTGAAGCTCTCCTGATTCAACCTTCTCCCTGAATATGCGCTTCAAAACTCTGCAGTTGCTTGTGGGATGATTGACGAACTTGTGGAAGCGGCAGTAACGAGGACTTTCCATGTCTTCTTTAGTTGGTTCTTTCTTGACATATGGCAACTTGATTGCACCATCTTGGATCCAGACATCCAGGAGTTCGATCACTTCTTCAATGGAAAAGGGAAAGTCAGGTGCTTCTTGATCAGGAACTCATGTGCGTTGGTCAGAGGCTTGTGCATCTTCCTTATCCTTTCTTTATGCTTTTGAAGGGGCTGAGGTATGCTTGCGCGGCGGTTCAGCTTTCCGTTTTCTCCCTTCTGCAACAGTGTTTGTGGAAGGCTGGAGGTTGTACTGCTTGTTAATCAGACGTCTTCTACCTCGAGTGTCTCGCGGTTCTTCAGCCCTTATAGCTTTTGTTCTTTCCAGTAAAGCGGGTGCAGTAGTTTCCGATCTCTTCGCCGCTTCATGAAGCTCTGAGAAGTTCTGGAAACGAAGATTTTTCAATAAAGCTTTGTAGACCGGGATCATTCCGTTGATGCACAAGTCTACCAGTTGTTGCTCCATGACGTTTGGATCATGACAGTCCAGGGCCTGGACTCTGAATCTTTTCACGTAGTCATTGGGATGTTCATTGATCCTCTGAAACATTCTTCCAAGATCAGAGAGAGTAATTTGCTCTGACACAAAGAAGTACTTTCTGTAGAAGGCGTTAATCATTTCTCCCCAATTGTTGATAGTTCCTGGTGTGATGTTGTTGTACCAGGTGTATGCCCTGCCTTTCAAGGATTTTGAAAATTCTTTGAGGCGAACAACATGGTTATGTTCATGTTCACCCAAGGCTTCCAGGAACCGAGAAACATGTTCCCAACCATTGCCTGTTCCGTCATACAAAGTGAAGGTTGGAGAGGTATAACCTTTTGGAAGAGAAATCCTTTGCGTAGAAGCAGGGTACGGAGGCTGGTGACGATGAACATGTGATGTCTTGTCTTTTCCAAGGTTTTCCAAGAGGAGTTCCAAATTTTCCCGAGTAATGAAATTTGATGATTCCTTTGCTGATGGATCGTCTGCAGCTTTGCAGACTTCGTTGTCATCCACTGTATGAATTGGAACTACTTCAGGATCAGCATTTGAGGATGTTTCTTTTCCCTTTCCTTGAGTCTTCTCTGACATATAGTCAGTAAGAGTTTTGAGACAATTGCACAGCTCCTTCTGTGTAGCATCCATGTCAGTCTGATTCTTAGCAAGAGTTTCCTGCACTTTTATGAGATCGCCTATGGTAGGAGGATTTTCTCTGACTTCCACGGGATGCTGGCCGAAGAGGGGATGTGCTCCAGAATTGTCCTGACGACCACCGCCATCGTTAGAAGCAGGAATGGTTTCTAGAATAGGATCATTAGTGTTGTTGCTAGTGCTAGCATCATTTGTGTTAGGGTCTGTGATCGTACATGACCTAAGATCAACCATCTTGTGAAAGCTTGAGATTGCAACCGAGAGATTAATCTCCCACTGTGGTCGCCAATCTGTCGATGGGGAAAACGATTTGCTGGTTTTTACGGAATTGAGGAGACGTCCGTGTAGATACTCCTTGAACCGAGCGAAATGTTGAACCTCACACAGATGCACTGTACGAAGGGAGTTCTTTAAGTTCGAGATATCAATCTGTAGGACTCCGGCCTAAACCAAGAACAATGGTCGTTCCAGATTCAATTCGGTCACAAGAGAGGATGGGTTGATCTGTAGGAGGGAAGCTGAGAAATATGTGGGATCAATGGTGATCTGAGATTCTAACTGTGCTGTGAATTCAGCGTAAGAACGCTCTGAATGATTGAATTTTACTCAATTGAGAGTGATTGCTCAGGCGATGAGTTCGTGTAGACGAAGGATTATCTGTATGAACTTGCCGAGAAATTGTTTGTTTAGACGAATGTTCGAGTATTCGAATCTTGTCCTTTCAATCATGATTCAGAGGTCTTTTTATATTACTAAATTAAAAACACCATGATCCCATGAAGTGTGACAGTTGCTGGAATCAAAGAGTGGGGTATTGGGAAATCGTGTTAAAACCAGTTGCTCATCATGCGGAGACTTGGTTAATTTTCCACCCACTACTTTGCTGACTCTTCCAACTGATTGCACGACTTGATCACCTTCTCGTCGTGGGTGAACACACATGTCGTAGACCGCCAGACCAAAACCCTAGTTAATATCCCCCCATGTAACACAATTGATATCTCGTGATTGTGGAGTCAATTGCTGACTTTATGAGACGATGAGTCCATGTATTGTTGAGTTGAACATGATTTACAAATGTTCTGAAACTCATGAATTAAATATGTCTGCTGACACGAGGTATTATTATGTTGATTACCTAAGACGAGCAAACTGTGTTGCTGAATTGTTGAATATTAATAGTTGAATCAATATTCTTGAATCTGAGCAAATATTGCTAATTCGAGCAAATATTGCTGGTTTGAGCGAATATTGCTCGTTTGATGAATTGTTTGTAGCAGGACTAAATAAAATATCAATTTAAGATACTGACTGTTGGGTCGAGTATAATAAATAAAAGTGTTGATCACGGGATCAACATAAAATTATTAGTATTTGAATCCGCTCAGAATCATGTTTTTGAAGAGTTCCGGATTCAAAACCCTAATTTTAATGAAATGATGATTTATTGAAAATCAACCGCAGAACGAAGCAGGGACCGGGTACATGGGATGATGACTCCACCATGTAACGCCTAGATGCTCGAATGAGCAAAATACCAAAGTCTCTTGAGGACCAGTTGGTGAAAGAATGATTAAATGCTGGTTTAATCATTTATTAAAATAATGCTCGTGTGAGCGACAGATAACAAAACCTAGCCATGAAAAGATGAGGGACCGACAAGAGGTCATGGGACCGGCTCTTGGTGCCGTGGGACCAATTGATGGTCGTTTGAGCAAACCAATTGTTTGGAAAGAGTTTGAACCTAATATGAGCAATTGAGCAAATTAGGTTAAAATCATTAAAACGTGTGGGACCGGCTGTTTGCAAGCCTTAGGGTCACCCTTGGTCGGTCAAGGGGATGTCCCGTGTCACCATAGTGTCCGTGTCTCAGTCCTGAGAGTTTCAATATTTTCCGATGCGCGTTTGAGCAACATTTTGAGAAAATATGCAGAATCCAGGGTTTTGCTGAAACTAGGAAAAATACATAAGATGATGAAAATAATAAATAAAACAGGGAATTGCAAGGTGCGGGACCGGCCACATAGGGCATGGCCGGCCGGCTGACAAGCACGGTCCCACACTTTCCCAGTTTTATGTAATTTGCGTATTTCTCTGATTGAGGGAAAATCCCATGAAACCGGAGAGTTTTATGAAATTAGGGAACTTCCATGAGATGAGAGAAATAAAATAATAATAAAAGGGAATGATGGAGTGTGGGACCGGCAATGGCCAAGGCATGGCCGGCCGGCCAACGGGCACGGTCCCAGGGCACTCTTCCCAATTTTATGTAATTTTCATGATTTTAGAGAATTTTCATAAAATCAGAGAGATTTGTTGAAACCAAGGTATTTTGTTGAAATCAGGGAGTTTTCATGGAATGAGGAAAAAAACAAATAACAATAAAAAAGGGTGTGGGACCGGCTAGGGCATGACCGGCCGGCTAGGGCCCGGTCCCACGAGTTTTCTTAATTTTATAATATTTTTCATGGGTTTAGGGAAAATTCATGAGATCAGGAAATTTTCATGGTTTAGGGAAAATTCATGAAATCAGATAATTTTCATGGATTGAGAGAATAATAAAATAATAGGGACGTGAGGTGTGGGACCGGCCACGGCTAAGGCATGGTCGGCCGGCTGGTGCTCGGTCCCGTGACACCTTTCCCTAATTTTATTATTTTCTTTACATAAAGAAATATCATGAGATTAAAGAATTTCCTTGAATCGAAGAGATTGCTCGACAGAGAATTTTCATGAGATCAGGGAAAAATAATAAAATATGATAAAATATAAAATTAGCGTGGGACTGGTCATGGCATGACCGGCCGACTGGTGAGCCCAGTCCCTGGCGCCTTTGCTAATATTTTATTATATATTTTTTTCCTATTTTGCATGGTTCATCTTTCATTCGTATTTTTGAAATGCTCGTTTGCGCATTCAAATGTTGGTCTGTGCATTATTGCTAAGTACACTTGCACCATTTTAGTCAGGGCTTATTCGATGCTCAGATGCATGTTTCGTTGAATATTTATCACTAACCCGTGGAATTCTGCGGGAAGAACCACGAATTGAAGTGACGAAATATAACGAAGAATCGTAGAATATTGTTGGATATTCAGACGATTAGAGATAATTAACTGATGGCTCTATACTAGCAGGGCTTCCTATCTAGGAGCATTAATTATCTGAGAGTTGAGCAATATGAACTTGCTGGAGTATCATATTTCTCCTATATAGTCAGGGAAAACTTGGTTCCATCCTGAAGACGTTGCCGCTCTACTAGCAGGCATACTGTCTAGGAGTCGTCCAATCTTTCGATTCTAAATAGAAATAATTACTAAAATTGCTAGTATTTATGAGATGTGTCGCGACCTCAGCTGGGAGACTACACATCTACATATACTCTGAGAGACAGCCTTCTCATTAGAGTTTTATGGCATGAGCTTTCATGCTTTATTGAGAGACATGAGTCTCAATACTCATCCGGTTGTCGGATCCGGAGTATAAACCATTACTGAAATTGCTCAGTATTCATGAGATGTGCCGTGGCCTCAGCTGAGAGACTACACTACATATACTCTGAGAGACAGCCTTCTCAGTCAGAGGTTTTATGGCATGAGCTTTCATGCGAGACACGAGTCTCAATACTCATCCGATTTTCGGTCCGGAGTATGCATAATTATGGTTTTACGATTTTTCCCTTGTCGAAAATCCACCATCTTCAATGAGACGCAGATTTACGTGGTTCAGCACTAAGGCCTACGTCCACGGGGGTTGGTGTTTCACTATGTATTCAAAGGTTACAAAGATATTCAAGTGACTTTGAGTGGGGAACGAAGCTAGGAGGGGAATGAAACTCATACTTACTCTTACAATTTCTCTCTCCTGGGCTATCTCTTATACTCTTCCTAAAATTGGTCGACCCCTTCTCCGTTAGTGGGTTAGGGTATTTATAGGCTTCTCCAGTGGGTCCCTTTCCTCGAATACAGCTGTCCTTATCGTCTTGGTTACTGCGTCGGCCCGATGCTATCTTCGTTCTGACCCATCGTCCTCTAACGACGTTATGTAGAGACGAAGATGGACCTCCTCCTTCTCCACGAGGTGTTGACACGTACCCTATGTCTAGGGTGTTTAATGCGGGCGGTTGGGGCGGTGTGCATGTCCTTGACTATTGTAGACGCATGTGTCAGCTGCTTTTTTCTCGTCCACCTAATTTGGATCTTTCTTGGGATGATGGAAAGTTATCTTTTAGATCTTCTATGGTGTTATACGGTGTTTCCTTCTTCTGGTGCTCCTTACTCCATATTTGATCTTGCCTGAGGACGAGCACGTGGCGGATGAAGATGATGATTGCCTCTTAGGTGTCGCAATGTAGCATCCTTGTTTCCATGCTCGTCTCCTCATGTTGTACACGTGTCTCCTCCATGACGCATGGTCTATTATTGATTATGTGTATACACTTACGCACAGGATGATGATAACCCACGAGATCGTCTGGAGTGATTCTTTCAAGGTGTCGACGTCCCTGGAACTACTGGTCTACCACCGTCCAATGTACACTAAATTTTCGCCCCATTAGCATTTACCTTATGAAGTAAATCTGTGTATTATAGGATGACTTCGCAAATGTCATCAAGCTGGAGCCAAGGATTATAACGGATAATTTGAACGAAACTTCGTTTGCGCTGGTAAAAGCAGGCTTTGAGATTCCAAAGCTTATGTGTTTGCTGAAAATTGAGATACCCTTTTCGATAGTATACTGTTGTGATTGCTTGATCAATCGCAGGTGCAAGGTTTTGGTGTTTACAGCAGGGAGAGGCTTCCGGACCAACTGAGAGAGCTTCTTGAAAAAAGGTTTGGCGCTCCAGGAATTCCATTTGCTCTCATGATCGTCCCATATAATGTGATTTTGTCTGGCTGAACCCTTCTGCCTAGAACTCGCATAGGACAAGGGTCCTACTTTCTTGAGCATGCGTAGGCTTGGGTTCACTTGACGATAAGAGGTGGATGTTGATGACCATTAAGTTTAGGTGTCTGTCACGATACAACAACCATTTCTCGTTCCTACTAAAATAGGCTTACTGAGAAAACTGTTGCGAACGAGCTTGAACTCAGGATGAGAACCTTGTGGCTTCCATGTGTGTGGTAGCGAAATATGGTCCAGGACGATCAGTTCCTTCTGCAATCTGCAATTACAAAATACATGCAATCCAGCAGTTCGCTTCCAACGGAGTGCACGCCAGATTTATCATGAATTTTAAGCAATAGTTTGGCTTAAAATTATCAAATCTAACTTGGGCATACTCGGATAGTGATTGAGTTTCCCACTCATACATATAATTTACGGAAGTAAAAAGAAACTGGTAATCAAAATTAATATGATCCATGAAGTGAGAATACTAGCATACTATCTGAAGTTTAGTATTTCTTTAGATTTGGTAGCAAGCCTATGGCCGGTAGATAGGTAAGATTAGGGAGGCCTGAATATTGAGTATTAATTGTCAGATCCAGATTGACTACCAAACAAATCTTCAATATTAAGGCTTACTATAAATCACTGAACTAGGGTGTAAAGCCGCTCCCATTTTAGACGTGATGGAAGAGAAGATTAACGTGCTCAGATTTAAATGGTTACAAGTCCATCTGTGTTTGATCTTTAACTGATCAAGCACTTTCTGAAGGTACGGGAACAGATCTCCCCTTAGTCGGTGCCAAAGACGTTTGGACAACTTCACCTCAAACAATCTCAATTGAAGTTGATGCTCGATCTTCTCCTCCTTATAAATGGAATGGGTACCTGCAAAAGAAAACTCTCTGACGCTCAAGTTAGAACAGAATTTTTCACATGAGTTTTTAGGGTTTGAAGGCTTACCTTTCTTAGGATTTCTTTTTTCCTTTTAAAGGTTAATCGGGTCGCTGGATAAGGCTCTACTGCGACTCGGCTCATGCTACTTATCCAACTTATGACCAGATTGATTATAGTATTTTGAATCTTTCACAGGGTTTACGGGATAAGTTGACCAACATTGGAGACCATAATTGGAGCTACAGTCAGAACTCTAGGCTGGCAGTTGGCATCTTGAACATGCGACCCTTGCCCGCTATAATTTACATAGGGTACACACAACTATCATCAACTGTATTAAAATTTTCACTATCCTTAAGTTGACAGTCCAGTTGGTGCATTAAGCCTTAATCATCTAAATATAATTCTACATCCATGTAAGGTTATAGATTTTATTTATTCTTATCGAATTTGTATACTATATCTTGTTAAATATTGGCGTTGGTAATTTAATATGATCTGAATTTGAGTCTGCACAAAATTATAATATATCCTAATAGTCTTTAGATTTGCTATTAGTGTGAAGCATCCTATTAATATACAAATTTATTTTCTTTTAATTCTAATGTTACACTAAGTATCTGAATGCTATTATGACTATTTCGTGTATATTTGTTTCATTTTAAAGATTTACTGGATCATTTGTTAAATTAAAAATAATTTCAGTATAAGGTTACTAACAAGTAGAGTCTTTTTATTTTATACATTTTATTCTCATCCTTTTACGTCTAACGCCTAATAAGTATTATATTAACCGTCTAGTTTACACACAAAACATGTATCTCTAATTTGTAATTAATTTAATTTACAAAATTTAATCGTAGATAAGTGTTAATAATTTTCCATAGCTATTTAATCATAATTATTATTTTTATCATTATTTATCTTTATTGAAATTTTGGTTAAGTAAAGCACAATATGATACTAATTGACAAATGCTAACATTACTTTATTAAAATTATTATTAGTAGTATTATCACCTATAATAATTATATAATATTTTTATTATTAACATGGATGATCGAAGTATTATCCTAACTACTCTTACAAATATTATTAAGTTGGGTATTATTAGCATTTATGTGATTATAAATTGTTAACCCTACATATAAGTCAAGGTACTTAATAAATTTCTATGTGACTTTCAAAATCTATCAATAATATTAATCTCACTATTTTTAGTAGTGAATTGTCTACTTGTTCATACTTTTTAGACTAATTATTCTCTAATCTTTATTAGATAAATTTATTGGTGTACCCTACAATTTTTACTTCATTACATATATAAACAACCAAACAAATAAATCAATCAATCAAATAAATCTTTTAATTATTGATAGCTTTTAGTGATTAAGATTTATCTCACAACCCAACCCAGTTATAAACTGATCTATCTCACTAACTGGCATTGGCTATTTCTATCTTTTTCCATGTAAGATCTAATAGTGAGCTTTGATACCAACGATTGTAGTGCCCCCAAAACTAGCAGCTGGCTAATCCAAGAGACTAACAAAATAAAGAGGCACTAAGAATCTAAACCATATACTTAAGCATCCAATTAAGAAATCTGCTACAAAACTTAATCCAAAAACTAGCCCCGCTCTGAAATATATATATATATATATACAATAACTCATCTCAAATGATACATATATTGGTTTACATATAGAATATACACTAATAAATATATCCGGAAGTCAACCAACTAACGGACTCAACTCTTTGAAGCTTTCGCTGCGTAATTTTGATCTGCCTCTGAAACTGAAAGTGGGAATGGGTGAGCACATCATCCCTAAAAGGGGTGCTTAGTAGAAATAACATTTAACTTTCAAGTAATCATTGGAATGATTTGGAAAACAATTCATGTTTTCCCAAAACACTAAAAGACAACCAATTCACAGAGATAAACAATCATGTATATGGAGCTAACTCGTTCTTCAAACAATGTATATATCGAGTGTCGACCAATTCCTTACACACCCTATTAGTTTATATTAGTGTCGACCAATTCCTTACACACCTAATGCGCATAAAAACTCGAAAATAAGGGCACTTCCTATGGCAATGGACAAAAAATTTCTTTTGTGGAGCCACGTGGATGAACAAACACGTTTCTCCACTATGGTAAATCAGAGCAAAATGAACAGATTTAGTTTTCTAGGGTCCCACTATCATTATTTTTGAATATAAAATATTTTTAGGATAAAGTTAAAATATAAAATAATGTATTTGGTGAGAGAAAATATGATAAAGTGAGATAAAATAGGATAAAGGGAGTAAAAAAGTAGTAAAATATTTTTTGGGAATCAGGAATTGCAGTAGTCGTTGGAGGAAAAGTCGCGGGCGTTTGAGGAAGATTCGTCAGCGTTTTTTCTTCAACCGCGCGTTGCTGCCACGCTCGCCCGTCCTTCCCTCAAGCGCGCGCTGGGTGGTCCGACTCAATGTTGAAAGCAACAGATTTGTTGATTTGAACATCCATTTTCATGTTTGTTCATTTTATAGTGGGAGAAAAATGAACAAACTTGGAGTTTGTTCATTCCATAGGAACTGCTCTAAGAAGATATAAATGAATGAGCAGTATCTTATATACCACAGATGGAAATTCTCATTTTTCAAACAATCAAATGGAAATTCTTATTTCCCGAACAATTCATAAAGACAAACAAAGCATTACAATTCTTTTCCAAGCAATGGAAAGATTAAAAGAATCAACTGTACTTTCGGAATTTAAAATAAAACAATGCATAGAATACACAATCAGACAATGCATGAATTTGTTAAACATAAACTTTTATAAAAGAAAACAACAATAATCACAAAAGAGTTAGATGTAAATTCCCACCTCTTTTGATGACAAGACACGTCTACCTCGATATCCACGATCCACTGGTTCATCCTTTGAATCGATCATTGTTAATAAAGACTAGTTGTTAATCATACAAGAACTCTAAGAATCTAGCCAAAACGGCTCACAAAAGAATCATACATGTCTATCTAATGGTTCTAAGCCCATTTATGGTTCTACACCTTTTTATTATCTATCTTTATCATATCTAAGGCTTACTAATTCAATTGGGTTGGTTCAATAGTCCATTAGCTAAGTCTTATGAATATCTATAACCTTGTAGAAAAAGTCAAAGGCTAATTCGGACCATAAGGGGTCCAAGATATCAAACTAGGAAAATTAGTCCTAAGCCCAAATCCACTAAACCAGGCCATTAACATAAGGCCTGGTCCATATGAGTCAACTAACGGTCACTAACAGTCAACGTCTGGTCAAATGAAGTCAACTAACAGTCCACATCAAGTCAAAGTCCAAGGTCAATGGTCAAGTCTGGTCAACAATTCAAAAGGTCAAGAATCAAGTCTAAGTCAGATCAGCTGAGTCAAGAAAACAGCTAACTAGACAACTGATAAGTCTGAGTCACCTAAGCTTGTTGGTCTTGTGGAACTAATAGTTCAATTTCTAACTACAACATTTCAACACTACAAGTTCCAGTTCTAACACACATACATTTTAGTTCAAACAATACAATCATTCTATTACTTCATAATTCTAACTACAAACAATTACAGCTTACCTGCGATTGCAACTTTAAGCAACACCTTTCTACATTCATACTTCTACACTCACAACAAACTCATTAGAACTCCCACTCCAGAATACGTCTGTCTTGAGATAACAATTCCAGTATAATTCACTACTATTGAATCAACTCAAACAACAATTCTCATCTGCAACCACCACCATCTTTAACACTTACTAAAATAAACATTTCCTTGCTTTTCTGACTCTTCCCAACACACACACACACACACACGAAACACCAAAAGTGTATCTGCTGAAGATTCATCCATGCCTGCAATATTTCTTACATTCACAACCACCACCACAAATTACAATTACAGCTCCACTGACATCAACAACAACCACTACAATTCGTAACTCTCACATAAACATTATCTGCAACTACAACACTATTATCAATATCTACAATATTACAACTTCTCAACTTATCCTCCACCTGCATTCACAATATTGCACTACTACCCATTCATTCAATCCCAATTTCCAGGTATTCACCATTTTCACACCCACCATACTGCAACTGACTAAACCTACAGTAACCAACCACGCCATAAAACTAACTCTAACTTCATCTGTAATTCAATATCAGTCTCAACAACAGAACCAATTACCCAATTCTTACATTAACAGACCAGAACATTAAACTTTCACTATATCTCAAACATCATCTTCACAAAAACCACACTTGTATCTCATATCCACCATGTCCATCTCAATTCTTATTTAATTACTCCCTCTGTTTCTGAAAGACTGTCCTCTATTCCATTTTGGTCTGTTTCAAAATTGTGTCCAGCTTCTGTTTATGGACGTATTTTTTCAATGATCTCTCTAATATATCCTTAAACCTTTTATATTTATAAAAAAAAATTAATGAGACCCAATCTAAAAATCTATATAATTAAGGAAACACATTAATTCTACATTCCTTTTAAAAGACAATATATATGGTTCCAAATTAAATTCCTTATAAAGTTTATCCTCCATAAGTATACAATCTTTTTATCTCTATATTCTTTTCATCTCTTTTCTTTTTTGCAAAAATGGCATATGTTTTAATTTTATTTTTTTATTTCCTATTTGCAATTCCATATCAATTTTTGGAAGTTTTTATTATTAACATTTTAATTGAACTAAATTAGGCAAGTACTTGAGGGTAGACATGTAAACTACAATGGTCTTCTTAATATCTTGACAAAGTCAAACCGGACTATCTTTGTGAAACGGAGGGAGTACAACTTATAAACTCAATAATAGAAATAAATCTCTTTACTAGGTTTATTGAGAAAAGCAGTTACCTCAATTCATTAACACGTTCAGCTTCTACCATTCTTCAAATCACGCCTCACAGTCTTCATCAACTTCAATTTCTTATTCTAACACATCTCTGAACATTTACACGAAACCCTAATTTGCAGAATCTTCAACAGAACCGCTTTACATCATCAATTCAAAAATAACCCATTTATCCTTCGTCTATGAACAACTCAATCAACTTATTAATTTCATTTAAACTTCGAATCAATCTGCAACCCTAATTCTTTAATTAATCACTGTGAATTGAAAACTTGTTGTGAACCCATCTTCCTTGCTCTTAACTCACAATACCCATCAGCGATTACTTAATTTCATCTTCGAATTCATCTCAGAAACCTCAAATCGGTTTGATAAACATCAACACCGCTCCCATCTCTTCAGTAACATCTTCTACTTCATCTACTCTACCTCAAAGAGTGTATCTTTCTCTCTCAAACAGAATCCTCTAATCTCTCTCAAACAGACTCTCAGTCACCCGCATATGAAGAAGAACAGGGGAAGAGAAGAAACAGAAGAAGAAAGAAGAAGAAGAATAATAAAGAGAAATAAGTTTATCCTCCCGATCTGGGTTTGATAAGGCCGACAGAAATTGCTTCTACACCCAATGTTTTGGATACGGGAAACCCAGGTCGGTCTGTCTGAGAAAAGACTAATTTGCCCTTGAAACAAAATTGATGATATCTTCTTCGTCCGATGTCTGAATGACACGTTTGAGTAGTCCATTCCGCAAAACTTTTTTAGACCTATTCAATGATACCAGATTTGTATCTAAATCTTTATCATATTAATTTATATTAATTAACTTTCGTGTTAAACTAATCGAGTTATTAGCGGCTAAGACGTCTCTTGACTAGTCTAATAGCATTGACGATCTTGAGGGTCTTTACACAAACATACAAGAATTGTCGAGTTTCTCTTTCATAAATTAGTTGATCAGTTCCGTAACATATTTCTATGAGCAAGAAACTAACTTCTGAACCTCGTCTTAAGAAATACCAAATTTCTCGAGTTTGGGAAAGACCAAACACATCTTCAGAAACAATGAAGGTAATCTTCAAACAGCTAACCACAAATCGACCAAGTTTTCGCCAATACATCCATTTAGGATTAGATTCAGCTACTCCATCAGTAATTATCTCTTTTGGGGTTCTTGGATTTCACCGTCGACATAGACAAAGGATATGTTGAAATCAAAGATATTCAATTGATTATTGAGGAAAAGATATTGAATTGACCTGAATGTGTAATTGATTAAATTTTTTTGGATCCAATCGATCACCAATCTAATACCATTACAAACGGTATAGAGTGGTGAAAATTTATTGACAATGAGAAAGATTCAGAAAATGTGACTTATAGATACTATTAAGACGGTATTTATACAGAGAGTAAACAACTAACAATATGACACATGTCTAAGACAGGCAGAGACTTATTGGATTAGGATTTACATGGATATTTAACAAGAACGCACAATTAGGGGATACTAAAACTAATTGGGGGTTATGAATTACGATCCCATCCAATAGTGTCTGTTAAGGTGTGATTTTTGGGGGTGGAAATAATAAAATACCCTTTGTTTGATTAAAAAACATTATAAAAATACTATTATACCCTTCCCACAAAATAAAAATCTAAGAACTAAAAATCAAAAACCAAATTTATATCCCCCATTCTACACCATCAGTTCCGGCACTCTTAGAAGTTTTTGAAAAAAAAAATTCTTCATCCGTTCTTCATCGACAATTCAAAAATTTCTTCATCGATTAACCTACCCGAATCCATAACCATGCCTCCACGAAAGAAATCAGATGCCCAATCGAAGTCAAAATCGATTGCTAAATAAAAATTAGACCAAAGGCTTGCTTTGATTGCTCAAGAGCAAGAAGAAGAAGAACAAGAGGCTTCAGACGATCAACTTCTCGTAAACATGGCTTCTGTTAGAAGGTAAGTGATTTTGAACTGTTTTATAAGTGTTTGAATCGATTTATAGCAGTGAGTTTAGGTTAGAATCGTGAACCATAACTCAAACAGTTGAGTTACAGTCAATGTCGGCATTGAAATTAGTATGAATACAATGTCGGTACTTATTTACGGCATTGAATTTAGAATGAAGGCAATGCCGGTATGGAGTTATGGCATTGATGTTAGTATGAGTATTATGTCAGCTACAAAGCTAAAATCACCTGAAACTGAATGTTTTGTCCCGGCATTGATTTTAGGTTGAATACCATGCCGGTATTTTGTTACGGCATTGTTTTAAATTTATTCGATTATGCCGGCAGTGCACTTTTAATATACAGGAGAACCCTAGGAATTTGTTATCAGTACCGGCATTGATTTTAGGTTGAATACCATGTCGGTACTCAATTACGATATTGTTTTGGATTCTTATGTCTGTGCCGGCAGTGCTCTTTTGGTATACATGAACTGCCTAGGAATTACCTAAGACTACCGGAATTGTCTACAATTATTCGACAATGCCGGCATCGTGTCCCGGCATAGTATTTTTGTGGAATCACTATGCCGTTTTTTGGTCTCGGCATGGTTGATATTTTGTGAATCAATACCGGTATTGATGATTCTATGTCGGTATTCAGTATATTTATGTCGGCATCAAATATGAAAGTGATTTGTCTTATATTTATTTGGTGTTTCTTTTGATATAAGGCTAAAGCCAAGGAAGCTAAGAAAACAAAAGCTAAAGATGTTGGCATTAAGAAAAGAAAGAAGAACGATTTTGGTACCCCTCAGTCATTGCCTCCTCGAGTGAAAGAACTTGGTCGCAACAAGCGTTTTGGGGCAGGATCTACAAGAGGGAAAAAATGGGAGAGTGGTGGCGACCGTAGAAAACTCGTAATCTGTGAACTTACTGGAACAGTTGAGCACGATGAGCAAGATGAAGAGGAAAGTGAGGAGGAAGATAATGAGGTTGATCCAAGTCAATTATCAACATCAAGCGAAGTTGTAGAGGAAGTTTTTGGGCCAAGTCAACAACCGACACAAGGCAAAGTAAAAGTTAAAAGTTCTCACCTTCCTCATATTGATGACATGATACCTGACCTTGATCGTGGTAGAATTTGGGGTGAAGCTTCGGAACCGAAAATACTATTTGGCTACAAGGACACGTGGGCTTGTACTATCTATCAAACCTATGTAAGAATTTTTATCTTGTGCATATGTATTGTTTTGTATTTATGTAAAATCTCTTAAGTCTCCTAATTGTAGGATCATAAGAAGGTTGTGCGTGTTTGCCGAAACCAAGCCGCGACTCATTGGTATTTGGCTTTGGAATGTGAAGAGGTAAAAACATTAGTAAGGGAGTCTGGGATATATGTTTTGGTTGAAAATTATGTGAAGTTTGATTTTGTGACAGTCAATTGCTTCGTCGAAAGGTATCATGGTGAAACTAATACCATGCACTTCTCGTTTGGGGAGATGACCTTGATCCCTGATGATGCTCAGAACATTCTAGGCTTGAATATTACCGGAAAGTCAGTTGTAGAAGGAGATAACTGTTTGGACTTAGAATGGTCAAAGTTACACGCTCTGACTAATAAGCTGTTTGGCTGGTACTACAAAACCTCTTTGGAAAGCTTCTATGTATCTAAGAATAGTAGGACAAAGACAATCAAGCTGAAGTTGCTTAAGGATACCTTTCAAGGGACCGAGAAGAAACGAAAGGAAGAAGGATAGGACCCCGTACAAATTCGTTATACAGCCGCTGCGTATCTCTTATTCATCTTAGGCACTAAGGTATTCCCTGACGCTAGTGGCAACAAGGTTAGTGAAAACCACCTTCAATATTTTGATCCGTTGGAAGAGGTCTATAACTATTCTTGGGGCACCGTGGTAATGGCACATTTGATGGTGGAGATGAGAAGGGCCTCTAAGGCTGTTACACACCAATTTGTCGGGAATTTCACTCTACTCCAGGTAATTTTATTTGTAAACTTATGTTCTTATGTATATTGTTCACATGTACCCTTATTATGAACTTAGAAACAAAATTTACTGCTTCTTATATGTATCATTACACAATGGTATAGGTGTGGGCTTATGAACACTTCCCAACATTGTTTGCGAACTACAAATTCTTGAAGATCAAAAACCTTTCCGAACCCGAGGAGCATACAGCTAAGAGATACGAATTCAACAATATTCTGAAGCCCGATAACAATCGTTGATTGACAGATATGAGATTGGCTTTGGATGCGATGACTACCAAAGAGGTTTTGTTCGACCCTTACAAGGAGACTAGAGAGAACCAACAAATTTTGAGGTATAATAACGTTGCATTTTACAATGGACCGTTGTTCCACCCAAAGGGATACATTATGGATGTTCCCCGACGTGTTATGCGGCAACTTGGATATAAGCAATTACCTTATCCCCAGACAGCCTCGCTTGAAAGGTACGAATTTCACCATTCTCTGAGCTATTGAACTTCCTTAAGGTTGAAGGTAGAGTATGATCCAATTCCAGAACCAACACATTGGAGGGATAGGGAACCACGTCGTTTGGTAGATATTAGTAACTGGGAGATTGCGGAAAACAGTGATGAAGCCCACCCCGACTACATGTTTTATTACCTGCAAGAGTCACATCATTTTTTCGTGGGTCCGGACGACGTCCAAGTTCCACCCCAGAAAAACCCTCTCGTTTCAACTCCTACAGAGGCACCACCTACAATGGCCAAACTTTAGAAGACCGTTGGATTGCTAGTAAGTATTGTTAATTGCTTAGTCAATTAATGTACACATAATTTTATATTAGCATATATATACTAATTATGTGTTGGATGTATGAAACTAGAGACGTCGACTTGGCAAGTTGAAGAAGATGTTTGGTTGCAAGTACGAGAAAGGAGAGGTGCTATGCCTTGAAGAAATGAAGGAAGTCGAGGAAAATCTTGATAAAATGGAAGACCCAAGTGCAAAAGCTTTGTTCGAGGAAATGAGGAAAGTGCTCTCCAGGAAGAAAAAGACCAAGTGATGAACTATTTAGTTGTGTTTCTTCATTTTCATGGTGAGTGTTACGTTTTGAATAACTTCGAACTTGTTTTTGTTTGTACCTCATGATGAACTCTTTAGTTGTTTGGTTTACTTTTGGTTTATGATACCTGGATTAGCAACATTTAAGCACAATTCAGTTGTTTGGTTTATGTTGAACATGTTTAGATTTCTAGTAAAATATTTTTTTTTTGTAAGTTTTCTTTACACCAAGGCGCCGGCATTGAAATGTTTAGGTTCAACAGCGCCGACATTGTTTCCAGCGTAGATGCGTAATTATAGGTCCATGCCGCAACAAATACCGGCATTGGATTGTTTTTCTAAAACCATGTCGGACAGTGGGTATGAAAGGGTCCAAGTTCCTATATAGAATTTGACCTGTGCCGGCATGGAAATATTTATTGATTCCATGCCGGAAATCTGATTTTTTAAACTTGGATAATTTTTCAGAAAATCGGCATGGTAAATAAGATATCTTTCCATGTCGGCGTTCTGTAAGCCCTTCAGAAATTTAATTTTCCCGAATTCCGGCATTGGTTTGGATAAAACTACAATGCCGGCATTGATTATAAATCCGTTACGAATGCTCCTTAAAATTTTAAATTAGATAATGAACGTTCTAGATAATCTATTACATTAGATTTAAAATTTTAAATTAAAACATACTAAAAAACATAAAACTTTAAATTAAAACATACTAAAAAAACATGTGAACGGAGTACTTTTGGTTTAAGATGATCTCATAATCTATTTCCATCCCTTTTCAACAATTACGTTTCCTTTGAGCCTTACGCGAATATCTTCGAAGACATCGTCTGGGAGCTCGGTGTCAAGGACCATCCTCATTGGTTCATATTCTCTTTCAACATATTCCTTTCCCTTCATATAACACCCATCACACCCATTAATAGGCTTGCATTTTCCTTTGTGTTTTTCTCTTGATTCCGATAGTTCAACAACTTTATCTAAATGTCTTAATGCCCAATTATCGGTTATGATGACCCTCTGAAGATGATTTTCTCGGAACAATAATTTCAATTGTCTTAATGCCCAATTATAATTATAATCCTTCTCGTTTTCCATTAAATACCAAGCCAATGTGAATGATACCTTGTCCGATGTTTGCCCCACGATGTTAAACAACGACATATTGTATTTGTTTGTCTTGTAGGTGCAATCCATCATAAGAACACCAAAACATGTATGAGCCAATTGTGCAAGCAAAGGATGTGAAATGAATATTTTAAGGGGCTTGTTGTCCGACCCTATTTTGATGATACTAGTGTAGTTGTGATCCCACACTATCTTCTCAAATTCTTGCATAACGCTTCTACCTTCCCGTTCCACCTTTCTAATAGTTTCTTGTGCGCTATAAATTATACTTAGAGAAGAAACGTTATCCCGATCCTTTTCCTTAAAGCCTCTGAGAATTTATCTTGGTTTGATACATGCTTTGGTCATTCTCTTTACATCCTCAAATTCATGAGGTTTTAGAATCGCAACTAGGGAGTGACCAACAAAATCTTTCGGATCCAAGTGGTTATGGCGGCCGAACCACACATCACAATCCCATTCCTAGTCTCTTAAATGGAATACAAGCTTAAATGGGAAGTTATCCTTCCTCGTACGAGTCATGTATACCCTATTAGTCTTCTTTGGATATACATAACCCTTTCTCTTGTGGCTATTATTCTCCTTGTACACCCCACTTCTCTCGCAAGCCATCTCAAAACGAATCTTTGAACCTTGGGTATTTTTCACCAACACACACATGTTCTTAAGAGTCGTCTCTTTAGCCCAAACAGTTGATTCCTATTTAGATTCTATTTTCTACATAAGGACAACAATGAGAGATTATAAGGTTCATTATAAGCAATCCATTTGTAAAGTTCAAGATACTAAGTCAAAAGTATTGTTTGGTAACATACCGGTGGCATTTTATTGTATTCCGACGTATCCCGACCAAGCGGTCTTGCATTTTTTGGATCAGTATATGTCACAATCTGAGGGACGAATGAAAAGAAATTTAAATCAGTATATGTCACAATCTGAGGCACGCTCGACCAATGTTTCGGCATGGTCTAACTGAAACGAAAGTGTGATTCCAAAATTGAAATGCTTCCGGCATATACATTGCATTGGAAATCAACGCCGGAAACATAAGTGTCATGCTCGTTATCTATGATTCCACGTCGGTACACAGTGCTGACGTGGTCGTTATTTAATAAACCATGCCGGTATTTAACTTTGGAAGATACTTGTTTATGTATGTTTTTTAAGTGGTACCGGCATGGTAACGTTAGAATTGAACCGTGCCGGCACCATATTCCGTAGAATATTCCTTGGTAGGTAAAAAACAACTTGTGTACCGACATGGTTGTTTTGGTTGAATATTATGCCGTCTTTCATTTCAAAATATGGGAGATTGTTGGCCGGCATGGACGTAGTACGAATACAATGACGGGAATGTTGTTGCCGTCATTGTATTCATACTAAGCTCATACCGGCACCGAGCTATTTCGGCTGCAAAAATGGTGGATTCAAAGAAAAAAATCAAATTTTCAACACGGTGGCACCTTTACCTGAGTATTGGGAGTGCTTGTATGTTGAACTAGTTTACACTCTTGGGTTGGTTCTTCACGAAACACTTCATGCTCGTAAAAATAATGATCCGAGGGTGTTGGTTCCACAAATACTTACAATTGTGAGTTGTTGTCATTAGCAGAAGATTGAAGATATGCTCCTTGTTGTAATTGAGCTAAAGATTCAGCAGCAATTCTCTTTTCACAATCATCCTCCATTTTCACCAAAAAAAATTCTCTCTCAAATTTTTTCCCTCCTTCTACTCCCACCTCACCCACCCAAATACAAATAATAATACACACTAATCATTTATCAAATAATCTTATGATTTTCCTAATTATAATTAACCACTAAACCTGATTAGTGAGGGGTAGATTAGGAATTAGATAAAATACTCATATAAGGGGTGACCCTGATTTGATATTTAAATCCAGTTTTTGTCCCTTTCCTCTATCCCCCAATTAGTTTTAGTATCCCCCAATTGCGCGTTCTTTAACAATCCTAAAAACTCCTAGAATTCAATATCCATGGTATTCAAGTTTTTTTTTTATAGATTTCACAAATATCCTAGGTATTCAATTCATTTAAGATTTCTTAGATAGTTGAGGGGGAAAATACACAAGGATTCTTGTGGACATTTGTAGTCAAACTGTGTATGTTATTATCTCATATTAATCTCAACTCAAATCACAGGAGTTTCATGGATTTTTATAGACAACTTTTTATTTATTTTTGGTTTCTTTTTTTATCACAACATGTATTTTTTTACACCACCAACCAGCACCAACGACCACCACACACACATACCAACCACCACCACCCAATATTACCGCCGCCTCCACACACCACCGCCTCAACTTATGGATGGGTTTTCTTGAAAGTTAAACATAATTTTCTTGTTTGTTTTTTTAAGGGTTATTTAACAATTGGTACCCAGCAAATGTCCAACACCTAGCTTTGGTACGCAATATTTAAAATATTAATGGTTGGTACCTAGACTAGCCGTTGACCGTCTAAGTCAACATTTGGCCATCCTTTATTTTATTTTATTTGTAATTTTTATTAATATATTATCCTATCTTACGATTTTACCCTTGAAGAAAACAATTGTCTTCTTCAACCATCCCTTTTGCTAAGCTGTTTGTTTTCTTTCTAGCCTCAATTCCAACCTACCACCTACTTATTGGAACTTCAATCAAGCCATTATTTTTTAGAACTTGAAATGACCCAACATTTCGTGTCCATCCCGGAATGGAGAACCACTGTTAATATTCCCAGAAAGGCTACTGAAATAGTTTTCTTTGTTATAAGAACAACGATTAGGAGATCTTTTGGAGTCCATGTGATTGAGGAACATCGATATAAATTTGGAGAAGATTAAGTTACGTTGAAACTCAAATAATTGCAAAAAAAAAAATGGGACTGAAATATAGTTATTGTCGTCGATTTGGAGGAGAAAAAAATGCTAGGAATGGATGAACATGTGTTGGATTAGGATTGTTGGGTTTGTCCTAAATTCGAATTCTGCAGGTTGAAAAGCTATAATAAGTTACACATGATCAACATCAAGTTCACAAATTTCCACCAGAAGCTCTTGCCCAGAACCTGCTTGTTAAAAGTTTCAACTGGCGTAACTTGTTATAGCTCACGAATATCCACCAACATCAAATACCCTTCAATCCACAAACCAATTAATTACCCACTAGCAAGTTTATTTCTTACGATTAAGTTGGAAGATTATACTGTAAATGAGATTTTAATCTCACACGAGAAACATTTTTAGTTTTTTTTTTTAATTAGGGATAAATTGGTAACTTTAAGCATTTTTATAATACAAATTTGATAAAATAAAAATAAAATTGGTCAAACGTTGACTATAACGGTCAACGGCAGATCTAGATACTAACCCTTAATTATTTAAATATTGGGTACCAAAACTAGGTACTGGACATTTACTGGGTACCAAACATTAAATAAGTCTTTTTTTTAACTATATTAAGATTTTATAATCCGCTTCAGTTTTTATAAATTTAAATTAATCCAATTCAATCATTTATAATCCATAATTATACATGTACAAGAATCTTAAGATTCTTTTAAGTAACATTATAAATTCTAGTTATTTTTATCCATATAAATCCTAATCCCATGGTCAATTAAAGCAGATCACTGTTTCCTAAAATCATCACAGAACGAAAGAGAAGAAGAATAAGGTCACTCGACTCCATTACTAAGGGATGAGCAAAACATCCATATCCACGGATTTCACCCTGCCCGCATTTTAGTGGATTGAACGTGAGTCAATTTCTAAACCCGACTATTTTTACGGATTGAACGCTGGTGGTATATCACGCATTTGTTCGACATCCGGCCCGAAGATATACCTAACTGTTAGGATATCTACAACGCACAACATGAATGCAGTTTTAGATTTTTTGTGGTAGTGTGAACCGAAAACAAGTTTACCTGCACGAGATGAGGTTTCTTTAGTTCACATCTAACGTACTAACACATAACCGATGGATATAATTGCTTATAATTGGACTGTAATTTCCTAACGCAGATTTACTCAGTAATGTGCCTACGATTTAAGTGTTAAACGAGTTTCAGTTCAAGTATCATTTTATTCCTTGAACTTTTCCTTTTTCCTGAAATTGAAATTTATGTTTTAACTTTATATATTCCAATAACTTGATACTTAAATTTCAATACTTTTCCATCTAAGTTTATAAAGTGTTAGAGCACTGCTCGGTCGAACTCGCAAGCGTTGCTATCTCAAGCTTGTTGTCAAGTTTATTTTCCAAAACTATAAGTCTTGATTTATAATATACTTATAGTTATGTCTCGGATTAGGATAGAATGTGTAGTTGAGCATTAGACTTCACGTTGTTAATCGATTGAAGACGAAGAACTACTAAGGGGAGCTTGTGGAACTTCATCAACAAAAGGTATGTGGAGACTTAAACTCATCTATCACTCAGAAGTCTATTTCTATTCTATCTCCTATTGACACAAAAGTCGTATAGCTATGTAGACTTTACATTATACACATTTGATATTTCGAGCTGAGGTTAACTCGCTTACATATTTCTCGAAATATTTTTTGATAAGCTTTCGCTTTAACCAAGTTCATCTTTGTTCTTGACGAAAGTCGAAAGATAATCATGTGAAAATCGCCTGGTAACATCTTGCACGATTTGGGTGAGACTGTCATTTGATGTAAACTCAGAATGTTTCGTATTAATTATTGGTCACTTGAAAATTGCTTTGAAGCTAATAGTTTGTGTGAGACAGCTATTCCCGTCTTCCAAGATTGTTTCAATGATTAATATGGAGTTTAGAACTATTAACCATTGGTTGGATATAACACAATATACGTACTTGTATGCTAATTGTTGCAAGTTATTCAAAGTCCGGGAACCATAGCATGCATACCCGTATGCGTACTGGTTTGATAGTTGAAGTCCGGGAACTTAGTATGCATACCCATATGAGTACCGGCTGAAAAGTTCAAGTCCGGGAATTCAACTGAGTTTGGTCACGTACGACAATATGCGTACCCGTTCGCATACTGTCGAACCCAGACCAAGTCCGAAACTCTAAGTATGCGTACCCGTTTGCATACGTGAGTAGGTTAAGTTCTAAAATCGGTTTGTTCATGAACAAATACTTTTATATATTAAGGAATGCAATCTTTTGCAAACCGTGGTTATAATGTTCATGAATTGATTCAAGTGAATCAAAATCGATTTTGCTTCCATTGTGTCTTGTATACTTCTATGAGAATAGTTTCATTTGAGTCATTTGAACTAGTTGTGTTTAAGATGAACAAGGTTGGCTAACTTCGGTTAACTATGGTGAGCCAACTATGTGCACACGTTTGGGTACGGTTACTCATACCTAAATGAAGTCACATTTCATTTGTGTATAACAAGCTAAGTTCGATCTAGCGGTTGAAAGATATTAGCTTGACTCTAATCAGGTTTTCATCTAAAGGTGAATATTGAATGCTTTGTTACCAAGGTAACATTGATTGCAAACCCTGATTTGAAGACTATATAAGGGAGAACTCTAGCAACTGGGAAACCTAATCCCCACACCTATTGTGTGATACTAGTTGCGACTAGATTTGGTTCTCCTTTAACCTAGGTTTTTCCTAAAACCATTATAGGTTAATGACTTAAAGACTTCATTAGGATTCTGAATCCAGACCCAACTATTCTCTCTGTAGTTGCGTGTTCTAATCTTACTTTGTTCTATCGTGTTGAGTACTATCTTCTATAAGATTTGCTCGAGATTTAATCTCCGATAGGTAAGATAAAAGTAGTCACAAACATCTTTGTCTCATCGTTTTTGATTCCGCGATATCTTGTTTCGCTTCCATATGATTAACATTATTGTGAGATGATTGATATTACTAGGTTGTTCTTCGGGAATATAAGACTGGTATATCAATTGGTTCATGTACACCCTGATTTATCAAAAGACGGAACAAAGACCGACAAAGCTAAACTTCTCGTTTCGCCCATAACTTCTTCGTATGACGCCGGGTTGACCTCATTCTTTCGCCGCTGGCTTAGTATTTTCGTGCTCTTCAAAATGATGAGAATAAATTATGTATTTGAATGAGTTCCACTTGGTATTTGGCCCTTCTCCACTCGTTTTTGGATAAAAAAAGACATAAACTAGAAAACAAGCATTGTACAAGATAATATGCTCGAAATATAGATAAAACAAGTATGAAATTGACACTCAAAACATGTAAATAAATCACTTATCACTAACTGAACTTGTGATTTTCAAACTGGTTCGCCAACCTTCCATGTATTTCTGAAACTTCGATATATATGGTTTGCAAAGTTGCTAACCTACCCAGAGCATAAATATCAGAAGTTCATGAACTTCTCTCTTATGATGTTTGAAACATTCCCAAATGCTAAAATCAATTGTATGGGCTATTTCTAATTGATCCATGAATTAATTCTCAAACAATAAATTGTTTCGAACTAATATTGTTAAGGACTTTTCAACACCTACGTTAGTATCATATTTTGAGATTTTTAACAAGACAAGCTTAACTCGAAATTCTTCTTTGTAAATCTACTAAAAGTCATACGACTTAGTCTCAACTGATATAATGGAAGGATATTGAGTAAATCGAATGGTTTAGTATTCACATACCCGATACATAAGTTCTTCAAATGTCTTCGTCAATCTTCAGCCTTCAAGGGTGATGTCTGATACTCAACTACCAAACTCTAACCTAGTCCAAGACTTGACTTAATAGATTAGAAATTAAGAAATAGTTTTGATCATCTAATATTGACAACAAGTTTGAGATAGCAAAACTTGTGGGTTCAACCGAGCTATGCTCTAACAATAAGTTAGAGCATAGCTCGGTTGAACTCACCAAGCGTTGGTATATCAAGTTTGGTTGTTATATTTTGATACTTCAAAACTCATCTAGCGTTGCTTGATTGTAAACTAGAGTCAACTTTGTTTGGGTTAGACTAGAAAGTCTACGAATCTTGAGACATACAAGTATTAATTTGAAGACCTAAAGAATGTGAAGAAGAAGCGAACTACAACGACAACATCATCCTTCCTCTTGAGGTTAGTAATATTGACGTGAACTGTTTCATTCCTAACGTATCTTTCAAGTCGTGTTATATTTAAAACATAATTGCGAAGTTGTATATACTGTACATATTGTATAATACTCTAATGATGTGACATGGTCATATTTGTATGATCATAGTATTAGGGGATTATACTACGAAGTATAACGCTTATCTTTTGAACCCCGTAGATATGACATCGACATAATCTTGTATATACTGTTATGATTATGTGAATGGGTTATGGTGAAGATTTCATCCTAGAAAACAATGTTTTACATTTTTTTAAAGGAAGTACATTCGTTAACTTGTTTTATGAATCGAAAGGGAAATCATTAGGCTTATTGGTACGTCTATTCATTGCAAATCTTTGGATTACCAATATGTGTGAGATGGTAGAACCGATCGTAACATTGTTATGTATCTTGGTACAACTAATCACAAGTGCCTGACTTATGATTTGGTATGTGATCGTTGTTGTAGGCGTCAAAAATAATTACACTTTCTTACTACTCAAAATATATTATGAAGCAAGGGCAAGAAAGGATCGTTCCCACGGAGAGGACTTGGGTTGTCAATATATTATGGCTTCATATAAGTAACGAGGGGAATTTTCTGATTTTTATATAAACTAAAATAAAATAAAAGCAAAACAATGAAAAGTAAACACGCAAATCAAGGATGTGAAAGTATTGGTCAAGGATTTCGTTTTCATTCACTAACACGTTCTTGTTTTAATAAGTAGAATTGATATTTAATCTCTCATTATCAAAAGACCTAAGATACCTAGTCGAAAGAATATCCCACAATTTTCTCTTATCATCACACATACATGTAAAACGATGCAAGTATGAATTCTACCAAAAGAATAACCTAACGCCTTGCGCTAATCAAGTTCAATTCCAATGGAGCATTAAGATTCATGAAAGTAGGCTAATCAATGCAATTGAAATACATTGCGCAAACAATTCGAACAAAGGTCACGATTCTCATATGATTACAAGGATATATCACTATAACCTACAATCATATTTATGCTACTTGTGTTCAAGGATTATCGCCCGATGATTAATCCTAAACTAGCTATAGATATGGATATGAGTTCTACCAATTTGCAACTAGACAAAACAAATACTCAAATCATGTTGCAATACATCAATCATGCAACTATATTTTCAGAGAATCATGAACGATAAATATGAGATAAAACTAATATATTGAATCAAAGAACCATGTTACGTGAAATCAACTTAATCATTAACCAATAAAAATATTAACTACTCATGTTAATGGAGTTCATAACAAGGAGAAAAAGAAGAGTTTCCATGTTTAAACCCTAGAATAATAATAGTAGGAGAAGAGATAAGATCCCTAGGTTTAGAGAAAGACTTTTCTATTTATATGCTTCTCCCAATCCAAAAGGATACTCTTTCCAACTTTAGGTCTTCTCAAAACCCATCTCCAAGTGGTCCACCAAGCCCATGTGTGAGAAATATGTCTCTAGAATTTTGGGTCCAAAACTGGTCGCCGGATTGCTGACGTCATCGCCGGAATCTGACCGGAATTTGCACCGCCGGTCACCTGAGAACCGCCGCCGGCTAGCTGAGTTCAGTCGATGTTGGTAGAATATTCTGTTAGATTCCTTTACAGTTAACCGCTGACCTAACGGTCTTCGGTTAGTCAACTGGGTCAAGGCAGATGGTGAGTTAGCCTCTAGTCAGCTTCTGAGTCAGGCTGATTCGGCTTACTCATTGAGTCATTTAGAAGGATCGGTCATCGGACTCGTCTAGAACAGTCATCGTCGGCACCGATTCGACTCGCCTGAGCAGAAAAAAGGACAGAGTTTCCTCTGTTTTTACGACGATTCTCAGGCCGATTTCAGGCCATTTTAACTCCATTCCCTGCGATAATCCTAACATACATCTAAGTGCAATCAACAACTTCATTCTCTTCTACCAGCTATTCATAGTAGCATCACTTCAGCATTCATCCTGGCTACATCTCTTCATATGCAACTCACCAACAAACCCATTCAATTACAACCAGAAGCTGCTCTTAATTCACTGCAACATTTCATTCATTCCCTGTATCATTCCTGCTAGATTCTTTGAACCCAACCGACCCTCTCTTCAATTCTTCTCTGAAGTCTCAAATCGAACCCAACCATCTACATCTCAGATTCGACAGCAGCATCTTCACAACTGAATTCAACCAAAACCCATCTTCCATTCACTGCTTCACTCAACGACTGTAGCTCTATCTTCTTCAATCTAAGATTCAAACACCTATTCTCAATCGATGGCAGCAACAATCCAAATCTCGATCTGAACCTCATCTTCTTCTATTGGCTGTTGAACCCATTACAACAAATAGTACCAGAATCATCATTTTCTTGCTCGAATCTTCATCTGAGCCCGAGTTGAACAACACCCATCTTCTGATTGACAAAATCCCAGCCTCAATTTCACAGATTCAAGATCATTCTCCTCAACAGCAAACCTCAACATTTGCATCTCAGATTCAACCAAAAACCCATTTAATCATGGTGGCAACTAGCTGTTCTTCCTTCTTGTTTTCACTTTCTAATCGATTCCAGCAAACCCATCTCTGTTCTTCATATAAATCGTTCAATTCTTCCCAAAACCGAGAGCAATCACCCATGAATATCTTCAGCGGCTTCAGGAGAGGAACAAAGGAAAAGAGAAAAGAAGAATATATCTTCTTGATTCGACCTAATCAGGGTTTTAAAAAAGGGACGTCTATTTGCACCCACTATGCCTGGATCCAACCACCCAATGGCAGTCCCTTAACCTTAGCTGGTATGTGTTTAACACTCCTCCAAAAGAGAGTTGCCCTTAACTATGACTCGGCTCCCAATAGTGTTTTCCTGTGAAATGACAATGTTGCACTTCTTTCCCAATTTTGTATGCTTTCTCCTTCTTTTCTTCCGCATGACTCCAAAGTAGCTATAAAACTCAAATACAATCATAAGATACAAAATTTACAAGAAAAATAGCAAAGAAAGCATAAATACTAAATATAAATTAGGTGTTTTAGACACCTATCAGTATGACTAGTTTTTATTAATTAGTGTAACCGATCCTAAGTAATCACCATGAGATGGTATGATCGATATTTGTAATTGGTGTGACTGATCCTAGTAATTGGTGTGACCGATCACAGATGAAAAAGCGTGGGTCTAACAACCACACCCAATATTTCGTTTAGGCAATCTGTATGGACTAACTCCAATATATTTACAAGAGAATCAACTAGACAGTCAGACTCAATCAAGGAAAATACATCCAAGAGTTATATCTCAATTTTTCAAATCAATCTGCAATCGAACATACAGATTAATATAAGAAATAACTTGGCTGGTACCAAAGACCAATATCCAAGCGTCAATCAATTTAAATCAACAACCAATGGTTGGATTCACCAATTGATTGAACTACACACAACTTGTGATATTTCAATTATATAAAAATATAATACGGAAAAGAAATAACACAGACACCAGAAATTTTGTTAACGAGGAAACCGCAAATGCGGAAAAACCCTAGGACCTAGTCCATATTTGAACACCACATTGTATTAAGACGCTACAGACTCTAGCCTACTACAAGTTAACTTCTGTTAGAGCACTGCTCTGTCGAACTCGCAAGCGTTGCTATCTCAAGCTTGTTTGTCAAGTTTAGTTGCCAGAACTATAAGTCTTGATTTCTAGTCTACTTATAGATATGTCTCGGATTAGGATAGAATGTGTAGTTCAGCTTTAGACTTCACGACGTTCATCGATTGAAGACGAAGAATTACTAAGGGGATCTTGTGGAACTTCATCAACAAAAGGTATGTGAAGACTTGAACTCATCTATCACTCAGAAGTCTATTTCTATTTTATCTCCTATTGAGACACAAGTCGTGTAACTATATAGGCTTTATAGTATACACATTTGATATTTCGACCTGAGTTTAACTCGCTTACATATTTCTCGAAATATGTGTTGGTAAGCTTTCGCTTTAACCAAGTTCATCTTTATTCTTGACGAAAGTCAAAAGATGATCATGTGAAAATCTCCTGGTAACATCTTACATTATTTGTGTGAGACATTCATTTGATGTAGACTCGGAATGTTTCGTATTGATCTATTAATCAATTGAAAATTGCTTTGAACCTAATAGTTTGTGTGAGACAACTATTCCCGTCTTCCAAGAATGTTTCAATGATTAACATGGAGTTTAGAAAGATTAACCATTGCTTGAATATACCACAGTATGCGTACTTGTATGCTAACTGTTACAAGTTATTCCAAGTCCAAGAACCATAGTATGCATACCCGTATGCGCACTGGTTTGATAGTTGAAGTCCGAGAACTTAGTATGCATATCCGTATGCGTACCGGCTGAAAAATTCAAGTCCGGGAATTCAACTGAGTTTGGTCACGTACGATAATATGCGTACCCGTTCGCATACTGGTGAACCCAGACCAAATCCGGAACTCTAAGTATGCATAACCGTTTGCATACTTGAGTGGGTTAAGTTTTAAAATCGGTTTGTTCATGTACAAATACCACTACAAAACTGAGTGTCAATTGTGAGGGTTTATTTTTCTTAGTCGTAGCTAATAGGAAGTATTTCCTGCGGTTGTTGACCAACCCTCGCAAATATCTAGTTTAGTCAAACTTGATGTATATTTTGACGGTTTCACAAAACCGACTCTATAGTATGTATTTGACTATTTTCCTTATCCTCTTTTTTCAGATCCAGTTTTTCCTCTCTTATCTTCTCTTCTCTCGCTGAATTTTATTTTTTCTACATCTTCTCTCTCTCGTTGAAGAAAAAAAATTCTACATTAATGTTTTCATACAAACTCCCTTATAGATTCTCACCTTACATAAAGAGAGCAAGACTTGTAACCCTAGCCCAAAATCCCTCCTCCTCTTCCACTGATATTGTCTCAATTCTAAAACCTAACCCGAGATAAAAAGGATCTCACTTGTCTTCTTCTTTGACTTCAATCTAATAAGGTAAAATAAGATTTGTTCCCCCTTTCATTTAGCTTATTTCTTTAGTTATTTTGATGTATAAAAATAGATTATGTTTTGATTTAATTTGTGTATTAAGATTTGATTTCTGTAATAATGAAGTATTTGACTGTGCTTTTGGGAAATCCAAAGTTTGTGATGAGTTTTGTGATGATAAGATAATACTATTGTTTAGGTTATATTTCTAGGGTTTTGTTGAATTTGGGAGATTTCAAGTCCAATTAGTTCTGATTTAGGTTTTTATTTATAGGGTTTTGTTTAATTTTCAGAAATATATGTGTTTTATGATTAAAGGTTGGATTTTTAATCACAGTATGGATAATCGCGATCTGAAGAGGATACACCTCCAGCTGAAATTAGGGAAACTGCTTCTGCTTTGGTTGAGTGTAGTCAACAAAGAGAATGAGTGAAGTAGGAAGAGAAAAATTGTTATGAGTTGTGCATGCTGTCCAAGTCTATTTAATCTTTTGAAGTCCCTAACTGAGTCATTTTGGTTATTAACACATCTCTTTATCGAAGCAAACTCAGTCAAGTGTTTTTGATTTGCTCAAACAAACCCAGAAAGGAGGAACCTAAAAGACCATCATGATGCAGTAAGGCCGTACGCAAATATTTGTTGCTTTTATTTGTTGGATTTCCTTAATCTTTCTTTGTTTTGTTTTTTTGCCTTGCCTCGAATTCGCAAGGTACAAATTATGAAATTAGGCTTGTAGCTGCACAATTATCACTTGTATTTCTACATTCTTTCTTGGTTTTTCTCTTCTAATCAGTATTTCAGTTCTCATGTCAGGAGAGTTCCACCGACGAGATGCAGATTGGAAACTTTGACACTGGTATACAGCCAAACAAAACAACCTGCAATGTATTAGCCTGTCTCCAGGATGTTTGGTAATTTTGAACGACGGGCGGACCAATTTTTATAACAGCTAAAAAATGTCACCAATAATCAAAATTATTCGTGACGGTTGACCAACCGTCACAAATGAACCAAAACCGCCACAAATAACATCTGTGACCCCAATAGTAACGACGGATTGTCTCCCGTCACAAATGTGTATTTGCGACGGTCTTTTAGCTATTAGACGGTTTTCTTCTATTTGTGACGGTTTCTAAACCGTCACTAAAAGTACACTTTTTTGTAGTGACATTTATATATTAAGGAATACAATCTTTTGTAAACCGTGGCTATAATGTTCATGAATTGATTCAATTTAATCAAAATCGATTTTGTTCCAATTGTGTCTTGTATACTTCTATGAGAATATAAAAAATTGAACATCTCCATAACTAGTTTCATTTGAGTCATTTGAACTAGTTGTGATTAAGATGAACAAGGTTGATATGAAAGTGTTCATATGGCTAGCTTCAGTTAACTATTGTTGAGCCAACCATGTGCACATGTTTGGGTACGGTTACTCATACCTAAATGAAGTCACATCTCATTTGTGTATAACAAGCTAAGTTCGATCTAACGGTTGAAAGATATTAGCTTGACTCTAATCAGGTTTTCATCTAATGGTGAATATTGAATGCTTTGTTACCAAGGTAGCATTGATTGCAAACCCTGATTTGAAGACTATATAAGGAGGAACTCTAGCAACCGGAAAACCTAATCCCCACACCTCCTGTGTGATTCTAGTTGCGACTAGAGTCGATTCTCCTTTAACCTAGGTTTTTCCTAAAACCATTATAGGTTAACGACTTAAAGACTTCATTGGGATTCTGAAGCCACACCCTACTATTTTCTCTGTAGTTGCGTGTTCTGGTCTTACTTTGTTCTATCGTGTTGAGCACTATCTTCGCTAAAATTTTCTTGAGA
Organism: Papaver somniferum; assembly: GCF_003573695.1. Classification (NCBI taxonomy): domain Eukaryota; kingdom Viridiplantae; phylum Streptophyta; class Magnoliopsida; order Ranunculales; family Papaveraceae; genus Papaver; species Papaver somniferum. Next base: position 43,128,580 of record NC_039364.1, read on the forward strand.
TTTATTCTCCGATAGGTAAGATAAAAAGTAGTCACAAACATCTTCGTCTCATCGTTTGTGATTCCACAATATCTTGTTTCGCTTCCATACGATTAAGATTATTGTGAGGTGATTGATATAACTAGGTTGTTCTCCAGAAATATAAGACTGGTGTATCAATTGGTTCCTGTTCACCTTGATTTACCAAAAGACGGAATAAAAACTCGTAGGTATTTCTGTGGGAGACAAATTTATCTATTCAATAGACTTCTGCGTGAAAGAGATTTTTTTATCAAGTCTTCGACTTTTGGTCGCAACAACTCTTAGTGTGGGTGAGATCAGCTAAGGGAATCACGTGCGCAGAATCCGGCCCGGTTCAACAGGCGTAAGGAACCTGACTGTACCTTAATCAGTGTGAGATTGGTTGGGGCTCAACTACATTCCAGTCCGAAATTAATTGGTAGTAGGCTAGAGTATGTAGGCTTAATACAGTGTGGTGTTCAAATCTGGACTAGGTCCCGGGGTTTTTCTGCATTTGTGGTTTCCTCGTTAACAAAATTTCTGGTGTTTGTGTTATTTCTTTTCCGCGTTATATTTTTATATAATTGAAATATCACAGGTTATGTGTAGTTTAATCAATCAGATAATCCAACCTTTGGTTGTTCATATAAATTGATTGACACTTAGATATTAGTCTTTGGTACCATCCAAGTTATTTCTCATATTAATCCGGCTCATAGATTTCTATTTGTTCAATTGTAGATTGATTTGAGAAATTGAGATATAACTCTTGGATGTATTTTCCTTGATTGATTATAACTGTCTAGTTGATTCTCTTGGAAATATATTGGAGTGAGTCCATACAGATTGACTAAACGAAATATTGGGTGTGGCTGTTAGACCCCCGGTTTTTCAAGCAGTAAACTACTTTATTTGTTACTATATTCTGAAATCCGTCAGTCCACCCACATTCATTCAGTTTATCCGCTCACCCGCGGATATCAAACATGTCGGGTAATGGACTAGATGCATATGCATTTCTAAAATCCATCATTTTAATGGATTAAACTCGAGTATATAATGGGCTTTAAGTTTTTTATTACTGAGAAGCTGTAAAAGTCTTTTTTTATTACTGAGAAGATGTAAAAATCTTTCTTTTTACTGCGGTAATAAATGAGATTTTGCAGATACATCTAATGGTAGCACGTTCATGCCACATAGAGGTGAAGTACTTGGTACCCAATGTTGTTGAGAACAATATGAACTAAGAAAACCGGAAGAAAAAAAATCAATTTGTTCTTTCTCGATCCCTTACCGGATAAAAAGGAATTGCAAAAGATGAATGATAGTTACCGACATCCGTCGGAGTTGATCAAAAGTTGGTAAAGTATGAGTTGATGCAACTCACCAAATGTTATTGGAGCATATCTAACTCGAATTCAAGTACATAAAGAGTCATATTCAGATGGTAAACCTCTACAATGTTAAGTTCATCATCACCAAGTTTAGAACAACAATCAACCAATTAATCTAGGATTTGTTTATTTTCATTGACGTAGGTTGAAATAGCATTGGAAACTATCATATGACTTTGCAATTGGGTACGCTGGTGAATCACATGAGTATTTGAATTAGAACAAAAACGTTCTTCAAGATCAGTCCATAGTGTTAGAGCATCATTCGTTCGAACTCACGAGTATGGTAGTTGGGTATCAGACATCACTAAATAACCCTCTAAAATTGAAGATTGACATATCCTATTTAATAACAATATTTAACATTCTATCTTATGAGACTGAGTCGTTTGATTTTAGTAGATTTAATATTGCAAAGAAAATTTCGCGTTCAAGCTTGTCTTGGTTAAACACTCAAAATATGATTCAACCAATGGATGTTCGTAAATCTTTAGCAATCTTAGTTAAGAACAATCTATGGTTAGCAAATTATTTTTGTTTCAGGTTGATCATTTGGAAATTTCCCAAGAAACGGTGCATATTGTCTATGTCTATTGGGAATGTTTCAAAATAATTATGTGAGGAAAAGATATGCTTGAAGATAGGTAAACATACATGTATGCTTTACCAAAGTTATTATGAATTCTATGAAACTATAGACATTCGCAAACCTGATTTGCAAACCCTTTACATCTGAGTCCGAGAATTAGGTAGGTTCACAAAACCGGTTTGCAAACCCCTATCATCTGACTTTCGTGAATTGCCCAGGTTTATAAACCCGATTTGCGAACCCTTGTAGTTTGACTTTCTCGAAATGCCAAGGTTTGCAAACTGGCTGGTTTGCAAACCCTTGTGGTTTGACTTGGCGAACTGCCAGAGGTTTGCAAACCCGGTTTACAAACATGTTTAGTTCAAGTATTAGCAAAAGTAGATCACGAATTGCTTTATATGCTTATGTTCGATTTTGCTACATTTCTCATAGACACTTTCAAGACAACTTTATTCAAAAAATCACTTTTTGGTTGTGGATGATTGATTAGTCTTGACTGTTATTGAACACCACTATGTGCATGTAAGTTCATAGGATATTGTGCCTCTATAAACCATCATTGTGCATATTATTCTATGTAATTTGAATGCGGAATTCTCACATGCTTATATGATTTCCTAATAATAATTTCACCTAATCTGAGAAAGTGTTTGTTTGAACCTCAAGCAATCTTAGCTTGAATTCAAAGTTATCTAGAGCCTTGAAAATACATAAATAGAGACTCTTGCAAATTGATTTCTCAATCCCTAGAACTCTTACGTCCTAGTTTATATGATAAAGTCGTCCCTTTAATAAACAAAATAAAATAGACATACAAACACTGAAAGATCTCGAGAAATTGATATATATGAGTTTAATTCAACAACAGAAGAATGAACGAGAAGTGAAACATTTAGGGTTTATCTACGATGATACCATAGTGGAATGAGGTAGAAAGAATTTCCTCGATGATTCAAAATAGATTATATACTGCAATTTAAGCAAGAATTACACCTGAGACAAACAACACAAACATAAACTACCCAATGGATATTAGACACACTTACAATAGAATAACAAAAATATATAAAGGAAATGCAAAATAAGAACTGAGTTGTTATTCTATCAACAATCACACTTTACAAATTAATAATCCTAATTTTGAAAGTAATAACCGTAACATAAACACTCATGGAACTGAAGCAAGAAGTTCTAATACCGAGCTTGATCGTATGTAGCAACACATGCACCTTATGAACAAACATTGTTCCATTGGTAAACTATTAGCTAAGCTTTTGAGCGGGTCGATTGAAACTAATAATGCATGATACAATTCGAAAGAATTAATGAATATTGTGTTTACAACCTCTAAATATCTTCAAACCCGTAGATTTTCATCCATGTTTAAATTAATTCCAATATCCTTCCACAATTCAAACATATTATTTTTTACCATAATATCATAAAAATTCCACCATACACCATCATATCAGCATAAACAACATCGCATAATCATCTTCATTAAAATCATCAACATTATCATTATCATCATAATAATTTTTATTCTCATAATAAATTACCACTTCTTCGTCATCGTATGTTCTTACACAAAAATTTGCATGCCTCTATTTTGGTTTGTCAGAACAAACAGTGATAACACTGCAGTAGATTTTTGTCTTTGAAGTAATCGGTAGTATGGTTTATCCTTTTGCATATTTGACATGATTGAGAATAAGGACTTTTACCGTTTTCTCTAGTCATAGAGATTTCTCTTCATATGCTTCCAATTTATATTACTTGTTCTTTGCTTATGTGCTTGAAGAGACCCAATTAGTTCATTTAAAGAATAAATAGATAAATCTTTGAATTCTTTGATAACAACTACTACATGTTCGAATTTATAAGAAGAAAATGTGATACCATTTTTACGATCTTTTGATCTGAAAGTATTTTATCATTGGACCTGATTCCATTTACATTTTTCGCAACTTTGTCGAAAAATATTTGCACTGATTTATTTTTCCCGGGTAAAAAATTTCAAACTCACGGCGGAGAGTATGCAACATCACAATAATCAATTTATTAGTACTTTCAAATTTGTCCTTGCAACGCTGTCCATGCTTCATTTGCTATTTTGCAATTTGAATATTTGGTAAACTTGATTCATCCAAGCCTTTTTGTCTGAATGACAAAACTTTGGAATCTTTCTTCGTTTTATCTACACTCATTCCATTGAGTTGCGGTTAGCCTTTCATTTGGGTTTACTTCATCATAATCATTATCTTCCAATTAATTCCCACGAATTTGGAGAGATGAAACTAGTTCCCAATTTGATAGAACAACATTTGAGGTTAATTGTCACCTTTGATTAATAACCCCAAATAAAAATGTGTGGTTGCGGAAGTGTGCCATTAGTTGTCATCTCCACATGATCTTCTGGCTCTTAATGCCAAATGTAGGAAATATTTTATAAAATAATATATAAGTGTTTAATCAAAAAATTAAACCAAACAGACTTGCGGGGAAAAAAATAGTTAAACGTATTTATTCGTATCATTTATCAAAATCAACCTGCTTTATATCTATCTTACAAAAAAAAATGGTTTTTGTAAAATCCGATGGTTATGGATTAATTTTGTTAGGTGATCAACGGCTTCTATTGCTATGGAAATGTTAGAAGAGTGAAGGATATAAATCGTGGCTCCGAATGCACCGTTCTTCTACGCCATCATCAACGTCCCATATTCAACTTCTCCTCCTTTAATTTCCATCTGTTACGCCTCTCAAATCTAAGCTACCATTACTAGGGTTTTATTGAGCTAATTCTGCTCCGATTGTTCGTCCGTAACAGGAGAAATCATTATTACCTGGATTCATACCTGAATAATTAAATAAATTGCTCATATGTTACCAAAATAAAAGATACCCATTATCGACTACATAAATCAGGTTGGATTAGAACTGCAAAAGGTATTTCCGTCATCGTCGAGAAATCCAGTTTGAAGCACGGAAGGTTGCCAATTTCTTTGTTAATCTACGTTTCTTTTTCTGACTTCTTATAAATTTTTGTAAGTCCGATTATAAATTTTGTTCTCCACAACTGGAATTACTCTAAATCCCAAAATGGTACGTGTTTTAGATTGGTATTGGAACGTTTTGATATTTGAATCTTGATTTTTTGTGGGGTTTAAATTGTTTTTTTATTTGTTGTGTTGAATGTGGATTATGACTTTTTCTACAGTAGAAGGTATTAATAACATCGTTGCTAGAGATCTACTTCACTTTCTAAACAAGATTTTGTGGACTATGATACATCTTACAACCAAAGATGTAATGGAGGTCTTATGTATTATGGGTTCCAGTTTATTTTTAAGAAGGATGGAATCGATGAAGATGATCCATACAAGGCTAAAGACGGCAAATGTAATGTGAACAACCAAAGTCAGTATCTAATGTGTATAAATTAGTACGTGACACACAAATGTATGTGGATCAAATTGAAAATACTTTGTTTACTTGGAATTTGAATTCGTCAATATTGTTCTCTCTTGATTATTGAAGTGCCATGGGAGACAAATTTATTTTATCCATTGATGTTGTCGTCTTTAAACTGTCCTATGGTGTCGTCTACTACCTTACGAATTATCAGCATGTCCTATGGTGTGATGGTTCGTACATTATAATTTGGGCTTTATTGATCATCAGTCTGTTTTTGAATCTTATAGATCACATGTTTTGATTTGTACATAATCTGACACATCATATCCTAATTTCTTTTGGTGTCGTGATGGATTGTTGGTATGACTGACTTATCGTACACAAAAACTGGCTTATCTTTGTACGGATTTGGTGCCATGAGAGAGTAGAATATATAGTTTTAATTTAAGTGCATCCTTATTGGAGCTTATTTTGTATTTCTTGATTTAAAAAAAAGCTATACAGATCTGACGGGGTGTAGACCAGTTAGGAAGTTTCAATAGTTTGATAGAAGCTATTCAAACATTTGTTTTATCATATCCATATTATAGATCTATTATGATCATTGTTCTATAATTTTCACACCAATTAAGTTTAATACTTTATTGAAATGAGCAAAACTATGATATTATGTGAAAAATAATCCACCATAATTTGCACGCCAGTTTTCGCACAGTAATGTTATCGGCGTTTTTATCCACTCCGTGGTCGAACCCGTTGATTTGGAGGCATATAGATGGAGATGTTTTTAGCAATAGAAATGGTTCCACAATAAGCTTTTTTAAAATTAATTGTGATTTCTCTTTGGTTTGGGAAAACTTAGAATTTAAGTTATGGTTAAGTTAGTGTACACGACTATCGGACTCATTGGTTAAGTTTGCACTCTGTAATATTTTTTTATAGGTTCCAAGATAATCTATCTTTTTGTTGTATTCCTTTCGTCGGTGCCTGGTTCAAACATCTAGGAAGGAAAAATATGAAGTTGGAGAGCGATATATAGATATACTTAGTTTCATCACCCAGCTTGCTTGCTAGTTAGAATCCTTTTCTTTTATCATTGGGCTTATTCCATAAAACATATTATTGAAAATTGTTTTTTTGCAGGTCTTTTAGTAAGTAAAAGCCTGGATCAGATTACGGAACTGGGTGCATTGAGGTGATTCTTAGAGAGCAGAAGTGGCATAGTGTTGATTTGTTCCATCCAGCTTCTTTGATGCAATGGTAAGGTTATCTGGACATTAATATATAATTTGTGGTGTGTCGATGTAAAAACACTAACATTTGCTAAAACATCCTTGCCGACATAACATGTAATACACTCATTTTGAATTTTATTTTGATTGTTTCATTCGATGTAAAAACACTAACATTTGCTAAAAAATCCTTGCCGACATAACATGTAATACGCTCATTTTGAATTTCATTTTGATTGTTTCATGCATGTAATAGGACATTTATCGATCGTAAAGGGGGTTCCGAAGAGGCAAGGTTTAATAATTGCAAGATAAAGACAATTAATAAAATATAAAATGGTTTACTATAGGCTATGCCAACAGTCTCACATTGCTGATGTTACTCATATTCTTCAGTGGTCCCTTACTTTAGCATGCTTTTCCGGGTCATTGTTAGCATTATATAGTACGTATTACAGTTGTTTTGTAATTAACATTTGGGAATCATACTGATTAGTTGTTTTGTAATTAACATTTGGATCGTTATCTTAAAGGCATCTGCCGTTTCGTTAGTTGAATTGCTTGGTTTCAATATAGGTTATTATCCTCTCAAATGATTCATTGTTCTCAAGGTTCCAGTCTGATAATGATCCTTCTAATTATACTATTGCTATCGATAATTAGACTCATGTAATTCATTGCAGTTATGCCTTCATTGATGAAGACCTTGAACAAACCTATCCTCATTGTAGCACATGGAAAAGGTGTGGATCTGTACAGTTCGTTGATATATAATGTTTTTTCCTCCATTTTTTAATAGGTATATTCAGTAAAAGATGATGGTCCTTTAAATTTGCATGCAGTAGTTTTTGTTGATGGGATACGACATTGGTCGAAATGAAAATTCGTTGATGGTGTTGCTTTTTTGGCGCTCACGGTAGATGGCTTCAACATTTACACTAAACGTGGTATATTATACGAAAAATTATCTGTAGGTATGTCATTATATAGAAAAAAATAGAATAACATAATGTATTTTAACCTGTATTATTCTTTTGGATTAATATCTCAATCTGCTATCATTTAAATGCAAGTTGGCAAATCGAGCCTTAAGTGTTCGTGTTTCTCCGGTTTGTAATATGTTGATATGCTTAAGCAGGGGGACTTCTTTTTTCTTCCTATCTACAAGTTTTGGTACCCTTCGGTGATTTTAGTGACTTATTTTATTTTATTTTTTGTATGCTTATATTCTTTGAAACTAATTTCATCCCGATGTTATGGTTGCTGATTTGCCATTTAGAGATTCGATTTGCATTTTTAATTTGCGTCTTCAAGCTTCAACAATCAGTGAATTAATTATGCGCTATCTTAATTTCCGACACAGATTGAAGGACTATTTTAATGTAACATGCTCATATAGAAATCATCTCTGAGAAACAGTGCCATATAAAGTGTAATGGTGGACATAAGCCCAGTATTTGTATTGTTTTTTCTTGGTATCGAACTCTACATCAAAATTGAGTAAAGTGGCAAGCACGGAAGAGCGTATTAACAACCCAATATAAAGTAGTAAAAACAAGTGTATGTAAGAAAGACGATTGTGCCTCATTTTTATTGTGAAAAAAAAAAGTGAACATTACCCTTTTGTATGAGTTAATAACTTCCTATTTTACAGTAACACCAACACGATCCCAGGCCATTACGGCACGGATCATATTCTAGTAGGCTAACGAAAATAAACCCTAAAAATCTTAAAAAAAATATTAAAACTAATTAAGTTTTTATATACTCACTAATTATGAACATGCAAATAACCTCCTAAAGACTAGGCATACAATTGGACTAAATTTAAAAACATTCAAAATTCAAAAATTATCTAAACCTTGAAATATTTTAAATTTCAAATTATCCTCATAAACTGATTGACCATGTTTTAATTAATTCTGACATCGACATCACCTGTGAGCATCTTTAGTAGCTGAAATTTAAAGAAAACCCTAATAAGTAGTATAGTTTTCTATTGGAGAATAAATCCAAACTGCGCCTCCTCGGTCTGTTTAGAGAAAAAGCAAACCCTAACCTTTATTAATATTTGTATGTTGTCTGATTAAAATCCATTGATTTGTGCTTGTCTATTCAAAGAAAATCAACATTCTCAAGTGGAGTACCCAGAAACTTCAAATGAACGCATTGAGACTACTGACGATCACCCAAAGGACACATCTGAAGAATACAAGTATGATGAGAGTCATTTGAATAAACTAGAGTTGCAATATGCAGCAGCTAAACAAGATTACACGGAGAAGTACAAAGAATTCATGGATGCCAAAGAGGGTAAGATGAAGGAAACAAATGTTGACAACTACAACATTTTAGCTGAGGAACGGACGAGGGCCCTATGCAAGTGAGTTCGGGTTCATGGCGAACTTAGAGAAGAATGGGAATTCGTAAATGCAGCTAGGTTCATAATGGGATCACATGTTCCTCCACCTAAGGATTAGAGGGGGAGCGGGCTTGGAAAGCTGTTGAGGGATTGCAAGGCACTGGCGGTTGGTCAGCTGTAGGATCAAGGCTATATCACTATCACTGGAGTTTCTATGTTTAATTAGTAGAACTGGAAAAATTAGTACGAGTATGAAGTATTTTTTGGTTTATTTTTTTGATTACGAAAAGTGATTCCTTAGCAGACTTTATAGTCTATTGTTTTGCCAGTATCAATTGCACAATCCCATCATTAATAACATACCGGTTAAGCGAATTTTTTTTTAAAGGATCTCTACCATTATGGTGCTAGAAGTTGACTTCCTTGCCGTTTTTTACTATGATCATCCTCTCGTACATAGACTCCCTTAACCAAACTTCCTCCCAGCATGTCGCTATTTGATGATGTCCAATCTTGCCTTCAAATAACGTACAAGAATTACAATAAGGATAACTTAGTGCAAGTCCAATGGACAAGTTTTTTTTTCCATTTGTCGTGCCATAAGAATGGGAAATTCATATTTCCCACTATGATAATTGGACATGTTAACCTAGTGGAACCCAAATTTCACTTATTTGCCAACTATCTTTGTTCTTCAAAGAGTAGTCTTTTAGTATCTGAAACACACATGGGTTGATAAACAAAAGATAATATATCTTACTAGTTCACCATGGTTAAGTGTGAATTGGAAAGTCCTGAATGTTCGAAATCATTTTCAGTTTGTTTCAACCCCGATGCATGTAGATTAAAGTGAAACAATGATTTTCGTTCAATTGCCAGACAACTGGAGGAAAATACATGCATATATCACCATCTATGAAATGAATTAAATATACACGTTAAGTTAATATATTTGTATAAATTTGAAGAACAATAATTACCGATGAGAATAAATATTTCCTTTACTACTGCTTGGAATGAATTTGAGTAAATCTTTTTAGCACATAACAAAAACCAATTTACTGAAAATAAAAGTGTGTAAAGAAACCAATTTATAGAGAGAATATACATATTATTTTGTATTATGTGTGATACCACATGTATCACAGAATACAGAATATGTAACTCACATTTATATGTGATATTGAATTTGAAATTATTGAGTAATACATATTACTTTGTGAACTTCTAATTAAATGAAAAAAATGCAAGTCTATTCATTCATACCACAGGGGAAGGCTGACATGGAGAGGTTGGTCATATAAGCTGCAAAAAAATACAAGTCGAGAGATTCAGAATACAAGAATAAAGTAAATTCAAGGTAATCTTTCGAGAATTACACATATAACATTAGGAACATGACCAATAATATCGGAGGAAAGTTAGCATTAGATGCTAAGAAGAAAATTGAGGATGCAGTAAACAGTGTCATTCAATGGTTGGATAACAACGAACTAGGTACCATAAATGATATTTGTGAAAATATGAATCAGATGAAAATTGTATGCAACCTATCTTAATTCAGATGCATAAGCTGAGTGGAACTGGTGTTGAAATCAAAGTCGAAGAAGTCGATTAATGTGGGGTTTGTTTTCTACAGTTAGTTCGTCCAAGTTATCGTCTCAACACTCTTGAAATTTTATTTACTTCTTTTTTAATGATATCATTAGTAGTCAGGATTTGTCCAGACAAAGATAAATCAAGGGCCGTGGTTCCTCATACCACCCCTTACATCTCGCATTATCGCATGCCGTTTCTTTTTTATTCCCCGATGGTTCTTATAATCCACAGCAACTTTCAATCTTAGTGAGAAAACCAAAAAAAAAAAAGAACGAAGATTTATCTTTCTATCTTCTCCAACTCGAAGCAGCATCCATGCCATGGTTCTGAGACCCTGCTCATGTTCGAGTACCGAAAAAAGAGGGGCTCAAACCCTAGAAACAAAAAATCTCAGAAGAATTAATGAATCGAACCCCTTTTGTGTGCTCTTGGTTTCAGTTTCAATTTGATAGTGTTGATTAGAATGATTGAATTTTGTTTCTTTGATCGACTTCACTTTCGTCAGAACTCTTCCGGTAATATCAAATACAATCTCTCTGCACTGGATCATTTTTTCGAACAGAAATGACAATGTCAGCGTGTTTCCTCAACTCATCCTTTTTGTTCCTTGGAATTTCAATCTATAGCAAGTTAGCAACTATGTTAATCTCTACTTTATTAGGATTATAACTACGAATTAGCCAGTTTTTACCATGAGAAATCTCTATATCCAGTTTCTAAATTAGGATTACTCAATATTGAAATTTTGTTGTCCTGATTCGATAAATACTGTTTTGTTGCAGGTTGTGGATTTCTTTGAGTCAGGGAAGTTGGTGCATATTCGATTCTCTTTTTATTTCAAAGTTAGGATTTGTATCGTTTTTATTTAATTTTGTGTTTGATTTGTTTCTGATTTTTTTGTTTGTGTCAAACTAACATCCTACAGGGGTTTCTCTTTGTTTTGTTTATGAATTTTACACAATTTAGCTCTTTCTGAATACCGACTTGGGGTTTTGATCGAACCTTTTTTTTTTGAGATCTAACTTTTTTGTTAAGTCTGTATAACTGTAGATTCTGCAATTTCAATGGAGAGCTCATTAATGACAAGTATTTCAGGATTATACAACCTAAATATTGAAATGTACTACATACTTTCAGTTCTTTGCGGTAATACAAACAGATTCGAACATATATATTCTTTTTGTCGATTTAAGAAATTATATTTAGTTTCACATGGTTTGCTGAATACTAATAATGCACAATTGCTACAACCGAAGGGAGAAAATGCATATAATATTGTGATTCATAATACAGTTTCACCGTCAGGAATCTGCTCCAGGAATTCTTTGTATGTGTAACTTTATACCATTTAAGGACTCTCTTATGGCTTTCATTTCTCATTTTCTACGTACCAATTGAAAGCGTTAGCTTTTACATTGCAATAAATTAGTTAAGGTATCCACAATCTTTTGTTTACAATTTCATATACGCATATTGACTATTGTTCTCCTGGAACAGTTTTCCAAATGCAGCAATATGATGCTCTCAGACCACTTGAAATTTATAAGAGGGCAGTGAATCAGGTAAGTACCTTTTGCTGATGAGATTGCAACCTAATATTTGAGAAATGTTTCACGAGTCAAAAAATGTTGTGGACATTTATTTTTTTGTTTTCATTTTGTAGATCGTGCACACTAGGTTTTCGTTTTATCTTATTTTATCTTATTGATACTAATAATTGAGACAAAGTCAAACCACGTTGGGATTTCAGCAGACGATCAATGAATATGGCATTGAGCCGTCATCAACTTAATTCATGATAACTAAAAACATAGTAGTCTTTCGGATGAACTAGAGCTATAAAAATTTAGGTGTTGATTTGGTAAATAGCTAGATTGATTAAAGCTTTGGTGAATTCTCTATGTTTCTGTTTCGTTCTTGCAGAGATCTTTTTTTCTTTTCTTAAAAGCAGATTATGGGTTTTTTAGAGAACTGCAAATATACATGGTATACAAGAGGGAAATGCTTGGAAAAAAATCGAGGAAAACTGTAAAAAAAATTAACAAGTATCAATTCCACCCATGACGTTACAAGTGAGAAGGCTTTTCAGGATTGACGCTTTGGTGTTTTTCCTTTGTCTTGATGTCACTTTACTCTTGGACCTAGGTAGAGGGCTTTACACCCATGGTGTACTACAAAGCACAGTTTAGTTAAGTTTGCCTATGTAAGTGGTGGTCAGGATTTGTCTTTGGCAAAGATAAGTCCATGGCCGTGGTTGTCCAGACCGCACCCATTTTCGCACATGTGCCTTAGCTTTTAGGGAGAAGAATGAGTAACCATGGGCGCTCGATCGTTCTCTACAGCTGCCCCAAATCCTCTACCTTCGAATTCTTCGTCTTCCTGCCTTACATCTTGAAATGTGGAACACGCAGGTTCCATTTTGTTAGTCATGCGGATGTTCACCACGATTTTGATCTTTGGTTTAGTTCTCAACTCAATAAGAATTTCAAAACTCAAGTTAGTTCTCAGATCCTTCGGTACTACAAAACTCAAATTACGGGTATGATTTTGCCAGTCTGGGTTCTCTGATTTCCTGAAAATTCTAAATTTTGTTCGTTATCTGTAATTAGATTTGATCTAGATTCATTAAATTTGATTTTCACAGCAAAAATTGGGAAGGAGAAGAGAGGTAGAAAGAGAACTAAGAGGCGAAACTATTTGGTTCGTCTTCCGAACACTTCAGAAAACCAGGAAATGGAAAATGATCAGATATTTCTGGTCAATCTGATTTCTCTAACTGCTTTAAGAGTTTTAAAGTCGAATAATTTTAGGTATCGAGTTTGATATAAATTTTGGGTTTTCCTTTTGTTGGTGTATTTTTTTTCAATTCTTACTTCTGTTACTTTTTTAATAGTTTTGTAGATAGATCAGATGAAAGTTCTTATTGTTTTTCTTATGTTTGATGTTATGGGACGTTGAAGTAATGGAGCATTTAGAAAAGTATAACCAGTGGGAGGTACAAGGTGATAGAAAAGGAGCCTGCCAAAAAAAAATATATATGAGAAAGGTAATTGATTTCAACTCTATGAGTTTGGTAACCGGTGATGGAGTTGTTGAGAATTTTTATTTTTAGAGTCTCATGAATTAGAGATTTTGATACGACTGATCTGTTTTCAAAGTTGGTTAATCGGAACATTTTTATTTTGTTCACCTCTGGATGATTGTTATACCCTTTTGGATTATTTAGACTACAATCGATGGATAATAGCTATGGCAAAGGAATGTGAAGGAATTGATTAGTGTCTTTCCTGTTAGTGACACTGCAGAAGGGATTGGTGTCTATTATTTCAGTATTATCTAAAGGTCTTATTTTGTTTTTCATTTGACGTTCACCAGCCTCAATAACTTTACAACTAAATGTTTGATATTCTGACTGAATGAAAACAAATATCATTGAAGGTGTTGCAACTGTTTCTGGGAAAAGAGGCACCAATCTCTTTTGGCAACTTCAGATACTCATAAGCTAGATGGGAATATGTGTGTGTGTGTGTGTGTGTGTGTGTGTGTGTGTGTGTGTGTGTGTGTGTGTGTGTGTGTGTGTGTGTGGTTTGTAGTTCTTTTTATGATATTTGTCTTTTTTTGAGATATGTTGATAATCGAAATGATCCATCAGGGGATGTTAAGTCGATTTAGAAGTATCTTACATTTGGATATTTTTTTAAGGTTCTGGCATGAGATCTCAGTTTTTTAGTGTTGGTCTTGAATTTGTGTAATTGCGATGCATCATACCATTTGCCTATTCTGTCAAAAACAACAAAAAATGGCTTTATTATAATGAGGATGTTTTCTTATTGGATCTTATTTGGGGATTTGGGTTTTCTCTTATTGGCATGACAGTTTTAATAACTGAAACTTGCATCAGTTGCGAGTGCTTATATTTGTGACCGATGCTGTCAAGGCTGTACGCACAAGCATAAGATCTGAAAGAATTGTTTGTTGCTCTTAGTTAGATCCTGTTTGCATTGTGCTTACTAAAATTCCAGATTTTACAAACAATCTTTATTCTGGAATATTAATCCATGTCTTCTCTTATCAAATTAGCCTTAATCCTTACAATTAATCCATGACTTTTCTTATCATTCAGCCTTAATCCTTACAAGTTCTGTAGTCTCAAGGTGTTGTTTGTTCGTTGCAGCCATATGGATTTGATGGTGGTAAATCTGAGAGAGGAAACTTACTTAAAAGGGTAGGCATGCGAGTGGCAAACCATGTTAGATATGTCAAAAATCAACTTTATTGGTCTATTTCATAAATTCTCATACAGGGAAAACAATTTTGCTGGATAAGTATACGGTTTACCATTATACGAGTGGCAGACCATGTTTGGATAACTTAGGTTATATAAAGAGCAGTCTAGATTTTTTTTATTTTATTTTTTATTTTTTTGTAGAAGATAAATTAATGGCTGTGGTTGACTCCATGAAATACATTTTACACCCATATTTTTACGGACTTGCCTTATAATTTCTGACACCTTCATTTTCGATGGACGAATATGAATGCGTTTCCTTTATTGAGTTTTTGGATGTTCTTCCCTGCTAACTAGATCAACCTCTGTCACTTCTCCCCGGCATTTTTAGATTAAATTTTCTCTTTCTCTGGATTCGTCATAGACCCAAATGTGTGCAAGTAATCTATCTCTATCTTCTCTCTTTCTGTACTGATCTTTATTACGATAAAATAAGACTGATATTTGGGTTAGATTTTGGGAGAATTCATAGTGTCTTCAACCTGACTTCAGTGGATTGAATATTTGATAATTGCTTCTGGGTTGATAATTGCAGGGGTTGTGTATATAAATGATATTGCTGATGACTACTTCACTGACTGTTTCAAAGGGTAATCTTGGTCATCCAAGAATCTAGCTTCTTTGTCTTGGTACTTCCTTTTTTTTTTTTTCTTTTCTTGAGTGTATGTCATACTATGTATAGAGTTATACACAATTAACTTTGTCTGGGAAGCATTGAGTACTCCTATTTATGTGCATCGGTTTTGTTCTTCCAAGTTCCAACTACACAGTTGGCAGCTAGATTTATATGGACTCATCCTGCATTACCTTATTCTATTCTGTGTCATGGAGCGCATGCAAATCTATATATAACCAAAGATTGGTAGCTGCTGGTAGGCTTTTGGATTAATACCATTTCTCTTTAGGAAACCTAGCACCGTTTAAAGGCAGCAGTGGTAGACACTTTGAAATGAGATTATTTTTTTTTTGGTTGGTGGAAATATGAAGTGAACTGATTTTATGTAATTGTATACTTAGTTATTGAAGGTGGGCTTGAACTTGACTGCTTGAGAGATGAATGCAACATCTTAAAGGAAATATATATCATGTACGTGGAAAGAAAGGAAAATTAAAACCAAACCTTTTTTTGTTTCTTCACGGGTTTTCATTGTTTATCGGCTTTCACCAAGTTTTATTTCATGTTATCGTCTTTGAATTTACTAGGAGTAGCTTTTATATATCTATATAGGATACATGGTTAATTTTCCTTCACCTTTGCATGACATATCAAGGTATAAATTTGATTTGCTTACGAATGAATGAAACCTTACTAGGAAAAACAAGAACTTGCCTTATTAAATATTTCAGGGATTTGCTAAATGTCTATAGTTCTGATTTGCTGGTCGGAGCAGGAATTAGGTGTAAGATCGATATGTCTTGTTGGTTAAACTTCAACATAGAAGTCACTAACAAGCTGGTTAGGACAAGATTAGGAAATTGATGTAATTCTATGGGAATTAGAAGTCATCTAGTTCTAAGAAAAGGAAAGACATGTAATAAGGTAATATGACTAGGAAAAGGAATTCATAGTTCTATATATATATATGATCACCAAAGTTGTGGTTGATCATATGAGCAAGATTAGAGCTTGTGTTTAGTTTTGAGAGATTTTCTAAACATCAATAAAGAGAGTTGTCTTTATATAAGCTAAGTTTCATCTTGCAGTTGCCATTAATTGGTATCAGAGCTTGTTTCCGAGCCATGGAAAACGAAACCACCATTGTGGGTGCAAAACAGTTCACGCCACAATCAATACAAGTTCCAATCCTCAACGCCACAAACTACACAGTATGGGCCATGAGAATGAAGGTACTGATGAAAATCCACAAAGTTTGGGAAACAATTGATCCTGGTACATTGGACCCAGACAAAAACAATGTTGCCATTGGATTACTCTTTCAAGCAATACCAGAATGTCTTGTTCTACAAGTTGGTGAACAGGAAACTTCAAAGAAAATTTGGGATGCAATAAAGGCACGTAATCTCGGAGCTGATCGAGTTAAAGAAGCCCGTCTGCAAACCTTAATGTCTGAATTTGAAAGAGTGAAGATGAAAGACACTGATACTATTGATAGCTTTGCAGGAAAGCTATCAGAGATAGCCTCAAAAGCTGCGTCACTTGGACAATCCATTGATGAAGATAAACTAGTAAAGAAGTTTCTCAATAGTTTACCAAGATCCAAGTATATTCATATCATAGCCTCTCTCGAACAAGTCTTAGATTTAAAGAAGACTAGCTATGAAGATATAATTGGAAGATTGAAAGCATATGAAGAAAGAATCCTTGATGAAGAAAACAATGGAGAAACTCAAGGAAAACTCTTGTACACAAACTCTTACCAACAAAACTCTGCGACAAGAGGAAGAGGTCGTGGAAGAGGTGGTAGAGGAAACAGAGGCCGAGGAAGGGGAGGAAGGTTTAACTCACAAGATAGAACAACAAGTCAGAATGATCAAAACCAAGGGAAAGAAAAGAAGGATAGATCAAACATTTTTTGTTACAGATATGATAAACCAGGACACTTCTCCTCTGTATGCCCTGAAAGAATACAAAAGATGGAAGAAACAAACAAGAATGAAACAAGGGAAGCAGATACAACTCTTTTCATGCACGAAGTTGTCTTCTTAAACGAAGGGAAACTAATACCAAAGAACTACGAATCAAAGGATGGAGAAGAAGGAATCTGGTATTTAGATAATGGAGCCAGCAATCACATGACTGGTAAGAGACACTACTTTTCTGAACTCAATGAGAAAATCAAAGGACAAGTGAAGTTTGGGGATGGATCTTCTGTAGAAATTGAAGGGAAAGGATCAATTCTATTTCAGAGCAAGACCGGAGAACAAAAGCTTGTCACAAACATCTACTTCATCTCAAACTTACAAAGCAACATTCTAAGTTTAGGACAAGCTACAGAAGTTGGATGTGATGTTAGAATGCGACAAGATTATCTAACAGTTCGTGACCCAAGTGGAAGACTTTTAGTTAGAGTCTCACGCTCACAGAATAGACTCTACAAGATAAGTCTCATGATCGGAAGGCCATTGTGTCTGAATATGAGACTGGAAGATCAGACATGGAAGTGGCACGCAAGGTTCGGACACATAAGTTTCAGAACCTTAAAGGAAATGTCTCAGAACAAGATGGTTCGAGGACTACCACAGATAAATGATGAAGCAAAGATCTGTGAATCATGTTTAGTTGGGAAACAAACGCGCCAAGGTTTCCCAAAAGCAACAATATTCAGAGCCTCAAAGCCATTAGAGCTTCTTCATGCTGATTTATGTGGTCCTATTACACCACAACAAAACGGAGTGGTGGAGAGGAGAAACAGGACTCTAATGGAGATGACAAGAAGTTCTTTAAAGGCTATGCAGGTACCTAATTATCTATGGGGAGAAGCTGTACGACACTCCACATACCTAATAAACAGGATACCTATGAAAGCTCTGAAAGACATGACTCCATATGAAAGCTTGTGAAAGAGAAAACCAAACATAAATCATTTAAGAGTGTTTGGTTGCAAAGTATACGCAAAAGTTGATTCTGCAACTCTTAAGAAACTGGATGATCGATCTCAGACTCTTGTGAATCTAGGAATTGAGCCTGGATCCAAAGCTTACAGATTATTCAATCCAACAACGAAAAGAGTGATAGTGAGTCGAGATGTGGTATTCGATGAAAAAGCAAACTGAAACTGGAAAGAAACTAATGATGGACCAAGTAGGGATCCAGGAATGTTTCACATGAGATGGGGTCAAGTAATGGATGAAGTCAAAGGACCCATAATCATCAATACCAATGGAAACAATGATGTTAATCAAGAAGAAGAATAACGAAGAAGAAGAAGAAGAGGAGGAGGAGGAGGAGGAGATCGATGAAATAACTCAACCCATTCCACTGCGAAAATCAACAAGACAGATACAAAAGCCACATTATCTGGAGGATTATGTTCTTCAAGCTGCAGAAGAATGTGAGATAATGCTACTTTCTGTTAATGATGAACCAAGGAATTTTCAGGAAGCAAAGGTCTCGACTAAATGGACACAAGCATGTAGAGAAGAAATTATTTCAATCAACAGAAACAAGACTTGGTTTCTAGTTGATAAGCCAGGTGGGGTAAAAGTGATTGGTCATAAGTGGATCTTCAAAATAAAACGGAATGCTGATGGTACTGTCAACAAATATAAGGCAAGACTTGTAGCTAAGGGATACGTTCAAGAATCAGGCATAGACTTTGATGAAGTTTTCGCACCAGTTGCTAGACTAGAGACAATTCGTCTCTTAATAGCAGAAGCAGCATCAAACTCATTGGAAATTCACCACTTAGACGTTAAGACAGCATTCTTACATGGTGAATTGCGAGAAGATGTGTATGTTGAACAACCAGAAGGTTGTGAAGTAAAAGGACAAGAGCATAAGGTTTATAAGTTATCAAAAGCTCTATATGGTCTAAGACAATCTCCTCGAGCCTGGAATACAAAGTTAGATCAAATCTTAAGAGAAATCAGATTTGTTAAGTGCTCTAAAGAAACATCAGTATACAGAAGAGAAGAAAAGGGAACGCTTCTTGTGATTGCAGTCTATGTAGATGATCTATTTTTGACTGGCAACTCCCTTAAGGTGATCAATGAGTTCAAGAGAGAAATGTCATCAAAGTTTGAGATGTCAGACCTCGGAAAACTCACTTATTACCTTGGCATAGAAGTCCATCAAGGAGTAGATGGGATTCAGATTAAACAAGAAGCTTATGCAAGGAGAATTCTGAAAGAAGCAGGATTTGAAAATTGTAATCCAACTAAGATACCAATGGAGTTTGGACTTAAAGTTTCAAAGGCACAAGAAGAAGCTGAGATTGATCCAACGAGTTATAGAAGAAATGTTGGATGCCTTAGATACTTGTTACACACAAGACCAGACTTGGCTTTCTCTGTGGGAGTAGCAAGCCGTTATATGCAGAGTCCATGCAAGTCTCATGGTGATGTAATAAAGCAGATATTGAGATATCTAAGAGGAACAATCAGCTGTGGATTGAAGTATGGTCGAGGAGGATCAAAAGGAATTGTTGGGTATAGTGACAGCAGTCATAATATTGACCAAGATGATGGAAAAAGTACAACTGGTCATATATTTTATCTAGGAGAAGCACTTATTACATGGTGTTCACAGAAGCAAGACACTGTAGCCCTCTCATCCTGTGAAGCTGAGTTTATGGCTGCAACAGAAGCAGCTAAACAATCAATATGGCTTCAAGAACTGTTGGGTGAAATCAAAGGAAGAGAACCTAAAAAAGTTCTCATCAAGATTGATAATAAGTCTGCAATTGCACTCACTAAAAATCCAGTGTTTCATGGGAAGACTAAACACATTCACAAAAGGTATCATTTCATACGAGAATGTATCGAGAAGGAGGTCATTAACGTAGAACACATACCTGGAACTCAGCAGAAAGCAGATATATTGACAAAGGCATTAGCTCGGATCAAGTTTGAAGAAATGAGACAACTGATTGGAGTACAAGATATGTCACGGGTAAGGTTGAAGCTTAACGGGGAGAATGTTGGTTAAACTTCAACATAGAAGTCACTAACAAGCTGGTTAGGACAAGATTAGGAAATTGATGTAATCCTAAGGGAATTAGAAGTCATCTAGTTCTAAGAAAAGGAAAGACATGTAATAAGGTAATAGGACTAGGAAAAGGAATTCATAGTTCTATATATATATGATCACCAAAGTTGTGGTTGATCATATGAGCAAGATTAGAGCTTGTGTTTAGTTTTGAGAGATTTTCTAAACATCAATAAAGAGAGTTGTCTTTATATAAGCTAAGTTTCATCTTGCAGTTGCCATTATGTCTAAGGATTCATATTTTGATTAATAATTTCTGGGTAAGGTTCTAATTTTCTTAGAATCCACTTGAGTTGCGTAGAACCTCTTGGAAGTCCTTGAGGGTTAAAACTTTCTTTTATCCAGTTAGTTTATACATCAAAATGGCCATGGCCGTCATAAGTATATATGTAGATCCTCTTATGCACTAAAAAATTTCAACTTATCTTGGATATGGAATTTTCTTGAGTTTATTTTTGTGTACTGGTAAACTAAGAATAGAAGCAACACGACCTCTTTAATGTTCAATTAATTTATTCAAGTTGTTGAACTCTGGGTTTCCATCTATCAGGACTTTTGGGTTTAAATAGGTGAGATTTTTTACCCATTTCTCCTTTCTATTTGTTTAAACTTTAGATTACAACAATGGTTGAGTTTTAGGGGTGATTGTATTTTGTTGTTTTCTGGATTATGAAAATTTAACTATCCCATAGACTTGCAGATTTTAAATTCATAAAAGCGACACAAAAAACAATGATTAAACCATTAGTGATGAAGTTCTTCTGGAAGCTAATATGGTAAGCTAATTCAGACTCATGGTGTTGCAAGTTCATGTCTATCTAATTTGTTTACCTTTTTATGTTGTTGTGTGAAGCCTATGTCGTTTCGTGTAGTCATCAGTGAGGTACTGGCACTGCTATATGTTTGCATTGAATCTTCCGGTTTCTCATATATTTGGCTCCCATGGAACAGAACCATCTTTATAGACGTTGCAGCACAAAGAAAGAAAGTTTTACAAAATAAAGGACATGTGCTTCGTGTTGGTACAACCTACGGTTTACGATACACAGAGAGAGATTGGAGTGCAATCACTTGTGACCCTTTTAGAGGTCAACTTTGTGAAGTAGTCCTTGGCTATATTGTAGTTTATATATGCCTGGCATCATTCCGGTTGATTACGTGTCTACCAATGATTTAATATCAACGTTGTAATTAAATTTTGGAGTTCTAATTCTTCTGCTTATTCAAGTGTTCACTATATTTTCCTGTGATAAGTTGCAGTTAGTCCTATGCGATTACACAAGAATTATAAGCCTGAGAGAGTGTGGTTAGAAGGTGGATTACAGACTATTTTTGTTCGTATATCATTATATCAATGACATCGTATACATGTCAAGGGCATAAATACTTATTGTATGAAATTCAACTCAGGGGAGGAGGGAATGACCTGGTAAAACTGTACAAAGTAATACCGAGAGTCAGAGTTATTTAAAGACAGGAAGTGTGAGAATGTTTATTACTATATAAACAAACAACAAATACATTGTGCATTTAAAGGGCCGTAACTGTAAAAAAGAGATGCTGATGAACATTGTCATATGTTGTCCGCTCGCTTTCGTTGGTGATCTCAGAGGAAAACCAATCACACCAGTTTAATTTTTCTTTTTTCCTTTTGGGGAGAAATCTCAGTTCAATTTCCCCAGAGGCATATGAATGATTACGGGGATGAGAGTCAAAACAAAGTAAAGTCATGAATATATCTTCGTAAATAACAATGTGCGACGCATGAAAGTGAATTCGTTTATTTCGTAAATTTCCCTTCTTACTGATTACACTAGAGCAAGCATCCACTTAAGCCCTAGATTTTAAAAAATGCCTAGAATATAGTATATTTTTTTGGAATTTGTTGGAGAGAATAAAAACCTTAGTTGTTTACCGAGAAGATAAAATATGAGCAAATCTATGTGGCAGAAAGACTGAGGTTTAGCCGCACTGCATAAAAAAGTTCGATTCGTTGTATTTGATCCCTGCAAATTAGACAGAACGTTCCAGATTAAAACATGTATATATCTTCTTTGGCCATTATTGCTACTAGGATATTAGAAGCCAGTGAAAAAACCCCTCATTTATAATTTGTTGGGATCAATGGTTATATCTGTTGTTTCTTGAGATATGTCATCATGTTTTTAGCAATATGGTACAGTTTAGCTGCGCTGACACAAGTTGGATGATATCGTATAGGTATGTGTTGTAGGTATTGTATGACCAACTTTGCAAGGTAAGTATATGGTTTTACAAATCGATTACTTAACAAAAACATGATTGAATTGATATGATTTTAGAAAGTAACCAACATCAAGGCCCGTGCCGTTACGGTACGGGTCAAGGCCTAGTCATTTAATATTTGACAAACTTTTGGTTAATAGTTAGGCTATAGGTTTTCATCTTTTGCTAATCAAGCTTGATGCATATCATGGGCCCAAATCTATTTTTAACTTCAAAAAATTACGACTTTGACATTTTATCTTATTATGATACAAACAATTCACCCTTTAAAGAATATTTATTCGAATTTATTTATTAGTGATTCATTTTTTTACAAAAATGTTTCGACAGTTTTAGACAACAAACCTCGACACTGGAGGGCAAAAAACTTCTAATGTTACTGCTCTGTTATGCAAGTCGTGAACCAGACTGTGCCTCACTTAGAATATTTTGATGGAAATAATTTTACTCATTGGCAAGAAATGACCAATTTTTTTATCACAATCAGATTGTTGTACATTTTTGAAGATGGTTTGGAGGAAATTCTTGCTACAACTCCACAAGTCAATCCCGAATTGAAGGTCAAATGAAAGAAACATAAAAATAATTACTTTATACATCGTGGTCACATTCTGAATGCAATGGCGATTAATGTGTACGATGCCCATCAAAGCTAAGAGACGCCAAAGGAATTGTGGACTGCGCTTGATAACAAGAACAAAATTTCTGAAACGAGTAACAAGAATTTTCATATCTGCAACTTCATAGACTTTAAGATGGTTAATGGTAAGTCAATTATCGGTGTGGTTAATGAACTTTTACTTATAGTTAATCATTTTAGGGGTGCCGAGATTGATCTAGTATCTTTACAAAATTTCTGAAACGAGTAACAAGAATTTTCATATCTGCAACTTCATAGACTTTAAGATGGTTAATGGTAAGTCAATTATCGGTGTGGTTAATGAACTTTTACTTATAGTTAATCATTTTAGGGGTGCCGAGATTGATCTAGTATCTTTATAAATTCGTTGTTGGCGCTATCACCTCTCGTCTTCCCCCTTCCTGGGACGATTACAAGAAGAAACTCAAGCCTGATGAAACTGACTATGATTTTAAAGGTTTATAACGTCATCTTCGAATGAAAAAGGAATCCCGTAAACAATGAGTTTTCCACTAATAATTCGCATGATATGAACTTAGAGCATCCACTGTCACAACCAAATATGCTAAAAAAATCACTTGGTTAGCGAGCGAGCATACAAAGTGCGTCCAAAATAGAGCGTGATTTTTAACTGACCTGATGTACGCTCATAAATTGTTTTTCGACTTGTGAAAGTCAAGCAGTCATAAGTCAATTTGGAAATATTATTTCAGAACCACTACTAGAAACAAAAAAGTTAACTTTTCGGGACAAATTAATTTTGCTTCTGACTTCTGCTTCTGGAAAAGCAAAATATTCTGCTTCTAATATCCAAATACGCTATAAATCTAAAAGCCAAACATTCCTTAGGTAGTCTCACTCGGTAACGACACTTAAGAGTTATTATCTCACAAAAATAATCATGAAACCGAAACCTAATAGAAAAATAACAAAAATTTCCACTATTTCATCATTTTTTCTCGCATAATGGGGCAAAAAGTGCATCCACGACATGGACTCTAACATAGTTTCGTGTTGACGGTGATACACGTTATGTATTCCTCTGACCATACCCCACCACGACTTTTTTTTTCTTTTGATAAACAAGGAACTTTTTCATTAATGGGATTTCAAGGTTACAATGAGATTAAGATCGAAAATAAGAGAATACAAAGTAACAAGAACATACCGTAAGAGTACAATACCGAGAAAATACGACAAGGGAAAGAGAAGGATTACCGGAGTAAGACAAATACAAGTATGAATAAGATCCGATTAAATCGTAAGAAGGATGGTTTTTCTCGGAATTAAATTCCAACCATTTAGTTTGTTTTTCTTCTTTAGAAAGAAATGCTCCCAAAGTAGGAGTGATTTGATCAAATCTCTTGTAAATAGTGATGAAGCTTCCGTCGTCAAAAAGACCACCGATGAGATTTCGTCGCCGGATAAGTTGATGATGAAGATTCCGATGAAGAGTTCGTCGGAGACAACAAAGATGAAGATTTCTTCGTTGGAGAGCATCACTATTGATCTTATAACCCAACTAAATAACCAAAAATCGCCATTAAAGCAAAGATAAACCTCAAAAGAGTAGATAAAACCACCAAAACGGTGTAGATAAGTAGAAAACATAATAAAAAACTAAACTAGTCTATTAACTAACCTAGAAAGCAAGGAATAGTGAAGAAATCTGCTCAGATCTAGTCCAAAAATGGACTAGATCTGAGCAGAGAAGGGTTGTTTTTGATGGTTTTGTTGGAGAAGAAGAAGGAGGAGAGAGAGCGTTTTATACCCCACCACGACTTGGACTCTAAGAGCTAGCACTATGGAGGGGTTCATCCCCTCCCTATCCCTCAAAAACTCAAAATCTCATGTGCTATGGTCTTCGAAATCCCTATTCATGTAGGGATATTCACCCCTTTCCCTACATGGAGGATTACATCTGATCCCGCTTGTAGGGAAGGGAAACCACACGGCTACTGAGTAGCCGTATAAATTTACGCTTTACAGATACTGAGTAGTTGTATTACCATTGATACGGATACTCGGTAGCCGTAGCTTTTTACACGGCTACTCCGTAGCCGTTTCAGAAAAAATATTTGCTTGACCTTTTCTCGTTTACACCTCTCTCACACCCGATCCTAACCATCCATCATTAATAACGGCTCTATCTTCTCCACCGTCGGATCCCAACGGTTATTTTTTCAAAATTCTCTATAAATACCACTCTAATTCTCTACTCAAACCACACCAAATGAATTGATATCTTATTTTTCTTCTTCCTATATCAATTGATTTCTTATTTCTCTTCTTTTTACTATACCTCTTTGATTTTCAAAACGGTTAATAATTTTGTTCAATAGGAAGAGATTGATCTTACTATTGCATTTATTAATGTGAGTATGGATGAAATTGTGGGTTCGGCACAAAAAACCGATATGTTTTGGATACGTATTCACCAAATTTTTGTCCAACGCAACGACAATCCATATGAAAGAGATTGGTCAGCCTTAAAAACCAAGATGAAGTATATAAAAAAAGATGTCGGAGAATTCGTGTCCATTCTTAACGTTATATATCGTCAAACCAAAAGCGGTGCGAGCCACGAAGATTTGGTAAGTTCTATTAATTTGTTAAGTTTTTCAATATATTTGGTGTTAATAGTAATAAAATTAATGTTTGTTACATAAATTTTCAGACAAAAGATGGTCGGAAGCAATTTCAGGAACAAACAGGACAACCATTCAAGTATGATGCATGTTATGAATTTTTTAGAGAAAAGGTCCCTGGATATAATCATGAACTCACTTTTAGCCAAAACAGTGAGTTGTTTAATAATCATCGTAACTTTGTATCACACAAAGATGGTACTGAAGTTCTTCCTAATAGAGAGACTCGTTGGAAATACAAGGAGAATGCACGTCCTATAGGAGCCAAAAAAGCCAAAATGCTATGAAGACAAAAGAAGGATCGTGATCAAGGTATATTTAGAGATGGTGATGAGGGAACATCTTCGGTTAAGATGGAAGAAGATAGGATATATCAACAAATTGCTAGTATTTTGGAGTATCTTAAGGAAACACGATCAAGGAAGGAAAAAATGAAAATGGAACAAGAATCCCAATACCAAACAATTTGGGAGTATACTCAACAACCGAGTTATCAGATGGAAGAACAACTCAATTTGCAAAAGCTTCATCAACATAATAATCAAATGCATCAACAACAAATGCATTTAGATCAAGACAATGCAATAATGTCTATGGACCTTAGTCGATTATCTCCCAACGAAAAAAGATATTATCGACGCAAGCAAAAGGAGATCTTGAAGGGGATGAATATAATAAGCATTGAAGGTTCAAAAGATGACGATGTAATCCATCTCTAGTTGTTTTAGTTTAGTTTTTTAATTTGTAATGTAGGTTTAAATTAAAAGTGTTGTCCTAAATTTGTAGTTAGTATTGTTGTTATCTAAATTTTAAAAGTGTTGTCTAAATTAATTTAAATTGTTCTTTGAATTAATAAAAGGTTTGAATGTGTTGTAACGAAATGATTTTTATATTCAAATTAATAACTTCATTATCACTTCATTAAACTAATGTTCATTAATAACGTACAAAAGAAATTACAACAGATCATTCGATTAAAATTAATAACTTCATTATCACTTCATTAAGCGGGTATCGCTCTTCCCTCGTTTCTTAACGTGGTGCACAATAGGTCTGAATACATTACATGTTATTATTTTTCTTGGTGTGAGATTCAACGATCAATGCCACTTCGATATGATAAAACGGTTCTCCTCTCCAGGCTTTATATGCATCTTGTGCAGCGGACCTGTCCCTTCTGTACCTATGGAAAAACTCATTGTACTTGATGCATAATTTCCTAACATGATGTGTCCTTGAACAAATGTGGGATGGTTCATAATTAAAGCGTGGTTGTTTGCCCGTCGGTCTAACGAAAGGACCCCTTCCAATATTAATCCAAAATACAGTATGATCATTAGGATCTTCTGAAAAATCATCCTTCAGAAGGTAAAAGTTTCTAATCCATTCTGTCTCTTCTTCAACATCCTTTAACCTTGCCCTCGGTTGCATTTGTTCTTGACCTCGTTTCTGTGCCTTGAGCTTTTCTTCGTATTCTGTCGCAGCCGATGATGAATCTTTGGGTTCTTTAGTGGATTTTTGTTTGCTTAATACTTCATCCATCTTATTAATAAATTTGGTAGGTGATGAAGACGTTGTTGCTTTCGTAGTAGCTTGATCTCCTCTTTTGCATATCTCTTTTTCCATTGCAACAATTGATTGGGTGGTTTGCTTGCATCTTCTAAAAATTTCTTCGACTGAGTTGGTAGTTGTTGATTGATTTGCCATTGAATATATGTTTAGGTTTGATTTACACCTCAAAGATTTTACTGCAAAGAATAATGGGTAGATTGATGCTGGAAATAAGAATGGGTTATCTTCCTTATATAAGAATCGTTCCCAACGGCTATATTTCTTGGAACTCGTGTCCAACGGCTCTATTTCTTAGAACTGGTGTCCAACGGCTCTATTTCTTACAAATCGTGTCCAACGGCTATATATTTCTTTTTATCAATATAGAACATTTTTCTAACCAACATAAATCTCAATTCATTCTCAAATATAAACCTCAATCATGTATTCAAACAGTTCGAGTAGAAATGGAAAACAAATAGTATGTGTGGAAGCAAAAGAGGTTTGTCCATGTTATTTCATGGATAATCATAATCTGCTTCAATGCCCATGGCTATATAAAAAATGTCCACAACGAGGTTGCACTGGCACTAGGAAGGTAAAAGAATCGATACCGGAGAAGATAAGGTATTTGGAATGTGAGTACGCTAAATGTATGGGAGAAGCACAATGTTTGGAGGATGCAATGAAAGATGCAATCAAACAAGAAAAAGTTGACGAACTCTGCAAGAACTTCAAACTAAAAGGAAAGGTGGAGTTTGAATGCACTAAGGGGATTCCCTGTGAAACTGAGGGTTGTAATTTCTTTATGGAAATGCACCGGTCAAGTGAAAAGAAAACATATGGAAAACGTTACTGGAAATGCCTTGTCTGTGAAACGGTGGCATGGGCTGAATAAGTGTTGTTACAATTTAGTTTAATCAAGAGTTTGAATATCAATTGATGTAATGTGCTTTTTTATAATTAGTATGTGTTATTGTAAGAGTTTAAATGTGATCAACATGATGTAACGTGCTTCTACAATAAATAATAATACTTATTTTAATATTCATATGATTAACGATTACATTAAGCATGAGGATTTACAGAGAGATATACCCACAAAATCTATTATTATTAAAATTCTTTACTCTTTATCTGATGATTCAGAGGATGAATCTTTACTCTGCCCCAATCCGTATCCCGATGTTCATGCTCGATAATCATGTTGTGTAAAATAAGACAACATTTCATAATAAGGTTCAAGTTAGATTGATGCCAATACTTACATGGAGATCCGAAAATTCTGAATTTACCCTGGAGAACTCCAAAAGCACGCTCGACATCCTTTCTTTTAGCCATTTGATACTTGTTGAATCTCACATAGTCGGGAATGTCCAATGTCTGAGAGAAAGCTTGTACAATTGTAGTCAACTTTGGATAGATACCATCGGCTAAGAAATAACCCATTTTGTAGTGGTGACCATTGATGACATAATTGCATGGAGGTGCTACACCCTTTAGCATGTTATCAAAAAGAGGAGAGTGTGCCAACACATTCAAATCGTTGTTTGATCCAGGCATTCCAAAAAAAATATGCCAAAACCACAAATCGTATGATGCCACCGCCTCTAATACCAAACTACTCTCTTTATCTTTACCCCGGTAAGTTCCTTGCAAAGCTACCGGACAATTCTTCCATGGACATTGCATACAATCAACACTACCAAGCATTCAAAGAAAACCTCGGTCTGCATTCTCTTGTAGGAACCTCTGAACATCTTCAGGAGTGGGTTCACGCAAATATCTTTCTCCAAAAGTCATGCAAACGGTGTGGCAAAATCTTTTTAGATACTTGTATATTTTGGTGGCACCCATACGAGTGTAATCATCAACACTATCAGCTGGCGTACTTTGCATAAACATTTCATCACGACAACTAATTTCATATGCCCCATAGTAACGGTTACATCTGGACGTTGTTGGCATTCTGGATCAACTTCAAGCAATTTTCCTAACAATTTCTCGAATAAGCATTCCCTCATGCCTATAAGTTGTTTGAATTTTCTTGAGGTATAACCAGTTCCAGGCGTAAAATAATCATTCATCATTTTGTCATCATGCCACACTCGATCACGCGTTATTACACTACGTGTCTGTACCTCCCTTGGTACAGGTTGTCTAATAATACGCAATTGTTCATCCAAACATAGTTGTGTAAACACTATCAAAGCTTTCTCTTTTTCATCACTAGAGGAATCCAAATAGATTCCATATTTAACTCTCACATAAGCACGCATTAGACTCATTATGCACCTTTGCAAACAACAAAAACAGTATCAATTTGTGTATACCATACATAAATACAAGTCAATCAATTTTCTACATTGATATTCTAGTTTTCAAACATTTCATTCAACATAAATCAAGAAACACAACAATGAATCATGGATTTTCACTAAATATATGTTTTAATTACATTATTGAATTGCATACTACATAGCTAACTAACCTAATATCTACAATTTCATCAAAATCAAATTAATTTGAAACCCTAACATTAGAATCACTCATCTTAGATGATTTTTTGGATTAAATTCGAAATTGAAGAATGGATTTGTTTCACCTTGGAGTAACGATCAAACCCTTTTAATTTAAGCCATTGAATCGCAATGAATCAATATGAAAATCGAAAGGGAGTAATAGGGGTTTGAAAGGGTTTTGAGAAGATGAAAAACTAGAAAAGAAGAATAAGTGGGAAGCCCGAACTTGCTTCTGTGAGTTAAACCTATAAAACGGCTACTGAGTAACCGTACCGTATAAGGAAGGGATAGCGAGCCCCATAGCAAGGTTGGCTTTCTTGTGCCATCCCTTCCCTACATGAGGGATAGGGAAGGGATGGAGTGCACCATAGTGCTATCTCTAACTAATAGAGTATTCTCAAGCCACTTCTCTGCTAACTGGGCCTAACTAATGATGCTGTCGTTTCCTAGTTTCCGAGTAATTTGGGCAAATTTAGTAATATATGGGGCTGAAATATCAAATCAGAGAGAAGATATAACGGTCTGGGGAGGACGGTCCGCTTTTGTTAGGGTGAAAACATTTTTAGAAAACTAAATGGGTGCAAGTTAGTTAACGTCTCATTTATTTTCACCGATTCGATAAAAAAAACATTCCACATCTCTCTCTCTTCAGCGATCTTGAGGAGTTCGATCAAATCTGTAAAACAAACATCCTGATTAGAATACACCATATATATAAGATGGGTTTGGTTTTTGGGTTTATAATGGGGACTCTAATTGGCATTGCATTGATTGCTGGTTGGTGTCATTTCATGCAGTATCGAAGCTCCAAACGTATTTCTAAGGTAAATTTTAACTCAAATGGCTTTCTTTTTTTTTTATTTGTAATTTTATAAATCATTTGTTCCTTAATTTTAGTCAGTAATTATGGTGTTGCAATTTTTCAATTTGCACTAGTACTAAATGTGCATGTTTGTATTTAGCAATGCCATTGCTAATGTAAATTTTCCATAGTCGGGGAATGTACTGGCTATGCTTCAACAATAGAGGTTAGGCAGAAGGAGTTTACTGCGAGTACTTATGAAAATTCACCTTTTTGCGCTGGCAGATCGTTTGGACTAATTCTTACAGGCAGTTGTGCGCCTTTATAATGGTTGTTATTTCTTACAGGCAGTTGACATTAAGCTTTTGAGTTCTCTTGGTAGAGAAGATTTAAGAAAAATCTGTGGTGATACTTTTCCTGCATGGATATCCTTCCCCGCATTCGAACAGGTTAATGTCATTTTTTTTTCTTACTGACTTTGCTTTCGGGATCAGTCTACTTTTCATGCTATATCTGAAGTGGTCTTAAATCCATTAAAGTCATTTGTTAACTTACGATTGGCTTAACAATCTTCGTTGATTTTCTCTGAGTTCTTAGTCTTTTGCTGTGTTGATTTTTTTTCCAGGTGAAATGGATGAACAAGCTACTGGGAAAAATATGGCCTTATGTTGCGGAAGTATGTTGCTTAATGTGTTTCCCATTATACACATACCTGATATGAACATTGCCTTAAAAATTTATCTTTTTATGTACTGTGATTTTGAGCTTAATAACTATACCAGGAATTTTGACCTGTTTTAATGTAAGTGTTATTCAGGCAGCAACACTGGTCATTAGAGAATCAGTTGAACTACTACTGGAAGAGTATCGACCTCCTGGAATAACTTCACTGAAATTTAGCAAACTTACTCTTGGAAATGTCGCACCCAAGATTGAAGGTATTGTTTCAGTCGAACCTTTAATTTAATCTAAAGCAAAGGTTAGGATTTTTAGGCACCATTATGATACCTCTGAAATACATCCATTATACAGAGAACTCGAATATAGCTAGGCCTAATCATTTTGGAATTTAGTTTTTTCAATGTAAAGAGTTAGCAAATTCAGCTGTCAGATTCACAGTAGATTGTATGTTTTCTGTTTTTATTCCTTTTACCCAAACTGAATGATTGAATTCAAATGTTGCAGGCATTCGTGTTCAAAGCCTTAAGAAAGGTCAAATCACTATGGACATTGACTTCCGCTGGGGTGGTGATCCAAATATCATTCTCGCTGTGGAAGCCGCACTTGTTGCTTCAATACCCATTCAAGTTGGTGAATCAAGTACCTTCAATATTTAGTTAATATTTAGATCTACATTTAAGAATTTAATGCTCTTCTGATTTACTCTTTCAGTATGGTGGCCAGTGCATTCATTCACTATTTTATTGTTCTCTCTTATAACTGCTGCTTTGGCAATTTTGATTATTGTATCGGTTGCAGTTTAAGGATCTCCAAATCTTCACTGTAATTCGAGTTATTTTTCAACTATCTGAAGAGATTCCCTGCATTTCTGCTTTTGTTGTTGCTCTACTTGCTGAGGTAATGTTATGCCTCGCACCATAAGACTCACGCTTAAAAGTATTCTCAGTTATTCAGATGGCTCTTTTGGTCTATTATTTGGAAAACTGTTCAACCTTGCACGCAAAAACATTTATACGACTATATACCTTTGAAGCACTTACAATAACTTGACTTACCAACAATAATGTATGCTCAAACAGCCGAAACCTAGAATTGATTATACGTTAAAAGCCGTGGGAGGAAGCGTAACAGCACTGCCTGGAATTTCTGATATGATCGACGTACGTCTCTTCCTCCCTCTCTTTCATATTCATGCTTCCGTTAATTTAAAATTCGCCTCCATGGGATGCTTACTGAGATACTAACCTTAAGTGAAACTAATAAATTTACTGATCCTGCTTCATGTTCTTGTGATAGGATACTGTCAACTCAATCATCACGGATATGCTGCAGTGGCCCCATAGGATTGTTGTCCCACTAGGTGGAGTAGATGTAGATGTAAGGTAATATTTATTAGTTCCTTCCCCTCTATTTTTTGTCGAAAGTGAACTGTTGAGGTTAACATGAATATTGCATTGCCCCTGAACTTGCTTGGGTTGGTTTTTGATTGTCTACTGAATTCAGGACTTCCTTATCAAATTATCACTCTTAAATTCTAATTTTGCAGTGAGTTAGAGCTAAAACCACAAGGAAAGCTTTCGGTGACTGTAATCAAGGCAAATGACTTGAAGAATGCAGAAATGATTGGAAAATCAGATCCTTATGCTGCTATATTTATTCGGCCTATTTTCAGATATAAAACAAAGACAATTGACAACAACCTCAATCCTGTCTGGAATCAATCATTTGAGCTCATCGCCGAAGACAAGGAAACACAATCACTTATTATTGAGGTTTTGATATATACCCTCAAGTTGCATCCCATTTTTATTGATAGTTATGAGCTGCTGTGCTTCTAGTTCCCATTCCTTTGATCAAACTTGTCCTTAAGATAGATATATAGAGTACTCAACCAATTTATGCACAGCTCGCGCGTATTTGATGACAGGTTTTTGATGAGGATGTAGGACAAGATCAACGACTGGGTATAGCGAAATTACCTCTAGTTGATTTAGAACCTGAAACTTCTAAAGAGATTTCTGTCAGACTATTGCCAGCACTTGACATGCTGAAGATCAAAGATAAAAAAAGATAGAGGAACTATAACGCTCAAGGTAATTCATTTTTGTTCTGAACTTTGTGGTTCGCTATATACCGAGGACACAGCACCTGAAATTTTATTTGTCAGGACAAAATCAGATTTCAGGCCCTCTGGTCTTTTTCTGTCATTTCTTCTCTCGATTTTCTTTTATCTCTCATTTCTGGAGTTCAAGGTATTATTGAGGTGAGCAAGACTTGCAGCGCAATTTTATTGTTATTTTTTGCTACAGATTTTTTATCATGAATTTAACAAGGAGGAACAGTTGGCTGCACTAGAAGAAGAGAAAAAAACATTAGAAGATAGGAAAAAACTGAAAGATCAAGGAATAATGGGGAGTACAATGGATGCAATAGATGGAACAGCGTCATTGGTTGGATCGGGAATTGGAATGGTGGGAAGCGGAGTTGGAGCTGGAGTTGGGATGGTAGGAAGCGGAGTTGGAGCTGGAGTTGGGATGGTAGGAAGTGGAATCGGTGCAGGAGCTGGATTAGTTGGGAGTGGGATTGGAGCCGGAGCTGGTGCAGTTGGAAGCGGGATTGGAGCTGGTGCTGGATCCGTTGCAAGTGGAATTGGCGCTGTTGGTAGTGGATTTAGCAAAGCAGGGAAGTTTGTAGGAAAAAGTATAATACCTGGACAATCAAGTGCTTCCAAAAGGGTTACTGGAAGTAATATTCAGCAAGTTCCTTCTACTACTACTACGCAAGAACAAGAAGGTCCAAAGCAAGCTTAATAATATTTGTTATTCGACCGGTATACACTAATCAAGAACGATGTCTTTGGCAAGTTCCATGTGAGGAAGTGATTTTTCTTGACAACAGTAATCCTCTTCAATAATTTTGATGTTCTAGAATAGAAGAAAGATCATTGTGAGTTGCATGTTTATCAATTATCATTGTTGATTTTGACAGTTCTTTTTACCGAGTGATTCATAAAGCAAAAATATCTGTAGCTTTTAAAGTTTAAACCAACCACGGGTTTGACTGAGGGAGCTTATACTTCTGCCCAGCGCCGCAGGTTCATTACTACACTATTCCTTAGACCTAGCAATAGATAAAGGAGCTTATAGGCTATTTTGTAGAAACATAATCTGTACAAAGCAAATTTGTGCACCCCCTCAAAAC
Organism: Papaver somniferum; assembly: GCF_003573695.1. Classification (NCBI taxonomy): domain Eukaryota; kingdom Viridiplantae; phylum Streptophyta; class Magnoliopsida; order Ranunculales; family Papaveraceae; genus Papaver; species Papaver somniferum. Next base: position 43,163,439 of record NC_039364.1, read on the forward strand.
CGGGGTGCACATTCCCAATCTTTCTGTAGGATGTTTTCTCTCTACTCATGAATTGCCACACAGAAATATTGCTGCAGAAATATAATACAGTTTTAGCAGTCACTTGGTGAACTTAAATTACAAAAATGCATCATATGATTTCCACTATTTAATTCACGAAGTTGAGATGTAAAGCCCAACATCAACAAAGTATCATTTAAATAATCAGATTTCCCGGTTCATAATCAACTAAAACATCATTATAATTGAGCTAAACTGCTTAGAGTGATGAGATAACAAAGACACATTTACAGTTTAAATAGCCTACACAATATGAGTATGTACATATTAATTTTCACTTATTTTGTTCTAAAGAAAGCTAAATATTGGATTTTACAGTTCAACAACCTCTTATACCTCTCTGACAACGGTAATTTCTCAGGAAGTACTAGTAAGGCAAGGCCAGGGACAGAGTTGCCAATCCCAGGATTGGTTAATTCATGACAAACTGCATACAGTTAAATCTTACGAATATACTTTACTAAATTGTAAATCCTTGGAGGAAATGAGAAGCTATATTTATATGCACTATTAAACTAGAATAGACAAAAGCATGGCATCACGCTGGAGAACAGGTACAGGTCATTTGGGTGACGGGTAATGGCTCCTCTTTTGAGAGTGGTACAGGTCACCCAGGTGATGTGAGTATCTGCAAATAATTTAATTTTCCCTCAGATATTAGCACTACGCTTTATGCTTAAGAAGAAAGTGAAAGCAATATGTGATGTGTGCTGACTCACCGATCTTCTAAGCTTTTCTCTCTACTTGTCGGTGGCTCGTGTATACTCCAAGATGGTTCTGCTACCTGTCAAAGAATTAGCGAGGGAGTAAGTGTTGAAAAGTGTCTTTGAGCATCTTATAATTCAACCAAGTACAAGTCTACAATCTATGATTTTTAAGTAAAAATTTCTCCACTTCACTGAGGTTTCAAATATTATAAAATTTGAAAATTCAGAGTGAAACCATTCCTAGAATGAATTATCAAATCTTTATGCAAAATTTCAATTGAAGTTTCAAGGCCTCAATGGCTCTTAGATGTTCTCTGCAACTCAATTGCAACCTTCGCATATGAGTTCAAGGAATCCAACTTAAGGATTCACTCACGTTCTGCATGCGAGTGTCAATCCTGGATCAGTTAGTGATCTTAACTGGGGGCACTCTAACACTCGCCTTGCTACTCTTGCTCCTATATCACTACTTCACGAATTAACCATAATGCTCCTTCAGAACCAAACTGTATCCATTAACAGGTCTTTGCTTCTCTAGAAATCGTAAACAAGACAAAATTCTGTCAACCTCCTTCCTCTTTCTCTTCGACTTGTTTATACATCCCCTTGAATATACACAGTATATCCTTCTCTTACAATATTTCTTAACCACGCAACGTAAGCTCCAAATGCTGATCATAGTGTAGTGTGAAAGACATTACTAGAATCACGTCAGTAAGAATATATATGGAGTCACTCCATCTTGATTGTAGGCAGTCTCGTATGCCTAACTTTTTTTTAAACTAGTAACTCTTGATTCAAATTTAAAATCCGCTGTTTCAATAGAAATAAGGTAAATTTAATGATCATACACTACATTCCATTAAATGTGTCCTACGTCAGAGTCTGGGTTAAAAGAGTATGCATCATGAAAGAGTGTCATAAAAATAAACTCATTTTAGCATAGGAATTCCCTTAAAAAATCATAGGCAAGACCTGGTTTGGCAGTTGAAATCATAATCATATGCAACAGCATCAAGACAGCACAAGCTTAATGCAATAAAATTATCAAGGATCATAAACACCACTCACTGATTGGTTAGGTCGCCGATTCCTTCTTCCAAGGACTTGTATGTACTCTTCATATGTCTGAGAATATAATAAAATCAAAGAATCAATTTTATAATGAAAACTGTAAACAGTCAAATAATGAAAGAAAACAATCAACATTGACAATGTTAGCATCCATATGGGTTCATAAATTATAAGAGGAAGGAATATGTTTATTCTTTAATGTACATTTTGATGCAAAAACATGCATGTTTCAAAGATAGTACACAAGTGTGCTTTTCGAGACAAAGAAACACGGCAAACAGACTCGTACTCGATATATACATACTGCACTTTCTTCTCATAGCATTAGAGTTACTGGAAGTCAACAGTTAATATGTTATCCATGTCAAATAGTGTGATGAGGTATCAGAATCCTATTCTGTTAACAGGTTTTAAATTTCTACAAAACGTTCTTCGCTTTATACCAAGGTATGGCTTTATAATGGAGATAGCATTGCCATACCATTTCAAGAAAATCATCCTCTGATAGCAAATCACCAAAGGCGCTGTTCTTGGACGATAGATTCCATTTATCAGGTAGAAAGAATGGATCCATGTTACGATGTAAATTAGTTGAACTTCCATGGGCTTGAGAATGCATCATGCCCAAAACTTTTGAAGCATCAAAGTTGTAACCTAAGTTATCCAGAGGCAATCTTCTAGGAGATCTACCATGCGCAACATGAAAACGGCTTGATTCAGCTAGCGTGACTTGTTGATATAATGAGGAAGGATGAAGCACAGTTGTTCTGGTCAATCGCATAGGTGATGGAGGAAGATTACCCATATATCTTTCATTTGGCGAACAAACTGGAGAGCTAATACAAGACCTTTTAAGGACTTCATCACCAGAAAATGTATTCCTGCATTGAAAGATACTAGGGTTTGTAGTAGACAACACACAGAAACAACCTAACCGCTAACGAACTGTGTTGTATGAGTACCTCATCAGCCTTCCATCGACATCCAGACTTTCATCGATAAGCCTGCAAAGAGCTTCCCCGATGTCTGGAGTTAACTCCTGGAAAACAGAAGTGACTAATGATCATGCTCATACTTCGCACTCATCAATGTACAAACAGAAAAGGCACTAAACAGTCAAGAGCACCTGGCAGTCTCTACTGATTTTGACGGGTTTGTAATCATTTAATGGATTCTTAAGATGAAGAGTCTTTTGGAAAGGCAGATTCTGCAATTGCAACCATTTAACTTTGAAAGTGCGACCCCAAGGTATAGTTCCGCCAGATGCTTCAGACCAGACATTTTCACGCCTCCAACCTATAGAAGACATCATTTGGGCATACCCTTGAAAGAAACCACTCATGTTGACACTAAATATGAGGATTACTCTACCAGAATTCTGCAAAGACGTGTAAGATGCTCTAAGAATCATCCCAAAAATAGGAATACAAAAAATCCTCCTTAGACTAGCTGGGATCTTACATCAAAAGCTTCCTCCAATATTGGTTCATTCATTACTTGAGTAGCCCAAATTCCTCTCTCAAGTGAAAGTTGAATATTTTGGTGGTTCAGACTTTTAATGATAAAATATCTTGTTCTAAACAATCTATTAGGTTTTACTGCACCCAACTTCCCCACACTTGTTCGAGTTTCCATTTCTTTTCCTGCTTTTAAGAGATAAGGGTCCTCGTGTTCTTTAGAGCTTGAGCTTCCTGAAAGTACAACACTAGCACTGTATTACATTTAAAAGGCCTATAATGCATCGCATACTCCAAATAAGGGGAAGCATTAGCATCAGCATTACACAAACCTTCGTGCACAATATATAATACAAGTAGTAAACAAACCATCAATGCATGACGAACACCAACCCGTGGTGTACTGTTTCAGTAGCATTAATGCGTGGATGTATGAAGTGATGAAAACCTCAAATTCAAGTTAGATGTAAAGTAAGATAAATACTCCAGATATCTAGGTTTATCGAAGTTTTGAAAGTTACTACAACTCTACAAGGCCTAACGACTGTATGCTTGGTTGAATATATTCATTATTAAAGCAGTGCGAGAAATGGTGTATTCCTGCAGACAGTGCGATCATTCTCGTCACTGTCAAGAATCACCTAGCACCCACTACATATGTTGAAGAAATCTTAGTTACAGGCGATGAACCAACTTACGCTTAACAAAAGGCGATAAAATAAAAACTGAAGCCAAGATAAAGCAAGCCTGATTTCCAAGCTAATTTTTACACTGGAGTGCAAGTAAGTTTAAATCTAGTTATGGCAATAAGGGACTCAAGTAGAACCACCATTTGAGAGATTAACATTCTTTCTTTATCTGCGTATCTCACTATTCAGTGATGTTAAGGAAAGATTTATTTCTAAGTCTCACCCAGATGTAGCATATGCATCAGGTGTGATAAATTGGTTTACATACTCACCATGCGCTTGTCGTTCAAATACAGTTTATCAGATTCTCTCTTATTTCAACAGTGACTAGTGAGATTTGTGGGTTCTCCAACAAAAACACTTGCTTACATAAGGATGGGGTCCATGCATAAATGTTGACTGGGTTAGACCTATTAGTAATTGTCATTTACATCTCTAGGTCGCGAAACTGCAGTTAGTGCTGCTATAATTACTCTTTCATTCTAAATACATTGGTGCTAATTAAGTTTACTTGGTCGAACACAGACAGTTTGTTGATCTCAGTGAGTGCAAGAATAGAGTTTCATGCAAGTGGTTTCCTAAGGCCGTCGAAGAACATTCTTTGTAATATATTCTTTTTCATTTGAGCACAATGAACATTGTGCGTAATATAAGGGCATGGATGTTCTTTTATATTACCTACTACTTACACAATCAAAGAACATACTTGGTTTCTAACCTTTTATGATTTACATTCTAACCTTTTATGATTCACATGGATGTTCTTTTATGTCTTCCATTCTAACCTTTCTTTTCCCCATTACGTTCTAGGATTTACATTTTATGATCTAACTAAATTGACTGAAGGATCCATTTCACAAACTATAGCAGCAGCTTGACAGAATAAGAAACAATATAGGGTTTAATTCATTTATTACCTTCATTATCACATTTTTGAACGACATATTTGCATTCAGTGAGGGGTGAATTGACCATGGATGCATTCCCGTTGGCAGCATTAGTTGATAAATCTTCAATAACATCCTACACAGATTTGTAAAAACTAAAAGAGATAAAACCAGTCTGGACTGGTAAATACTTTAAGTTACAAAAACATGGTAAGGGCCAATACATGATTATCTATTAAATGGAAATAGGGAACAAACTTAAATCTAGAACTCATATGGAAATCCAGACAAGTAATAAGAGAAGACATCAACGACAACATGCACCAACTAAGGAACAGAAAGATCAAAGAGAGCAAAATATCTATGGAACTCATGATTCCAAGACAAAATTTGCAAGGAGGATGTTTGTCACACATGACAACAACAAGAACATTAGGAAGAGTGCAAAACTAATTTAAGCGCAAACACACGAGCTTTTTAACCCAATTAAACAAGTTGCTACAACACATTCCTTAACTTACAAAGTAGTAATTAATAAGAAGAGAAGACATTAAGTAGTATCCATATCACTTAACTATCTCAAACAAAGAGCAATTGTAATCTAACTGCATACACTACACGCGAACAATAAAAAAGGAATGTGAGAGAACAAGTAACTTGGGGGGTAAGAGGTTGTAACTGTAACATGCATTCTTACATGCAAGTAGCAGGAATGAAACATAGAATACCAACCTAAGTCTACATTTGAAAGGAAATGTACCTTATCATCAGATCTCTCTGAGATGATTCTTCCCGGTGAAACCATCTTCTCGTAAGTTGCAACTGAATTTAAAAAAATATATATTTTTGTCAAAAATGTAGCTAAATGAGACCCCTTCATCAACTAAATACACTAAACCTTATACTTCTATGATCAGTTTTAATAATTATTATAAAATGATACTGGTTTGCAAATTATTCCATAACTATCCACCAAACCAACTTCAAAATATTAAATGAAGAAACGCATAGATATTACAACCGTGAATAGATTAACTTGGAGTAAACTAATTAAGACAAAGCATAAAAACAAAGCATTATATAAATTACAGAACAATTTATTTTGATGTACTGTAAAATTTCACATTCTTTGTGTCCAACCTTTGACAAGCCTAGGGATCATAGACTTGACTATCCACTACCGTAATCAGCGACGTCATAAATCGACAGGGATTCCAAGTTAAATATTGGAAGACTAGGTACTATAAACGACTAAAGTAGTGAAAAAATTTACCGGAAAGAAATTTGACAAAACCCTAATTAACCCTTTCAGATATGAGTTTGAGAGATAAAAAAAACCTACCAATTATTTTCGCTAATTTATTGTTTCCGAGACTATTATTAATACAAAATCTATGACGAAGTAAAAACACAGAAACACATAAACAAGGAATGTACCTTAGAAAGGGAGGATACAGAAGAGACCGAGTAGATTTTGTCTGTGTAAAAATGAAATTATGTCTGAAATTTGCCCTAGTTTTTTTTTTCTTTTTTTTTTTCCCTTTACTGTGGGTAATGTATCTGATAATTGATAAACCTCTCTCTCACATTTACCAAGAACGTACAAGAAGTGGGTGGTTTTGTAAGTAGAAATTCACATTTATTACCTATTATTATAAGCTTTTGCTCCGAGGACCCTTTATTATGCAAAGTTTGGTCGATGCTGCAAATATAAAAACATTCTTACGATTAGGACCAGTGATGATGAAGAATTTCGCCATCAGCACACCTATCCGATTTTTGATTTTTTTCACCAAATATTTCATTATTAACAATTTATATTTGTGATTTTTTAAACGGTCCGCGAGTTATAACCTCAAAGGTGTTACTATCCATCCACAAAAAACTCATCAAAACAAAAGTAACACAAAAACTCCAAAGAGTTTGATGAAACTAAATTTGAAATTTGGAGTTTTTTGTATCAATTTTGTTTAAGATGGAGTCTTAATGGATCCCAATATTTGAATGGGGTTTTTGTACCACAAATTTGGTCACCTTGGGTTTTTATGACTAGTTTTGTTTTTTAAATTAATAATTTATATTTGTGATTCTTAAATATTGGGAATTCAATTTTAATTAGAGTGAGTTAATTTGATATTTTTATTTTCTTTGTCAAGTAGTTAAAGACCGGCTCCACAGCTACGCATAGTAAGAATATCATCCCTCGTTACATAACTATAACTAGATGATTGCTGCCATGGTGGGACGGCCGATCCAAGAAATCGACGTGAAAGTATTATTTTTCCTGACACGGCGTGAAAGTATCATTTTTCCTGACACTGCGCGAAAGTATCGTTTTTCCTGATACGGGGTGAAAGTATCACTTTTCCTGAAACGAAAAATTAGACAATGCATATACCAAAATATGACTACATAATGTGTTATGCCTTGTGGTGGTTTGATTTTCGAAAATTGTGCCTAAAGTGAAAGTATCACTTTTCTTGAGACGGAGGGAGTACATCGTTTTATTAGTTGCAACGGACAATATGTTGATGCATAAACCAAAATATCCTCGCATTTTTAGGGGTGACCCCGAAAGAATTAGGGCGACTAATACGACAAAAAAAAGGTCACCCAAACCCAAAATGCAGCCACCCCTTATCCCCGATTTTTTGAAATGGCTAATATGCCCTTCATAATCGGTAGATATATAGGATAAATGGGTAGTTCACTTATGCAATCGGTAGAAATTAGTATAATCGATAGTTAATGTGTACATATGTAGTTTTAAAGTTTTGTTATTTTGAAATAAACTACAATCGGTAGATAATGTCTCACGTCTATCTACTGATTGTACAATCGGTTGGAAATTATTTTGTTATACTTTTGATTATTTGCGTTTTCGTAATCAGAGTTTCCTTCAACACATATAATTGATAGTAAATATTCTTTATTATTTATCGATTGGATGTGTTTTTCGAGGCACAACTAGTTTTTTTTTGAAAAAAAGTCGTTGGAGTTTAAATCTGTACAACGAAACTCATCTCTAACAACCAATTTGTACCAAACTCTCCACCTCTATTCAATTCAAATTTTAAAACATTCTTCATTTGAAGAAAAACATGGTTATTCTTTTTGCCCAAGAAAAAGATTGTGTTATTTATTGAGCATGGGTTGTGGTAACAACCCACGATCGTAATCACTCGCTTCACAAATCGGAATCCTAAGAACAGTTATGGAACCGTATTTTAATGGTATTTGAGGCGTTAGATGGTAATCGAATTGGAAGATCATCGGATGACATTAAGAGAAGAAAGAAAATGATCGATAAGGAGATTGACAAAATTGAAGATGAGGAACGATTTGTTAGGAACGCTTTTCCTTGGTGGACGTATGAAAGACGAGTAAGTATCTTAGTAACTCTGACTCAAATAAACATTAGTTAGTGTTAACTTATTACTCATTTGAAATTTCAGAGAAACCTTGTTGATCACTGGTATGCGTCCCTCTACGAGAAACGATTTGAACATGAAGGATGTTACAAAATCATTAAGGAAGTTATGATATGTTTTTAGACTTTTAAGTGATTGTGATAATATGGATGTAGGTGCTTTTAATCGTATTTGCAATGTTAATTGTTAGAGCATTGCTTGGTCGAACTCGCACGCGTTGCTATCTCAAGCTTGTTTTCCAAGTTTAATTTTCAAAACTATAAGTCTTGATTTCTAGTCTACTTAGAGCTATGTCTCGGATTAGGATAGAATGTGTAGTTGAGCTTTAGACTTCACGGCGTTCATCGATCGAAGACGAAGAACTACTAAGGGGAGCTTGTGGAACTTCATCAACAAAAGGTATGTGGAGACTTGAACTCATCTATCACTCAGAAGTCTATTTCTATTATATGTCTTATTGAGACAAAAGTCGTATAGCAATATAGACTTTACGTTATACACATTTGATATTTCAAGCTGAGTTTAACTCTCTTTCATATTTCACGAAATATGTGTTAATAAGCTTTCGCTTTAACCAAGTTCATTTTTTATTCTTGACGAAAGTCAAAAGATGATCATGTGAAAATCGCCTGGTAACATTTTACATGATATGTGAGAGACAGTCATTTGATGTAGACTCGGAATGTTTCGTATTGATCATTCGATCACTTGAAAATTGCTTTGAAGCTAATAGTGTGTGTGAGACAACTATTCTCATCTTCCAAGAATGTTTCAATGATTGAAATGGGAGTTTAGAACAATTAACCTTTGATTGGATAAAACGCTAAATGTTGCATGTGTATTCCAAGTCCTGGAATTTAGTATGCATACCCGCATGCGTACTGATTCAACAGTTGAAGTATGGGAACTATAGTACGCATATACGTAGGCATACTAATTCAATTGAGTTCGGTCATGAACGATATTATGCGTACCCGTTTTCATACTGGCGAACAAGACCAAGTACGGGAACTTAGGTATGCGTATCCGTTTGCATACCTGAGTGAGTTAAGTTCTAAAATCGGTTATGTATGTTTACATACTCATGATCAAATACATTTATATAATAAGGAATGCAATCTTTGCAAACCGTGGCTATAATGTTCATGAATTGATTCGAGTGAATCAAAACCAATTTTGCTTCAATTGTGTCTTGTATACTTATATGAGAATATAAACAATTGAACAACTCTATAACTAGTTTCATTTGAGTCATTTGAACTAGTTGTGATAAAGATGAACAAGGTTGATATGAAAGTGTTCATATGGCTAACTTCGGTTAACTATTGTTGAGCCAACCAAGTGTACACGTTCAGGTACGGTTACCCATATCTAAATGAAGGCACATTTCATTTGTGTATAACAAGCTAAGTCAATCTAACAGTTGAAAGATATTAGCTTAACTCTAATCAGGTTTTCATCTAACAATGAATATTGAATGCTTTGTTACCAAGGTAGCACTGATTGCAAACCCTGATTTGAAGACTATATAAGGGAGAACTCTAGTAACTGGGAAACCTAATCCCCACACTTTCTATGTGATACTAGTTGCGACTAGAGTCGATTCTCCGTTAACCTTGGTTTTTCCTAAAACCATTATAAGTTAACGACTTAAAGACTTCATTGGGATTATGAATCCAGGCCCAATTATGTTCTATGTAGTTGCGTGTTATGATCTTACTTTGTTCTATCGTATTGAATACTATCTTCTCTAAGATTTGCTCGAGATTTAATCTCCGATAGGTAAGATAAAAAGTAATCACAAAGCTCTTCATCTCATTCTTTGTGATTCTACAATATCTTGTTCCGCTACCATACGGTTAAGATTATTGTGAGGTGATTGATATTACTAGGTTGTTTTTCGGGAATATAAGTCCGGCGTATCAATTGGATCCTGTTCACCTTGATTTATCAAAAGACCGAACAAAAACTCGTAGGCATTTCTGTGGGAGAAAATTTTATATATTCAGTAGACTTTTCTGTGTGAGATAGATTTGTTTATCAAGTATTCGACTGTGGTTCGTATCAACTCTTAGTTGTGGGTGAGATCAGCTAAGGGAATCAAGTGCGTAGAGTCTTGTTGGGATTCAGATGCGTAAGGAACGCGATTGTACCTTAATCAGTGGGAGTTTGGTTAGGGCTCAACTACATTCCAGTCCGAAGTTAACTTGTAGTAGGCTAGAGTATGTAGCGGCTTAATACAGTATGGTACTGTGGTGTTCAAATCTGGACTAGGTCCCGAGGATTTTCTGCATTTGCGGTTTCCTCGTTAACAAAATTTCTGGTGTCTGTGTTAAAACGTTTCCGCATTATATTTTTATATAATTGAAATATCACAGGTTGTGCATAGTTCAATCAATTGGTGAATCCAACCTTTGGTTGTTGATTGAAATTGATTGACGCTTGGATATTGGTCTTTGGTACCATCCAAGTTATTTCTCTTATTAATCCGGGTCACAGATTTCTATCTATTCGACTGCAGATTGATTTGAGAAATTGAGATATAATTCTTGGATATATTTTCCTTGATTGAGTATGAGTCTGACTGGAGTTAGTCCATACATATTGCCTAAACAAAATATTGGGTGTGGTTGTTAGACCCCGCTTTTTCAATTGGTTTTAGAGCCGGCAAACACGATAAACCTTATAAGTTTGTGTTTGTTTGACTCTAAAGATTGTTCCTATGAGAAATCACTTTGGGAAACTTGTTCTGGGCATCTGTAATGCATACCAGAATTCCTCAAAGATTGTTCATAGTTTATTCTTCTCAAGACTGCTACTCTCTCAAGATAATCTCTCATCATCTAAGACGTTAGAAATCATAGATGATAGAAAACAATCTAAAGGAAAAATTAATGATTCCTTCAAAAAGGTTCGTTGCAGGAAACGTGTGAATAAAAGCTCAAGGATATGGAACCTCACTAGACTTCTTATTAATCTTTTGGAGGAATACTATCGTGATGGATCAATTGACAAAGATCTGTTTATGGCTTTTGAAAACGTTTTTAAATCTCTGGAACGATTGGTCTTGATTAAGGAAAAGGCTTGTACTGGTAAAAAAATTTGATTCTGTCATCCGTGACATACCTTCGAATTTTGGCAACAACTCAGTCAAAATCGATAAAAAGATTTTTACTGGTGGTGTTGCAAGTTCCAGTTATTGGAAAAAACCTTCCTTTAATCATAAGAAGAAGGAGTCAAAAATTTCAAATAACCATGAGTATCATCATTACTATGATTATACTTTTGGTACATTTCACAAATATCGACCGGAGAAGGTGCAAGAGGTTTCCTCTGCTCATCTTGCCTCTTGGTAACAAGATTGGCTCCACCCCATTTGTATATAACTTGAAGTGGGGCAAGTAACGGTCTGATTTATTTTGTATTAAGGGTTAATTTTTGAAATTGTCTTTTATTTTCTTTTTGAGGAAAAAACTCTCTCATTGGATTCCTCCCGCCCACCTGAGGTTAATTGATGTTGTGCAGTTGTGTACTTTGTTCGTTATCACACTGGTTTCTCTCCATGTGCAAACCTCTTGGTTCTAGTTTAAATTGGAATCCCATTTCCCTTTATGGGTTACCGAACCAGTATGGGTCCAGGCCCACTACCAGGTTATTTTAAGGGTTACGGTACGCGTACCCTTGTTCTTCATCTCTTTGTTCGAGTTCTGAGCAAGGGCGTTGCTAGGGTTCATGAATTTACTCCATTAAATTCCTTGTGGAGGTCAATAAGGAACAAAGGCGTATCATCATTCCCAAGGAGCATATCAAGTAAGATTTTCTCTTTTCTTTTTACTCTCAATTTTAGCGTTCATGAGGAAAATCAATAATGATGATAAGGTTTCTATGGAGATATCAAAAAACTATATTTCTTCCTCTCTTAGGAGTATGAACATACCTAAGGACCAAGAGTCCGTTAGAATTAGATGTGGTAAGACCTTTGAAAGGATTTCTTCTAATGGTTTCATTCTAGAAAAGAAATTGGATTTGGTTTGTGGTCATAAAGAAGATTTGATGTGTTTTGAAAAATATGATCTTGTAAATATCTTTAATGTTCTTGGTGAAGGTTTTGACACTCTCACAAGAATCTTTTATGCCAACATTCATGATGTTGATATTGATGACATGGATCTCAAGACCATGATAAATAGAGAAAGGATTCTTGTTGATAGAGAGTTGATTTCAGAGATTACCAAAATGTCATTGGGTAATTTTCGTCTTCCGAGACCAAGGAAAGAAAGACCATCATATGAAACCATTTCTAATGGTCTTTGCGGCAAAAGTGTTGATTAGATTGAAGGGAAATTTCCTACTAATTATCTTAGTCTTGCTTTGATGTCTTTCGGAAAACCTGGTATTCCTAATCTTTGTCCTTCCATAATTGAGAATTCTCGGTGGAGTTGTGAGTTTGCGGAGTTGGTCTATTTTCTTGAATTGGGTACTCCATGTCTTGATATTTGTGGATTTATCATCCTTCAAATGGTCTCGATAACGTCATCCAACAAGAAGTTAGCCTTCCTTGCTTAATTGGGAAAATTTGTCATGAACACTCCATTGCCCATTGGAAACTCTCTTGGAACCCCCAAACTTGTTCGTCCTTGTACTTTCAAACGTATGAAGGAGAATGCTTGTAAAAGACAAGATGTGATTCTGTTGACGGTTCTTGTGATCCTACCTCCTTGAGTCTTTTTCATCAAATTCGCAAGGGTGTGCGTAAGTGTAGATGGTGGATTTTCGACAAAGGGTAGAATTGTAAAACTATACTCCAGATTCGGCAACCGGATGAGTATTGAGACTCATATCTCTCATTAAAGCATGAAAGCTCATGTCATAAATCTCTGACTGAGAAGGCTATCTCTCAGAGTATGTGTAGATGTGTAGTCTCTCAGCTGAGGCCACGACACATCTCATGAATACTGAGCAATTTCAGTAATTACTCCGGATCCGACAATCGGATGAGTATCGAGACTCATGTCTCTGTGCATGAAAGCTCATGCCACCTCTGATGGAGAAAGTCTCTCAGAGAAGATGAAGATGTGCAGTCTCTCAGCTGAAGCCACGGCACATCTCATACTGTATAGAATCGAAAGATTGGGCGGCTCCTAGACAGCATGTCTGCTAGTATAGAGCGACAACATCTTCGGATGTAACCAGATTTTCTCCGACCATGCAAGAGGAATATGACACTCCAGCAAGTTCATATTGCTCAACCCTCAGATAATTAATGCTCCTAGACAGGAAGCCCTTCTAGTACAGAGCCAGCAATTAATTATCTGAAATCGTCTGAATATCCAGTAATATTCTACGAGCCATCGTCTGAATATCCAGCAATATTCTACGAGTCGTCAATTAATCACCTGAATATTCAGCAATATTCTACGATTCCTCGTTATATTTCGTTACTTCAATCTGTGGTTCTTCCCAGCAGAATTCCACAGGTTAGTAATAAATATTCAACGAAACATGCATCTGGGCATCGAATAAGCCCTGACAAAATGGTGCAAGTGTAATTAGCAGATAATACACAGACCAGTATTTTGAATGCACGAACGAGCATTTTAAAAATACGAACGAACGAGGAACCTATGCAAAATAGGAAGGGAAAATAATAATAATAAAATATTAAACAAAAGCGCTAGGGGACTAGGCTTACCAGCCGGCCAATCATGCCGTGACTAGTCCCGCGCCCAATATTATATTTTACCATATTTTTACTATTTTCACGATCTCATGAAAATCCTCTCATTCGAGCAAATTTCCTTTATTTCAAAGAAATTATCTAAATCACATGATTTTATCAAAAAATAATAAAATTAGGGAAAGGTGTCGCGGGACCGAGCACCAGCCGGCCATGTCTTGGCCGTGGCCGGTCCCATACCTCACGTCTCCATTATTTTATTATTTCTCTCAAATTATGAAAATTCCTTGATTTTATGAATTTTCCCTAAAATCATGAAAATTACCTAATTTCATGTATTTTTATCTAAATCACATGATTTTATCAAAAAATAATAAAATTAGGGAAAGGTGTCGCGGGACCACCGGTCGGCCGGTCATGCTTTGGCCGTGGCCGGTCCCACACCTCACGTCCCATTATTTTATTATTCCTTCTCAAATTATGAAAATTCCTTGCTTTATGAATTTTTCCTAAAATTACCTAATTTCATGTATTTTCTCTAAAATCATGGAAAATATTAAAAAAAAGTAGGAAAACTTGTGGGACCGAGCTCTAGCCGGCCGGCCATGCCCTAGCCGGTCCCACACACCCATTATTTTATTGTTATTTGGTGTTTGGTTTCCTGATTTCATGAAAACTCCCTGATTTCAACAAAATATATTGGTTTTCAACAAATCCCTTTGATTTTATGAAAATTATCTAAAATCATCAAAATTACATAAAATTGGGAAGAGTGCCTTGGGGCCCGCGCTCATTGGCCGGCCGGCCATGCCACGGCCATTGTCGGTCCCACATTCCCATTCCCTATTTTATATTTTAATTTATGTCTCTCATCTCATGGAAGTTCCCTAATTTCGCCAAACTCTCCAGTTTTATGGAATTTCCCTTAAATCAGAGAAAAATACATAAAATCACATAAAACTGGGAAAAGCATGTGGGACCGCGTGTCAGCCGGCCGGCCATGCCCTAGACGTGGCCGGTCCCACACCTTGTGATTCCTTGTTTATTTATTATTTTCATCATCTCATGTATTTTTGTCGGTTTCAGCAAAACCATGGATTTTGCATATTTTCTCCAAATGTTGCTCAAACGTGCATCAGAAAATATCAAAATTCTCCGGACTGAAGCACGGACATTATGGTGACACGGGCACATCCCCTTGACCGACCAAGGGTGACCCTGAGGCTTGCAAACAGCTGGTCCCGCATGTTTTAATGATTTTAACCTAATTTGCTCAGTTGCTCATATTAGGTTCGAACTCTTTCCAAACAATTGGAAGTTCGCTCAAACGACCATCTACTGGTCCCACGACCATCAAGAGCCGGTCTCATGACCTCTTGGTCGGCCCCTCATATTTTCTACATCAGGTTTTATGATTTGTTGCTCACACGAGCATTATTTCAGTAAATGATTAAACCAGCATTTAATCATTCTTTCACCAACTGGTCCTCAAGACACTTTGGTATTTTTTGCTCATTCGAGCATCTGGGAGTTATATGGTGAAACCGTCATCCCATGTAGCCGGTCCCGTGTTGATTTGCAATAAATCATCATTTCGGTAAAATTAGGGTTTTGAATCCAGAGCTCTGCAGAAACGTGATTCTGTGCAAATTTGAACACTCTGATAATTTTATGTTGATTCCATGATTGATATTCATATTTATTTTGCTCGACCCAGCAGTCAGTAACTTAAATTAATATTTTATTTGGTCCAGCTACCAACAATTCATCAAAAGAACAATATTTGCTCGAACTAGCAATATTCGCTCGAACCGGCAATATTTATTCAACTAACAATATTCGCTCGAACCGGAAATATTTATTCAATTAGCAATATTCGCTCAGACTAGCAATATTTTCTCAAATCAAAGAATATTGGTTCAACTACCAATATTCAACAATTTAGCAACACAGTTTTGCTCGTCTTAGGTCATAATGATACCTCGTCTCAGCAGACACATTAAATTCATGAGTTTCGAAACATTTGCTAATCATGTTCAACTCAGCGCTACATGGACTCATCGTCCCATAAAGTCAGCAACTGACTCCACAATCACGAGATTTCAATCGTGTCACATGGAGGGATATTAACTAGGGTTTTGGTCTGGCGGTCTACGGCACGTGTGTTCACCCACGACGAGAATGTGAGCAAGTCGTGCAATCAGTTGGAAGAGTCAGCAAAGTAGTGGGTGGAAAGTTAACCAAGTCTCTGCACGATGAGTAATTGGTTTTAACACGATTTCCCCATTTCCCACTCTCTGATTCCAGCAACTGTCACACTTCATGGAGTTCGGATTACCTCTGTTCGTAGTGGTTGTTGCTATGGTGAAGCTCTAGATGGTATCAACAAACGAGCAACAACGGTTCTTGGCAGCAGCTGTGATCAAAAGAGGCTGCATTTTTGTGGGGGAAAAAACAGGTTGGATGGATCTTGGATGTCTACGGTCACGATCATTGACAGGGAGGATTGGTGGCTACGGACACGGACCCGGCAGGGAGAGGCATGTGACTACGAGTGCGGACCTGGTAAGGAGAGGCGTGGTAACTGCTGGCACGAACTTGGCAGGGAGATTCTTGGTGACGGTGGCCATGAGCTTTGGTAACCACGACCATGAATCTTGGATGAGCAGGAGAGGCATAAGTAATGGTATCTACGTCCACGAGCCTTAGACGAGCATAGGCGGTGATGCTAGCCACGTCCACGAACATTAAAAATCTTTGGTCGGATGTTATGTCCCAAAGGATGAGTTTCTTCCTTTCATATAACTCACATACGTGAGTTTATTTCTCCTTCTATAATTTCCCCTCTTTTATTCTCGATGAAGCAACTCCCCCTGATTCCATGCGAGCGGAAGCTCGCCTATTGTTACTTGCTTGATATAACACGGTTGAGGGATGCAAATATGTCTTGACGCTGCGTCTTGGAAAACTACAGAATCTCATATAAATGTTCTATCATGGACTGTACGGTTTTGTGGACGGAGTCCCCATAAATCATGTAGATCCTGACGGGAAGAGGATCTCTGTGAACTCCTTAAGTTCCTAACTGAAGTTTTCCTGCATCCACCTTCCCCTTGAAAATGCGCTTCAATTTGTTGGAGTCATTGGTTGTGTGATTGACGAACCTATGGTAATGGCAATATTTGGGATTTGTCGTTTCTTTCTCAGTTGGTGGATGTCTGATAGGAGGTAACTTGATGGCGTTGTCTTGAATCCATGCTCCTAGGGGTTCGATTACCCTTCGATTGGAAAAGGTAAGTTTAGAGCATCCTCTCCAGTTTCTTGTTGCTGTATAGGCATCTTAGTCGTAGCTTTCCGGTTTTGAGTCGTCTGCTATGCTGGTGCCGGAGTTGTTGTTCTGCAGCTGGATCTTTTCTCTTTCCTCCTTAACTCACCATACTTACAGAGGGTTGAGCGTTGTATTATTTGTTGATGAGACGTTTGTTCCCTGGAGTCTCACGTGTATCTTCATTCCTGGCGTTCCTGGTTCTTTCCAGCAAGGCTGGTACTGTTGTAGCTGACCGCTTAGCAGCTTCATGAAGTTCAGAGAATGTTTGGAAGTGCAAGTTCTCCAGTAAAGCGCGATAGGCGGGTACCATGTTATTAATGCACAACTCCACCAATTGATGTTCAGTCATAATTGTATCATGACAATCTAGTTCCTGAATTCTGAATCTCTTGACATAATCATTCGGATGTTCATTGTTTCGCTCCTTTTGAGTTATGGCCATGTTCGTCTGAGTTTTGGAAAGAACTTCATGTTTTTCCATTAAATCGATAATGGTAATGGAAGGTTGGTTTCCTATGGATCCTCCTGTCTCTTGTCTTGACGAAGAAGTGGTAGCAGCCCTGGTGATGATTGGAGGCATCATGATCGAAGAAATATTGGGGGTAGCGGTGGCTCTGGCTCTGGTAATAGGAGGTGTCACGCCTGAGGGGATGCTTCCGGTGCTGCTGGTGTTGATGCTAGAGGATGTGACGACATGGGATGTGTTGACTGCGCTTGTGGACGATACATTGGTGTTGGCCATTCCCTTTTGCTCTCGTCCGATACGGCCACATACTTTTTATGCATCGTCGTTGGCGGAGGCACATACCTCAGACAAGGATTCAACATTTTTTTTTGTTATCTCTGAAATTAGTGACGTTCTTCGAGCGAATATTTGCTGGCTCTTGCCACAGCCGGTTTGCCATACTCTTTAAGAGACAAAACGTCTTATTTTGCAGCTTGACAATATCAGCTTGATTTGCGACAACACCTTCTAATATTTTTTCCATACCTTCCATGGTGATTGGATTTCGAGCATTTGGCGGCTTTGGAAGTGTTTGGGATGGCCGGGGTACATCATGAAGCGGAAAGTTAGGATTGGTGATTGAAGTAAATTATGGTTAATGATTGAATTTATACCTAAGATCCACCATCTTGAGTTTGGGAAGATTGGAGTAAAAATTAAGAAATTGGCTTCGCAACCGAGAGATTAATCTCCCACTGAGGTCGCTAGTTATTTTGGGGTATAACGGATTCTGTTGGAAATGGTAAATTTGGGTGTGCCGCTGAGAAACGAATCTAAACCCTAAAAAAATGCATTACACGGGAGTACTTTAGATTCGAGAGATCAATCTGTACAATCCTGGCCTAAACTAAGAAATGGTCGTTCTAGTCTCGCTTCGGTCATAAAATGAATGAGAAGGGTTGATCTTAGGGAGGGAAGCGAAGAAGGTGTTGAGATCAGAATGGTTCACTCTGAAGGTGTGGATGTTTTATGACTTGTATCAGAATATGGAATTGGCTTGCGGAATGTAAGCTATCGGTTCTTTTTTATGTTTTCTGGATACTTGTGTGATAACACTTGTTGTTTGAAATAGGTTGAAAACCTATTTATATAAGTCATAGTTGAAATCACCCTGATCTCATAGGAAGTGGGAATAGTTGAGTGATGGAGAAGTGGGGTCATGTAAAAATATTGAAAACCACGTCTTGCTATGAGAGAAGACCGGTTGGTTTACACCCACTACTTCTCTGCCGCCACTAACTGTCCGCCTTTCCTGAAACTTTCTTATAATGGGCGTGTTGCACGCCGCATGTTGTAAATCGCCAGACCAATACCCTGATGAACATCCCCCAGTTTGTGACATGTTTGATGTCTCGAGTATTTTCGTGGAAAATATGCAGCAGGTTGTTGAATGGGTCTTCCTTGCAAGACCTAGTTATTCTGACCAATCAGGCACAAGCTAGGCGGAGGGTGGTCATATGTTACAAGCCAAGTCATGATACTTTCCGCAAGAGGTAGCATGTAATGCCTTTAGGTCAAATAATTAAATTATTTGTAAAATCGATATTTGTAAAACATCGTTTGTAATCGGTGCATATAAAGCATCGCTTTTAAGCAAGGATCTCAAAATAATTGATGCTCATGAAGCATCATTGTGTAAAGCATGCCTAAATTAGTCGCGGAGCTTAATGTCTTAAAAGGAGCATGGCCGACCATTTTCAAGAAGCTTCTAGGAGACGTTCATGCGCGCCAAAGGTAGGCTAATTGGTCCTTATAGGATAGTGACGGCTGGCAATCACGGCGACATCTTACTGGTCGCCTAAAATTAGATTTAGGCCGGTCAATTCGGATAGCAAAGTTAGACGGTCGAGATGGTTTGCGGCAGTTAATAGCTGAACTTGAATTTATTAAAACTCCTAAATGCAGCGCGACTAGCCACTTTCGGGCGACCGTTTGGGGGCCATATAGGCAAGCCGCGGCTTGGGCGATTGCAGATTATTGAAGGGGGTGGCCGATGATCATGGCCACATCTTGTTGGCCGCCTAAAATAGGAGTTAGGCCGGCTGATTCGACTGGCGAAGTTGGGCGGCCGAGATGATTCAATTTAGGTTTTAAAAGCCGTGTGGCAACCCATTTTGGGTCAACAGTTTTTGTGTTGGCGGCATGTTGTGGACCATTCGACCAGCCAGCGTTATAGTCGTGCCGCTAGTGAGCGTATCCACGCTTTTTCCGTCGATCGGAATTGGATCTAGGACGGCCAATTCGGATGGCGAAGCTGGACGTCCGAGATCGTTTTGCGGCAGCAATGTAATGCTGCTTAATAGAAATTAGGATTTTGTAAGTCGCGTGGCCAACTAACTTTGGGTAATCGTTTAGTGGCTATGTTGGGAAGTTGGAAGGGATCCGATTGGCCGGAGTATTAGTGGGCCCACCGGTGTGCCTGTGACGCTTCTGGTAGTGTCAGGGAGCGGCCAAGCTTGGTAAATCAGTCGGCCAAAACGTGCGGCTGTGATCGTGTTGAGACTGACATGAGAAGTCTATGTCTAATTCCTTAAGGAATTAAGTGCTTTGACCAACCAACTTCCATTTTTAATTGGAAGTGCATGTGGCGATTTTAAAGCAGTCTGATTGGTTGATGGGAAAGGGGGCCGGCAAGCAGCAACATGGAGCGTGGCCAGCCCGCCACAGGTGGCGCCTGCTGAGGCAAATCGGTCGGCCAAGTGGTGCGGCCACGCCTCCTCTTGCTGCTGCTCTTACTTGCCGCAATTCCTCTTTATTTCTTATTTTCTGATTTTTGGTATGATCTTGCTCCTACTAGCTCCATGATGGATCAATTTCCTAGTTTTCTTAGGTTAAGTTTCGACCAATAGGGTTCGAACTATCGCGCAGGGCGCAAAAAACCTAATTTCTGCAAATTGATAAAATTAGGTTAAAGAACTGAATATTGCGGGTTGCCGCAAAATCAATGAATTGTTTAGTGAATTTCGCGTATTGATACAAAAATCACTAATTTAATATTAAAAGGCAGCATAACTTTGCGTGCTTCTGATTGAGTACTTCTACACGCATCTTAATCCTGACACTTCGGGAGATTCATGCTACTCAGCTGCGAGCGAACATTAGTCGTCGTGTCATGTCAGTATTCAGAGTTCAACTGGGGAACATGACATAGAATAAATACTCCGAAATTTACAGAATATTTGGGATTATTGTTGCACGCACTATTCTGGATAAATTTCATATAAATATACTGAGTTGCTCAATACATATGTGAGTAAATAGGCATAGGCATTCGTTACTTTTAATTGGCTCTGTTTCTTTGCAGAACGATGACACATTAAATACAGGGTCTTACAATTATATCCGTGAACTAAAAACCACCATCAACAACATGTTACTTTACAAAGTCCTATAGGGAGGGGTTACCAAATTGCTTCGGGTAACACTAAAATTTATATAAAACAAAACAGCTCCGAGTATTGGATTAGTATGCACCCATGCAAAGTGATAACCCCATCATATATCAGTGAAGTAAGTTTGCAGTCCATGCCACAATTTTGACTTGGTTTATTCGAATCGACTTAATTGCAAAATGGATTTTATTAATTTGATCCTAACAATAGTGGTAGATTTTTTTTTGTTTAAGCATGAAATTTATTTAATAACTAGAGTGCGGTTACAAGAAGGCATGCGATACCCCAAGATTGAAATACAGTTAAATCGGAAATC
Source organism: Papaver somniferum (assembly GCF_003573695.1). Lineage (NCBI taxonomy): Eukaryota > Viridiplantae > Streptophyta > Magnoliopsida > Ranunculales > Papaveraceae > Papaver > Papaver somniferum. The sequence continues at coordinate 43,184,962 of NC_039364.1, forward strand.
CAAGAAATTGCAGTAAAACGATAATGAAACAAGATGTCAGTAGTAATTTCTGGATTAGAATTGCAGCGGGGGTAAGTGTTGTAGTTGGTGAGGTGGATTTGGATGAGGTTGTCGATGATCCGTAGGCCTTCAACGAATGTTTTCCACAAGAAAAGCTGTACTTTTGATGGACATTGCGTCCATGAAAACTTGGTTGTTTGTGGTGGTTTTCGATGCAATTGATCTGAGACGTTAGCAAGGCCTATGTATCCAGTTATTGCGTAATACTGTCGAAAAGATATCTTTCTACCTCCTTGTGTTATGTCTATATCCATAACTTCAAACTGAGTTTAGAGCTTGGAATGTGACTTGAAGTAGTATCTAATCTCTGCCCTTGATGATGTAGCACTAATAAGTCTAGTAAAGCTATTACAAGGGTCACATATTCAGACTAGAGCAAAAACTGAAACTAGTGTTGCCTTATCAATGCAGGTTATCCTATGACTAAGATAGGACAGTGACTCTACAAACCCAAAAAACATAAAAGGATTACACTACGAATTGACCAAAATAAAGTAACTACAAGCTCAAAAGCGGTTGAGCTTCCACCGGCCCCAGAGGGCTGTTAATATGCCCAGCTTTTTAATGCTAGTCTACGACACTGGGATAAAATTTATCATGTTTCCTGTAGTGAAAAAGGCATGTTTTATTGTTAAACTAGTGTTGCCTTATCAACGCAAGTTATCCTATGACTGAGATAGGATAGTAACTCTACAAACCCAAAAAACAGAAAAGGATTACACAACGAATTGACCAAAATAAAGTAACTACAACGGCTCAAAAGCGGTGGAGCATCCACCGACCCCAGAGGGCTGTTAATATGCTCAATTTTTAATGCTAGTGTACCGCACTGGGATAAAATTTATCATGTTTCCTGTAGTGAAAAAGGCATGTTTTATTGTTGCTGCTGCTACTTGTTGACGTTGTATGTTGTTGTTGATGTCGTTACTTATGCTTTAGAAACTTTGACACCCATAGTTTGTGAAATCCCATTAGAATTAGTGGTAGATTTGCTTTAGGGGATAATTAAATTCTTTTTTAACTATATTTTTATCCGTGCTACACATCGGGCATCTTTTTTCTTTTAACTTGGTGTGCGCGGGGCTTCGCCCCGTCCCGTGGAGATGTATTTTTGATTTGGTGTGGCGGGGCGAATACATAAAATAGGTGGAGAAAAGATATATAATATATGTGGATTTTATTAAATTTTTCCTTTTATTTTCGCATATATTTATTTTTTCTTTTATTTTCGCGTGTAATATGTTGGTTTTTTTTGTTTGTATGTATTAATTAGAAAAAAGAGTCCTATTATGGTAGGTACTCGATTTCCGAATCGAATTTGGACTTCCATAAAATTCCAAACACGTTAAATTAAGTTTCCCTTTTGAGTTTCTAATTTTTAAACCAATTATAGGTTATAAAGTGTCCTCACCAGAACGCTCCTTTCACAAAACTCAAAAAAGGCTTGTTTCGGCCAATAAAAAGCGAGGGTTTCCTCACCGTTCAACGTGCGAGCTTTATTTTTCTAGGCTTTAAAGTTTTTAGATTGAGAAATAATTTTGTTAGGAACATTAAGAACAAAGCCTTAAAAGAATACGAGTGAACCAAAAATATAATAAAATAGGACATGTAGAAGATCTACCACAACCGTCGCATACATAAATAGAAAGAATGAATAAAAAGAACCAGCAACGAAGCAGAAACAAAAAGAGAACATTATCATATTGACGTAGAGACACATTCGGAACATCAGAGATCGTTGTTATAAAAGACACCAGAATAACAGAAAGATAAGAGGTGGATACATATAAAAGGAAAACCCTAAAACGGATCCTACAAGTTTGATTCAGTCCAGGAGCACTTACTATGCATTAAAATCAACGAGGCGATGAAGCATTTAGACGGCTTGATCATATATGTAATCCATCAGACCACTACCATCAAAACTTTACAATAAAGCTCGCCAAGATAAACGTCACAGAGCGACTAGTAAAAAAAAAATTGAATCAGAGCCGCATGATCCAGGAACGTTATAAAACAAGAACGTCTGGATCAAGGAAACCAATCGATGATAGCGAATACAAAACTAAGATCCACCAATAGCCAAAGAACATTCAAGTTCACAAAGATATTTAATAAACATGTGGTGTAGAAAGACGTCTGACAATATACGATGACCAAACGACACTAAAAAATACATATGCAAAACTCTCATGTCACAATCGAGTGTAAAATGGCTGAAGTCCGGCCATCATTTAAGGTCACACAAATGAGGAGTTTCTGACTCCTGCAGTGGACGGGGAAGGATGAAGAATAACCAAAGTTTGGAAAGAAAGAAAAAAAAAAGGACCAAAGAGTCTGACTAGCATGAATGCCATCTAAAGGCAATTTTCAACCTAGTAATGGATGCGCCAAGATATAAAAAAAAAACGGGATATTAAATGACTAGAGAGCCTGCCCAAACCTGGTTGACATATTAAATTACTAGAAGGTCTTCCCATTTTAGTGGAATTGCATAAACCGATGGCGAGACGATGCAGTTTGGGGAAGAAAATCAGATAAATTGAAGCAAAAGCGAAACGAATAAAAAATGTAAACATTTATCATCAATAATAAAATATTACAAACAATAACGTGGATATCATGTTCATATGTCCTCCTAAGTCCATAAGCTAATATCGTGTAAAGACATCAAGTATGTAACTTAGCTAGCATGCTTCTTTTAAGGAGTATCATATCACTAAGGAGGTACTCTTTGAAGAATATAAATATGTAATCTTAGCCCCAAAGCTAAGGATCCCACCTTTAAGTCCCAACACTAACGATTTATCATAAAAAAGCAAATTCTCTCCCTAAATGTATCTTTACTTGTGTTCTAGCTTAATACTGAGTTTATCTCTATTTGGGTGTGGTGGTTAGCATTTAAGCAACTATATTTTGGCGCAAACTAAAGGAAGCTTTCAACTGAACCTTATGCAACCAGTAAAAAATTAGTTATTTGTGTTTTAGTTTATGATTTTGACTAGTGCTTTCTACTTCTCAATAAAGTTCATTTAAGTTTACATTCCATAGCATCAAGGTTTGTAATCGTAAATCGCTGAGTGAATCGTTTTTCAATTTTAAGAATCTAACCGTATATTGAATCGTGAATCGAAGATTCGTGGTTTATTATTAAATTGCTACATTTACAATTATTCTACGTTATAAATTAAGAATAAAAATGAATATATAAAAATAAATTTGGTGTATAGGCAATATTCAATGATATATTATGGAAATGTAAACTTATATAATGAGAAATATATAGATAGATTATAGGCTGGTTGTTATCACAAAAATAAATCTACCACAATGGTTGAAAGTCAGTTATGTGGAGTGGAGATCCGCAGCTCGAAACTCCTTGTCGTTTGACTGGTCAAGGACTACATTCAAGGTTAAGAATCGCATAAATTAAGAAATCTTTACGATTTTGAGAAGGTGCGATTCTTCCTTGCGAGTTGGGTCGAAACAGAATTAATTGGAGCGAATCGTGCGATTTGAATCACAAATCACACGATTTTAAAAACAACCATGCCTAGCATTACTTCATGTAATTTAAATAACTTCTAATTTCTATCGTGCATTATTCGTTTACTTAAGGTCACGAAAATATATGTTGTTTTTTGAGTTCTCTGTCGGAGGAACACATACATGAAAACTCATCCAAGGTCAAAATCGTTATAGATAAGCTAGTAATGATTTCCGATAAAAAACTACCGAATATTTTGTTAATATTTAAGTTATGCAAGAAAAATATGTTTTATAAAATAAATCAGTATCGTGTCCGAGAATAACATAAGTTGCTAGAGCAATGCTCGGTTGAACCCACAAGTTTTGCTATCTCAAGCTTGTTGTCAATATTAGATGATCAAAACTATTTCATGATTTCCAATCTACTAAGTCAAGTCTCGTACTAGGTTAGAGTTTGGTGATTGAGTATCAGACATCAGCCTCGAAGGCTGAAGATTGACGAAGATATTTGAAGAACTTCTGTATCAGGTATGTGAAGACTAAATCATTCTATTTTACTCACTATCCTTTCATTCTATCAGTTGAGACTACATTGTATTGCTTCTAGTAGATTTACAAAGAAGAATTTCGAGTTAAGCTTGTCTAGTTAAAAATCTCAGAATATGATTCTAGCGTAGATGTTCAAAAGTTCTTAACAGTATTAGTTTGAGAATTAATTCACGGATCAATTAAAAATAGCCCATACAATTGATTTTATCATTTGGGAATGTTTCAAACATCATAAGAGATAAATTCATGAATTTCTGATATTTATGCTCATGGTAGTTTAACAACTTTGCAAACCATAGATATCGAAGTTTCAGAATACATGGAAGGTTGGCGAACCAGTTCGGAAATCACAAGTTCAGTTAGTCATAAGTGCTTTATTTACATGTTTTGAGTGCCAATTTCATACTTGTTTTATCTATATTTCTTGCATATTATCCTGTACAATGCTTGCTTTATAGTTTATGTCTTTTGTTAGGTGAATCATACAAAAACATGGGTTTTCCGGTGACGATGGTGACAGTTTATGATGGTAGAGATCGGATATACAACTGCATTTCTGTTCAGAATGTGATGGTGATTGGCATGGGAGTGCTATAATGGTTGCTCGAGATAGGTTTTGCTGCCATGATGCTGCCGATGATCATGATCAATATTGTGGTGATAGTGAAGCTCGAAGTCTGTGGTTGATTTAATATGAGGAAGAACTATTGATTGATTCTGTCGCTGTCATTTGGTAAAAAGGACATGGAGATGTTACCATTAAACAATGGTGCTGGGAGTAAAAACTTGAGCTTAGCATTAATGGCGAGAAATGGCGATGGAATATGCATGGTTGCTGTCAACGAAGATAGAAGACCGAGGATAGAGATATACTCGAGCTGATGGCTGCTGTTGGAGAGTAACAAATTAGTGGTGATTCTGCCATTGATTCTCGAGATAAAAAGGTATAGGGTTTAACAATGAGTTGCTTGATACATCGGTGAAGAAGGCGATGGCAATTGAGTTCCAGTTGAAAAGACGAGGGTACCCAAATGTACCTCAATCTAAAACTTTTCCACCTATAAGTCATTTCTCCGAAAGTGATTGTCTATGGACTGAGTCGAGACAATACAACTAATCGGTTCACACTTCGTGTGATCGTCTATGGATACGAGATCGAGAAAATACGACAACAAGATAACTTTTGTGATTGACTATGGATACAAGATCGAGACAATACAACAACGAAGTATGTTTGCTTGATAAAAGGTTTGGACTTAACCAAACACAATAGGATTGCTATCAAGTAAATAGGAATTAACGTTTCTGTAATTTACTTTAAATAATAATGACAACAATTATAATTGCGGAAAATAAAAGTAAATGACACAGCAAGATTTTGTTAACGAGGAAACCGCAAATGCAGAAAAACCCCGAGACCTTGTCCAGAATTGAATACTCTCATAATTAAGCCGTCATACAAAATCAAACCAACTTCGTATAGTTGAGACCAAGAAACTAAACCTATAGTTCACCTAGTTCCCTCAGTATTCATGCGCCTCCAACTTGCAATAAGTCACGCACTTGGAACAATTCCTTTGGTTTGTATTCCAAACAGTAAAGGAACAACAAATCTGTTCGGTAACAACTCTTTTCAAACAAGTGATATGCGTTTGACAAAAGGCTCTTCCGTTTATCCCAATAAAATTCTTTGTCAAGTCCTTAGATCTATCTTTTCAACAACTACCAAAGTAATTGTTAAGATTATGTAATCAATAATTTTAATCACAAAGAAACGTATTGATGCTGATCTACTCAACTAATCAATCCAATCTATCACAAAGATAAACCGATTATAGTTAGATCCCTTTCCAGCCGAAACAAGTTTTGTGCACACCAAATATTATGAACCCAAATATCTTCTTTGTCTTCAAATATTCTTTTATCTTCAATACACACCTGCACACAATCAACTTGAACCTCTTATGACCAATCACACACAGAACGGAGTCTGTTAACGATGGATTATCACAAGACGTCTTTAGATATACAAACAGTTCTAAAGATCCCCATCGAAACTTCGATCTAGTTTGAGTGAATATTATATCATAAGAGAAGATTCTCAAGCATAAAAAAACTAGGTGCAATCAAAGTTCAACAACAGTTAGTCAATCAAATCAATCGAAAACTAATAATAAATGACAATTATCTAGTTTCCCACCAACGGTACTTGTAGAGCTTTCCAATCCCAAAGAAGTCTTTAAAACGAGCGGTCGTAAGAGATTTCGCCTAATTAGGGTACTTTCCTCTCCGAATAGACGGCTCCACCAGTAAAAACACAACTAGGTAGATTTTCTGGCTCTGAGGATTAGTTTGCTTGAAATGCAAACTTCAGTATTTATAGACAAGGAAGTTTGGGCACCAAGTAATTTCCAAAATCGAATATTCTCAAAGATATGCAATAAGGGCAAAAACGGTTTTCATAATTCCTGGAAATTCTTTGTCCAAATATTGACCGAAATCTCAGTAGAAAATCTCCAACTAGTAAATGCACATTACTAATTTTTATTTTCTAAAGATATGCATTTTAATTGCTGGAAATTAAAAGCATATAAAACTAAAAACCTTAATTAAAAGATTCTCAATTTATTTTGATCCGGGATTCTCCTTTAGCTATTAAGGAATGTATTTGAACAATAACAGATAAGAGTTACTGCACATGTTCAAAGTATGTCGACATTTTTACTTTGTAAATCCTTTTTCATATTTACAATCTTGGAACCGATTTGCCACACTTCCAAACAAGTTTAGAATTGGTTCATCTGACTTCCAAGAACTGTATGATTGATTATCCTATCAAATCACCATTAATGGGTTTCACGGTTCTACCTCAACATAAAGTTTCGGTTCTACCTCCAAGTGGGTACTAGGATCGGTTACACTAGTTACCATAAAATGGCGAACTAAGTACTAGGATCGGTTACCACTTACTATGGTAAAACTTGTGATCGGTCAAGTTATAGGATCGGTTACACCAACTTACTAAAACTTGTTAAACCTCTTACAAGGATCGATTACACTCTCTTTTGTGATCGGTCACACCTCTTACTAGGATCGGTTGCCCAATGGCTAGTATTTAGTCACACCAATTTCAAGATATCGATCTTACCACCTTAGGTTATTACTTAAGATCGGTTTTACTAATATGTCATACCAATACAAAATTCAGGCCTTGTGAATAGTTTTACCAAGATGCATAAACAAGTTATGAGCGGTTATACTAAACACACATATTGGTAATTCAAAAGATTTGCAATGAATAACAATACTAATAATCCTAGTGATTTCCCTTTCGATTCACAAAACAAGTTTATGAATTTACTTCCTTTAAACGAATGTAGAACATTGTTTCCTAGGACCAAATATTCACCCATACCCATGCATAATCACAATAGCATTCATACGATTATGTCGATGTCTTATATACGAAGTTCAAAAGATAGACGTTATACTTCGTATTGTAATTCCTTAATACTATGTCTAACTAAAGTATAGTCTTCACAGCTTCGCAGTTATGTTTTCAATATACACTACTTGTAAGATACCTTAGGGATGAAACAGTTCAAGTCAAATATTACTAACCTCAAGTGGAAGGATGATGTCGTCGTTGTAGCTCCTTACTTCTTCACATTCTTCAAGTCTTCACGTAATACTTGTAATGTCTCATATCCTAATACTTTCAAGCTAACTATACGAAGTTGACTCTAGCATATAATCAAGCGACTCTTTAAATGAGTTTTGGTTCACTAAAATATGACAACCAAACTTGACATACCAACGCTTGGTGGGTTCAACCGAGATATGCTCTGACAATCTCCCCCTTTGTCAATTTTAGTGATAAAACTCTTACATCATATGGATAAACAAATTACAAGAATTCATTACACATACGCTAGATTTCATGTTTCAACAACACAATAACCTATATACATTCAATCCTTAAATGTCGTTGTTGACATTATAATAACAAAGCTAATACTCCCCCGAAAGGTAAGATAGGAAGATCTTCAATCTGCACGTCTTTGTTATTCCCTTTGTAGTTAAGATAACCACAAGTATCAATATGATATGCTACTCCCCCTTAGTCTATGCTTTACTCTTTCGTCAGATATAACATTTAAGCACCATTGTCCTTTCCTTAGTTATACCAAATCAATATCAAATCACTTGTTTACTCCATATATTTCTCCCCCTTTTTGTCACAAAATGACAAAGGTACGAGCAAATAAAGAAAAAACCGAAAGGATCTTACAAGGAGACTTGCAACCTATAAGAGTTAAGCACGAGGGTTCCACACACCATTTTTGATAACCAATATCAAAAACAAAACTACAAAGTAATTTTGTTTTGATATGTTACCAAGGAAACAATTGCCGAAGCAATTTTCCCTAACAGTTTAGCAAATCAAAAATTAACTAAGCACCTTAGTTCTTTTGCTAAACCGATTGCACAAATACAATCGCTTATTCGATAAGACCAAAATAAAGATCAGAATTAACTCTATTTTTCTCATCAGGTTCTAATTATTCAAATAATAACTTAGACCTTTCACTTTTTAAACAAGACAAGTACTAGGTCAGTTAACTAGCATTTCTTGTTAAGGCATTCGATTAGACTTGAATAATCGAAACCTCCACTTTGATAAGTCTAACTAAGATCAAAATTAACTTAGTTTCTCTTATCTGGAATCAAATTGGACTAAAAAATTCATCCCATGAACCTTTTCTTTTGTTAAGCCATAAACAATTCATACAAACCAAATAAATCAACTTGCATAATTATTTACCTCAATCGGAAGCAATTGAAACAAACATAGACATTATAGTACCGCAATTGCACCGAAATTTTGTAAGCCTAAACTATTGATACCAAACAATAAAGCAAGATAACAATAGTTTTTCTTAACCGGAAACAATTGAATCACACACACATCCATACACAAACAATGGAATAAACATCAATTGTACCGAAATTTTGTTAAGGAAAAGCAATAAATATATGTAATAAAATCAGGCTTTTCTTAAACAGGAAAACGATTAACTAATAAATTCGTTACCTCAAATTACGTATCCTCTTCTCCCCCAAAGATATGTCATTAAGCGCAAGTTCAAGATAGAAGTCTCCCCCGTTGTGTTGTCATCCTCTCGCAAAACAAAAGAACAACAACAAATAGCAACCTTTACCAGAGAAAGGTTGAAACCGGTTTTAACTATTGCAATGCAAAAGTTGAAACCCCGAAACACATATGTTTTTATGCTAAACCAAATGATTCAACATATTGTGACTTTTTCACACATTGTTTCAATCAGAACCCCTCATGATCCTTTGATAAATCCAACCAACATGGGTTAGAACTCAATCCCGCTAAATCAAAAAGTCACCCAAACCATAAAGGTTCACACATATGAGATCGAATATTAAGGTCATTAAAACCGGAATCAAACATCCCATAAACATACATCGCAATAAGATAAAGCATTCAAGCGCAGGCTATGTAAACGAAAAACTATCACAAGAAATTATAAACTAATAATTTTATTCATAAATAAGATAGTTTTATTCAAAATAGACCTTATACAATTATTGAAAGAAATAAAAAACTGATGTCTATTTTTCTTGATTAAGTATTACAGCATATAACTTAATCTCTAATGGTGCTCTTGTTGTTCACTGAGGTTTCTTCAGTGTTCAAACTTTTGAAGCATGTCTCAAGAGACTTGTCTGCAACCATTTCCTGTTTCTTAAGATTTTCAATTTGAAGCTGCAAGCTCATTTTTCATCTCTTTTATTTTAACTTTTAGTCCATCGCGATCTTGAACCAAAGTAAAAATATTTCCTATGAGTTCTTCAAACCCATGCATAACTTGACACATACCATCTGTGGGAAACCACTTGGTAAGATCTGAATTATTGAAAGAAAAAAGATATGACTCTTCTTGAGATCTATCAGAGTTATGATCAGATATGATTCTAGAGACAATCTTCATGATTCTTCGTTTTGAGACGCATCCTTGACAGTTTCTATCCTTTCGTGCTTCCCTTTTATTAAAAGGGAGATATTCTTTAAATATCTCTTAATACTGAAGATAGAAGCTACCATGAACATGTGCCCTTGATTTTTTTTGTGCTTTTCCCATCTAAAATTATAAGCACGAATAGGATGGGTCTGCATAATCTCCATACAACTAGGTTGTATCGGAGTAAGCTTTCTCTAGCTTACATCGTGTATAAGAGACATAGTTCATGTTTCTCTTTGGAAATTTCCTCCCAAAATATTTTCTCCCAGGATAATGATCTTTTCTAACTCTAGAGATATGATCATGTAGAGAAGATGTACTGATGTGGGAATTTTCAGGGATAGATAAATCTCTCTTAATTCTATCAATGAGATTTTCATAAGATTTTCTCATTCTAAGGATTTCCTTATGATGCACATCAGTATGATTTTTTGAAACAATTATCGGAATTTCCTGATTGTTTCCTTTGGCAGAGATTCTCTCTTTCCCTTTCTCTTGGAATCGTTCTTCATCAAAACAAGAATTGTTTCGATATAGGTGACGAGGAACCTTTTTCCAGAAGCGATTATCAACTCTTTCTTCTGATTCTTTTTGAGTTGATTTTATTGGGTAGTGGTATATTCTGTCTTTCTACTGAGGAATGGTCTTTCAGTTTTTTAAGACAAGAAACTTCCTTCAAAAATTTTACCACCGTATTTTGAAGAAGTATGAGTTTCCTGTCAAGTGACTGAAAGTTGTATTCCTTAAGATCATGCTTACGGAATCGCTTCAAAGTTTCCTTTGGACAAGATCTCGTCTGATCATCAGTAGATGTAGAAGATGGTTTCTCATCTTCTTCTGACTTGATGTAGTTGGGCAAACTACCATCATCTTGATATGTTTCAGATGTGACTAAACCGGTTTTATCACAGTCCGTAAAAGTCGAGCAAGGACTTTTAGTTTCCTCATTAGAAGAAATCACAACAGCATCATTAGTCAGAGTCATGGGACGTGTCTCTTTATCTTGAGTAAGAGATTTACCAAGAGCTTTTAATTTGACAGTGAGATCCATATTCTCTTTGGCTAGAATATTCAGTTGAGTATCTTTATCTATGATCTCATTCTTAAGAAGATTTGACTCTATCTTTAATATCAGCACTTTTGTAGACAGAGATTTTATAGGCTTTAGGAGTTTTACCAACTCTTTATCAGCATCTTCTTTTCCATCAGAGAACGACTCAGATGTTTTCGCAACTCCTGGATCATGAGTCAACGAAGTAGTAACATCTTCAACATTTGAGTATTCATACTCTTGCATAACGTTAACTGAATCAGACATAGATTCAATTTCTTATAGGTTGGATCGCACCAAACACAGATTGTTAGATCTTTTCGTGTTTGCCTGCTCTGATACCAATTGAAAAGACGAGGGCACCTAAATATACCTCAATCTAAAAAAATTCCACCTATAATTCCTTTCTCCGAAAGTGATTGTCTATGGACTGAGTCGAGACAATACAACTAATCGGTTCACACTTCGTGTGATCGTCTATGGATACGAGATCGAGACAATACGATAACAAGATAACTTGTGTGATTGACTATGGATACAAGATCGAGATAATACAACAACGAAGTATTTTTACTTGATAAAAGGTTCGGACTTAACCAAACACAATAGGATTGCTATCAAGTAAATAGGAATTAATGTTTGTGTAATTTACTTTAAATTATAATAACAACAATTATAATTGCGGAAATAAAAGTAAATGACACAGCAAGATTTTGTTAATGAGGAAACCACAAATGCAGAAAAACCCCGGGACCTTGTCCAGAATTGAATACTCTCAGAATTAAGCCGCTATACAAAACCAAACCAATTTCGTATAGTTCAGACCAAGCAACTAAACCTATAGTTCACCTAGTTCCCTCAGTATTCCTGCGCCTCCAACTTGCAATAAGTCACGCACTTGGAACAATTCCTTTGGTTTGTATTCCAAACAGTAAAGTAACAACAAATTTGTTCGGTAACAACTCTTTTCAAACAAATATGAGTTTGACAAAAGGCTCTTCTATTTATCCCAATAAACTCCTTTGTCAGGTCCTTAGATCTATCTTTTCAACAACTACCAAAGTAATTATTAAGATTATGCAATCAATACTTTTAATCACAAAGAAACGTATTGATGCCGATCTACTCAGCTAATCAATCCAATCTATCACAAAGATAAACCGGTTATAGTTAGATCCCTTTCCAGCCGAAAAAAGTTTTCTGCACACCAAAGATTATGAACCCAAATATCTTATTTGTCTTCAAATATTCTTTGATCTTCAATACACACCTGCACACAATCAACTTGAATCTCTTATGACCAATCACACACAGAACGAAGTCTGTTAATGATGGATTATCACAAGACGTCTTTAGATGTACAAACAGTTCTAAAGATCCCCGTCGAAACTTCGATCTAGTTTGAGTGAATCTTATATCAGAGAGAAGATTCTCAAGCATAAACAAACTAGGTGCAATCAAAGTTCAACAACCGTTAGTCAATCAAATCAATCGAAAACTAATAATAAACGACAATTATCTAGTTTCCCACCAACGGTACTTGTAGAGCTTTCCAATCCCAAAGAAGTCTTTAAAACGAGCGGTTGTAAGAGATTCCGTCTAATTAGGGTACTTTCCACTCTGAATAGGCGGCTCCACCAGTAAAAACACAACTAGGTAGATTTGCTGGCTCTGAGGATTAGTTTGCTTGAAATGCAAACTTCAATATTTATAGACAAGGAAGTTTGGGCACCAAGGAATTTCCAAAACCGAATATTCTCAATGATATGCAATAAAGGCAAAAACGGTTTTCATAATTCCTGGAAATGCCTTGTCCAAATATTGACCGAAATCTCAGTAGAAAATCTCCAACTAGTAAATGCACGTTACTAATTTTTATTTTCTAAAGATATGCATTTTAATTGCTGGAAATTAAAAGCATATAAAACTAAAAACCTTAATTAAAAGATTCTCAATTTATTTTGATCCGGGATTCTCCTTTAGCTATTAAGGAATGTCTTTGAACAATAAAAGATAAGAGTTACTGTACATGTTCAAAGTATGTCGACATCTTTACTTTGTAAATCCTTTTTCATATTTACAATCTTGGAACCGGTTTGCCACACTTCCAAACAAGTTTAGAATTGGTTCATCTGACTTCCAATAACTATGTGATTGATTATCCTATCAAATCACCATTAATGGGTTTCACGGTTCTACCTCAACATAAAGTTTCGGTCCTACCTCCAAGTGGGTACTAGGATCGGTTACACTAGTTACCATAAAATGGCTAACTAAGTACTAGGATCGGTTACCACTTATTATGGTAAAACTTGTGATCGGTTGACCAAGTTATAGGATCGGTTACACCAACTTACTAAAACTTGTTAAACCTTTTGCAAGGATCGATTACACTCTCTCTTGTGATGGGTCACACCTCTTACTAGGATCGGTTACCCAATGGCTAGTATTTAGTCACACCAATTTCAAGATATCGATCTTATCATCTTAGGTGATTACTTAAGATCGGTTTCACTAATAAAAGTCATACCAATATAAAAGTCAGGACTTGTGAATAGTTTTACCAAAATACATAAACAAGTTATGAGCGGTTATACTAAACACACACTGGTAATTCTAAGGATTTGCAATGAATAATAATACGAATAAGCCTAGAGATTTCTCTTTCGATTCACAAAAAAAGTTTATGAATTTATTTCCTTTAAACGAATGTAAAACATTGTTTCCTAGGGTGAAATCTTCACCCATACCCATACATAATCACAATAGCATTCATACGATTATGTCGATGTCTTGTATACGAAGTTCAAAAGATAGACGTTATACTTCGTATTGTAATTCCTTAATACTATGTCTAACTAGAGTATAGTATTCACAGCTTCGCAGTTATGTTTTCAATATGCACGACTTGAAAGATACGTTAGGGAATGAAACAATCCAAGTCAAATATTACTAACCTCAAATGGAAGGATGATGTCGTCGTTGTAGCTCCTTACTTCTTCACATTCTTCAAGTCTTCACGTAATACTTATAATGTCTCATATCCTAATACTTTCAAGCTAACTTATACGAAGTTGACTCTAGCATATAATCAAGCGACTCTTTAAATGAGTTTTTGTTAACTAAAATATGACAACCAAACTTGACATACCAACGCTTGGTGGGTTCAACCGAGCTATGCTCTAACACCAGTATTGGACCACATGCGTTTGCTGGAGTTCGAGTTTTAGAAGAAACATGATTTAAGTGTTAATCTGAGTTTGAATTTGACGAGTTTGTGGTATTCTCGATAGAGTCATGAACATGTGAACTTACAGTGGATATTCTCGCCATAGAGCAACTCAGGGAAGGTTTCGGATGGGAAAATCCAACCGTAGAGAAGAACAGGGGAACATACGGCGGGGTTAACCCAACCGTAGAAATGAGCCAAGAAAGAATTGCTTTGTCGGTTCTTCAGATTTGACAAGCTAATGCTGATAGTAGAATGGGTTTCACCAGAGCGTGGCCCATTTAGGTTGTGTGGATTTCTACTCACGACCAAACTTGGCAGTGACTTATTATTGAGATTTGTGCGACTTTGGATACCCTATTTCATACGGGATTCGGCGCACGGGCCCTCATACTCTTCAATTCCTATATAAGAGATATTTCTTGACCTAAAAACAAATCTCATAATACACTTTTTGTTCCTCATTCAAAAACTAGGGCTTACTCCTTTAGGGGAAACCGGATAATTGTGTAATCATGAGTAACTAAATTCTTGTGGTTAAGGATGAATTCAATGTTATAAGCGTGGAACTTTTATTAGATATATATATTTCAAATTTTAATCATCATCGTTTGTTTTCACTACATTTAGGGTTTATAAGTGATTAATATATTGATTTGGGTACGCAACTAGATTTATCTACTGATTGTGCTAATGCTAGTATTGAGTTAGAAGATAAGTAATCGTCGAATAATTCATACACAACTGGACATCTTGAGACCTTACAGAAGGGATTATGTGGAGTAATTTCGAGCGAAGACAATATCATCAAGTAAACCTTGAGATAAGAGTTTAACTACTGGGATCAAACTAATTCACAAAGCCTAAAGCGTTCGATTGGATTACACCTTGAGTGAGCTACTACTTGGTGGTTTAGTTGGATATAATCTGATATTGGAGATCTTCCATATCAGTGGTAAAAGGACTTCTGGGGATAACATTGAGCTAGTAGGTATTCTACGGTTAGTGATGAATGATTCTAACGAAAGATAATAATTATACTAATCCAGGGAAGGAATTCTTAATCATCTTTTCATCTTATTGTGTATTATTTTTTTATTCATTTCATAAACCAATCCCCCTTATTATTTTCCTTTATTTTGTTGATTAAATAACATATTAATTACATAGCTCTTTGTGGGAACGATCCTTACTACCACTATATTACTAGTTAATTAGTGGAAAACATATCAAGTAATTTGTTGCACTTACAACACGCATCAAATTTTGGCGCCGCTGCTGGGGAGCGGTTGTTAATTGATTTTTTATTCGTTTTAGCTTGTTCTTGTTTTCATGTGAGTCATCATGTTTCCTTTTGGAAATAACATGTATGGTGCATAAGATCAAACATACAGCAGTGATAATCAATATGGTTTTCAATCTTATTCATTTAGCAACTGCCAACCATACCATGGGTACAATCAAAACCAATCTTTTGGTTACGATCAGCGCACTTCGAAACCTTTTGGTTATTCTCATGCATATCAACAACCTTATGACGGGTATGTAAGTGAACAATCACAAGGATGGGAGGATAGTTATGCTTCTAATTATTATTCTTTTAGTGTGACATATGATGCAACAATATATAGATAACGTGGACCAGCACATTCAAAATATGGATGAACGCAACCATACTATGGATAGATATGCTTCTAATGATAGTTCTTCTAATCTGGAAAATCTAATGCACCAATTTATGAATAGTTTGGATCGGGAAAATTAATGGCTGGATAAGCAAAACGAAAAGACTTAAGATATACTTTAAGAACTTCAAGAGTTTATTGACAACTTAAGAAGAGACATGGATCAAATTAAGAAGGAAATAACTAAGAAAGAAGTTTGGCCTCAAATCCAAATCAATTATGACGTTCCCATGATTAATAATGGATATACGATTCATGAGTATCTTGAAGATGAACAACCTTTAGAAAGTCCTTATAATAATGGTAAAGTTATTGCAACTCTGGATCATTATTGGTAGGCTTTTAAGGATGTAAGAAAATAAGAGCAAAGAGGAAGCCTACTTGTTAACCGCAAGTGCACGGTGTCGATTGTAGCTTGTGCAAATACGGGTCGAATCCACGGGGACTAGGGTGTGAGTTGAAGTTTCCTAAGCTAATTCTCTAAGAAGTGAACTAATGAAGCAAAGAGTGACTGTGACAGTGAGTGACAAAGAGTGATAGTGGCAAAGAAACCAAGGAAGTAACACAGGCAGTGATAAAGAAACAAAGGCAGTGAAGTATAGAAGGGACTAGGATCTTGAATCCACCCATTTCCTAAGCTAAGTCCTCCAACTATGTTCTTGTCCCTTGTTAGTTATCAGTCAGCTTCTAGGCTCTCTGAATAACTAGATGACAGTTGCGGTTCAAAGCCGGCTGTTCATCTAAGGGTTGGTCTAGAAAGATTACTAAGAACACTAGGATGAATCTAATCCTAGTAGTAGTTGGGGCTCTCACACTGCAACTACCCGCAGAGAAGCTTGCTTAGTGTTTTAACAACCTAAAAGGATAATCAATCCTAGACAGTTCAAGCACAACAAGATCAGAGCATGGATGGGACAAATACAATTAAAATTTACAAAATAATTTAAACTAAGAACTAACCCTTGAGGCACTGGCTATTCCAGTCCTCTTGGGTGAAGCACTGGCTAGCCCAGGCATATCCCATTACAACACCCAAAGACCCCTATTTATACATACAATGGAAATCCCAAAAAATTCCCAATTAACAGCAAAATTAGGGTTTGTAAAAAAATACAATTAAACCCAAAATTGGTTCACCTAACCTACTGATAACAACCCAATCAATCAACCCATGCTCCAATTAGACGTACAATCATGTTCCCCCAATTATCCCCAAATTATGAAATTAGGGTTTATAAGAAATAGAAATTAGGTTTACCTAATCACTGCAAACTCTTGATAGCTCTCACCCATGCTTCCTTACGATCTTCTGATGCTTCCCACGCCTCCAATTGATCTATATCATCAACTAATTTCACCAACTCACTCTTAGGGTTCAGTGGTGAGAGAATAGGCGAAATTAGTTGTTTGAGAGAGATTAGAACGTGATATAGGTGATGGGTCGAGTGTGTATGATGATTTGAGAAGAGATGGTGGTGGTTGTGGTGATTGAGAAGGAGTTGGTGGCGGAGCAGGTGGTGGTCGTGGAGTTGCAAAGGAGAAGAAAGGGGGAGAAGAAGGAGAAGCCGATAGTTTTAGGGTTAAGGTGTGTTTGGGTTAGGGTATATGTATTTGACGCTTAGGTGTTGAGCGGATGCATCAAGTCTCGATGATATACAAAGCTAAGCCGTGGGATGCAGAAATGATAGATTGATCTAATGACTATAAGTGAAGAGTCTGGTATCGACCGTCGGATGCCTGATACAACGAAACTGACGGCTCAAGATGGAGTTAGGTGTTGTAGTGTTAGACAGGACCTTCAGACTTTGATGCACTATGATGAAGCGACCGTAGGATGCTGAGATGATCCAATCTAACGGCTGAAGATGAAGGCGGGTATGGATATTGGAAATGGGTTTGGGTGAGGGTTTTGGGCCTTGGGTATGCCAAGCCCATATCTTCTTTAAGAACAATTCTTCCTTGTCAAGCCCACTTCCAGTTGATCCGGCTCTTGCAAACATCATTCTTCGCTGCCTTTCTGCGGGAGTCTTTGCCGTTTCTTTGTCCTCTTCGCTCCGTGAGTTAACCAGGCTTTATTTGGTACCTAAAAATGCAAAATTAATTAAGAAAAGTATTTATTCTTGAAAACAATGAAAATACAAAATATGGGATAAAATGTAGAATTAATGCACAAAAGATGAGTTAAATGCCAAGAAAAATATATAGAAATATGCACTTTTTAGCACTCATCAAATACCCCCAAACCTGAATTTCACTTGTCCTCAAGTAAAACAAAACTAAGGAAATCCTACCTATACCACTGTCGCTGGTCTCTCGAATGCATTTAGCGTATGCACTAAGTCTTTTAAACCACTAAGTGTCCCTAGTGGACGAGTTGAAGTCTCGTGAAGGTTTGCTTAGAACGTACCTACAAAGTTCTAGGACAAAATATAAGCTCAGATTCCATGAAATGTGACATGTGCAAGACAGTTTAAGCTCACAGCAAAATGGATATGTCAATCTAGCTATCAAAGGCACAATCCTAGCACTGATAACAAATAAAGACATGTGATAAGAGTGTAAAGTGTATCTACACATGTTTCTAGAATGACCTGAAGTTATGACTACTAATCACCAAGAGATAGTTTTTAGGCTAAGAACCGAATTCTAAGCCAAGCTAGCTGTCCGGCTTTACGAGAATTGTGAATGTTCACCCAATGAGTTGGTGATATTTCAGTTTACCCGCGTTATACATCGATGGCTGCACCCTCCTTGCTTATTACAAGACTATTTACAACAAAAAGATGAATCTTTACATGACTCTTATTTACATTGATTACTCTCTTTTATTTTTGGAACAAGAGAGAACTATTGTCTTTAACATGACAAAACATGGAATAAATAAATACTTGATTTTTTTTTTTAATATTTTTTTGATTTTTCTGAATTTTTCTGAATTTTTTTTTTATTTTGAAGAAATAACTTTGATCTTTACAACATAGTGACACTTTTGATACATGAACAAAAAGAAAAACATAATTACATGACTCTTAGCAAGAGGTGGCCCTTATCGAATGCATCCGGTCAAATTCTATGGTTGCTTTTCTTAACGTATCCTCCAACTTCTATCTCAGCCAACCAAAGAACAAGCTAGTCAAGTCTCATTCAGTATTCTAAAGTGATTGGCAATCTAACTTCCTATCAAACACCTTGAAGATCGAGGCTATACATGTATTGGTAGATTGTGCGTGTGCAAGTTTCTTATCACATGTGAATTGTGCTAGAATCAGGGTGCCTAAATATCTAGACTAAGAATCTTTATGTTTACATACATGCACAAGAGTCAACATTTCAAGGTAAATGAGCTCCATTTTTATGTTTTTTTCAATTTTTTAATTTTTAATTTTGATTTTTTCTTCTTTTTTTTTCAAAAAGAAAGAGTTCTGTTTTTCGATTATAGCATGTTATCGTGGTATCTACTCTTTACCCCCAAACCTAAACTAAACATTGTCCTCAATGTTCCAAAATATGAAAAGAATTATAACATACGAAGAGGATTATGCTGAGTAGAAAAAAGGAAAGAGAATACCCGATTTGACGGCGAAAGCAAAATTAGAACTCCGTTATTCAAGGCAAAAATCCAACATATTTCAGTTAAGAGTCACATTGGATTATCAAATTATGTACAAAAGAAACAAAAGATTTAACTAAGAAACTATCTACTAGATTTTATACAAGAAAATTTGGTTTTTAATGGGATTGGACTTTTTGGGAAAAATTTGGTTTTGTCGGAAGACATTTGGTTTTGTTGGGAATGAAAAACATTTAGTTTTTGATGGGAAAGAGAAAATTTTGGTTTTTAGGGAAAAAGAAAATTTTGGTTTTTAGGGGAAAAGGCCCAGCTGACAACTTATAGTTTGAGTACGAGGTCCAACTGTTCAGTAAACCAAGCCCAGAAGTTAAGTTTCAGTTGGGTTTTGGGCTAGCTGTTTAGCCAAAAGACTAAGCCCAACTGGGCTTTGAAAACGTTTTACAAATTTTTGTTTTGGGTCAAGCCCACAGTTCAGAAATTCAAATTTCAGGGTTGAAACCCACAGTTCAGAAACATTCAGTTGCTTGCAATCATACAATTTCAGTTTCAAATTTTTGCTAAGAGCCTAGAGTTTTAATGGGAGAATACAATACCCCAAACCCAGTAAACTGGGTTGTATGCTTAGCTGGTTTTTGCCTCAGCCCAGTTGTTCTGTTTTTCTTTTTAGTTGCACAGCCCAGTTGGGCTTGGTTCTTTGCACCAGGCTCAGCAACAACAGCTACAGCAGGTTCAGGCTTCAGCAGCAGCACAACAGCAGGCTCAGTAGTAGCAGCAGAGACTCAGCAGCAGCAGCAGCACCATAAGGCACAGAGCAACAGCAGAAACAACAACAGCTGCAGCAGCTCAGCAGGCAGCCAGCATCAACAGCAGCACCAGGCAGCCAGCAACAACAGCAAGTCAGGCAGGAACAAGCCAACAGCAAGGTGGCAAGCCCAATGGTACCTGCACTCAACAGAGATGATCAGTCTCTTTGAAGAAAAGTGAGGCAGAAGCAAGGGAAGAATGCAATAATGAATATGCAGTGCAAGATGCAAAAATGCAAGATGATGCAAATATGAAGATGAAGATGCAATGATTACAGCTAAATGCAGATGATGATGCGGGAGATGCAGAACTACAGTTACATGCTAAGTTACAGCTAAAGCAGCTAAAACAGTTATACTAAGTTACACTAAACAAGCTAAGTTACAGCTAAGTTTGAAAACAGAAAAGCAAGAGCACAAAATTTTTTTTCAACTACACAGCACCAGTCCCCGGCAGCGGTGCCAAAAACTTGGTAGGCCAGGGAATGTATAAGAAACAAGAGCAAAGGATAAGGAGAGACAGAAAGGCCTACATGTTATACCTGCAAGTGCACAGGGTCGATTTTAGCTTGTGCAAATACGGGTCGAATCCACAGGGACTAGGGTGTGAGTTGAAGTTTCCTAAGCTAATTCTCTAAGCAGTGAACTAATGAAGCAAAGAGTGACAATGACAGTGAGTGACAAAGAGTAATAGTGGCAAAGAAACCAAGGAAGTAACACAGGAAATGATAAAGAAACAAAGGCAGTGAAGTATAGAAGGGACTAGGATCTTGAATCCACCCATTTCCTAAGCTAAGTCCTCCAACTATGTTCTTGTCCCTTGTTAGTTATCAGTCAGCTTCTAGGCTCTCTGAATAACTAGATGACAGTTGCGGTTCAAAGCCGGCTGTTCATCTAAGGGTTGGTCTAGAAAGATTACTAAGAACACTAAGATGAATCTAATCCTAGTAGTAGTTGGGGCTCTCACACTGCAACTACCCGCAGAGAAGCTTGCTTAGTGTTTTAACAACCTAAAAGGATATTCAATCCTAGACAGTTCAAGCACAACAAGATCAGAGCATGGATGGGACAAATACAATTGAAATTTACAAAATAATTTAAACTAAGAACTAACCCTTGAGGCACTGGCTATTCCAGTCCTCTTGGGTGAAGCACTGGCTAGCCCAGGCATATCCCATTACAACACCCAAAGACCCCTATTTATACATACAATGGAAATCCCAAAAAATCCCCAATTAACAGCAAAATTAGGGTTTGTAAAAAAATACAATTAATCCCAAAATTGGTTCACCTAACCTACTGATAACAACCCAATCAATCAACCCATGCTTCAATTAGACGTACAATCATGTTCCCCCAATTATCCCCAAATTATGAAATTAGGGTTTATAAGAAATAGAAATTAGGTTTACCTAATCACTGCAAACTCTTGATAGCTCTCACCCATGCTTCCTTACGATCTTCTGATGCTTCCCACGCCTCCAATTGATCTATATCATCAACTAATTTCACCAACTCACTCTTAGGGTTCAGTGGTGAGAGAATAGGCAAAATTAGTTGTTTGAGAGAGATTAGAACGTGATATAGGTGATGGGTCGAGTGTGTATGATGATTTGAGAAGAGATGGTGGTGGTGTGTGGTGATTGAGAAGGAGTTGGTGGCGGAGCAGGTGGTGGTCGTGGAGTTGCAGAGGAGAAGAAAGGGGGAGAAGAAGGAGAAGCCGATAGTTTTAGGGTTAAGGTATGTTTGGGTTAGGGTATAGGTATTTGGCGCTTAGGTGTTGAGCGGATGCATCAAGTCTCGATGATACACAAAGCTAAGCCGTGGGATGCAGAAATGATAGATTGATCTAATGACTATAAGTGAAGAGTCTGGTATCGACCGTCGGATGCCTGATACAACGAAACTGACGGCTCAAGATGGAGTTAGGTGTTGTAGTGTTAGACAGGACCTTCAGACTTTGATGCACTATGATGAAGCGACCGTAGGATGCTGAGATGATCCAATCTAACGGCTGAAGATGAAGGCGGGTATGGATATTGGAAATGGGTTTGGGTGAGGGTTTTAGGCCTTGGGTATGCCAAGCCCATATCTTCTTTAAGAGCAATTCTTCCTTGTCAAGCCCACTTCCAGTTGATCCGGCTCTTGCAAACATCATTCTTCGCTGCCTTTCTGCGGGAGTCTTTGCCGTTTCTTTGTCCTTTTCGCTCCGTGAGTTAACCAGGCTTTATTTGGTACCTAAAAATGCAAAATTAATTAAGAAAAGTATTTATTCTTGAAAACAATGAAAATACAAAATATGGGATAAAATGTAGAATTAATGCACAAAAGATGAGTTAAATGCCAAGAAAAATATATAGAAATATGCACTTTTTAGCACTCATCAATTATAACGATCACTCTCTTATCCAAAGGGAGGAGACTGGATATGACATAACTTTTGTTATAAATGGTGTAACGTACTCAAACGAGGATTTTACGATTTTCACCAATGAACTAGACTTTATAGGAGATGGTTATGATCCCGCTGACGAGGTTTTTGAAGAGATGATGATTGAGAATGAAACCAAATTGATTGATTGCGTGGAAGACCCAATTTAGCTTCTCAAAGAATATAATGATGCTGAGATTTCGGTTGAAGCATAAATTAAAGGTTTGATAGAGGACCACGATATACTTGAGGTAAATAATTCATTGGATTTAATAAAAAATAATGAAGATCTCGAACAAGGTTTGTATAATCCTTTGCATAATTCTATATCTATTGATCATTTTCCTCTGATGGAAATAGTTCCCAAAATAGTTTTTAACCCGATTTTTAGGAAAATACCTCACTTAGGATTGGAGTTGTGTGCTTCCAAAGTTTTAACGGATTATTTTGATTATAAGTATCCACTACTTGATGTGTTTGATTCTAGCATTGTGCAAGTTTACTGAGAGGAAACGATATAAATTCCCTTATTTTATGTTCTCTATCCACTTTTAAGTATAGAAAGGACAAAGTGTGGGGCAAAATTCCAAGCAATAACAATTTCTGTTAGAGCACTACTCGGTCGAACTCGCAAGTCTTGCTATCTCAAGCTTGTTTGTCAAGTTTAGTTGCCAAAACTATAAGTCTTGATTTCTAGTATACTTATAGCTAAGTCTCGGATTAGGATAGTAAGTATAATTGAGCATTAGACTTCACGGCGTTCATCGATTGAAGACGAAGAACTAATAAGGGGAGCTTGTGGAACTTCATCAACAAAAGGTATGTGGAGACATGAACTCATCTATCACTCAAAAGTCTATCTACTTTATCTCCTATTTGAGACAAAAGTCGTACAACTATATAGACTTCGATTATACACATTTGATATTTCGAGCTAAGTTTAACTCGCTTACATACTTCTCGAAATATGTATTGGTAAGCTTTCGCTTTAACCAAGTTCATCTTATATTCTTGACGAAATTCAAAAGATGATCATGTGAAAATCACCTGGTAACATCTTACATGATTTGTGTGAGACAGTCATTTAATGTAGACTCGTAATGTTTCGTATTGATTATTCGATCACGTGAAAATTGCTTTGAAGCTAATAGTTTGTGTGAGACAGTTATTGTCGCCTTTTAAGAATGTTTCAATGATTGAAATGGCAGTTTAGAACAATTAACCATGATTGGATATAACATAGAATGCGTACTTGTATGCTAAACTGTTGCATGTTATTCCAAGTCCAAGAACCGTAGTATGCATACCCGTATGCGTACTGGTTGGTTAATGAAAGTCCGGGAACTTAGTATGCATACCCGTATGTGTACTGGCGTAAGTTCAGTTTCGGGAAATTTAACCGAGTTTGGAGGTATGCGTACCCATTCGCATACTGGCGAACCCAAACTTAGTCCGTCCACTTAGGTATGCGTACCAGTTTGTGAAAAGACGAGGGTACTCAAATACGCCACCATCTTTTTTTTTGATCACAACCTATTCAATCTCTACCGTGTATAAACCTCTTGGAGCAACAATCACTCAAGGAATATTTCAACATGGTGTCCACTTGAAATAGGGTTAGTCCGGACTGGCCTAACAATGCGAGAATATCAAACTCAAGTGGAGGAATCCAATACACTTTGTGTGATCGTCTATGGATATAAAATCGAGACAATACTACAACAAAGTGTTCACTTGATAATAATACGGTATAATCGAAACCTTATAAGATAAATATCAAGTGCTTAGTTAATGCACAAGTGTATTTACTTGAATTATAATGTAAAAACAATTATAATGCGTAAATAAAGTAAAACACACACCAGAATTTTGTTAACGAGGAAAACTACAATCTTGTAGAACAACCTCGAGACCTAGTCCAGTTTTGAATACTCGATGAATTAAGAGACTATTGTTAGATCATTGCTCGGTCGAACTCGCAAGCATTGCTATCTCAAGCTTGTTTGTCAAATTTAGTTGTCAAAACTATATGTCTTGATTTCTAGTCTACTTATAGCTAATTCTCGGACTAGGATAGTTAAGTGTAGTTGAGCTCCAGACTCTACGGCGATCATCTTACAAAGACGAAGAACTACTCAAGGAACCAGTGGAACTTCATCCGACTAAAATGTATGTGGAGACTTGAACTTATCTATCACTTAAAAGTTTATCTACTCTATCTCCTAATCTTGATACAAAAGTTGTATAAGTATGATAGTTTTCATACATACACATTTGCTATTTCGAGTCGAGTTTATCTCGCCTATTTCTCGAAATATGTGTTGGTAAGCTTTCGGTTTAACCATTTCAGCTTCACCCGTGACGAAAGTCATGATGACGCTTCAATCTCTTGAAAATTGCTTTGATGACGATAGTTGTGGATAACGACTATTATAACATTATAGAAGAATGTTTCAATGATTGGAATGTAGAGTTGAGATTACGTAACCATCTATGGATATAAGCATATATAGTGTGTTCGCACATTAGTGTATAAATCCATGTAACGGAAACCAAGTGTGTGCATACAGAATTGGTAAAGGAAACAGGTTGGGTACGCGTACGGGTACGCGTACTGGCGGAACTTTTCCTGCCGGAAAATTCTGCTGAGTTTGTAGTTTACAAACTAGTAAAACAGTCACCTTAGGTATGCGTACCCCTACCCGTACTGGCGGAACTTTTCTACCCGAAAACTTCTGCTGAGTTTGGAAACCAAAACCAACTCAATCCGGTTGCTAAGGTACGCATAGCTGTACGCGTACCCAAGCTGGATATTTTCTCAAATCGGTAGTTCATGAACTTAAACAACAAATTATAAAGAATGCAATCTTTGCAAACCGTGGCTATATTGTTCATGAATTGATTCAAATGAATCAAACCGATTTTGTTTCAATTGTGTCTATGTATAAAGACCTAAGCAATTGAACAACTCTTCAACTAGTTCTTTTGAAGTCATTTGAACTAGATATGAAGAAAATAAATATGGTTAATATGGAAGTGCTCTTATGGCTAACCATTGGTTAACTATTTGTGAACCGACTAAGTATACACGTTTAGGTACGGTTACTCAAACCTAAATGAAATACATTTCATTTTTGTATGACAAGCTAAGTTTCGATATAACGGTTGAAAGATATTAGCTTGTATCTAATCAGGTTTTCATCTAATAATGAATATTGAATGCTTTGTTACTAAACTAACATTGATGCAAACCCTGATTTGAAAACTATACATAGGAGAACTCTAGCAACTGGAGAAACTAATCCCCACACCTCATGTGTGATACTAGTTGGTTTAGCTAGAGTCGATTCTCCTTTAACCTTAGGTTTCTTCTCGAGACCCTGTAGGTTAACGACTTAAAGACTTCATTGGGATTGCGAAGCCAGGCGAAACTACTTCTCTTGTAGTTGAGCGATCTGATCTTGCTATTTTCTATCGTACGAGTTCAATTGAAAGAATTGACTTGAAATTATATCTCCGATAGGGCAAGATAAAAAGAAATCACAAACATCTTCGTCTCATCGTTTGTGATTCCATAATATCATGTTTCGCTACCATACGATTAAGATTATTGTGAGGTGATTGATAATTCTAGGTTGTTCTTCGGGAATATAAGTCCGAGTTATCGATTAGTTCCTGTTCACCTTGATTTTATCAAAAGACGGAACAAAATTCGTAGGTTTATCTGTGGGAGACAGATTTATATATTACCGTAGACTTTTATGTGTAATACAAATTTGTTTATTCAAGTCTTCGACTTTGGGTTGTAGCAACTCTTGGTTGTGGGTGAGATCAGCTAAGGGAATCAAGTGCGTAGCATCATGCTGGGATCAGAGACGTAAGGAGCGCAACTGTACCTTGAATCAGTGTGAGATTGATTGGGGTTCAACTACAGTCCAGAATGAAGTTAGTTTGTAGTAGGCTAGTGTCTGTAGCGGCTTAATACAGTGTGGTGTTCAATCTGGACTAGGTCCCGGGGTTTTTCTGCATTTGCGGTTTCCTCGTTAACAATACTTTTGGTGTCTGTGTTATTTCTATTCCGCATTATATTTTGTTATATAATTGAAATATCACAGGTTGTGCGTTATATCGATCAATTGTGAAATCCAACTTTTGGTTGTAGATTGGAAATTGATTGATCCTTGGATATTGGTCTTTGGTACCATCCAAGTTTATATCTCTTGTATTTAATAAAGACTCGCAGATTTCTATTTGCTTGAGTATAGATTAAATCAAGAGATCGAGATATTAACTCCTTGATATACTTTTTATTAAGATTGAGTCTGACTGTCTAGTTGATTCTCTTAAAAGTATATTAGAGTTAGTCCATACATATTGCTAATCGAAATATTGGGTGAGGTTGTTAGACCCCCGCATTTTCAATTGGTATCAAAGCAGGCAAACACGTTCAAGACCTTAAAAGTTTGTGTTCGTAGTGATCTGACTCTATGGACAGAGGTATTATCTCATTTAACGTACCACCAGTCTTTGATGGCTCAAACTACTTATGGTGGAAAATTGCTATGCGAGCTTTTCTTCAATCGCGTCATTTTCAATCATGGGTATATGTAGTTAATGGCTATGATGCTCTCGTTGTGGCAATAAGTAACGCTACTGTTCCAAAGAATATTGGCGAATACGATGCTGCAGAGATACTTGATGCAAAGCAAAACTCCGACGGTTTGAATGCCATCATACATGCCATTACCCCTAATCTTCAGCACCATGTGTCTAATTGGACTCGGTCTAAAGATGCTTGGGATCGTGTTTGAAGGAAGTACCAGTGAAAAGGAAGCAAGCTTCAAAGCCTAAATTCCGATTGGGAAAACCTTCGTATGGCAGATGAAGATTCATTTGATGAGTTTAATCACAAAGTTTCTGAAATTTTTAATGCATCTTTTGCATTGGGTAAGACTATTTCTGAAAAGGACATTGTGATGAAAATTCTCAGATCGCTGCCATCTAGATACGATTCTAAGAAGCATGTCATCGTTGAGGGAAATAACCTTGATACCCTCTCCAGAAATACTTTGGTTGGGAAGATAAAGATCTTTGATCATGAGCATACATCCAAATCTAGCAAGGATGTTGCGTTCAAAGCACAAAAAGACACAAAATTACTTGATAAAAGTAAAAATGTGTATATCTCTGAAGATACTCACTCTGAGACTGATTCATCAGATGAAGATCTTGACAAATCAGTCTCGATGATCACAAGACAGTTTAGAGATATTCTTTTGAAGAGAAGTAAATGGTTCTCCAGAGATAAGCCAAAAGCATCAGTAAAACCCCATAATCGTATTCCTCCTAAAAACAAGGACACAGATGAAACTGATGACGAGGATATGCCTCAGTGCTTTAAGTGTAAGGTTTTTGGTCATTTTACAAACGAGTGTCCAAATTTCAGAAAATACACTGGGAACAAAGGTCTTGCTACAACGCTTGATGAGATGTCTGACAATTATGATTCTGATGAAGACAAAAAATCAAGTGTTGCTCTTCTATGTGAAAATATTGATTTTGATAATTGTAGCAATACATACATATGTTGATGTTGCTCTTCACCTAGAATGGAGCATGTGGCAACAATCCCAGTATTCTGTGAATTAAATACACAAAATTCATCCAGGTTGGAGCATGTAGCAACAATCCCATATACCCTGTGAATTTATAGCATTATTAATTAATACGCGATTAGCCTTGTATTTCCTGTGTTGTTCCCGCAGAACCCTCATTATCGGTGCGACATGACGACTGAATGTTGCTCTCAGCAGAGTGACACGAATCTCCAAGTATCGATAATGAGGCATGCACGAAATACCCGTACAGGCTACATCTCCCGGTGTGTTATACTAGCCCGATTGAGCATCTGGGTTGTCCATGTCAGTCTCAGAAACAATCACGATCACGCAAGTTGGCCGCATGATTTAACCAGCCTAGACGATCCTCAGCAGGAGCAGGCTACCACCTTAATGACCACCAGCGGGCCCGTTTTTTCCCTGGTCAGTCGAACACATACCACGCCTCCCAAACAACCACCGAACGCCAGCCTAAATTAGGATGGTTGGGCTGGTGTGGAGCAGCTTGGAAAAGCTTGTACGCACAAGACTTCCAATGTCGGTCTCAAAACAGATCGCGGTCGTCCAACTTCGCCCGCATGGTTGGACGGCATAGATCGTCCCATGACCGGTTGGACAAGCGTTGTCCTACACACCGGCGAGTCCCCTTTTTACTTACTTGACCGACCTTCTCACGACCTAGCCAGGGAGGAGCAAACACTTGCTCGAAGTTCGGCCGACGTGATGCTTTAAGGGTCACAGGAAAGTCCACTAGTGTCTTAAATTGATCACAACCATCCAACTTCACCGGCATGTTTGGATGGCTTAGATCAAGCCTATGACCGTGGGACAAGTACACACATGCTCACCACCGGCTCAGTGTGGGTCCCACATGGTCGGCCTCCTCAAAGGAGGAGCATATCTTTCCAAACCGTTAGGTTGAAGTCGTGTACACACGACCGATCCAAAACCCTAATTAGGGTTTGCGGCATGTTACATGTCGCTAATTGATCACGAGCGTCCATCTTCGCAAGCATGGATGGAGGGTGTGGATGTAGACTTAAAAGGTCCCGAGCATGTCAACATGATCACCGTGGGCCCATCTACACCCATGACCGATCGATCAAGGCCAATCATGGCTGAACGTCTCGAAACGCGCGCCCGAAGTAGGCATGTCGTGCGGCTTCCAACTCCTTTGCGACAACGGATTTCTTCCGCAAACCGATCTCAACCACTCAACTTTTCCGGACAAATTGAGTGGCTTAGATCACATCTTCATGGGACAGTGAGGTACAGACGTGTACACCGGCAAGCCGTCTACACGCATGCCCGGTCGGTCCTGCCAAAAACGTCTCCCATGCTTGGATTCGACCAAGCTGAAGAGTGATGCTTGCACACCTCTTCAAAACCCTAAAACTTCATCAACGGTCGCAGATGAGCATCATATATCATCTCGTCCGTCCAACTCTACCAGCTTGGTTAGGCAGCCCAGGCTAGGAGTTAGTTGGCCAATAAGGTGTCTTGGTGATCACCATCCATCACTCTACCACACTATGTGATCGGCCAAGGGAAGGCTGCGTAACGATCACTTGAAGGTAGCTATGCGTGCAACTGTTTTGAGACGCTTAAATCCGCGGCTTACTCCGATAAGCTTTAAAACAGCGATGCTTCATGCATATTGAATATATTCGACGCATTACATGCATAGAATACACAAGATATTTCATAAATATCGGTTTCCAAAATAACTTAGTTATTTAACCTGGCACCGTATGCTACCTTTTGTGGGTCCCACGATCCACACAATCGAGACATCAAGCATGTCACAAACTGGGGGATACATACCGGGGTATTGGTCTGGTGGTTTACGGCGTGCAGCGTGCAACACGCCATCACAAGAACGTGTCAGGAAGACATGGACAGTTAGTAATGATGGGAGAAGTGGGCAAAGACTGATCGTGTGACACTAACACGACTCCACTACTCCATTACTCCACTTTCTCCACTTCCCACGAGAGATGAGGGTTAGTCTCAATGACTTGTATAAATAGGTTCTCCTCCCTATTTCCAAAAACATACAAGACAGAAACCAAGTGTTGATACAACGTATTCAAACACACAAAGCTTTGCTTACATTATTGCAAGCCAGTTCGGTATTCTGATACAAGTCAAAAACAGCCAACACCTTCACGATCTCAACACCTTCTTCGCTTCCCTCCATAAGATCAACCCCATCTCCTTTACTTTGTGACCGAAGCAAGTCTGGAACGACCATTTCTTGGTTTAGGCCAGAATTATACAGATTGATCTCTTGAATCAAAAGCACTCCCGTGCAGTGCATTTGTTTAGGGTTTAGATTCATTTCTCATCCACACACCCCAAATCACCAAAACCAGCAGAAATAGTTTTCACCCATAAACAACATCAATCTTGATAATCTTTTAGAAGAGAACCCAATCAAGATGGAAGAATCAATTGACCCCTCTATTGGAAACTCTTTGTCTAATGTTTCAGGATCTACCATGTGCCTTGCAGATTGCATATCACAAGCACCTGAATCATCTTATGCGTTGACATGCCCTTATTATTCACTCAAGGGTCATGAATTTTCAAAGTGTTTCAAGTACAAACACAAGATGAGATATGTCAACAAGCTTCAACGAAGAGCGGATCGTCTAGCGAACAAGCTAAAACTCGCGCAGAAAACCGCTGAGGTATGTAAGATTTTATCTTCTTCAAAGAAGCTAGTTTCCAAAGAGAAGTCTAGACCACTAAAGGAAAGGGTATGGTCTAAACCAGTTGATAGACAGGGAACCAGGAATTCCTCTCAAAAAGGTTATGGTGGACAAATCGTTGTTCACCACAGCACAACTTGATTGTGTTGTCCTCGTGCATCTTGTCTCATGTGATTGATTAAAAGAGACGAGATTATGCACACCTCAGGATTTAAGAAAAATTTGTTTTGTTTTTCTTAGTTTTTTGTTTTTGAGTATGGAATTCTTCATGTTGAAAGGGATTTTCCTGTTTAATCAAAAAGAAAGGTTTATTATCGACAATTCCACTCTTTATAGGGTTGTGAGCTGTGCGTACACAAACCTTTTAAATGTTTAAAAACCCTACATTCCTTTTTTCTTCTCTGACACTCTTTATATCTTAAGACTGTTTGTTGAGTTTTGATTGTGATTTCCTCTCACAAAACTGTGCGTATATGGATACTCCAAGCATCATGTCTTCTGATGGAAAAGATGTCAATATGATTGTTAATCCATCAATCACTAAGGAAAAAGAGAGATCTCCATTGTCTCCAACTTTGAAAATAAAAATAAGGAATGTGAGGAAGCCAAGAGTTGTTCCTTCAAACTCTCGGAAGTTTTCTGATGTTCTTGAAGAGTTGAAGCAGACAAAGAAAGAGATTCATCAAATAAAGGCTTGTGTTTTAAGATCACTGGAAATTCAGAAGGCCCTGGTTCGACAACTTCAGCCAAGAAGGTTCATTGGTATTGACTCCTTCCTTCATGAACCATATGTCCCAATGGTTGTTGACGACAAGGATTTCGGGGATGACAAGGAATTTTTCAAAGATCTTAATTCCTAGGAAACTTCTTAAAAGAATTTTTATTCTTGTTTTTGTTTAAGAAGGATAACTAGGGTTTGGAATAGCCATTATTGTGAGTACACATAGCTATTTCCAACGTTTTCATCTTGCAACGTTTTTAGATTTATTTATTTAAATTCTAAAGTTGATTTGGTAGATGATTTTTGCAGTATTAATCTTTATGGTTTTGTATATTGCAATATGTTATGGGATATGAGTGTTTGCATCTGTGAACTATGATTGTCCCATACGTTGTCAAAAGTTATCTCCTTGGTATGTCGATATGCATGTATTGATAAAAGATCGATGAACTTTTGACAAAACAAAAATTGAACCTATTATGTCGTTATGCAAATAATTGATGGAAGATAGGATGAATTTTTGTCTACAAAGATTATGTCTATTATATGTCTTTATGCAAATAGTGATGAAAATAGAATGAATCTTTGTCCATTCCGCAGTATTGATCTTCCCTGATTCATTTTTTATGTATATACTGTACGGCTCCATAAATCTTCTTATGTGAGCATTTCCAAATAAACTAATCATGAATTCGTTTGTGGTTAACTTGGTTGAGTATTCCGATTAAATTAATCATGGGTTCTCTTGTGATTAATTTACTTGAGAATTTCGGATACAAAATCATTTCCTTTGTGGTTTTTGATGTCCAAAGAAGTCCTTCTTTTCTTGTGAAAGTAAGGTCGCTCTTGTTGTTCTTTAGGGAATGACATCAAATGGGGGAGAGTTCTTTTGAACTTGCGCTTAAGTTCCATATATTTGTGGGGAGTGCGGCTGTGGAATATTTTAGGAGTTATCTTGTATCTTTATAAACTCCTTGATGAATGCATTTAGCTTCGGCTATATAATTGCATCTAAACAAAGTTGATATGTATTTTTCTTTGGTCTTTGGTACCCTCCAAGTTTATATCTCTTGTATTTAATAAAGACTCACAAATTTATATTTGCTTGAGTATAGATTAAATCAAGAGATCGAGATATTAACTCCTTGATATACTTTTTATTAAGATTGAGTCTGACTGTCTAGTTGATTCTCTTAAAAGTATATTAGAGTTAGTCCATACAGATTGCAAATCAAAATATTGGGTGAGGTTGTTCGACCCCCGCATTTTCAACTGCAAAAAGTAAACCTGCAACTTCGTGCAGACAATACTAAGTAAACTAAAATCCTAGTTACTCAGCTTCAGCAGTATTCTTGTTTTGATAATATTTAGCAGAACCGAAGTTCTCAATAGATATTTGATACTAGATATCCTACCAGAACAGGCATTCTCTTAGGACTAAATCTAATATATCTTCTTAATGGTTCACAATAACTTCTTCTTCAAATCTTCAAAGTCTTCAATCTTCGATTATATCTTCAAAGTAACAACCTGCAAAAAACAAACTTGATCCCTTATTGATTTGTCGCACAGAACGGAGTCTGTTAACAATGGCAAATCAATGAATCCATCTTACGGATCTAGAAAAACTTAGATCCGTAGAAACGTTAAATTTTTGATCTAGTTTGAGTGAGCCTTATATCAGAAGAGAAGGTTCTCAAGAATAAACAAACTAGGTGCAATCAAAGATTCAACAACTCTTAGTCAATCAAATCAATAATCGAAAACTAAAATAACAATGCAATCATCTAGTTTCCCACCATGGTACTCATAGAGCTTCTTGATCCCACAGAAGTCTTTAAACGAGCAGTCGCAAGAGATTTCTCCTAATTATGGTACTTTCCTCTCCGGATATACGGCTCCACCAGTAACAACACAACAAGGTAGTTTTGCTGGCTCTTAGGACAATTTGCTAGAAATGAAAACTTCAATATTTATAGACCAGGAAATTTTGGACACCAAGGAATTTCCAAAACCGAATATTCTCAAAGATATGCAATAAAGCCAAAAACGGTTTTCATAATTCCAGGAAATGTTCTGTCCAAATATTAACCGAAATCTCAGTAGAAAATCTCCAATTAGTAAATGCACATTACTAATTTTTATTTTCTAAAGATATGCATTTAATTAATGGAAATTAAAAGCATATAAAACTAAAAACCTTAATTAAAAGATTATCAATTTATTTCGATCCGAGATTCTCCTTTAGTTATCAAGGAATATCTTTGAATAATAAAAGATAAGAATTACTGCACATGTTCAAAGTATGTCGACATCTTTACTTTGTAAATCCTTTTTCATATTTACAATCTTGGAACCGATTTTCCACACTTCCAAATGAGTTTAGAATTGGTTCATCTGACTTCCTAGAACTATGTGATCGATTATCCTATCAAATCACCATTAATGGGTTTCACGGTTCTACCAAAACACAAAGCTTCCGTTCTACCTCCATGTGGGTACTAGGATCGGTCACACTAGCTTTCCAAAAATTGGTTGACTAGGTACTAGGATCGGTTACCACAATAATATGGTATTTACTTGTGATCGGTTGCATAAGTCATAGGATCGATTACCAATTAATAAGACTTTTTGTACCTCTTACAAAGATCGATTCCTCATACTTGTGATCGGTTGCACCTCTTACTAGATCGGTTACCCAATGTCTAGAGTTGGTCATACCAATTACAAAATATCGATCATACCATCTCAGGTGATTACTTAAGATCGGTTTCACTGATAAAAGTCATACCAATACAAAAGTCAGGCATTGTGAATAGTTTTACCAAGATACATAAACAAGTTATGAGCGGTTATACTAAACACACATATTGGTAATCCAAAGATTTGCAGTGAATAACAATACCAATAAGCCTAGCGATTTCCCTTTCGATTCACAAAACAAGTTTATGAATTGTACTTCCTTTAAACGAATGTAAAATATTATTTCCTAGGACGAAATCTTCACCCATACCCATACATAATCACAATAGCATTTATACGATTATGTCGATGTCTTACATACTAAGTTCAAAAGTAGGTGTTATACTTCGTATTATAATTTCTTAATACTTTGATCATAATAATATGTCATCGCATGTTATGTTTTCAATCTAAAAGATTTAAAAAAACAAGATAGAAATGGAACAAGTCAAGTCGTAGTTACCAACCTCAAGCTGAAGGAAAATGTATTTGTTGTCTTCAATCCATCCTTAGATCTTTGTGAGTAACTGGAGCACAATAATTCTATTGTTTCTAGTCTAACCTATCGAAGTTGACTCTAGTTTACTTATTAAGCGACTCGAGTTTTGGAACTAAACATGACAACCAAACTTGACATACCAACGCTTGGTGGGTTCAACCGAGCAGTGCTCTAACAATCTCCCTCTTTGTCAATTTAGTGACAAAACTCTATTACATATGGAGATAAACAAATTACAAACATAACTCATTCTACATACGCTAAATTCACATTTCAACAGCACAATAACCTGGAGATATTCAAAAATAAATGTCGTTGTTGACATTTTAATAACAAAGATAATACTCCCCCTAAAGGTAAGATAGGTAGATTTTCAATCCGCACATCTTTGTTATTCCCTTTGTAGTTAAAATAACCACAAGTATCAATATGATATGTTATTCCCCCTTAGTTTATGCTTTACTCTTTCGTTAGATATAACGTTTAAGCATCATTGTCCTTTCCTTAGTGATACCAAATCACTTGTTTACTCCATATATTTCTCCCCCTTTTTGTCACAAAATGACAAAGGTATGAGCAAATAAAAGACAAACCGAAAGGATCTTACAAATCTAAAGACTTGCAACCTATAAGATTTAAGCACGAGGGTTCCTCACCATTATAGATAGCCAATACCAAAATCGAAACTACAAAGTAATTTTGTTTTGATATGTTACCAAGGAAACAATTGCCCGAAGCAATTTTCCCTAATAGTTTAGCAAATCATAAATTGACTAAGCACCTTAGTTCTTTTTGTTAAACCGATTGTATAAATACAATCGCTTGTTTGATAAGACCAAAATAAAGATCAGAATTACCTCTATTTTTCTCATCAGGTTCTAATTATTCAAATAATAACTTCGACCTTTCACTTTTAAACAAGACAAGTGCTAGGTTAGTTAACTAGCATTTCTTGTTGAGGCATTCGATTAGACTTGAATAACCTAAACCTCCACTTTGATAAGTCTAACTAAGACCAAGTAACTTAGTTTCTCTTATCCGGAATCAAATTGGACCAAACAATTGATCCCGAAAAAAAACCTTTTCGTTAAGCCATAAACAATTCATACAAACCAAATAAATCAAATTGCATAATTATTTATCTCAACCGGAAGCAATTGAAAAAAAAAAACATAGACATTAAAGCACCGCAATTGCAGCGAAATTTCGTAAGCCTAAACAATTGATACCAAACCATAAAGAAAGATAGCAATAGTTTTCCTTAACCGGAAACAATTGAATCACACACATACATCCATACACAAATAGTGGAATAAACATCCATTGTACCGAAATTTTGTTAAGCAAAAGTAAAATATATGCAATAAAATCAGGTTTTCTTAAACAGGAGAACGATTAACTAACAAATTCGTTACCTCAAATTACGCATCCTCTTCTCCCCATTATGTTGCCATCCTCTCGCAAAAACAAAAGAACAACAAGAAAAACAACCTTTACCAGAAAAATGTTGAACTGATTTTAACTATTACGTGCCAATAGTAATAAGCTAAAATCAAAAACTCATATGTAAACTATATACACAACTTATGAAACATAAATTGATAATAGTATAATCGTGACTCACATATGAGATTAATTGTCATCATCCTTTTATGATTATTTTATTTAGCAACCCAAAAGGATAGATATGAAATCAAAAGTCACAAAGTCATAAAAAGGTAACCGAAATGAGACCTAATTATCTCATATAGCGATGACAACACGGAGATACATTCATTTGATCAAGAACGTTTAGCACAATCTTCTGAATGTCATGAGTATTGAAACTTATCATTCGAGTGTCACCATTGTGACTATATTTTGATACCTTCCTGGTTGTCTTTAGAGAAGGCTTTGAACTCCATTTAGAAATGGGTTTTACAGGAGCAACTTTGTTCTTCCTATTATTTCCTCCTGAAATCTTTGACGAATCTCTTGAGGAAACATTAGGGTAACTGAAATATAGAAAATTCTGAGAATTAACCTTTCTCCAATTTGAACATCAGATCTTGTCTTTACAAAGTTATTTCTCCTTTTACTATTTAAGTGATAATGAGAAAGTAGAATCCTCATAAACAAACTTTGAACTATCATTATAATAATTCTTTTGCTCACTTGTAGGACAATGATGACCTGATTTAGCACGAGGAGCATTATTGAGTTCAGCCAATTTTGCGGAAACGCGTGCATCTATGTCTTTCTCATTCCTTTTACAGAATATGCATCCCCTTTCCAAGTGTCCTTTATTTCCACAATAAAAGCAATGCTTAGTAACACACGAATCATGAGGCTTAGTGTTACCTTGTTTTGGATCCACTTGTATTGGAGTTTGATAAATTTTTCGTTTTCCATCATTTGCTGAAGATGAAGGTGCTACAGATTTTTCTTTTATGGAAGAGCAATCTTTTGTGGCAACTTTTGAAGCAATTTCTTCAGCAGAGTCTTTAGGTTTTAGAAACTTTGTCTCCTATTTAGCATTCAAAGTTTGTTTACCTTTGTAGCCCAATCCTCACGTGTCACGAGGAACTCAAGTTGACTTCAACATTTAGTCAAGTTGTTTTGTGCTACTATCGAACTTTTTCTAGTCTGCTTTTAGACCCATATTCTCTTTTTCCAACGTTTTTATTCTTTCAAGAGCATTATCTAGATCAATCTTAAACTATCAATTTGAACTTTATAATCTATTTCAGATTCGGTAGAATTACTTATCTTAATGTTCTTTAGGTTCTCCAACTCTGTATATAGTTTCCTTTCTCGATCATGACTTTCTTCGATTTGCTCTTTGTAACATTTCATGGCTCCAAGATAATCTCGCTCATCGATGATAATTTCTATATCCTTATACAGATCTTCAAGTTCCTTTTTCAGACTTTCATTCTCCTTACTAAGATCACATTCAAGTACCTTTGGCTCTGGAGTTACTTCAATATCCTTTTCAGGTGTGCATTCAATAGTTGCAGTGAAATCTTTGTTCTCTTGATCCTTGGAAAAATTAGAGCTATCATCATTATTTTGTTCTCTATTCT
Organism: Papaver somniferum; assembly: GCF_003573695.1. Lineage (NCBI taxonomy): Eukaryota > Viridiplantae > Streptophyta > Magnoliopsida > Ranunculales > Papaveraceae > Papaver > Papaver somniferum. Next base: position 43,223,245 of record NC_039364.1, read on the forward strand.
CTACACATTTCTGTGATTTTTGAGAAGGAGAAGATGCAATTCTCAGACTGTGTCTCACAAGAGTTTTCTGCCGAAGAACTAGTCTTATTTGCAGCTTTAAGGGTAATACCCACTTCATTCTTGGATTGGTATTCAAGGTCAAAGATATTTAATTTACCAAATACAACGCTTCTAGATAGTGTGGAAAGATCATTTGCTTCCATGATGGCATGCTTTTTAGATTCGTATCTTGGTGGTAAATACCTTAGAGTTTTACACACAATATTCTTATCTGAAATAGTTTTTCCTAAAGCGTAAGAGGCATTCACTATTTCAGAAAGTTTTTGGTCAAACTCATCAAAGGTATCTTCTTCATCCACACGAAGGTTTTCCCATCAAATATGACATTAAAAATATCCGAAGCCTCCTTTGATATTTTACACTTGGTTACATGATGATGGAGGTCTCGAGTTAAAGCATGAATAATGGCATACAATCCATCGGAATTTTGCTTTGAAAGCAATTTTTCTTCATTATTGAACTCCTTTAATTCCTTTAGTCTATACTCAGTGGTTGAGTTGTTGACTAGTACTTTTGGGTGTTCATATCCATCAATAACTAAAATCCAAGTGTTAAAATCACGAGATTGAAGAAAAGATTCCATTGCCATTTTCCACCATAGATAGTTTGAGCCATCCAAACCTGGCGGTACGTTAACTGAATCAACCATTTGATTTAAAACTTACAGGTTGGATCACGCCAAACACAGATTGTTAGATATTTTCGTGTTTTCCTGCTCTGATACCAATTGAAAAGACGAGGGTACCCAAATACACCACAATCTTTTTATTTGATCACAACCTATACAATCTCTACCGTGTATAAACCTCTTGGAGAAACAATCACTCAAGGAATATTTCAACACGGTGTCCACTTGAAATAGGGTTAGTCCGGACTGGCCTAACAATGTGAAAATGTCAAAGTCAAGTGGAGAAATCCAATACACTTTGTGTGATCTTCTATGGATATGAAATCGAGACAATACTACAACAAAATGTTCACTTGATAATAGTACGGTATAAACAAAACCTTATAAGATAAATATCAAGTGCCTAGTTAACGTACAAGTGTATTAACTTTAATTATAATATAAAAACAATTATAATGCGGAAATAAAGTAAAGCACACACCAGAATTTTGTTAACGAGGAAAACTACAATCTTGTAGAAAAACCCCGGCACCTAGTCCAGTTTTGAATACACAATGAATTAAGAGACTACAAAAAGTAAACCTGCAACTTCATGTAGACAATACTAAGTAAACTAAAATTCTAGTTACTCAGCTTCAACAATATTCTTGTTTTGATAATATCTAGCAGAACCGAATTTCTCAATAGATATTTGATACTAGATATCCTAGCACAACATACATTCTCTTTAGGACTAAATCTAATATATCTTCTTAATGGTTCACAATAACTTCTTCTTCAAATCTTTAAAGTCTTCAATCTTCGATTTAATCTTCAAAGTAACAGCCTACAAAAAACAAACTTGATTCCTTATTGATTTGTCGCACAGAACGGAGTCTGTTAACAATGGAAAATCAATGAATCTATCTTACGGATCTAGAAAAACTTAGATCCGTAGAAACGTTAAATCTTTGATTTAGTTTGAGTGAGCCTTATATCAGAAGAGAAGGTTCTCAAGAATAAACAAACTAGATGCAATCAAATATTCAACAACCGTTAGTCAATCAAATCAATAATCGTAAACTAAAATAACAATGCAATCATCTAGTTTCCCACCAACGGTACTCGTAGAGCTTTTTGATCCCACAGAAGTCTTTAAACGAGCGGTCGTAAGAGATTTCGCCTAATTAGGGTACTTTCCTCTCCGGATATACGGCTCCACCAGTAACAACACAACAAGGTAGTTTTGCTGGCTCTTAGGACAATTTGCTATAAATGAAAGCTTCAATATTTATAGACCAAGAAAGTTTGGACACCAAGGAATTTCCAAAACCGAATATTCTCAAAGATATGCAATAAAGCAAAAAACGGTTTTCATAATTCCTGGAAATGCTCTGTCCAAATATTGACCGAAATCTCAGTAGAAAATATCCAATTAGTAAATGCACATTACTATTTTATTTCCTAAATGTAGATGGTGTATTTTCGACAAGGGATAAAATCGTAAACTCATAATTATACGAAGCTCTGATCTAGCAATCAGGCGTGAGTATTGAGACACGGGTCTCTCATCGAATTCTCAACGGAGAGTACTTTCTCTCAGAGTACATGTAGATATGTAGTCTCACGACTGGACAACGACATATCTCATGAATACTGAATACTTTCAGTGATTATTTCTATATAGTATCACGAGATGGACGGCTCATAGACAGCTTGCTCTGCTAGTATAGAGCGATAACGTCTTCAGGAACAAACAACGAGTTTACCCTGACTATATAAAGGATATGACTGACCTACAAGCTCATATCGGGATAATTAATGCTCCTAGACAGCTTGCTCTGCTAGTATAGAGCCACAAAGTTAATTATTCCTAATTAAGATTAATTCTGTCGTGACATTCACTACTGAATTCCCAGAATAATCTATTATTGCTCCTATTCCATGGTCGAATCCACGACTGGTCCCATGGAATGGCAATAAACAATTGTTCTGATTCTATGATCGAATCCACGGCTTGATCTCATAGAATAACAATAACTATATTATCTCATTACTCCTATTTCAGATCGAATCCACAACTGGTCCCATAAATGGTAATAGATAAATCTTAATTACTCTGATTCTATGGTCGAATCTACGATCCCATGGAATGGTAATGCTCACTTTATTATTCTGAATTCGTAGTCGAATCCTCAGCTGATCCTATGAATTAATAATAAACATCTTATTACTCAGTTTTGTGAATTATTCTCCACTGAATTCCATAATTAGTAATAAATAATCAACAATCGGGCGTTTGAGCTACCTCTAAGTAAGCCCCGATTCAAATGGTGAAGGTGTATTCAACGACGATACACTAACATTCACCGCACGAACGAGTATTTCAAAATACAACGAAACGATGAACCTATGCAAAATAGGGAAGAAAATAATAAATAATTAAAAATATTGACCAGGGTGCTGGGAGCACGGACACACGACCGACCGACCGTGTCGTGGTCAATCCCACGCCAATTTTATATTTTTATGCATTTTTATTATTTTCCATGATTTGATGAAAATTCTCCCATTTTATCAAATCTCCTTCGTCTCGAGGAAACTCCTCGGTTTCATGGTATTTTCATAAATTCATAAAAAATAATATAAAATTAAGGAAAGAAGTGTGGGGCGTGACCGTTGGCCAACCGGCCATGCCTTGGTCCAGCCGGCCCCACACCTCACTGTTCCTTATTATTTTATTATTATTATTATTTCTCTAATTTCATGAAAAAACTCCTTGATTTCATGGTATTTTGCACAAATCATCAAATAATAAATAAAATTATGAAAACTTGTGGGACCGGGCCACTAGCCGGTCCCACATGCCCCTTGTTTTATTCTTTTATTTTATTTTTCCTTGAATTCATCAAATTCCTTGATTTCATGGTATTTCTCTCAAATTAGGAAAAATTCCGTCAAATCATGAAAAATACTTAAAAAATATAAAAAATTATGAAAACTCGTGGGATCGGGCCCTAGCCGGCCAGCCACGCCCCCACGGTCCCACACGGCCGTGTTTTTATTATTTTAATATTTTTTGCTTCCTTGAACTCATGAAAACTCCTTCAATTCATGGAAACTCCCTAAATTTATCAAATTTCTTAAAATTCATGAATTCTTCATAAAATCATCAAAAATATTATAAAATTAAGGAAAATGGCACCACGGGACCGTGGTCACGACTGACCGACCATGACTTGGCATCGGAGGTCCCACGCCTCCTTATTCCTTATTTTATAATTATTTTCCATCATCTCATGGTGTTTTCCTCAGTTTCGTCGAAACCCTAATTTTGGCAGATTTTCTCGAATGGATGCTCAATTGCACGCCAGAAAATATCAAAATTCTCAGGACTGAGATGTGGACGCCTTGGGGACACGAGCACGCTATCTTGACCGACCAAGATTGTCTCTTTGGCTTACAGAATCCGGTCCCATCAAGTTTCACAGTTTTGACCTAATTTGCACAATCGCACGTATTAGGTCCAAGACTCTTCCAAACACTTTGGATTTTCATGAAGTGATCATCAGGAGGTCACATGACTACCCAGGGCCGGTTTCATGACCCCATGGTCAGTCCCTCACTCCGTCATAATTAATTAGGTTTTCTCACCTAAGGCTCAGACGAATAAATGATTAAACCAACATTTAATCATTCTTTCACCAACAAATCGTCAACTCTTTAGGAGTTATTTTTATTTGCTCACGTGAGCATATGGACACTACATGGTTGATCCACGGTCCCATGTAGTCGTTCCCTCCTTCATCCCATGGTTAAACTTCTGACGAACCATGAATTGATCATCAATTGATCAAATTAGGGTTTCTGAATCCAAGGATCATCATTCCAGATTCCAACCTTAATAATGTTACGACGACCTCATGGTCATTAATTTTATTAATTATGCTCGGTTCAACGACTAATATTCTAATTAATATTTTTGGTACGCTGCCAATAATCCATCAGATGAGCAACACATGCTCAGACGATCAAATATTCAACAATTCATCACATGAGCAACACTTGCTCAGATGATAAATATTTGTTGAATATTGGTTCAACAATCAATATTCAACGGTCCATCGAATGAGCAATACTTGCTCACTTCATCGTAAGAACTATACCTCTGTATCATGACATGTTCAATTCATGAGTTTCAGAACATCATGTTCAACTCAGCAACTACATGGACTCATCGTCCCATTAAACCACGAAGTCATCAATTGACTAACAAACCACGAGACGTCAATCATGTCACTTTGGGGGATATCACTTAGGGTTTTGGTCTGGAGGTCTACGGCACGTGTGTTCAAACACACGATGGAATATGAGCAAGTTGTGAAATCAGTTTAAGGAATTTACGAGGTAGTGGGTAGAAAATCGACCAAGTCTCCACACGTTGAGCAACTGGTTTCAAACACGATCTCCACTTCCCCACTCCTTGATTTCATCAACTGTCACACTTCATGGGATCATGGTGTCTAAAATTCCTGCAATATAAATAAGTCTCTGAATCATGATTGAAGGATCAGTATCAACAGTATCATCAATCTCACGTCTCATCGACAACACGAGATCATCAACTCATCAATTGAGCAACTACTCTCAATTGAGAAATTTCAATTATTCAGAGCTTAACATATTCAGAATTCACACACCCACAATCTCGATCACCATTGATCTCACACATTTCTCAGCTTCCCTCCTACAGATCAACCCATCCTTTCTTGTGACCTAATTTACTCTGGAACGGTTATTGTCTTGATTTAGGCCGGAGTACTACAGATTGATCTCTCGAATCTAAAGCACCCCCTTTGCAGCGGTGCATCCGTGTGAGGTTTAACATTTCGCTCGGTTCGAGGAGTCTCCTCCGTACGGTCGTCTGCTCAATTCCTTAAAAACTAGCAAATCGTTTTTCCGCATCCACAGATTGGCGACCACAGTGGGAGATTAATCTCTCGGTTGCAATCTCTCATCTTCACAAGATGGCTGGTCTTAGGTCTGGGTTAGTTACAGCCTACAATGCAAATGACGCTAGCACTAGCAACAACAACGACAATCAGAATATCCCGGAAACGATTCCGACATCCAACACTGACGGTGGTGTCATTACTCCTCCTCACGCTGAAGGTCATACCCTGTTCGGTCGACACCCTAAAGAAGTCAGAGGAAATCCACCACCTACCATTGCTGATCTTATCAAAGCGCAAGAGACTCTTGCAAAAAATTAGACTGACATGGCTGCTACACAGAAGGAGCTGTGTAATTATCTCAAAACTCTCACTGAAAATTTGTCAGAGAAAACTCAAGAAAAGGGAAAAGAGAAGGAGAAATCCTCAGATGCTGCTGATCCTGAGGTAATCCCAATCCATACAGTGGATGATGATGAAACCGGCAAAGCTGCAGATTCATCATCAAAGGAACCATCAAATTTGATTACTCGGGAATACGTGGAGAACCTTCTGGAGAACCATGGAAAAGACAAGACATCACATGTTCGTCGTCACCAACCTCCTTATCTTGCCGCTACGCAGAGGATTCCCCTTACGAAAGGTTACATTTCTCCAACTTCCACTCTGTATGATGGAACTTGCAATGCTCGAGAACACGTCTCTTGTTCCCTCGAAGCCTTGGGATAGCATGAACATAACCATGTTGTTCGTCTCAAGGAGTTTTCAAAATCCTTGAAAGGCAGAGCATATACCTGGTACAACAACATCGAACCAGGGACTATCAACAATTGAGGAGAAATGATTAATGCCTTCTACAGAAAGTACTTCTTTGTGTCAGAGCAAGTCACTCTCTCTGACATGGGAAGAATGTTTCAGAGGGTCAGTGAAAACCCCAATGACTACGTGAAAAGATTCAGAGTCCAAGCCTTGGATTGTCATGATCCAAATGTCACGGAGCAGCAGCTAGTAGATTTGTGCATCAATGGCATGCTCCCGGTTTACAGAGCTCTACTGGAAAATCTTCGATTCCAGACTTTCTCAGAGATTCACGAAGCCTCGAAGAGATCGTCAACTACTGCACCCGCTTTACTAGAAAGAACAAAAGCTACAAATGCAGGAACCGCGAGACACTTGAAGTAGCGGACGTCTGATCAAGAAGCAGTAAAACCTCCAGCCTTCCACAAACGTTGTTGCAGAAGGGAGCAAATGGAAAGCCAAACCTCCGCGCAAGCATACCTCAGCTCCTTCAAAAGCACAAAGGAAGGATAAGCAAGATGCACAAGCCTCTGACCAACGCACAAGAATTCCTGATCAAGAAGCACCTGATTTTCCTTTTTCCATTAAAGAGGTGACTTCCACAGGTTCGTCAATCATCCCACAAGCGACTGCCAAGTTTTGATGCACATTTTCAAAGAGAAGGTTGATCCACAATAGCTTCAACTGGGGACTGAAGGAGTACACAAGAATCTTCTCCCAGTCAGAATCTTTACACTCTCTGAACAACCTATTAAAGCGGCAGTTCAATCCTTGGTCGAACGTGAATTGCGTTATCTGTCGAAGGCACAAAGGAGAGACATGTTCACAGTACTGAACCACATCGTGTCAAGAAGTGCATTCCAGAAATATTTCTTGAGTCTCCAGCCAAAGACCAAGATATGTACGACTGGGAACGTTGATCGATGCTGACACCACAATCAACAACATTCCACTGAAAACCATCGGATCCACATGCATCACTCGAACATGAAGGTACTCATGCTCCATCTCAATCAGAGACCTTGAAGGAGCGCTCAGAAATACTTATGGCTACATCATTCTCAAAGTGAACATAAGTTTAACCTGGACAGAAACCAAGTTTCACATAATCAGGAAGATCCAGGATATGACATGTCCTTCAGACGAGCATGGATCCACGCTGAAAAAATGGGTACTTACAAAGAGACTTTGGTTACACATCTCTCCAACGAAGAAAGTTCTGATCCAGAATATTTGACGGACATTCCATCATCAGAGTACTTTGAGGAATTTCGACGAGGTTGAAGCAAGAACCTGCAAAAGATGCATAGACATTCATCAAGAGGTTCCGCACTCAGGAAAGTCTCATTCCATGTCTATGTTATTTATTTCCTCACATGATACCATAGCATGGGGACTTAATTATGCTAGCAACTCTACAAGACGTTATGAATGGTAGCTTCACCACATTAGTATTTTACCAAGTGGTCGAATCTGACGTTTCTCCGAATCAAGCACTGAAACATTCATTACTGAGATGATGTCTGCAAAACATACTTTTAGCTTTTTTCCTGCAAGACCACGTGTTCCACAATATCAGAAAGCTCTGATGTCTGCACAAGTGTCGAATGCCACTACCGCAACGAAAGGGATGCTGAATCAACAGAAGATATTCCATGACCGATATGATCAAACCCCTAAGACATTCGATGCTTAAGGAGTATACGCTTCAACGCTCAAGCATCTAAAAAATCCATCAAATTGTACTCTCAATCAAAGAGTACAGCTTAGTGTCGGCACAAACATCTCAACGATGACACATTGATTCAACACCGACACGATCAAAGTGAGCATTCAGGTTGAACTCTCAGTACACCTTCATCTTACGGACGCTCAACTCATCAACTAGTTTGTGAATATAAAAGGCACACTGAAGAAGCAGAGGTTATATCTATAATCATGGCTCTAGCCTTTTCGGTCTTTGGAGAAACTTCAACCATGGTATCAGCATTAACAATAATCTCTAGAAAAACGCCATCCATGATATCAGCATCGACAAGGATCTCTGGAGCGTAATCATTCATATTCTCAGCGCCAACAACGGTCTCAGGAGCAACATCCTCAGGGCTTCATCAACTAATCATTCTCTAAAGTGTTACACATGAAGCAGACTTCTCTAAGAACCAGTGATTCATATCAAGATGTGTATACCTAATAACATGCTCACATGAAAGTCTTCCCAAAGCTGGCACGACTAGTGGGCATAATCCAAAGTCTCCTACAAGATGTTCTCATTGCCTCTACAAATGAGATACGACGTGCTCCGGGCCATGGGTTTGCAAAAACGTAGGGTGAGGAATGTGACAATGCTTCCTCAACGAAAGATGTTCGTTTATGTCTATTTTACAACATACCAAAAGGGCGCATCAATTGGACATACGATCTGAAAGATTTGGCCTTCACCGTCTGGTCTACAAAATATGAAATATTTGTACGGGATTACAAATTACGAATGTGCACGCTTTATTGGATGACCTCTGCAACTCCAAATTGGGTGATTCTTCCCTCATGAGAGAACTCAGTCTCTTAGATTCAAAAGTTGGGGTCAAGCATCAAATTCCGACGTCGTATGAGGTTCCTAAAGCTTCCAGAGCGTACAACACACAAGCAACAATTTTTAGACGGGATTCATAACTTCTACAGTCGATCGGTGTCTACCAGGTCTTTTCGCTAAGTTCTTCATCAAGGTACCTCCAATTTCGACCACCTAGGTCTTTATATCAATTTTTCTACCCGGGTCCTCTATCTAGGTCTTGTCAGAAGAAGGAAAAACGAAAGAGAGAGATTCAACAAAATACTGGGGGCTGACGGTCCACCGATCATGACAATCAATTTCACAGCCCAACACTCCTGGTGCCGGGATCTCCAGTGCTAATCACTCATCATAAAAGGAATGCTACCACCGGGACATGAAATCATGGTCATTACATCATCCCCTCTTGAGAGCAACCTCAGTTATGGTCCCATGACCAGGGTTTCAAAAGTAATGTTTCCACGACTGACAGAAACAAGATGGCAATCAAGCACCATGCTCATGTGTCAATCAAGGCTCCTGATCTCAAATGAATCAATAGCATTGAAATCCTCCACCAACTAGTTTTGGTATGGGAGTGATGCATGGAGGACCAAAACAACCCCTGCACTTGGGTATTCATACACCACTACAGATTCTCAGTTACTGAGGAAGCTTCTACAATCAGGGAAACAGTTTCTTCAGTATTCTCTGCTGGTGGCTCGGTTTCTTCTATACTGAAGCAACAACAATCGAAGTTTCCATAACTTCAGTTACAACCTTCTCATGGCCTTGAAGTGCAGGGATGGTCGTCTCTTCATCAACAACTCCAGACCAGCTCGAGTTATCCTTATTGGTTTCAATATCCCCAACTTCGGTATTTGGCACCTGATACGAAGATTACATGAGGTTAGAGCAATCTAAACATGAAACCAAGTGAGATTATAAAATTCAGTATGCAAGCAGTGAAACATCATCAAAGTTCATCATCATGCACCTGATATATGAACAAATAGCATGAAAGTCGTGAAAATACGTTTTACGGCAACCTCGTCAGGAGAAACTGTACTCTGCCCTGTAATAAAAGGTGAACTAGGAGCAATATACAAGGAATCTGAAGATGGGTTATATACCATTCTCTTCATATGGATGTCCTCTACAATGTGTCAAAATTTCATAACAATCCGATGAACGATCAAGGAGATGTGACAAAAACATCGAGCAACATACCATTTGGAAAAGTTCTGAAAGTATCTTGGAAGTTTACTATTTCTCCTTTTTTCAGGAGCTTAACATGCTCAAACCTTAAAAATCTTCTGTGTTAAAGCTTGGAAATTTCCTGGGATTGAGGATGACATTGAAAATACGATTCCGGACGAAGATTTTACGGTGTTTTCATTAAAAGCTGAAGCCTGAAATTTTCTGACGACGTATTTCGCCGAAATTACGTGCATATTCACATGGATTCTCATTCATTTACTCACAAATCAGAAATTTCATACTTCTATGAAGAGGTTACAAGATATGTACTTACTTGGGAGGTCTCCGAAGCATTCAAGGAATTGGGATGGCCCCTGCCAACATCAAGAGGCTCATTACTTCCATTCGGTTCTGAACCTTTGGAATTTCCTCCATCTCTATTCTCAGAGGATGACCGAGTATCAGCACTATCTACTTCCATGAAGACATCCTCCTGGATATATTCTCAACAATGAACATTTTATCTACAAAATATCATAATTTGTTATATGGAAAAATACTTACTTCGGCCTCTTCTTCCACACTCGAGTCAGAAACCGTCTGACCATCCCCAGAGAATCGAAGACCATCAATACTTGATGGAGGAAAGTTCTGCAACGGGATAACAAATATTGGTTTCGCGATCCTAATTGCACGGACAAGAAAAGGTCATGATGTAAGGAGCGCTAACGACTCACCAAAGAGGCAGGGGACTTTACAGTGCTCGAACCTGGGTGACTTTTTTTGGGTTTATATTGAACCAAGAAGAATTCATTCGCATTTGGAGAACTCTTAGTCACCACTTCTTCCTCTTCATCAACTAAAGGAGTCTCATAACCACCATTTGACATCTCTGCAAAGTAGTTGCGGTATCCATTGGATATATCTAATTTAGAATGTCATTTAGAGGTGCAAATTTCATCAAAGCAGTGAAATTAAATCATAACAAAGGTGCTCACATCGTCAAAAATGGTAACAATCCAACTCTCACCTGTTTACAATTTCACTAGCTATAGTGATTATAACATCAGAATTTTGAAAACCCGCTCGTTCCGTCAAACCTGCAAGGACGAGCAAAATTCATTATTCAAAATCATGACTTGATTTTCATAAAACCGTGAACAATTCACGTGAATCTTAACATCCACTGGTTTTTCAAAAACTGGACAGATGTTCATTCTACAATTGTGAAAACTCACATACAGACATTATTTAACCATGTTTACTTTCAACAGTTGTTCAAAGCTAAAACATGGTTTTACAAAATATATAAATATTTGACGTGAAACTCACGTAAATTTGAAAAATATATCTATATATTTTACTCCCTTGCACGAGCATCTGTCTTTGAAGCGAGAATATATTCTCAAAGATTTCTGAAAGCTCGAGATAAAAGTTTTTCATGAAAGCTCATAAACAAAATTTTATTATTAATAGACGCACGTCTATTAAAAAAAAAAACTTTTCTATCGTACGAGCATCCACCTTTGAAACGAGAGTTTATTCCACTTTGTGAAATCTCACATATTTAAAAAATAAAATTTTGGTCTTCGTGAAAGCTCATAAACAAAATTTTATGTCATTAGACTCAGGTCTATTTTGTTTGTTCCCTAAACTAACGAACGAGCGTCTATTCCTAAAACAAGGATTTCCTTATTGGTCCCGGCCCGCGAATCCTAAACGACCAAGGACTTGTCGTCCAAATCAGCGGTTCAACACCAATTTATGCTCACCAAACGACGTTCTATCATGCCACTGGGATCTTCCTTCAAGTCATGGTTTGCTCTTAATCTCTAAATCCGGTAACATCTCAACTTACGACTAAGTTCAATTACTGGTATTATTATTTATGGCCGGAAAATCACCATTTAATGTTGACTGAGGAACACAACTTTCCTCAGTAAGCAGGGGACTTAATGTAGATGGTGGATTTTCGACAAGGGCTAAAATCGTAAACTCATAATTATACGAAGCTCTGATCCAGTAATCAGACGTGAGTATTGAGACACGGGTCTCTCATCGAATTCTCAATGGAGACTACTTTCTCTCAGAGTACATGTAGATATGTAGTCTCACGACTGGACAACGGAATATCTCATGAATATTAAACACTTTCAGTGATTATTTATATATAGTATCACGAGATGGACGGCTCCTAGACAGCTTGCTCTGCTAGTGTAGAGCGATAACGTCTTCAGGAACAAACAACGAGTTTACCCTGACTATATAAAGGATATGACTTACCGACAAGCTCATATCGGGATAATTAATGCTCCTAGACAACTTGCTCTGCTAGTATAGATCCACAAAGTTAATTATTCCTAATTAAGATTAATTCTGCCGTGACATTCACTACTGAATTCCCAGAATAATCTATTATTGCTCCTATTCCATGGTCGAATCCACGACTGGTCCCATGGAATGGCAATAACAATTGCTCCTATTCCATGGTCGAATCCACGACTAGTCCCATGGAATGGCAATAAACAATTGTTCTGATTCTATGATCGAATCTACGGCTTGATCTCATAGAATAGCAATAATTATATTATCTCATTACTCCTATTTCAGATCGAATCCACAACTGGTCTCATAAATGGTAATAGATAAATCTTAATTACTCTGATTCTATGGTCGGATCTACGATCCCATGGAATGGTAATGCTCACTTTATTATTCTGAATTCGTAGTCGAATCCTCAGCTGATCCTATGAATTAATAATAAACATCTTATTACTCAGTTTTATGAATTATTCTCCACTGAATTCCACAATTAGTAATAAATAATCAACAACCGGGCGTCTGAGCTACCTCTAAGTAAGCCCCGATTCAAATAGTGAAGGTGTATTAAACGACGATACACTAACAGTCACCGCACGAACGAGTATTTCAAAATACAACGAAACGATGAACCTATGCAAAATAGGGAAGAAAATAATAAATAATTAAAAATATTGACCAGGGTGCTGGGAGCACGGACACACGATCGACCGACCGTGTCGTGGTCAATCCCACGCCAGTTTTATATTTTTAATGCATTTTTATTATTTTCCATGATTTGATGAAAATTCTCTCATTCTATCAAATCTCCTTCGTCTCGAGGAAACTCCTCGGTTTCATGGTATTTTCATAAATTCGTAAAAAATAATATAAAATTAAGGAAAGAAGTGTGGGGCGTGACCGTTGGCCAACTGGCCATGCCTTGGTCCCAGCCGGCCCCACACCTCACGGTTCCTCATTATTTTATTATTATTATTATTATTTATCTAATTTCATGAAAAAACTCCTTGATTTCATGGTATTTTGCACAAATCATCAAATAATAAATAAAATTATGAAAACTTGTGGGACCGGGCCACTAGCCGGTCCCACATGCCCCTTGTTTTATTATTTTATTTTATTTTTCCTTGAATTCATCAAACTCCTTGATTTCATGGTATTTCTCTCAAATTAGGAAAAATTCCCTCAAATCATGAAAAATACTTAAAAAATATAAAAAATTATGAAAACTCGTGGGATCGGGCCCTAGCCGGCCAGCCACGCCCCCACGGTCCCACACGCCCGTGTTTTTATTATTTTAATATTTTTTGCTTCCTTGAACTCATGAAAACTCCTTCAATTCATGGAAACTCCCTAAATTTATCAAATTTCTTAAAATTCATGAATTCTTCATAAAATCATCAAAAATATTATAAAATTAAGGAAAATGGCACCACGGGACCATGGTCACGACCGGACGACCATGCCTTGGCCTAGGCGGTCCCACGCCTCCTTATTCCTTATTTTATAATTATTTTCCTTCATCTCATGGTGTTTTCCTCAGTTTCGTCGAAACCCTAATTTTGACATATTTTCTCGAATGGATGCTCAATTGCAGCCAGAAAATATCAAAGTTCTCAGGACTGAGATGCGGACGCCTTGGGGACACGAGCACGCTATCTTGACTAACTAAGATTGTCTCTTTGGCTTACAGAAGCCGGTCCCATCAAGTTTCACAGTTTTGACCTAATTTGCACAATTGCACGTATTAGGTCCAAGACTCTTCCAAACACTTTGGATTTTCATGAAGTGATCATCAGGAGGTCACATGACTACCCAGGGCCGGTTTCATGACCCCATGGTCGGTCCCTCACTCCGTCATAATTAATTATGTTTTCTCACCTAAGGCTTAGACGAATAAATGATTAAACCAGCATTTAATCATTCTTTCACCAACAAATCGTCAACTCTTCAGGAGTTCTTTGTATTTTCTCACGTGAGCATATGTACACTACATGGTTGATCCACGGTCGCATGTAGTCGTTCCCTCCTTCATCCCATTGTTAAACTTCTGACGAACCATGAATTGATCATTAATTGATCAAATTAGGGTTTCTGAATCCAAGGATCATCATTCCAGATTCCAACCTTAATAATTTTACGACGACCTCATGGTCATTAATTTTATTAATTATGCTCAGTTCAACGACCAGTATTCTAATTAATATTTTTGGTACGCTGCCAATAATCCATCAGATGAGCCACACATGCTCAGACGATCAAATATTCAACAATTCATCACATGAGCAACACTTGCTCAGATGATAAATATTTGTTGAATATTGGTTCAACAATCAATATTCAACGATCCATCTAATGAGCAATACTTGCTCACTTCATCGTAAGAACTATACCTCTGTCTCATGACATATTCAATTCATGAGTTTCAGAACATCATGTTCAACACAGCAACTACATGGACTCATCGTCCCATCAAACCACGAAGTCATCAATTGACTAACAAACCACGAGACGTAAATCGTGTCACTTTGGGGGGATATCACTTAGGGTTTTGGTCTGGCGGTCTACGGCACGTGTGTTCAAACACACGATGGAATGTGAGCAAGTCGTGCAATCAGTTGAAGGAATTCCTGCAACTGTCACACTTCATGGGATCATGGTGTCTAAAATTCCTGCAATATAAATAAGTCTCTGAATCATGATTGAAGGATCAGTATCAACAGTATCATCAATCTCACGTCTCATCGACAACACGAGATCATAAACTCATCAATTGAGCAACTACTCTCAATTGAGCAATTTCAATTATTCAAAGCTTATCATATTCAGAATTCACACACCCACAATCTCGATCACCATTGATCTCACACATTTCTCAGCTTCCCTCCTACAGATCAACCCATCCTCTCTTGTGACCGAATTTTACTCTGGAACGGTCATTGTCTTGATTTAGGCCGGAGTACTACAGATTGATCTCTCGAATCTAAAGCACCCCCTTTGCAGCGGTGTATCTGTGTGAGGTTTAACATTTCGCTCGGTTCGAGGAGTCTCCTCCGTACGGTCGTCTCCTCAATTCCTTAAAAACCAGCAAATCGTTTTTCCCCATCCACACTAAAGATATGCATTTAATTGCTGGAAATTAAAAACATATAAAACTAAAAACCTTAATTAAAAGATTCTCAATTTATTTCGATCTGATATTCTCCTTTAGTTATTAAGGAATATCTTTGAAAAATAAAAGATAAAAATTACTGCACATGTTTAAAGTATGTCGACATCTTTACTTTTTAAATCCTTTTTCATATTTACAATCTTGGAACCGATTTGCCACACTTCCGAACGAGTTTAGAATAGGTTCATCTGACTTCCAAGAACTATGTGATTGATTATCTTATCAAATCACCATTAATGGGTTTCACGGTTCTACCAAAACACAAAGCTTTTGTTCTACCTCCACGTGGGTACTAGGATCGGTTTCACTAGCTTTCCAAAAATTGGTTGACTAGGTACTGGGATCCGTTATCACATTAATATGGTATTTACTTGTGATCGGTTGCACAAGTCATAGGATCGGTTACCAATTACTAAGACTTGTTGTACCTCTTACAAGGATCGGTTGCACCTCTTACTAGGATCGGTTACCCAATGTTTAGAGTTGGTCATACCAATTATAAAATATCGATCATACCATCTCAGGTGATTACTTAAGATCGGTTTCACTAATAAAAGTCATACCAATACAAAAGTCAGGCATTGTGAATAGATTTACCAAGATACATAAACAAGTTATGAGCGGTTATACTAAACACACATATTGGTAATCCAAACATTTGCAATGAATAACAATACCAATAAGCCTAGCGATTTCTCTTTCGATTCACAAAACAAGTTTATGAATTGTACTTCCTTTAAACGAATGTAAAATATTGTTTCCTAGGACAAAATCTTCACCCATACCCATGCATAATCACAATAGCATTCATACGATTATGTCGATGTCTTATATATGAAGTTCAAAAGATAGGCGTTATACTTCGTATTATAATTCCTTAATACTTTGATCATAATAATATTTCCTCGAATGTTATGTTTTGAATCTAAAATATTTGAAAGAAACAAGATATAAATGGAACAAGTCAAGTCGTAGTTAATAACCTTAAGCTGAAGGAAAATGTCTTTGTTGTCTTCAATCCATCTTCAGATCTTTGTGAGTAACTGGAGTACAATAATTATATTGTTTCTAGTCTAACCTATCGAAGTTGAATCTAGTTTACTTATTAAGCGACTCGAGTTTTGGAACTAAACATGACAACCAAACTTGATATACCAGCACTTGGTGGGTCAACCGAGCAGTGCTCTAACAGTTTGCATACCTGAGTAGGTTATGTTCTAAAATCAGTTTGTTCATGAACTAATAAATTTATATATTAAGGAATGCAATCTTTTGAAAAACGTGGCTATAATGTTCATGAATCGATTCGAGTGAATCAAAATCGATTTTGCTTCAATTGTGTCTTGTATACTTCTATGAGTATATAAAAAATTGAACAACTCTAGAACTAGTTTCATTTGAGTCATTTGAACTAGTTATGGTTAAGATGAATAAGGTTGATATGAAAGTGTTCATATGGCCAACTTCGGTTAACTATTGTTGACCCAGCAAGGAGCACACATTTAGGTACGGTTACTCATATCTAAATGAAGTCACTTTTCATTTGTGTGTAACAAGATAAGTTCGATCTAACGGTTGAAACATATTAGCTTGAGTCTAAACAGGTTTTCATCTAACGGTGAACATTGAATGCTTTGTTACCAAGGTACCGTTGATTGCAAACTATGATTTGAAGACTATATAAGGGAGAACTCTAGCAACTGGGAAACCTAATCCCCACACCTCCTGTGTAATACTAGTTATGACTAGAGTCGATTCTCCTTTAACCTTAGGTTTTTCCAAAACCTTGTAGGTTAACAACTTGAAGACTACATTGGGATTGTGAAGCCAGACCCAACTATTTTCTCTGTAGTTGCGTGTTCCGATCTTGATGTTTTCTATTGTATTGAGTACTATCTTCTCTAAGAATTGCTCGAGATTTAATCTCCGATAGGAAAGATAAAAAGTAGTCACAAACATCTTCGTCTCATCGTTTGTGATTCAATAATATCTTGTTTCACTACCATACGATTAAGATTATTGTGAGGTGAATGATATTACTAGGCTGTTCTTCGGGAATATAAGACCGGTGTATCAATTGGTTCATGTTCACCTTGATTTATAAAAACACGAAACAAAACTCATAGGTATTTCCGTGGGAGACAGATTTATCTATTCAATAGACTTTTCTGTGTGAGACAGATTGGTTTATCAAGTCTTCGACTTTGGGTCGTAGCAACTCTTAGTTGTGGGTGAGATCAGCTAAGGGAATCAAGTGCGCAGAGTCCTGCTGGGATTCAGAGGCGTAAGGAACGTGACTGTACCTTGATCAGTGTGAGATTGGTTAGGGCTCAACTACATTCCAGTCTGAAATTAACTGGGAGTAGGCTAGTGTCAGTAATGGCTTAATATAGTATGGTGTTCAAATCTGGACTAGGTCCCAGGGTTTTTATGTATTTGCGGTTTCCTCGTTAACAAAATTTTTGGTGTCTGTGTTATTTCTTTTCCGCATTATATTTGTTTATATAATTGAAATATCACAGCTTATGCGTAGTTCAATCAATTAGATATTTCAACCTTTGGTTGTTGATATAAATTGACTGACACTTGAACATTAGTCTTTGGTACCATTCAGGTTGTTTCACATATTAATCAGGGTCTCGGATTTCTATCTGTTTGATTTGCTGATTACATTGTGAAACAGAGATGCAACTCTTAGATATATTTCCATTGATTGAGTCCTACTGTCTGGTTGATTCTCTTGGAATTATATTGGGGTTTGTCCATACGTATTTCTTAAACGAAATATTGGGTGAGGTTGTTACACCCCCGCTTTTTCAATTGCTATCAGAGCAGGCAAACACGTTTAAGACCTCATAAGTCTGTGTTTGTGGCAATCGGATTTGTCTGGATAGTTGTTTATCTCAAACTCGCGCACACATAAATGAGTTCCAAAAGTTTTGATTATGCTAAATGTCTTGGGCTTACCTCCAAGGATAACTCCTTTGTTGATTCTTCTGAATCCCGAGGTAAGAATTTTTGCTATCATATTTTGATAACATTCCCTCTGATATGACATTTAATACTATGTCTGAAGCTGAAATGTAACTCACCAAAACTCTAAAAAAATCTGCTGAGATTATTGATTCTCAAGGATCTAAGATAAATTCTCCTGAAGAAAAACATGATCAGCTGATTGATGAGCTTGAAAAGTCTCTTGGTCGAGAACGGGAACTCTATAGCATCATTGAGTCCTTCTCTAACAATATTGAAAAACTTGTTCAAGAAACTACTCTACAGCGTGAAAAGATTAGTACTCTTGAGGATATTGTTAAAGAAGATTCAATTATATAAAAACGTTTGATCGAGACTCACTCATCATATCTAAACAGACTTCGTGTTGAGAAAGAGAAACTGGATGCATCTCTTCTTCTAGCCCAGGAACAATGCAAATCCTTGAAAAAGAAAACTCTGTTTTAATGAGGAAATCTTCTGTGCCAACCACTAATTCTCAAATGGAATTACCGTTCATGAAGAAAAGTACTCAAAAAAAAGTTCCTGCTAAGAAATGTTTACATTACTTGCAGTCTTCTAATAGGGCTATTAACTTAAAACAAGTTCCTTCTGATGCTTCTCTTCCACGAACCTGTTCCTTTTGTGGGAAAAATAATCACCATGTTCTACATTGTTTTGCTAGAAAGAAACAGATTTCTGAGCTTCAAAATCTACTTCTTTTTATTGTCGACAGGGTAAATTGTCTGACGACATTTACAATGGAATTCATTCCTGTAGAAAACCAGAATTCTCATAAAAAGGATTTCAATGGTCACTCATCTCGATATCTTTTATGGAATCGTATTCCTTCTCATGGTGCAAATTTTTACACCACAAATACACACATTCCCAGTAGTTATGAGAATAAAATTGGTATAGATAAGTCTAGGAGGTGGAGATCTCACAATTCTGACCATCTGGAACCAATCTCCAGAGATCCTAGACTTAATCCTCAGAAAAATCTCTCTGATGGATTTGTTAAAAGGGTTATGACTATTTCCTCTGGAAAGAGAAATAACCGAAGGAAGGCAATGAATACAAGGATCAAACTTTCAGATGGTATTTACAATTCTTCTCTCAATTTTCATGGTGGGTTTACATCTCACTCTGCCAACTAACTCTAGGTGACTTCATCCTTGTATGTAACTTGAGAGTTGCAAGGATGATTTTTGAGAGTTGCTCAAGTGTACTGTAGGTTACCATTAACCTTGTGTTTTATTTAGCTTTTTTTTGTGAAGGGTGAGCCAATTCTTGACTCCCGGTAACTAATGTATCTTTTATTTATGCTCTAATTGATACTTTTGATTATTGAGCTATGAAAGTAAGAGATATAAAAAAAAAGTGTATTTCCTTTTTATTGGACCCCTTTGATCCATTAACCTGCCTTATCCGGTCCACGAACGTCCGTGTCCTCGCTTGGGGTTTTTTAGGGTTTCCACAAAAAGGGTATTCTTCTGTTGTTTATAAACATATATATTTTATATACTGTTTTTCCATCCCTAATAAAAAAAAAGGAGAGCTCTTCAAGACCTCAGGAAGTGGTGAATCTTGAGATGGAAGAAGACGTTAAAGGATGCGATTCAGTTCAAGAACTTGTTTTGAAAAAGATGATTGCAAGTAAAGAGTACAACTCCTGGATTAGTGAATATGTCAAGGATTTAATTATTTTTCAGAATGACTCAAAGGTCGAATTTGCAAATCTTCAACTGCAAATAAATCATCTCATTGATGGTCACACCAAAATCCTTGAAAAAATCAAAATATCTTGATGCGGAATCAGAAGAAACTCATCGTGACTGTGTCAAAGCTAGGCATCTTGCCCGCGTTGTTGATCGAAAAGTTAATGTTCTAACTCATGAACATGGAGTCTCTACGGTCAATAGAATCAAGGATATCAGTGATACCGTTTATGATGGACCCTTTCATAGGTATGATGTTATCAAAGAAACTTGATTTCTTGTTTTTGTCTAGGATACTTCTTATGATAATTTATGCTTGTGTTTTTAATAAGGATAACTATCGTTTGGAATAGCAATTATTGTGAGTACACATAGTTATTGCCAACGATTTTCATCTTGTAATGTTTTTAGATTTATTATTTAAATTCTAAACTTTATTTGGAAGATGTTTTTGCAGAATTAATCCTTATTGGTTTCATATATTGCAAAAAATTTTTATGGGATATGTGTGTTTACATCCGTGAACTAT
Organism: Papaver somniferum; assembly: GCF_003573695.1. Lineage (NCBI taxonomy): Eukaryota > Viridiplantae > Streptophyta > Magnoliopsida > Ranunculales > Papaveraceae > Papaver > Papaver somniferum. Next base: position 43,244,145 of record NC_039364.1, read on the forward strand.
GATTGTCCCATATTTGTCAAAAGTTAAGCCTATTGTGTCATTATGCAAATATTGATGGAAGATAGGATGAACTTTTGATTACAAAGATTAAGTCTATGATATCATTATACAAATATTGATAAAATAATAAAATGAATCTTTGAATATTCCACAGTATTGATCGTTCCCTGATCCACTTCTATGTGAAAGTACGGTGCGGCTCCGTAAGGTCTTGAGCATTTCCGATTAAATTAATCATAGGTTCACTTGTGGTTAATTTAATTGAGTTTTCTGGATGCAAATTCATATTTCATGTAATTTGTTATTGTCCAAAGAAATCCTTATTTTCTTGCAAAAGTAAGGTCGCTCTTGTTATTCTTTCGGGAACGACATTTAATGTGGGAGAGTTCTTTTTTTGAACTTGTACTTAATTGCCAAATCTTTGTGGGGACTGCGGCTGTGGAATATTGTAGGAGTTTTCTTGTATTTTTATTAACTCCTTGATGAATGCATTTAGTTTCAACTATATGATTGCATCTAAACAAAGTTGAAATGTTTTCTTTTAGTCATGAAGAATCTCTATGAGAATTTCGTTATGATCCCACTAGTTTTCATACATTTTCCAATTTATATTGACAAAAAGGGGGAGAATTAATATGTATTTAAAACTACAAATACATATGGTTTACGGATCATTATGTAAGGGGGAGTGGTTTTCATGTGAGATGAAGTACTGACTAAGGCGGAGCGATACATATCACCATAGTATTATTATCAAAGTTGTGATACAATTGGACTTTGATGCAGTGTAATAATACTATGACACTGTGTAATAATACGAAAACATCTTGTTTTTATATATTGTTAGATCTACGGATCTTCAGCAACTATGATGTTGAGTTAAACACGTTCAAAATCACTGGAGTACTTGGAAGTGACTAAGATTTCGAGTAATGTTGAAGAACCAAGGAAATCAAGCATTTGGATGAAAAGCTACAAAGTTTATTTATTTTGCAATCTATATGTATTGATAGTTTTGTCACTAAAATTGACAAAGGGGGAGATTGTTAGAGTATTTCTCGGTCGAACTCGCAGGCGTTGCTATCTTAAGCTTGTTTGTCAAGTTTAGTTGCCAAAACTATAAGTCTTGATTTCTAGTATACTTATAGCTAAGTCTCGGATTAGGATAATAAGTGTAGTTGAGCATTAGACTTCACGGCGTTCATCGATTGAAGAAAAAGAACTACTAAGGGGAGCTTGTGGAACTTCATCATCAAAAGGTATGTGGAGACTTGAACTCATCTATCACTCAAAAGTCTATCTACTATATCTCTTATTTGAGACACAAGTCGTATTGCTATATAGACTTCGATTATACACATTTGATATTTCGAGCTGAGTTTAACTCGCTTACATACTTCTCGAAATATGTGTTGGTAAGCTTTCGCTTTAACCAAGTTCATCATATATTCTTGACGAAAGTCAAAAGATGATCATGTGAAAATCGTATGGTAACATCTTACATGATTTGTGTGAGACAGTCATTTGATGTAGACTTGGAATTTTTCGTATTGATCATTCGATCACTTGAAATTTGCTTTGGAGCTAATAGTTTGTGTGAGACAGCTATTGTCGTCTTCTAAGAATGTTTCAATGTTTGAAATGGGAATTTAGAACAATTAACCATGCTTGAATATAGCACAGTATGTGTACTTGTATGTTAAATTGTTGCATGTTATTCCAAGTTCGGGAACCATAGCATGCATACCTGTATGCGTACTGGTTGGTTAATGAAAGTCCAATAACTTAGTATGCATACCCGTATGCGTACTGGCGTAAGTTCAGTTCCGAGAAATTCAATTGTGTTTGGAGGTATGCGTACCCGTTTGCATACTGGCGAACCCAAACTTAGTCTGGCCACTTAGGTATGCGTACCCGTTTGCATACCTGAGTAGGTTATGTTCTAAAATTAGTTTGTTCATGAACTAATACATTTATATATTAAGGAATGCAATCTTTTGCAAACCGTGGCTATAATGTTCATGAATTGATTCAAGTGAATCAAAATCGATTTTACTTAAATTGGGTCTTGTATACTTCTGTGAGAATATAAACAATTGAACAAATCTAGAACTAGTTTCATTTGAGTCATTTGAACTAGTTATGGTTAAGAAAAATAAGGTTGATATGAAAGTGTTCATAAGGCTAGCTTCGGTTAACTATTGTTGAGCCAACAGGATGCACACGTTTAGGTACGGTTACTCATATCTAAATGAAGTCACTTTTTATTTGTGTGTAACAAGCTATGTTCGATCTAACGGTTAAAAGATATTAGCTTGAGTCCAATCAGGTTTTCATCTAACGATGAATATTGAATGTTTTGTTACCAAGGTAGCATTGATTGCAAACCCTGATTTGAAGACTATATAACGGAGAACTCTAGCAACTGGGAAATCTTATCCCCACACCTCTTGTGTGATACTAGTTGCGACTATAGTCGATTCTCCTTTAACCTTAGGTTTTTCCAAAACCCTGTAGGTTCACGACTTGAAGACTTCATTGGGATTGTGAAGCCAGACCCAACTATTTTCTCCGTAGTTACGTGTTCTAATCTTGTTGTTTTCTATAGTATTGAGTACTATCTTCTCTAATATTTGCTCGAGATTTAATCTCCGGTAGGAAAGATAAAAAGTAGTTACAAACATCTTCATCTCATCGTTTGTGATTCCACAATATCTTGTTTCACTACCATACGAATTAAATTATTGTGAGGTGATTGATATTACTAGGCTGTTCTTCGAGAATATAAGACCGATGCATCAATTGGTTCCTGTTCACCTTGATTTATCAAAATACGAAACAAAACTCATAGGTATTTATGTGGGAGACAGGTTTATCTATTCAACTACATTCCTGACTGAAGTTAACTTGGAGTAGGCTAGTGTCTGTAGCGGCTTAATACAGTGTGGTGTTCAAATCTGGACTAGGTCCCGGGGGTTTTCTGCATTTGCGGTTACCTCAAAATAATCTTAACTGTATGGTAGCCGAACAAGATATTGTGGAATCACAAAGAATGAGATGAAGAGCTTTGTGATTACTTTTTATCTTACCTATCAGAGATTAAATCTCGAGCAAATCTTAGAGAAGATAATACTCAATATGATAGAACAAAGTAAGATCAGAACACTCAACTACAGAGAAAATAGTTGGGACTGGCTTCAGAATCCCAATGAAGTCTTTATGTTGTTAAACTATAATGGTTTTAGGAAAAACCTAGGTTAAATGAGAATCGACTCTAGTTGCAACTTGTATCACACATGAGGTGTGGGGATTAGGTTTCCCAGTTGCTAGAGTTCTCCCTTATATAGTCTTCATATCAGGGTTTACAATCAATGATACCTTGGTAACAAAGCATTCAATATTCATCGTTAGATGAAAACCTGATTAGAGTCAAGCTAATATCTTTCAACCGTTAGATTGACTTAGCTTGTTATACACAAATGAAATGTGCCTTCATTTAGATATGGTTAACCGTACCTAAATGTGTACACTTTGTTGGCTCAATAATAGTTAACCGAAGTTAGCCATATGAACACTTTCATATCAACCTTGTTCATCTTTATCACAACTAGTTCAAATGACTCAAATGAAACTAGTTATAGAGTTTTTCAATTGTCTATATTCTCATAGAAGTATACAAGACACGATTGAAGCAAAATCGGTTTTGATTCACTCGAATCGATTCATGAACATTATAGACACTGTTTTCAAAGTTTGCAGTCCTTATCCTTATTATATAAATGTATTTGATCATGAGTATGTAAACATACATAACCGATTTTAGAACTTAACCCACACAGGTATGCAAACAGGTACGCATGCCTAAGTTCTCGGACTTGGTCTTGTTCGCCAGTATGCAAACGGGTACACATACTGTCGTTCATGACCGAACTCAGTTGAATTAGTACGTCGACGGGTATGCACTATAGTTCCCGGACTTCAACTGTTGAATCGGTACGCATATGGGTATGCATACTAAATTCCCGGACTTGGAATACACATGCAACAGTTAGCATACAAGTACGCATACTGTGTTATATCCAATCAAAGGTTAATTATTCTAAACCCCCATTTCAATCATTGAAACATTCTTGGAAGACGAGAATAATTGTCTCACACAAACTATTAGCCTTAAAGAAATTTTGAAGTGATCGAATGATCATTATGAAACATTCCGAGTCTACATCAAATGATTGTCTCACACAAATCATGTAAGATGTTACCAGGAGATTTTCACGTGATCATCTTTTGACTTTCGTCAAGAATAAAAGATGAACTTGGTTAAAGCGAAATCTTACCAACACATATTTCGAGAAATATGAAAGCGAGTTAAACTCAACTCGAAATGTCAAATGTGTATAATGTAAAGTCTATATAGCTATACGACTTTTGTCTCAATAGGAGATAGAATAGAAATAGACTTCTAAGTGATAGATAAGTTCAAGTCTCCACATACCTTTTGTTGATGAAGTTCCGCAAGCCCCCTTAGTAGTTGTTCGTCTTGAATTGATGAATGCCGTGAAATCTAAATCTCAACTATACATTCTATCCTAATCCGTGACATAGCTATAAGTAGACTAGAAATCAAGACTTATAGCTTTGACAACTAAACTTGACAAACAAGCTTTAGATAGCAACACTTGCGAGTTCGACCGAGCAGTGCTCTAACAATCTCCCCCTTTGTCAATTTTAATGACAAAACTATCAATACATATGGATTAAAAAAATAAATAAACTTTGTAGCTTCTCATCCAAATGCTTGATTTCCTTGGTTCTTCAACATTACTCGAAATATTCGTCACTTCCAAGTACTCCAACGATTTTGAACGTGTTCAACTCAGCATCATAGTTGTTGAAGATCCGTAGCCATAATAATATATAAAAACAAGATGTTTTCGTATTGTTATATAATGTCATAATATTATTACACTTCATCAAATATCAGTTGTATAACAACTTTGGCAATAATACTACGGTGATGTATCACTCCTCCTTAGTCAATACTTCATCTCACAATGAAAACCACTCCCCCTTACATAATGATCCGTAAATCATATGTATTTGTAGTGTGAACTACACAATAATTCTCACCCTTTTTGTCAATATAAATTGGCAAAGGTACGAAAACTAGTGGGATCATAATGAAATTCTCAAAGAGATACTCCATGACTAAAAGAGAACATAACAACTTTGTTTCGATGATTTCACATAGTCTATACTTAGTGTATTCATCAAGGAGTTTATAAAGATATAAGAAAACTCCTACAATATTCCATGGCCGCACTCCCCCACAAAGATTTTACAATTAAGCACAAGTTCAATTAAGAACTCTCCCCCATAAAATGTCATTCCCGGAAGAACAACAAGAGCGACCTTACTTTTGCAAGAAAAGAAGGATTTCTTTGGACATTAACAAATTACATGAAACATGAATTTATATCCGGAAAACTCAATTAAATTAACCACAAAGGAACCTCAATGATTAATTTAATCGGAAATCAACATAAGAAAACTTACGGAACCTTTCAGTACTTTCACATAGAAGTGGATCAGGGAAAGATCAATACTACGGAATATTCAAAGATTCATTCTATTTTTCATTAATATTTGCATAATGATATCATAGACTTAATCTTTGCAACTCAAAATTTCATTTTATTCCCATCAATATTTTCATAATGACACAATAGACTTAACTTTTGACATATATGGGATAATCATAGTTCACGGACGTAAACACACATATCCCATAACATTATTTGCAATATATAAAACCGATGAAGATTAATATTGCAAAATCATCTTCCAAATAAACTTTAGAATTTAAATAAATAAATCTAAAAACATTGCAAGATGAAAATCGTTGGCAATAGCTATGTGTAATCACAATATATGTTATTCCAAACCCTAGTTATCCTTCTTAAAACACAAGAATAAATTCTCATAAGAAGTTTCCTAGACAAAATGATAAGAGAAGAAAAACTAATCATCATCTTCGTCGTCAGAGTCCATCCAAGATGCTTGAACTTTTTCCATTTCTTCCTTCATTTCGGGAAACTTTGTAGCAATCACAAGAATTTTTTCTTGCACATATTTTACCTTGGAATTGATCTTATCGTGAATGGGGAAAAACGATTTGCTGGTTTTTACGGAATTGAAGAGTCGACCGTGTGGATACCCTTGAACTGAGCGAAATGGTGAACCTCACACAGATGCACTGCAAGAAGGGAGTGCTTTAAGTTCGAGAGATCAATCTGTAAGACCCCGGCCTAAACCAAGAACAATGGTCGTTCCAGAGTCAATTCGGTCACAAGAGAGGATGGGTTGATCTGTAGGAGGGAAGCTGAGAAATGCGTGAGATCAATGGTGATCTGAGATTGTAGGTGTGTTGTGAATTCAGCGTGAAAATGCTCTGAATGATTGAATTTTTCTCAATTGAGAGTAATTTCTGTGAGTTCGTGTAGACGAAAGATTGTCTGTATGAACTTTGATGAGAAATTTTTCGTTTTGGCGAATGTTGTTCGATTGTTCGAAGAAAGGATCATGGTCAACCCACCGACCATACAAGATAGAACCACGAAAACTACACTTGGGGAATGAGGCTCAACACGGAATCCTTTCACCGTCAAGGACCTCTTCAACTCAGAAGAGACAGTCAACCGATAAGTCATAACCGTGACAAGTTCACCACTCTTCAAAGATGTAGCGTAAGGATATCATCACCTCCCTGTCTGGAAAGCGCCTGCCCAACAAGCAGTATTTGTCTCAGCCATTCATAAGCGTTGTTATCAATGAAAAATCAAAGAGGAAAGTTGCGCCTCAGCAAGCCACACAGACCAATCACATCATGTCTTCCGCATCACCTACTCAGAACTCAGCACCGCCCCAAATGCCTGCACGAAGATGCGCATCAACAACCACATCGCCGACAAAGTCAGAATCAGTGTTTCTAGATTCCCAATTCCCTATGGAAGGGGTGCATGGGCTGCCAGAAGTTTGGATGCAATACAGGTCTATCAAGTGCGACTCCCGCCCATTGATTAACAAATGACAGATCCAAAAGATTGCCGCTTTTGTCAATTCGTCAACCACCTTGCCAGTAAATGCAATGAAAGTACATCTTTCAGGAGAAAATAGGCTCAAGATACACCTGGGACTTCCAGCACGGGATTCCTTCACGTCCCTCAACCAGGTTATTTATGATATCAGCATCATCACTGTCAAAGCTTTACGAGCCGCAGGAATTTCTCAACATGAAGCTGTACACGTGCATCAAAGACCCCAAAAAAAGATCCAGAGATACTTATGGCCGTATCACCCCTGAGCAAAGCAGATATGACGCCCCTCAGCTACAGGATTGCTATCAAGGGACTCGCCTGATGATCAACAATAAAACAGAACTACAGTTCCTTTGAATTTTTCGAGATTCTTCAACAAACAAGAAAATTCGCATTAACTGTTGCATGAAGCACAACTGCATACGAAGAATCACGTGAATCATACTTGGAGGATTGAAGGCTTGTATAAAATCCCCTCACGGTCGAAAATCTATCCAGCTCATAAAAAATAGACAACCAGAGTGCTGCAAATTTGATGAAGATTTCTTGGCCTCCAAAAGTACGCCACAGAGATATTTTCACATATCCGGCCACGCCATCAGATCTAAAGTGTAAATGGGGACTGCTCATCGCATCCCATTCCATATAACAATCCAAGATTCAGAAGATGGTTCAAAGGATGTCGCTTGAACGAAGTACTTGAAGACTTGATAGCACCACGTCGGAAACGGAGCGCCTCTCAACTTGTCTACTCCACCCAATGGCTCCGTAAGATTTTACCCATACAAGCATCCCAAACATATCGCAATCAGCAGGGCAAGAATGAGCCTATGAGATAAAGAGTCAGAATGAACGCAATTTCATTCCAGTCAATGCTCAGGAGTTAAAAAAAACATTTTAGTTACGACTCAGCAGTCCAGACACCAAACAACTTAAAGTCAAGGCCTCTTTCAATTGAGCGCAATGGAGTTTGGAAAATTTTAAAATCCACTGGAGAGGCTAGACACTTATTCTTCTGGAGACATAACCTCATTACACATTTTGGAGAAGATCGATGGTACAACTTCTACACCCTATGGTCCAGGAAGAAGAACCGTCACATGATTAAGATGAGTCCTAACAGTCGTATATGACACTTACAAGAAGTCATCATCTATATTTGGCATGTCTTTGGAATCATTAATGCCTAGTGGCTTAGAAGAGGGAATATCTCCAGGTAACATCTTATTAAAAAAAAGATGTACACTCCTAGTTACTATTGGGTGGCTACATGTGCAAAATAGAAAAAAAGCACCTACCTTGAGTTATCCTTGCTCGCATTGCTGATCATAATTATTGGATATTGCTTTGTTGCCTTTGACGCTCGCTCTAGCGATGCTAACAAAGACAAGATATTACACTCACAGCTAAAATACAAAGACAAGATGAACTTACCTTGCCGCTGACGATTGGAACGATTGTGATGGAGCTGCAGACAGTGACGAAGAGGAGACGGCCACTGCAGACGAAAGCATGGAACCGGACGAGCAACAAAAAACAAAAGAGGGTCAATACCCCTTTTTTATACGAACGAAGTTTCTAGAGTTCGAACAGAAGAAGGATTCCTTCTTGCTCCATGAACGGGAATAAATGGTTGGGCGCAACACACTCATACCCCATAGCTGAGCTAGCAACACGCTACTACGAAGGCCACTGGCCGCGCGATCCCGCCGCTGAAGGCCGATTAGAATTTTCCTGGTAATATCTACCTGCTTCGTCTTTTCATTTTTATTTTCGAATGTCAGCATCTATTGCTTACCCCACAACAATGTCACTGTTACGTACTAAGCGGGGGACTTAATGTTGATGGTGCTTTTTAGTTCAGGGATATAATTGTAAGACCCTGTATTTAATGTGCCATCGTTCTGCAAAGAAACAGAGCCATGTAAAAGTAACGAGTGCCTAGGTCTCTTTACTCACATATGTATTGAGCAACTCAGTATATTTATATGAAATTTATCTAGAATGGTGCGTGCAACAACAATCCCAAATATTCTGTAAATTATTGAGTATTTATTCTATGCCATGTTCCCCAGTTGAATTCTTAATACTGACATTACATGACGACTAATGTTCGCTCGCAGCTGAGTAGCATGAATCTCCTGAAGTGTTAGGATTAGGATGCGTGTAGAAGTACTCAATCAGAGGCACACAAAGTTATGCTTCCCTTTGATATTAAATTAGTGATTTTTGTATCAATACGCGAAATTCACCAAAAAAATTGATTGATTTTGCGGCAACCCGCAAAATTCAGTTCTTTAACCTAATTTTATCAATTTACAGAAATTAAGTTTTTTGCGCCCTGCGCGATAGTTCGAGCCCTATTGGTCGGAACTAAACCTAATCAAACTAGGAAATTGATCCATCATGGAGCTAGTAGGAGCAAGATCCTACCAATAATCAGAAAACAAGAAATAAAGAGGAACTGCGGCAAGTAAGAGCAGCGGCAAGAGGAGGCGTGGCCGCCACTTGGTCGACCGAATTTCCTCAGCAGGCGCCACCTGTGGCCGGCTGGCTACGCTCCATGTTGCTGCTTGCCGACCCCCTTTCCCACCAACCCATCAGATTGCTTTAAAAGCGCCACATGCACTTCCAATTAAAAATGGAAGTTAGTTGGTCAACACACTTAATTCTTAAGGAATTAGACATAGACTGCGCATGTCAGTCTCAAAACGATCACAGCCCTACGTTTTGGCCAGATGATTTACCAAGCATGGCCGCTCCCTGACGCGACCGAACAAGCGTCATCAGACACACCGGTGGGTCCAATAATACTCCAGCCAATCAGAGCCTTCCAACTCGCCAACAGAGCCATTAAACGATTGCCCAAAGTTAGTTGGCCACGCGACTTACAAAACCCTATTTTTATTAAGCAACATTACATTGCATCCGCAAAACGATCTCGACCGTCCAGCTTCGCCAGCCGAATTGGCCGGTATAGATTCAATTCCGATCGACGGACAAAGTGCGAATACACTTACTAGCGACTCGACAATAGCGCTGACCGGTCGAATGGTCCAAAACATGCTTCCAACACCAACTTTTGGCCCAAAATGGGTTGGCCAAACGGATTTTAAAACCTAAATTGAATCAACGACAACCATTAACTGCCGCAAATCATCTCGGCCGCCGAATTTCACCGGTCGAATCGGCCGACCTAACTCCTATTTTAGGCGGCCAACAAGATGTGGCCATGATCATCGGCCACCCCTCTTTCATAAGCTGCAATCGGCCAAGCCGCGGCTTGCCTATATGGCCCCCAAACGGTCTCTCGAAAGTGGCTAGTCGCGCTGCATTTAGGAATTTTAATAAATTCAATAGCAGCCATTAACCGCCACAAGCCATCTCGGTCGTCCAACTTCGCTAGCCAAATTGACCGGCCTAGATCTAATTTTAGGCGACCAATAAGATTTCACCGTGATCGCCAGCCGTCACTCTCCTATAAGGACCAATCGGCCTACCTTTGGCGCGCATGAATGTCTATTAACAACTTCTTGAAAATGGTCGGTCATGCTCCTTTAAAAACATTAAGTTCCGCGACTAATTTAGGCAGGCTTTACACAACGATGCTTCATGAACATCGATTATTTTGAGTTGCTTGCTTAAAAGCGATGCTTTATATGCATCGATTACAAACGATGTTTTACAAATAATTTAATTATTTGACCTAAAGGCATTACATGCTACCTCTTGCGGAAAGTCTCATGACTTGGCTTGTAACATATGACCACCCGCCACCTAGCTTGTGCCTGATTGGTCAGAATAACTAGGTCTTGCAAAGAAGACTCATTCAGCAACCTGCTGCATATTTTCCACGAATATACTCGAGACATCAAACATGTCACAAACTTGGGGATGTTCATCAGGGTATTTTTCTGGCGGTTTACAACGTGCGGCGTGCAACACGCCCATTATAAGAAAGTGTCAGGAAAGGGGAACAGTTAGTGGAGGCAGAGAAGTAGTGGGTGTAAACCAACCGGTCTTCTCTCATAGAAAGACGTGGTTTTCAATATTTTTACACGACCCCACTTCTCCATCACTCAACTACTCCTACTTCCTATGATATCAGGATGCGTCAACTATGACTTATATAAATAGGTTTTCAACCTATTTCAAACAACAAGTGTTATCACACAAGTATCCAGAAAACATAAAAAATAACTGATAGCTTACACTCCACAAGACAATTCCACATTCTGATACAAGTCATAAAACAACCACACCTTCAGAGTGAACCATTCTGATCTCAACACCTTCTTCGCTTCCCTCCCTAAGATCAACCCTTCTCCTTCATTTTGTGACCGAAGCAAGACTGGAACGACCATTTCTTGGTTTAGGCCAGGATTGTACAAATTGATTTCTCGAACCTAAAGTACTCCCATGCAGTGCATTTGTTTAGGGTTTAGATTCGTTTTTCGGCGGCACGCCCAAATTTACCATTTCCAGCAGAATCAGTTTTTACCCCAAAACACCTGTTATAGGGGCTGACGAAACCATTAGAGGGGATGATATAATAGGACAAAAAGGGTCACCAGTTAGTAATTTCAAAAACCCCTTATCTATATAATTTTCATAATGGCAAAAAAGTCCTTATTTAGTTAGTGTTGTTAGTTTAATTAGCTAATCATTAGGTTAATGAATTTTTTTTATACTTAATTGAAAATTAAATTAGATTAAGAGTTAGGTTTGCTGGAGAGATAAGATATAGAGGTTTCTTTTTTTTAGTGATTTATTTCAAAAATCTAGATTTTGATTTGCTCAAAAAAAATGAATGATTTCAGTGGCAAATTGGAGGTGGGTGAATCTCTATATGATAGAGAAACCATATTTTACAGATACCCCACGATGGAGATCCTACTATAGTTGATCTCTTAACTCCAATGTCCATTTCAGGGCAATTCACGGTTGGAATTAACTATATAAGCCAACCATAGGAGCCATTTACGATTGGAATTAACCATAGAAGCCAACCATAGGTGCCATTTACGGTTAGTATCTGATGAACATCCAACCGTAACTGGTTAAAATTGGGAAAACCCAATCATAAACCAGTTACGGTTGGATTGTTATCTTACAAGGTGAACCGTAAATAAGTTACAGTTCGTTTGTCGGTGGCTAGTATCCAACCTTAACTAGTTACGGTTCGTTTGTCGGTGGCTAGTATCCAACCTTAACTAGTTACGGTTGATAACATTTAAGTGAAATCCAACCGTAATCACACTTAAAAACTTAAACTATGTTTGCTCGGGATTTTTACGGTTGGTATTGTTAAAATCGAAACCAACGGTAACTATTTTTACGGTTACACAATGAACAATAACTGGATATTCCAAATGGTTTTTTAGGATTTATGGTTGGTAGTTCTTCAATCACCAACCGTAACACCTTTAGAAATTATAGTTACGGTTGGTTATAACCAACCGTAACTCCATCTGCAACCCACATTTTGATTTTGATTTCGTTTTTATTTTTATTTTTTATGAAGGTTTGAATGAATAAGAGGGTAATTTAATTCTTTTAAAAATGAAAGGATAATCTAAACCTTTAACATGACACTAGAACACCCCCTAACCAATTTGATAGATATTATTATCATGGTTCAGCCCCTCCAACGATTTCATTAACCCCCATCACAGGTTACTTTGTAAAACTATTAGCCCTAGGGCTGCACAAGAACCGGTCTACACGACCTGAACCGGAGTAGAACCGGAAAAACCGGACTTGTATCGAACCGGAACCGGCTTGACCGGTACAGACACCGGTTCTGAAATTTGAGAACCGGACTAGACCGGTACAGACACCGGTTCTTGGGGAGAACCGTACTTGAACCGGACCATTTGTACCGGCTGTTATTAGCCGTTGAGATCTATCTAGGTTTTTAATCCTAGCCGTTGATATCTATATAGGATGTCGAGAACAAAAGAAAATGAAGAAGCATTCTTCAGTTCTTTCTTCTTCGTCTCTTCTTCTCACTCAGCGGCAACATCAGTTTCTCGATTCTCTTAGGGTTTGAATCGAGATTGAATATCAGTAATATCAGTGGATCACCATCTCTATCAGGATTCAGGTCAGTATTCTTCTCCTTAGGCTTTGAAACTTTGAATCGTTTGATTGTACATTGATTTTCGTATTGAATATTGATTTTTTTGACATAATCTCTAGCAAACTTTTTGATTTTATGAAGTTCAAATCATGGGTATGGTTCTAATTTCAGTTTTATGATCCGAGTTTTGATTGTATTGATTTTTTTAGGGTTACTGTATATCTGGTTGTATTGATTTTTTTAGGGTTTATTTTTTCATTTTATTTTGTTTTGGTTTGTCTGATTGTCTCTCAGTAGAATTCCTTTTCTAATTTCAGTTTTATGTTCTAAGTTCGTTTGTATTTTTTTTTTCAGATATTGAGAAGATTAGTCCAAAGGCCAAAGCAGAGAAGAAGGAAGAATTAGATTTTTGGGGTTCTCAAGTACTGCACAATGGCTTGTGGTAAGCTCAATTTTTACTCAACTCTTATATAAAGAAACAAGCAATAAGAGTTCAGTGCATATTGATATGGATCACAATGCAGTTTATCTATTCCTTGTTAAATTTACTTGAACCTTTACTGACTACTGTTTCTTGTGCAAATTTACTTACTTGTTAATTTCCTCTTTAACTATAAATGAATTTCAGGCTGAACCGCTGAACGCTTAAGGATCGTGATTTGTTTCAGGGCAGCAGGTGTTACAAAATACCCATTAAAGACTTAAAGTACTTCAGAGTATGTAAACTAGCTTGTATTTCATTAATTTTACTCTTTCAGTCATCTTCGTTGTAGTCAGGGATATGAGTGGGGAAATGATGAGTTCTTTCAGTCATCATAGTGCTCAGCTAACAAGATATAGGGCTCCTAAATCTGATTGATAGATTACTTGAACCTTAAAATAAGAAGTGTGAAAGATTACTTGAACTCTTTCAGTCATCATAGTGCTCAGTCATCATTAACTGCATTGCTAGATGACCATATATATATACCATTGGTTGATTATTATTTGTTTCTAATACTCTATAATGAATGTTGGTATAATCTGAATGTAATTGGTTCTGTTTTATGTTTGTTAGATGACCACATCAACTGCAACTCCAACTACAAATGCAACTGCAACTCCAACTACAAGTACAACTCAACAAACAGAAGTTGGATCATCCTCTCAAGCTGCATCTCACACAAATGAATCTGAAACTGCAACTCCAACAAGTAAAGGCAGAGCTGAAGCAGTTGAAGTTGGTGATAGCAAAAAGAAGCACGGCAGAGTGAGATCATCTGTTTGGTTGGAAATGACTAGGATAGATGATGAATGGGCTGAATGCCGTTATTGCCACAATAAATACAAAGCTCACAATGACAATAATGGCACTTCTGGATTGCGAAAGCATTTGAATAGATGTCTAAAGAATCCTAACAGGAAGAAAGAAAAGGGACAACCATCTCTGTTGATGCCACCCCCAAAACCAGGTCAGGATGGTAAACTTATTGCTCATACTTACAATTATGATAGGTTAAGAAGGCGTCTTGTTGAGTGGATAATTAAGGATGAAATTCCTTTTAGAAAAGTAGAAGGGTCAGGCTTTGTGGCATTGATGCAAGAGGCACAACCTAGGTTCAAGGTTCCAGGACGTATGACAATTTATAGGGATATGTTAAAGATGTATGTAGAAGAGAAGAATAACCTAAAAACTTACTTCTTGACATCTAAGCAGAGGATATCTTTGACAACTGACACATGGACATCACCAAATAATTTTAATTATATTTGTGTAACCGCTCACTACATTGATCAGGACTGGAAACTGCAGAAGAGAATACTCATGTTTTGTCAAGTTGAAGGTCACACAGGTATTGCAATCGGTGAGAAGTTGGTGGATTGTTTGGAAGATTGGGGTCTAAAAGATGTGTTTGGTGTCACTCTAGACAATGTCAGCGCCAACACAGTAGCTATGGATCATCTGAAGCAAGTTGTTACTAGCTGGACAAGATCACCAATCAGAGCTAAATATTTACATGTAACATTCTCATTTCACATCATTAATTTATTTTGGAATTTGTCACATGCATCTTATGAGTTATGACTAATTTTTCTTGATTATTTGTTTATTGTTATCAGGTGAGGTGTTCAGCCCATGTTCTTGCTCTTGTCATAAAAGATGCAGTACGACTCTTTAATGAATCTGTTAAAAGGATAAGGTCAGTTGTAAAATATGTTCTTGGTTCTCCTTCTAGGTATGAAAAGTTTAAACAATGTGCTTCCCTAGCAAAGGTAGATTATAAGAAAGCACTGAATTTAGATGTATACACTCGATGGAATAGCACTTACTTGATGTTAGAAGCTGCTCAAAGATATGAAAAAGTTTTTGCAATGTTAGCACAGATTGATAAGGACTTTCAAGAGAGGTTTATTTTTGAGCAAGACAAGGAATCTGTTTTACCAAGTGATGCTGATATTGAGGAAGCTATAGCTAGTGATGATATCTTGGAAGAAGTGGTTGAGGATATGGAAGAAGATGAAGAGGTTGAGGATATGGAAGAAGAGGTAAATAAGAAGAAGAAAAAGAAAGTAAAGACTCATGCTCCTTATGCAGAAGATTGGGCTTATGCTAGAGGTCTTGTGAAGTGTTTAAAGGTATTCTTCGATGCAACTGTAAATTTTTCTGCTTCTACACAAGTCACTACTCATTCTTTCTTATGGGAGTTGGTATTCATCCATGAACAATTAATTGAATTTAGAGAAAATGTAGCATCAGATCCATTTATTTCACGTATGTCTCGTCTTATGTTTGCCAAGTACAATAAGTATTGGGGTGTGTACGAGAAAATGAATCCTGTTATGTTTTTTGCTCAATTGTTGGATCCAAGAGAGAAACTAAAGGGGCTAGAATTTACTCTTAACTGTTTGTTTGAGAACAATTTGTGGGAGGTTCAAAGAATCATGAGAAAGGTGAAATTAGAATTTCAGGAACTCTTTGATGATTATAGTTCAGTGTATTCAACTCATGAGGAAGGGTCATCTAGTGTTGCTTCGGTAGTTGCCAGTTCAGTTAGCACGCCATCTCAAGGGTTGAAATCAAGAATTCAATCAAGGAAGAGACAGCATTGGGACAACCCAAGTTGTGTTGAAGAAGCAAGAACAACGGAGTTAGATAGGTACTTGACAGATGTGATGATGGATGGAAAAATGCGTGAAGTAGATCAAGATGATGACTTTGACATATTGGCTTGGTGGCAGGCTAATGCAAACAGGTATAAGGTACTGTCCTACATTGCAAGAGATATATTAGCCTTGCCTGTGTCTTCAGTATCCTCTGAATCAGCTTTTAGCACCGGAAAGCGCGTGCTTACTCCATGGAGAGCTTCTATGTCTACAAAGACAGTTGAGGCATTGCTTTGTACACAAAGTTATTTACAAAAACCCATGGCTCTTGATCTACTATGTGATTATGTACCTGATGATGATGGTGAAGATGCGGCAGGTACTTATTTAGGTTTTTCTTCTTTTTTGTTTTCTTTAATAGTAATTACTTTTATTGTATTGACTGAATTTTAATTATTTCTTCTTGTTTATTTTTTTTTGCATGTTGCAGTCATAATTGAGAATTTCCTAAAAGCTTGAAGTTTATTTCTTGGCTCCTTGCTAAGAAATGGAAGGTTGGTAACTTTCTTTATCTTTCTTGCTGTCCTTGTTGAAACATAATTTGGATTCATTTCTATACCAAATTCTCATTACTACTATGTAATTTATGGAAATGAATGCAGGCTAGGATTGCAAATTGCAAGTGCAGGCTTTGCAACCATCCATTTTCGTTTGCAATGATCACATTTCATTTCTTATCGTTATCGACTTGTCGTAGACAGACTTATAGTTGTGGAAATGTTGTTTTTTACTTTTTAGCAAACTGAAATTATTTTGGATTGTTGTTTTGAAGTTATGGAAATGTTGAACTTAAGTATGTATGCAACCTGAACTTATTTTGGATACATTGATCATATGGAAATGTTGTATAACTTAGTATTAATTTGTAACGTTTTCCGGGTAAAAAAACCGGTACCGGTCTTGTACCGGACCGGTACCGGCGGTACAGGTACAACACCAGGTACAAGTACAGGTACCGGTACTCAAAAAGAGGTACCGGTCAACACCAAGTACAGACACCGGTTCCATAAGAGAACCGGTCCGCACCGGAGTATGTGCAGCCCTAATTAGCCCCTGTCAGGACCGGCCCTGGGCCCATGCAGGCAATGCCTTGCATTGAGCCACAAAGTTTTGGGGGCCACATAATATATGTACTTCACATTAAAAATGAACTATAAGGGGAGTTTTCTATAACTGAAAACTTTCAAAGGGTCACTATTTCATTTTTGCAATGGGGCACAAATTAATTTTGTTAGGCTTTGTTTGTTGGTTTACAAACAAAACCGTTTTTGTTTTGTGTTTTTATACAACATACTGTTCGAGAGAAAAGGAAGAGGAGGAAAACTAAGGTTTATAAATATAAATTTGATATAACTATTTAATAACTCAATTCAAAAAATTAAAGTAATTTCTTTGTCTTGTTTATTAATTAATAATTGTTGATATTGTGTTGTCTTTGTCAATTGCATATTCAGTTTAATTAGCTTGTAAGCTTGAAATTAGTTTTGAATTTGATCTCTTATAAAATCTTAGTTTGAGAAATATTCTATGTGAGAATAACCTATGATTGCCATGTTCGGCCTAATTAGCTTCAAATGAATTTGATCAGATGTGAATATGATGTCATAAAATCTTATTATTTTTTAAATACAATATATACTTAGGTCTGCAGTTATTTCGTAGGCGTTAAACATCTCTGCCGCAACAAAAGAGATTCATTTCACTCTCCATTTCAATTTTCCGCCTGGTAGTTACCTTTCATTTAATCAAAACAAACCCAATCTACGAGACCAGAAGTTACATATCGAATACGTCATGTTTTGCAAATATGAACTATGCATCGCTCACATGGTTTCGTATGAAAAATGTTCATACACAATTACTTTTCGAGCAATTACAATGAATGTTTTTCTAGTTAATATAAGATTAATCGTCTTATATGTTAATTTTGTAAAAAGACTAATACATGTAAAACTAGATTTTGTGCCCGTGCATTTTTGTTCTTTGAACTATATTTTTGATTTAATAAAGTTCGGTTTCGGCTTCGTCTCGCCACGCCTCGCCCTGTCCCGATATGAATTGGTAAAGCTCGGCTTCGCCTCGCCCCGTCCCAATATGAATTGGTAAAGATCGGTTTCCCCTCGCCCGGTCCCAATAATTTGGTGTGGCTCGGCTTCGCCTCGCCCTATTCCGATTTGAATTGGTAAAACTCGGCTTCGCCTCGCCCCGTCCCAATATGAATTGGTAAAGATTGGTTTCCCCTCGCCCGGTTCCAACAATTTGGTGTGGCTCGGCTTCGCCTCGCCCTGTCCCGTTACTTAGAATTTTTGATTTGGTTAACCATATTAAATATGAAGATAAAATCTAAATTTAAATATGAAAATAAAATTCAAGTGTAAAAGATACACAATACCAAAAATGTATACGGTTAGGCTCCGTCATAATCCATTATACGGTTGAATGGTGATTGAAAAAGTATAACCTTTTCAAGTATTATCAAGCTGATATAATTCAACCAAAATCCATCAATCAAAATGTATCCATACAATCGTGTTAATCGTATCCATTCACATACCTAGAATCTTAATGGATCATTTGAGTTACTAAAATAAATAAATTTTAGTTAGGAAACGTGTTGATAGAAAAACCGTAGTGGTGCTACGCATTGGGCGGATCCGAAAACCGTTCGCTGTCATTTTTTTTTAACCATATTTTTGGTTTGGTGTGATATGGCTTCGCCTTGCCCCATCGTCATACACTTTTTATTTGGCGTGGCTCGGCATCGCCTTGCCCCGTCCCAATGCATGCTTAGGATTTTTGAATTGGTGAGGTGTCCATATACATTTTTGATTTGGTGTCGCACGGCATCGCTCGCCACGTCGCATTTTGGATTTGGTTTGATATGTCGCCAAAATTGCCGACAGTAGTTTATGGCTTTATGCCTTCAACAGCAAGCTATCCTACCATTATTGAATATATATATATAATATATCAACAGTATTTGGATACAAAAGCAGATAGAAGTTTATACGACTCTTGTCATTCCAAAACAGTAGATGGATAAAAAAACTTCAGTAACTTCACCCGGAAACACCGATAAAAAAAAATTCACCCGGAAACAATCACCAATATTAGAGTTTTACGGATTTTAGATATATAAAGAAGAACAAAACTAGTGACAAAACCCCTAGGTGAACAAACTAGTGATAAGAAAAAACCGGACATATTATTTCTACCAAATAAAAACCGTTTCAAATAAAACTGGGACAAAAATCCCAAGTCAAATGATAATTAGCAAATTTAACTTTTTTTTTTATTTTTAAAAAATCCAAATGTACCCTTTTATCTTTTTTTTTTCTTCTTCTTCTTCTTCTTCTTCTTCTTCTCTGATTTCTTCTTTCTTCCGTCTCCTTCTCCCACCACCTTCATCAGCAGCAGCAACAATGGATCTCCACGAGAAGAACGTCGCTGATTCAAGAGATGAAGAATTCGAGAGACGTTTTCTCTCAATCATTAGTTCATTCATTTCCCTAAAACTGAGAAAAGAAAGAGAAAGCAGCAGCCGCTGCTGTTAAATCCGAGAGACCAGATCGAGACGCTGATTGAGAAATTGAGAAGGAAATAAGATTTGAGATGATGTTCATAGAGCGTAGAGAGGAAGAATCAGCAAAAAACTGTTGCTAGAATTTATTGAGATCGAGAAACAATGAAGAAATTAGGGTTTATGTTCTGATGCTGAGCTGTGGCTGCTTTTGATTCAAGAATACAGATAAAGACAGATGGAGAGTTGGGTTTGGTGCTGTTTAAGAAGACCTGTTGCTGTTAATCTCAGAGATGAAGAGGAAATTTATGAAATCAGGGTTTCGATTTGAATCTCCAAACGAAGAACAGGAAGGTAATTGGGTCTGTCGATAAGAGCAGAATCAAACAAGAAATTGGTGATGTTAATCTCAGAAGACCTGTTGGGTTTGGTGAACAAGTTGTTGCTGGTTGGCCTTCTTGGCTTAGTGTTGTTGCTCGTGAAGCTATTCATGGTTGGATTCCTCTTCGTGCTGAAAGTTTCGAGAAATTGGAAAAGGTAAGGGTTTTTTCTTCTTCTTTTGTTATTTTGCTACTATTTTTTATTGTTCTTGAATTGCTCATTTCTGGTCTAATTTGTGTCGCTATACATCGGAATGTTGAAGTGGATTAGTACGTCGACAAGGTATTTTTGTATTTGTTCATGTGCTGCAATTATGTGAATAGTGCAATTTTCTGGCTGTATCTTTAGATTGGACAAGGTACATACAACAGTGTTTTCTGAGCACGAGAGCTTGCAACTGGGAGGATGCTTGCCTTAAAGAAATTTCGGTTCGATAACTTTGAGCCAGAAAGTGTGAGATTTATGTCGCGGGAAATAATGATTCTCCGTAAACTGGAGGGACTAATTACTTCTAGACGGTAAACTAGTGTATATCTTGTTTTCGAGTACATGGAACATGATATTGCTGGTTTATCATCTTGTCCTGACATCAAGTTCAGTGAATCACAGGTTCGTATATATGGAACTCTTGATGTGTGTTCTAGTATTCGGGAATTACCAATGTTAAAGGGTTTGATTTGTTCATGTTGTGTAGGTTAAATGCTATATGCATCAACTACTATCTGGCCTTGAACACTGTCATTCAAGAGGTATAATGCACAGAGATATCAAGGGATACAACCTTCTTGTTAGTGATGATGGAGCTCTGAAGATAGCTGATTTTGGCCTGGCAAATTTTGTTAGTGTCGGGCACATTCAACCATTAACTAGTCGAGTTGTTACTTTATGGTATCGGCCTCCTGAACTTTTGCTTGGATCCACCAGTTATGGGCAATCTGTTGATCTATGGAGTGTTGGTTGTTTATTCTGTTGATATGCTGTGTGTTTGACTCAAAGGGTTCAGGTTGCTGATGTGGTTGATTGGGTCTGTGGTGTTGAATACCAACTCGCAGATGGAAGGAAATGAAGTATGATAGGAGCAGTTGTTGTTGCTTAAATGAAAGGGTTGCATGAAGTGGTTTTAGGCTGATCTCGGAAGCCGAGGAAGGACATAATTTGCTGGAGAAGGCAGTAAAGAAGTGCAGCAGAAGTTACAGGAAAGTATGAGAGACAGTGCTGCTGTTGTTGCAATAGAAGTGCAATGCAGGGAAAGAGGTTCAGGTGATGGCAGTGATTGCAGGCCAGCTGAATGAGTTGGCGTTGCTGCAATGTAGAGAAGGAATGAAGCTGGTGATATGCTGTTGTTGTAGAGAATGTGCAAGAAGTCGAGCTGAATTTGCAGAGAAGCTTATGCTGTAAGCAGTGATAATGGCAGTTACAATTGTGGTCTGTGATTGGGGTTTTGTCGCATACTGTTCAGGCCAGAGTATAAGGAGAAACGAGGGTTTCCGCTACAGATTAGTGAAATTCAGTGAAAGAGCTGGACATGGAAAGAGTTAAGAGCTTTCTGAGCTGAGATGCAAGATGGATGGTTTGATTTGGGTTCAGCTGATTAACGGAAGGATCAACAAGGGAGTAGATGCATGTGCAGTGACTGGTGCAGGTGGTGTTAGCTCAAGTGCAGGATTGTGCAGTTGCAGCATTGGTGGTGACTGAGCTAGCCGTGTTATAGGTGGTTGTGGTCATGATAACTAGATAAAGATGGTGATGTGTTGGGGTTGCTTGCAATTGAGATTTTGAGTACAAGACTGAGCCATGAAAGAAGAAAACAAGGTCGTGTGCTGGTGGAATTGTAAACAAAAGAGCAAGGAAGGGAAGATAATATGATGCTGGTGGAATTTTTGCTGGTGTATGAGCATCAAGGAAGCAGTATTGTTGTTACCGAGCTGCTGTAACGCAGCAAGACTCTGCAATGTAATGAAGGTGTTGCAGGTAAGAACTGATGGTGCTGATGAGTTCGTGCTGAAGAGAATGGAAGATTGCGGTTGCGGATGTTGCACCTAGAAGACAGAGAAGTTGGTTTGTTGGTGGGAATGGATTGAAGAGGATATGGAGCAATAGTGGACATTTGCACCTGAACTGAAGGGAGATGCCGCTATTGCCGAGAGAAAATGAAGTTGCAAGAACTGAAATGGCAGCTGTTAGTGTGATGAAACCAATTATGGTTTCATCTTATTAATGATGAAACCAAAATCGGTTTCATCGTATTTCAACGATGTATTTCTATCCATGAACATGTATAATACCTCTTATAATTCTTCTTGCAGGTGAATTCTCACGAAACCAAGATGAAACCAAAATCGGTTTCATCGTATTTATGATGACTAATTTTTTAGGTGGTGGTGGGCGGTCGTGGTGCTGGTGGCAGTGCGGCGGGTGTTGGCGGTGGTGCTGACTGGTAGCGGTGGTGATGCAATTGCTCAGTATCGGTGGCGGCGGTAGTCGGAGACGGCGACAGTAATCGGAGGCGGCGGCGGTGGTGGTCAGAGGTGGCGACGGCGACGGTTGTGGTGGGCGACGGCGGAGGTGGTCGACGATGGTGGTGGCGGAGGTGGTCGACGGTGGTGGTCGGCGGTGGCGCTGTTGCTGGTGGTTTGTTGTTGTTAGTGATAGTATATTTAAAAGTGGGGTTGATTTTTGTTTTTGTTGGGGTGATTTAAATACTAAAAGGGTAGTTTAGACAGTTTATGATATTTGGGGTTTTTGTATCACTTTTGTTTGGATGGGTTTTTTGTGATGGGTTATAACCCCTTTGGGGTTATAACCCGCGGACCGAAAACGAAACTAGTCAAATAAAACCAAGGTGACCAAACATGTGGTACAAAAAATCCAGCCATATTATTTTTAATAAATGAAATCCATTTAATTAAAAAGTGACACAAAAACTCCAGGTCAAATAATAATGTGCAAATTTAGTTTTTATTACTTTAAA
This sequence comes from Papaver somniferum, assembly GCF_003573695.1. NCBI lineage: Eukaryota > Viridiplantae > Streptophyta > Magnoliopsida > Ranunculales > Papaveraceae > Papaver > Papaver somniferum. The sequence continues at coordinate 43,267,340 of NC_039364.1, forward strand.
AAAAACCAAACATACCCTTTTTACCTTGTCTTCTTCTTCTCTCCTTTCTTTTTTCTATTTATGCGGTCTTCATCTCCCCACCACCATTAACACCAGCAGCAACAAATATCTCTCCATGAACACCATCGCAACACCTCCGTCACCACCAACAACAACACCTCTGTCACCACCAACAGCAACACCTTCGTCTCCTCCACGAAACCTTCGTCTCTTTTTCTTCTATTTCTATTCAGATCTATCACCAACAGTAGCTCCGCCACCATCAAACCAACCGATGTGTCCAGATCCGCCACCAACAGAACCTCCGTCTCCTCCATTAACACCATCATCACCTCCTTCTCCTCCATTAACACCATCATCACCTTCTTCTTCTCCGTCTACAGATTTTCCATCAACAACACCGCCTCCTCTTATTTTTGTTTTTCCCACCAGTACATCAGATCCGCCACCAACACTACTTCTACCTCCTCCTTTTATCATCTAAAACCACCACCAATACCTTCAAATCGGCCACCAACAACACCTCATCTACAATCAACACCAGTACTTGCAGATCCGCTCCCAACATCACCTCCGCCTCCTCGTTCAATCCTCTACAATCACCACCACCACCACCTTATGATGTTTTCATCACCAGCAAATGATGATACATCTTCAAAGTCGAAATCAATATTGTATTGGGAAATGACAGATTTATGATGAAACCAAAATTGGTTTCATCAAATTCTGACAGTTTTGGTTGGTGAAAACAGTAAACTAATGATGAAACCAAATTTGGTTTCATCATAAACTTGCCTATTTTCTGTCATGAAACCAAAGATTTTAATGATGAAACCAAATTTTTGGTTTCACCTGATTTTTTTCTAGTTTATTCGGTCTGACTTAGAAGACGGCATGTTTGGTTTCATCATTGAAGTTATGTTTGTGAAATGACAATATGTGATTTCGATTTTATGTACAATGGTGGTTTTGATTATATGTGTGTATGAATTGGGAGAATGTGTATAGCAGGGTCTGGTACTGGTACTCCAGGTATTGATGAAGAAGTTTTGTTGGTAGTGGTGGCCTTAACTGAAGTTATGGAAGTGATAAAGAATGGATTAACTGAGTAAGGGTGGTGCTAATGCAATGAGAGTTGTAGTTGAGCTTCAGGTGTTGCATAAAGGACTGGTATGGGTTACAATTAAAGAGGTGTATGTCTGCATTGTTAAAAGTGTAATGAATTGGCTGAAGTTGATGAAACCTAATTAGGTTTCATCGTATATTTTTCATTTTGTTGAATATTAATATCTGTGAAGCCAATTTTTGATGGTGGGATACAGGTGGATTATTTTTTGTTGAAACTGGTTGTAGTTGAGGGGGTAATGGTAGTGGTGGTTGTGGTGCTGGTGGTTGTGGCAGCGATGGGGGTGGTGCAGTTGACGGTGGTGGTAGGTTTCATCTTATTGTGGATTGTTTTTTGTTGAAAGTAGTCTTAGTTAAGGAGGTAATGGTAGTGGTGGTTGTGGTGATTATGGTTGTGGTGGCGATGGGGGCGGTGCAGTTGACGGTGGTGGAAGGTTTCATCTTATTGTGTTTCATTTTTTCTTCTTCTTCTTTCTCCTTTCTTTTATGATGAAACCAAAATTTGGTTTCATCTTATTTTGGTGAAACCAATTTTTGGTTTCATCATTTTTCTGGTGGTGGCGCGGTGGTGGTCGGTGGAGCCGATGAAGGTGGTCGGTGGCGGCGGCGGCGAAGGTGGTCGGTGGCGGCGACGACGACAGGCGGTGGTGGTGTTGCTGGTGGTGGGTTGTTGTGCGTGGTGATAATATAATAAAATTTAAAGGTTGGGTTGATTTTTGTTTTTGTTGGGGTGATTTAAATAGTAGAAGCGTAATGTAGACAATTTATGTTAAATGGGGTTTTTGTGAACATTTTGTTTTGGTGGAGTTTTTGTGCATGGATGTGACATCTTTGGGGTTATAACTCGCGGACCGTTGAGAAAAATCATTTTTTTCTCTCCTTTGATCAAAAGTGAAACGGAACAATTATGTGAGTGGGTGAAAGTCACCGTTCAACGTGGAGCCTAAGGATGGGGGCCAATTTGTTTTTTCTTGCATCGAGCCATCAATTTGTCAGGACCGGGCCTGGCCCCTGTAACAGGTTACTTTGTAAAACTGTTGGCGCTGCCTACTTAAAATATTTTAGTTCGTGTAAACACTTGGAAGTGGTTGAACTTGGAAAACTTGAAATTTAGACTATCTCTTTTCTTTTTCATTATTTTATTTTTAACCCTCAAAAACCTAAAATATAAAATATACTGCAATACTCTGGGAAATGGAATTCCGTTCCCTATTTGGAATTCCTGAACCCAAACCTAATATTACTAAAATTACAGAAACCCTATTAGATATACTCTGAATACCGCTCTGGATCAATAAGAGAGAAATCTTGAATTTCAATACTTGTTATTGATTGTTATCTCAGAGTATGCACAGATCCGGAGTCACAATGGCTTGGAATGTATTCAAATTTTGTACGGCTTTACGTGGTCTTGGTTCTATAATGATCTTTCTTGTTCTTGGTATTATTAGTGTTACTTACTATGCTGTTGTAATTACAAATTATGGTCCAGCTTTGTTTGATGGTGCTCTTGATTCAATTATATCTCTTTCTGTCTTGATTCCGTTTCATTTCCTGGTAATTTATTCCTCTTTTGTTGACCATTTTTTTTTGTCTAAATTTTGCATAAAAATAGCTCCTTTGTATTTATAATCACTGGGTCTTGAGAACTTTTGGAATTTTAGTTGCCAAGTCAAGATTACTACAAGTTTCGAAGTTGACTATTCTGGTGCAATTTTGTGTCATAATCCTAGCTAATTAATTGCTAAACCTCCGACTTAGCTAGTCCTTTTGTTTGATCTTGCAGCTGGTGATGTTGTTGTGGAGCTACTTTTCAGTTGTTTTTACAGATCCTGGTGGTGTTCCTCCAAAGTGGAGGCCTTCTGCTATTGACGAGGAGAGCGGTGATATAGATCCTATGGTAGGGTTAGAATTTGATGGTGCATCTTCAGGTTTGCAGCAATCTTCTATGCTTGGCGATCCTGCAAACCCGGGAGTTCGAATTTGCAGGAAGTGCAATCAGCTGAAACCGCCTCGTTGTCATCACTGTTCTGTTTGTGAGCTCTTGATTCTCTAGATGCAATTCTCTTGATAGATGGCCAATGTTGTTTTATGGAAGGAAGAATAGATTTTGCTGACATTTTTTGTTTCTTTGTGGTTTTAGGTGGGAGATGCATTTTGAAAATGGACCACCATTGCGTGTGGGTTGTCAACTGTGTTGGAGCATTAAACTATAAGTATTTCCTTTTATTCTTGGTACGTTATTTTCCATTAATTTTTATTTTGTTTAGGAGACACATCAACTACATAATTTTTTCTCTAATAAATCGTGTTGTGTTGTATAGAAGTATTCCTCCCAGTATTCATCTCAGTGAATCTCTCAAAACCAAACCCAAATAAGGAATCTATCGTGAAAGATAAAAAAAGGTGCTAACATGATGTTGGTATTTTAACTGGGTCAAAATTTAAGAAGAAGCAATTATCTAGATATGTACGAGTTTGATGAGATCCTTGCTGCAAATTATTATTGAGTCAAATATTGTGGGCACAGCAATGTTAAATCCTGATGTCGTCCTGTCTTTTAATTTTTATGCTGTATCAAGAGTTCTCAATCTATATCATTATGCACGTGTGAGAATCTATTACCTGCACAGAGCTTGGATTCACTTTAGTGTTAATCCAACAACATTTATCAGAGTGATATAGGGTATCTTTGTATATATTAACAATATAAGGCCTTGTCACATCACTTGTTCATTGAGATATCATTGCTTGTGGCAGCTCGAGGTCCTACTCATTTCAATTACTTAGTGATGGCAAGAGAATCTTGTTTTAGTGTGCCCTGTCAAGAACATAACTTATCAGATTTGGTAAAAGTACTTGATTTCATTGAATTTTACACTTGCCAACATGGCGTATATATATTTTAGTTATTTTGAGAACATTGATTTCTGTCAAGCGTCCATGTTTTGACTATACTTCTGCTCCTTTAGGTTGGTTTGTTGGAAAATAGTTGATACTTTTAAAAAGAAGGTAAAGCTCATTGTAAGGTTAAGCACATGATTGTGCCTCTGGCCTTATCTGTGTTGGTGGGATTATTTTTCGAGGTAGCTTTTTGGGGTCAATGGGAGAAGAGGGGCTCATTATTATTCTGGTGATGTGTTTTGTTTTCGTTGAGTGAACCGAGTGTTCCTTAGCCTTGACGTAGGCACCTAGTTTTTTCATGGCATCATGTTCCAAAACCATATAGCACCTTCTTTATGTGGCAAAGCTTTCTATCACTCCCTGGAGGTTTGGATCAGGTAGTTTTTCTGTCACGTGAACATCTGTCTTAATGACTTCTTACTGGAAACTGCACTCTTTCTGGTTTCTGCAAAATAAATGTAATACCCTAAAGTGAACCCGATTTAGCTACCTAACTGTGCCATCTCTAAAATATGAACTTTATCCCGGTTGCCTAATCTTCTAGTGGGAAGATCAACCACTTCAGAAGAGAGAAAGAACACTATTCTTTGTGTTCAAACTCCCTAACCAACAAATAGATTCAGTGGCACATCAGTGATGGCTCACACCAAGGAGTTCAAAACTGGGATCTTACATTATGGCCCACACCAAGGAGTTCAAGACTGGGATCTTACATTATCTGCACATGTGGAAACTTGAGTACTTACTAACGTTGCAATTTTTGCATATGGGCATGATTTGAGTTTTACTCTTTTATCCCTTGTAGTTTATGGGCTTTCGATAAAATTCAAACTGCAATACTGATGCTTTTCTTACTAAATTTCTATCATTGCAGTTCTATACATTTCTAGAGACAGCTATGGTCACCTTGTCCTTGTTGCCTAGTTTTATTGCCTTCTTTTCTGATGGAGAGATACCTGGTACACCAGGGACACTTGCTACGACGTTTCTTTCATTTGGTGAGGGCTAAGGAATAAGGTTTCTTATTTATTACTCCATGTAGTGCTTTACTTTACTTCATGGTACACCATGGAGTACTTTACTTCATGTTTCCTGATTAAACTTAACGCAATGTACTCAGTAAATCCATTGTTAACATTAAGATTTTCAGAAGTTGGCATACAATACATGAAAGTGTTGTCTCCAAGCAAATGGAACTTCTTCATAGTTTCTCAATTGTTAGTTGTCCTTTCGCACTTAAATCACGTCTTCAACACTTGACGTCAAAATGCCGCTTTTTTTGTTGTTGACCCTAATTTCTTTCAACTCTTTGCTCCATGTAGTGCTGAACTTAGCATTCTCATTGAGTGTTATGGGATTTCTAATCATGCATATATCACTTGTGGCGGGTAATACGACCACTATTGAGGTATAATGCTCTGTCATCGCTATATCTTCTGGCCAACAGTTTATGGTTTTTGATATTTATGGTTTTTCTGTTGTCTTTTCCATGTGATCAGGCATATGAGAAGAAGACAACTCCAAAATGGAGATATGATCTTGGAAGGAGAAGAAATTTTGAGCAGGTTTGTCCATTCCCCTGCTAATTCTTTTGCTATATTTGTTGTATTTGGTCTTCTTACTAAATAGTAAACTCAAATGCTTAAAATCACATATATTATTAAGAGGGAGATCCCCTTGACATGCTTATTTGGACACTTTTAATTGGCATTCTACCTGGATCCCCAAAGTTTGAACACCCAATGGCTGCTTTTTGGGGATGATAGCACCTTGAGTAGTACATTTTCACCAAAAGTCAGTTCACTCTAAAATTTGTAAACCATCATCAATGTATTGAAACACCAACTTTGATTAAACATCATATCATAATATAGTCCATGGATGGCACGGTTATACGTTATAGAATGAGTTGATCTTTGGTGAAGATATTCTACTGGATATGTATATTATATTGTCATCACCTGGAATCAGCTCACGACCTTTCATCATACGGGTAATATGAAGAGCATCATTGTGTGCATGTCAACGCAGCACTTCAGTCATGGTCTTTGTTTGCCAGATATTTTGATCCAGTCATGACTCATAAATAAACCTGATCAGGTTGGGTCGCCAAGTGGTAGTCTTGCCCACCACATTCACAATGTGTCCTTCCATCTTTGTACTCTATTTTGAGTTTCAGCAACAATCTTTTGTTTCTTAGAGATGATAAGATGAGAATGCAATTTTTTTTTGATATAATATGGACAAGATGAGTATGGTCATTTTCGATTATTTCTTTTTTCTTAGAGATGATAAGACTCCAAAGAGATTTAACCGACTTTACCTGTAAATCACTGTTTTTGTTGGTCGCACCTGAATAATTGATATGCTGAATTGATGTAGACTGAACACTTGGGTTTCCTTCCTCTTCCTCTTTTTGTTTGGTGTCCTACTTCCTTGTTACTTTCTGGCATAAGGTTAAACGGCGTATCTCCTCCTAGAACCAGGAACTGCAACATGAACTAAATGCTTTTCTAATCCAAAGAAAAGTTTGTAAATGAGACAACACTGATATTGCTTAATGCCCACCTGAATTCTTTGTTAGTGCTGAAATTAAAGCATATGAAAATTAAATTAAGTTGGTCCAAATTGCGGATACTTTTTACCTGTAACTAGAATGTGGAACTACAAGATCTTGTGAGGTTTCTTTCCAATTATCTTTTTAATTTACATCTAACGGCACTTTTCTCGTGTACTTCCTTCTCTCCCTCTCTCTAGGTGTTTGGCACAGATAAAAAATACTGGTTCATCCCTGCTTACTCAGAAGAGGACCTTAGACGGATGCCTGCACTTCAGGGTCTTGAATATCCGTCAAGGCCCGAGTTGGACATACAAGGATTTGAACATCTTCTTTCTGGGTAGATCGTGAAAAGTTATTTCTCCGTGAAGCAAAGCATCCAATTTCCTTATACAAAGCATGTCTGTCGGCTGGACACACATAGCTTTTGCCCACTGAACAGATTCTGATGGATACTTGTGATTGCCATCTTCGGTCCGTTCTTTCAAACGGAACCCACTGAGAGACAAGCTGACCATATTTGTAACATAAATTACCCAACCCTATGTCCTGTCGGAATGTTTTCGTTGTAAGAAAGGGAAGAATCATAGTCATTCGAGGGTGGATATTACTGAACTCCTCAAGGAACTTTCTGCTCCTGCTGGGTTTCTTTCTTTTTTCATGTTCTGTTCATAAGTGAGTTGCTTGTTTATGTTGGAGGTCGAATAGAATTGAAAGCAGTAGTCTGGCAGTATTGAGCAAAATCAAGGTTTTCTTAGGTTGTATCTGTTTTTAGTGAAAATTGTTTCTCATCCAGTTGGCAAAAACTGTGAAATGCGAGGATGAATATTTGGATTATAGTCTTCTGTTTTTGTTTTGAACACCTCTGTGAAGACATACATGAAGTACTCGTGCACTTCCCTACTAGTCTGAGTTCTTAGTAATCTTTCTAATACAAAGCAATGGAGTATCAAGTTCAAGGATCAAATTCCTTTAGAATCTCAAGGTATGATATTTTCAAGAAAAAAAGTAAAAAATAAATAAAAATGGCTTTCTTGGATGTGGCCCTGCTTTTTCTTACAATCGTGATATAGTGGCGGCCGGTTTTATTAGAGGGGCGGCAATGTGATAATAGTGTCCCTCTAATTAGTTAGGGGATATCCTGTAGGGGATGTAAATTGATTAGATTACCCTCCCCATTTTCTTAACCTAAATCAAAGCTAAATTGAAAATTTGTTTTCTTTCTTCTTCTCTCCTCCTCCTCCCATCAACCGTAACCTTCATTAAAACTCAAAATTTCATCGTCTTTGATTAATCGACGATTCGAAAATTAATCAAGTGTAGTGTAATGACTTATATGAGGTATGTTTTGATTTTTGAAAAACCAAGTTACGATTTAGTTTATTTTGTTCGATTTAAATTTAATTTCTATTAAAAATTAGGGTTTTAGATGAAAATTGAAATTGAAATTACTTGGTTTATGTGAGTTACGGTTGATTTTAACTCAATACGAACCGTAACTGGAGATTTTGATGTTGTTACGGTTGGTAATTGAACTATTACCAACCGTATGTTCTTATATCTGAGAATTTTCTTCAGTTACGTTTTGTTTTTCAACTGTAAGTGAACTTACGGTTGATGTCGATACCAGAATTACGAACCGTAAATAACCCTGGAACCCAGAGTTCAGAAAAGTCACCAATTACGGTTCATAACTAAAATTCGAGATGAACCATAAATACTGTTACGGTTGGTGACCATTTTAGTTTACGAACCGTAACTAAGTTACGGTTCGTCTCGAGCATTTGGTTACCAACCGTAACTGGTTTTACGATTGGGTTTTCCCCAAATTTAACCAGTTACTATTGGTAGTTCATATTTTACGAACCATAACTAAGATTTACGGTTGATTACGAGCAAACTTCCAACCGTAATTAGCACTGAAAATATAAAAAAATGGATTTATTTTTAAACTCTAAAATCTGATTTTGTTTTGATTTAGAGTTAATATAAGTGAAAATTAATCATTATCACTAAACTAGATTACCAACACTAAACTAGATTATCAACACTAAACTAGATTATCAACACTAAACTATGTAATGGTTAATTAGTCATTTTCAGTTTTTTGGATAAGGGGCACTTCAAATTACCATGTAATGATCCTTTTTGTCCTATTACCCGCCGTCCCTCTAATAAAATCTGCCGCCCCTATAACAGGTTTATTAACTTTAACCGATAAAAATAACTAATTTAGCTAACCTAAGAGATCCTTATAATAATATAACCGGAAATGATTTATATCCCGCGGGTTGTACCGAGTGAAAGAGTGGGGTGGATCCACACTAAACCCGCCCCCTACAAAATCGCCCGGGTTGGGAGGGCTCCCACCCCACTCTCTCACTCGGTACAACCTGCGGGATATGTAGCACTTCCGTAATATGACTCATAATATTATGAGGGAGAATCTATATATATATATTAATAGGAAAGATAAATTTCATTCAAATTTCAACTCTGTATTACATGAAGTTTCTCTTTAATAAGAGTATCTAACCACATCGGAATTTCAGAAACTGAATAAGACCTTGCTGTACAAATTGCATCCTTAGCTAAAAGATCTGATGCGCAGTTTGTTTCTCTGGGTACATGAATGGCTTCATAGTTATTAAAAGAGTTAAGACAGTCAAGAAAATCTCTAATGATTGAGTTATTCTTCCATTTAACAACTTCTACTTTTCCTTTCAAGGCATTTATGACGTTGAGGCAGTCCCCTTCAATTTGAAGGTTGATGATATTTTTCCTTCTTGCTGTATGGATTGCTTCAAGAGCTGTTAATGCGTCAGCCTGTTCTGCATCTCCAGCTACTGCTGGAAATCTCTAGGCTCACTGGAATTCACCTGCATCATTAATCATCATTAGTGCTCCACCCATACATTTAGTTTCTTTACAAAAAGAAGCATCAAAATTAATCTTCATATAACCCTCCATAGGAGTCTGCCATGGCACAGAAGCTCTCTCTGGTTTCTTGACTTCTATGTGTTCTGATTTTTGTGCTAACATCATTCCAGTCTTGAACTGACTGCTTAATCAATTGCACAATTTTATTAACCTGCAAAGTCACATTATCGAAAACCACATCACATCTCATTTTCGATATCTGCCATAGGGTATGAGTTATTAATACCAACATGTTCTGTGGAATAGACAAACAACTATTTGATCAAGTGCCAAGCCTATCAAACTATGGCCTATAAGACTTATATTGTGAGGCAGCTCAATATCAGTCAAAACCTGCTTAGCTACATCACAATTTAAGAACAAATGATCTAATGTTTCAACATCCTTATTACACATAGGACATTCAGTATTTGCATCCAATCCATGTCTTGCTATCCTATGTCTAACAGGAAGACAACCATGAACACACTTCCACAGAAAGTGTAAGACTTTGGGAGGCAGACAAAGTTTCCAAAATTTAACCCAAGAAAAATTAACAGGTCCATCAGAGAGAGAATAAGAATTACCTGCAACATCCACAACTCTATAAGCACTTTTAACAGAAAACATTTCATTATCAGTTGGTTTCCAAATCATTCTATCTTCACCTTTAACATGAATCCTAATTTTGCAGATTTCATTAACAATATGGGAGTCAAACAAGGCATTTAAGATTTCCATATTTCATCTATTACTATTTGGATGCATAAGTTGGTCAACAATCTTCATGTTTCTAGAAGTTATCCTAGAGTCAAGGGGTTGAGCTATAGTTGGAACCCAAATATCCTTTCAGAGTTCAATTTTCTTACTATTGCCCACTTCCCAACAATAATGCTTCTTAATGATCTCAAGTCCTCTACAAATTCCTTTCCATATCCAACTTCCATTTTCAGTAGTCACATGAAGTGGATTTTGGTCAGGAAAATACTTATGACTAAGGATTTTATCCTATTTGGCATCAGGCTCAGTAAGCATTCTCCAGGAAAGTTTTGCAAGGAGAGCTGTATTGAGCTCAACAGTTTTCTTAATATTAAGCCCACCCAAAGCTTTAGACTTAGCAACGGAATCCCATTTCTTAGCGAAAACCCTTTTTCACCTTGTTTCTTGTTCCACCAGAAATTCTTATGAATACTATCAAGTTTATCAGTGAGTTTTTTAGGCATTGAAAAAACATCTAAATGGCGAGAAGCTAAGGAACCTAGAACTGACTGAACCATTACAGTTCCAGTGGGTTGATTCATGTTTTTTCCTTTCCAACTGGCTAGTCTATCTTTAAATTTTTCTGGAAGATGACTAAAGGTCTCCATTTTTTTTTGGATAATAAGAGGAACCCCTAGATATTTATCCTTAATCCCTAAGGTCTTAATTTTTAGGATTGAAACAATCCGACTTTTAACATAATTATCCATCTTAGGAATAAAAGCCATACCTGACTTATCAAGATTGATGGATTGACCACTGTACTTACTGAATTGTTCAATTATACTATCCAATTTCCTTGCTCCTTGAAGATTAGCTCTAGCAAAAACCAAGCAGTCATCTGCAAAAAATAGGTGACTAATAGCTGGACTAGTTTTAGTTACCTTAATATCTTGCATAAGTCTGTCATGTTCAGCTTTAATCAGTAATCTAGATAAGCAATCCATCACAATAATGAAAAGATAGGGGGAGAAGGGGTCTCCCTGTCTAAGACCCCTAGTAGGATAGAAGATATCTCTTTGAGAACCATTAAGAAGGACAGAAGCAGAAACAGTTGAGACACATTCTAAGATCATAACACACCAATCCTCATGAAAGCCTAATTTCCTAAGAATTTCTATCAAAAAACCCCATTCAATTCTGTCAAATGCTTTTGACATATCCAGTTTAATGTCCATAAGGCCTTTCTTAGCTTTGCACTTCCTCATAGTATTAATCATATCATGTGCAAATACTATATTATCAGTAATCTGCCTAGAAGTCAAGAAAGCAGCTTGGTATGGACTAATAAATTTGTCCATAACCTTTTTTTAATCTATTATCCAAAATTTTACTGATAATTTTGTACGCAACATTGCTTAAGCTAATTGGCCTAAAATCATGAGGTTTCATCGGATTACTGTTCTTGGGAATCAAACTTATAAACCTATGGTTGAGCTGTTTCAACAAATGCTTAGAATGAAAGAAAGATTGTACCACACTATCAGTATCTTTGCCTAGAACATGCCACATTTTATGGTAAAAACCAGGAGGATAACCATTTGGACCTGGAGAGGTCCAAGGTTGCATTTGGAAAACCACATATCTTATCTCCTCAGGGATGGGAATTCTAATAAGCATTTCATTTTCTTCCTAGGTAATGCAAGGTAAGAGATCACCTAGAAACTCACTATAAGTAGGAGGATTAGTGGATTTACTAACTTCAGAAAAATGTTTTCTAAGATCTAAAGCAATACAACTCCTGTCAGTTAGCCATACACCAACATCAGATTGAATAGACTCAATTTGAGTTCTTCTCTTCCTATATTTAACTTTATCATGCAAATATTTAGTATTTCTATCACTAAACATAAATCTTCTTTAGCTCTCTGCATATAAAAGTCATGTTGCACTTGATACCAGATAATCAAGCTTGGCTTCAAGCTCTTTGACTCTATTACTATTGTTGTTGCTATTATTAGATTGGGCTAAAATATTAAGTTGAGTCTGCACATCTCTTATCTGATCTTGGAAATTATCAAACTTCCTATAATTCCAGTCCTTAAGAATTTGCTTAACATTGTGAAGGGATCTAGTGAATTTAAAAGCACGAGACCCTCTTTCATTGACAGTCCAGTTAGATTCAATCAATTCAGCACAAGATCTATCAAGAAACCAACATTTATTGAATCTATAAGGTTTACTAGTACCATTAACATTCCTGTCACACACCAACAAGATTGGAGAATGATCACTAGCATAGGGAATTAAATGATAAACAACACAAAGTAGGAAAATAAGTAAACCAGTCTCCATTACAAAAGCTCTATCTAGCCTTTCCAAAATCAAATGTTGTTCACTCCTCTTGTTAGACCAGGTATAAGGATTTCCTATAAAAGGAACATCACTTAAGTTCAAGTTATCTAGGTGATCATTCACAACATCCAGGTCAGATTGGTTAGGAACATTCCCCCCTAATTTATCTTCTTTCTTAGTGATAAAGTTTAGGTCTCCAACTATGATCCAAGGACAGATATAAATACCAGCTAATCTATACAGAAAATCCCATTGTTCTTTAATAGCTATACTATTCAAAGCACCATACATAAGGACAATCAGAGATTTACTACTTCTAGCATCTATCTGGGTGTGACAGACAATGAAATTATTAGTAGCATCTATAATGTCAAGTTGAATCCCATCTTTCCAAAGAAGAAAAATGCCTCCTGAAGCACCAATAGGGTTGACATAGCAGAAATTCATGAAGCCTGAATTATGAGTATACCTTATCATTTTCCTCTCACTATTTTTGGTCTCAATGAGAAAAACTATGTCAGGATCATTAGATTTTACTAAATCCCTCAGATTAAATTTAGTGTACTTGTTCCCATATCCTTGCACATTCCAGGATAAAATTTTCATAGTTGAAATACGGCTAAGAAGAGAAATAACACAAATAATAACTATACTAATAAATTTAAACACAGCTGAAAAGTACTTTAGCACAAACCAAAAGAAAGACCTAATTTAAACTTAGATTTCGGACTAAAATAAAAACTAGGGTTGATTAGAAAAACCTGATGAATATTGCAGGATTCCCATAGCGATTCTGTGTATACGTCCCAGAGAGATCAGTTGTTGAGCTATCAATTGCTTTTGTGCGATTTTCCTCACCATGACTATGTTAGTATTCCATTCTATGCTCAATAGGTATATCAATGTACTCTATATTTTCCTCAGATTGATAAATAGGATTAATATGGGTATTGGTTGAATTGGGTGAGAGAGGACTAGGATTATCAGATGAACCTTCTTCTCTAGTTCGTTTATTTTTTCTCTGGTCAGAATCCTCAATCCCTAAATTAGAGTTCACTTCAATTTGGGGATCGATCGAAGAGGTATTATGTATAGAATTACTAAGAGAGCCCACTTCATGTTCAAAACCATCCTCCATGATATCTGCATCCGTACTTGTGATATATCCAATCAAAAAAGCTTTTCCTTCCTCAGTCTGAATCCATACCGCATATTCTTGATCAGTCATAGCTTCTAATTTTTGTTCCTGTGCCAGTCTTTTGAAAGACTTATCATCATGATCAATTACCCAGTTTTCTTTACAAATCTTATAAGGTTGCATTTCGTAATGGTAAATAACCCATTTCCTCTGACCATTTGGTGTATCGACCCATCCTCCTCTTCTCAAAGGTTCCTTGAGATTTATTTCAACATACACCATACTTGTCACGCTTCCTCTTGGTAATCTTCTCTTTCCTTCTGAAGCAAATTTCTTTCCGATATCTTTGCATATTCCGTTAATCAGAGTTTCATTCAGGATAATATTTCCTAAGTTTCTTAGCTTAATACACCAGATGTCCTTGTCAAAAACATGATCTTTTATTGGTACATCAGAATCATAAGGAATTAGAGCCAGCAAATGTCCCAAGATATCCCACATTTTAGCTTGAACTCCATTTTTTGAATCTTCCATTTGGAATCGAAAGAGAAAAATATTTGTCCCTTTAGTGATGATGTCATACCTTTTGTAACTTCTCCAACAATCATTAATTTCTTTCTTCACATCTTCATGATCCAATGGTTTTTTGAACATGATTTTTCCAAGCAAACAAAATAAGTACTCATCAGCTCCATCAGTTGAAACTTGAGCAGAAACAACAATTCTTCTTAATGGTCTTGGTGCAATGGGACCAATAGTTGCAGATTGCATTCTTGAGTTGAGGTTTTCAACTTGTCTGTTACCTTGAGAAGACATATTACCGCACTGTGTTTTGAGAAAACAAGTTTGCTTCACAAGGTTTCTATGAGTTTTAGGGTTTATGATGTATCCCGGATACCGAATGGGATTATAAAAGCTTTGAGATATACGAAAATCTTCCTATTTCCATATTTTTGTGTTATTCTGTTGATTTTCCGGCTTGACTAAATTGACAATATTTTTGAATTTTAAAAACCTTGAAACTTTCCCACTTTTGAATGTATAATCACGGCAAGAACTGATGACCGATTCATGAAGTTTAACTTTCTGAATTAATATGCTGAAACTAGATCTGATGGATATCATGATGAAGAAAAGATAGAAAAACTAGAGTTTTAACAAGATATGAAAAGGGATCAAAGGAACAGAATGGAATACCAGTGATCTTAAACGACCTTTAACTCACAATTATAATGAGGATAATCAGAAGAACACCACTGTAGTTATAAGCAAACACTACTGTGACAATCTTCAGAATCAAATTGATCCCAAGAGTTAAACATTACTGATTTTCCACCACTAGGAACTACACAGAAACAACTATAGAAAACCTGCAAAACAGATTAAAACCACATTAGACTACTTATAGATATTGATCTATCAAAATTAATCGACTCACAAAACATGAGAAGAAAACTAAAACCTTCTACAAGCGTTTTAGCTAAACAAATTTAATAAAATAAAACATATGCAACGTGTGAAAACTACTTAGGGAAGAAGAAAGGAATTAAAGAAACAAAGAACAGAAGTAGAAATTCTTTAAGGAGGGAAAACAATTTTTGATTTTTTTTTTTACTAAGTTAACTCAGTTTTCGCCCGATCCTCAGAGGTCTTAAGAAGTTGTCAAGATCGAGGGAGAATCTATGAAAAATCTTATTTGAACACTATTTATAGGAGATATACATTAATTTTCTTATGGAGCTCAAAAGACAATGATTTTGAAGTTAATATTTTGATGATATAATTTTCTTATTAAACTCTAGATTCCTACCAAAAATGAGCATAATTCGAGACATCTAACGATCTTAATTTCGACCTTTAGTTTTTAACGAGATTTTCAAAATGGTGGATGGTGGTGTTATATGTCTCAGATTGTGTTCAATTTTGTTTCTTATTCCTTCAACACTTTGACAGATCATAAACTATCAAGTCTATCTGTCATACTAAGAGCATCGCTCTGTCAAACTCACAAGTTTAGCTATCTCAAGCTTGTTGTCAATGTTCAATTACAAAACTATATCTTGATTTTTAGTCTACTAAAGTCAAGTCTCAGACTAATATTTAGAGCATGGGAGTTGAATATCAAATATCACCGAAAACACTTGAAGATAAAAAACTGAAGAAAGAGACTTTAGAGAGAACTTAATCAACAATGATATGTGAAAACTTGCTTATCCTATTTACCCATTGTATCTACCATTCTATCTTCTAGGACTATGTTGTATGATTTTAGTAGATTTAATATTATTGCAAAGGAGAAATTTCAAGTTCAAGCTTTTCTCGTGTAAACTCTCGAAATATGTTCGAGCAATGGAGGTTCATAGGTCATTAGCAATCTTAGTTAAGAAATATTTATTGTTCTCAAACTATTTTTGTTTGAATTGATATTTGCAAAATTGCCCAAACAAACAATACATGAACTGAATATGAGAGCAAAAGTACACGAACTGCTTGAGATATATTTAGGGTTGTCAACGGCACTTAATGTAACAAATAATGGCTCTGCCGCTACCGTTTCCATTAAAATTAGAGGTTAACCGATATCCGTTAAGTGCCGACGGAATTATGAAATTGAAAACCATTGCCGTTACGTCGGACTTATCGGTTAACGGTTAATTTTCCGGTACCAACCGGTATGTCACAGGAAAACACAAAACAGGTTTAAAACACAAAACAATTACACATAATAACTTCTAAATCCAATCAAACAAGTTCTAAATCCATTCCACACAAAAAAAACATACATATGTTCATGTTCTAAACCAAATTACATGTTCATTTGTTCTAGCAAAATAAAAAAGTGTTTTTGCAAAAGAAAAGACAAAGGATTAAAGGAACTGCCAACTGCATCTGCTGATCTGCACATGCTTCCTCCATCTCCAGATTCTCCACTGCCAACTGCATCTGCAAATGCATTCCTCCTTACTCCTTAGTCCTCAACTTCTGCATTTTGAAAGGAAAATCAAAAGTGTTGGACAGTGAAGCAACTTAAGCTGGCAGTGTCAATGCAATAAGGCAATCGCAATAAATATAAAAGCAAGTAAAATATTAAGGTGTAAGGAAACTTACCAGTAACACAACTATCACTTTCAATGAGAGTAAGATCTGGCAGCCAATCACCCAAACAAAGCAAAGCTTCAACAAGATCTGGAGCTAATGAACTCCTGTGAGATGTGAGAACTCTGCCACCAATACTGAACATAGATTCTGATGCTACACTTGTCACTGGAACTGTCAATACATCTCTTGCAATCCTTGAGAGAATTGGGTACTTAGGAACATGATTCTTCCACCAACTTAAGATATCAAACCTCATTTCTTCAGTGGTTGTGCCTTTAGGAAGAACTGGTTCTGCTAAGTATGTCTCCAATTCTGACTTCTCAACCTCAAACATATTGTTTTCCATAATGAAATCATCATAACCAAATTCATATGATGTTGTTGTACCTGCAGAGCTCTCAATTGCAGTTGAATGCATTCCAGTATCAAAGTAATCTGGAGCTGTAGTGTTAGTTTCATAAGCACAGAAAAGAGCATTGAGTTCAAGCTCAAATTTGTTATAGTGACTTTTATAGTGTTCCACACCATAT
The DNA here is from genome assembly GCF_003573695.1 of Papaver somniferum. Taxonomy (NCBI): domain Eukaryota; kingdom Viridiplantae; phylum Streptophyta; class Magnoliopsida; order Ranunculales; family Papaveraceae; genus Papaver; species Papaver somniferum. The sequence continues at coordinate 43,284,666 of NC_039364.1, forward strand.
ACTTTCTTCATAACAAACTCCACCCATTTAGCTTTGTACCTAGGATCTAAAACAACCCCAATGTCCATCAAAGTGTTACTCTCTTTCCAGTGGGCATTAAATTTCATCCTCATATTCTTGGCCATGTCTCTGATATACTCATGCTCACTTGATTCCCATATCTTAATGCATATATTAACTTCTTTCACCCCATTATAATACAAATTTGTTGTGGGATAATTAATCCCAGAAAATTTGGTTGAAATGACATCAAACAATTCCAAACATTCACATACATGTATTCCTTGTTGCCACTCCTTAGCAGTTGGTAGTATCTTGAAGTCATTATCCAAATCAGCTAGCCTAACAAAAGCTTGTCTCAGAAAGATTGCATTCTTTAGCATCTTAAAGGTGGAGTTCCACATCTAAACCCACAGACCTTGAAGCAGGAAGCTTAACTTGGGCAATAGCACATTCAAATCTCTCTTTTCTAGCCTGACTTGCTTTGACATATTTGACACACTCTCTAACTGCATCTATAAATGGAGCAGTCACTCTCATTCCACACCCCACAATCAAGTGCAATACATGATTACTACACCTCATTTGGAACATATCCCCATTAAGAACTAAACAGTCTTTGGTATCAAGCCATTTCTTCAGATGGTCCATCATAACATTGTTGGAGCTAGCATTGTCAGCAGCTACAGCAAAAAGCTTAGTGTCTATGTTCCAATCTAGACAAACTGATTTCACTACCGATGCTAGAACTTCTCCAGAATGTGGTGATGGTACTAAAGTATATGCTAGTGTTTTCTTAATCAGTTTCCACTCATCATCTATGTAATGCATTGTCACACAACAATAACCATCCTTTGTATGCTTACATGGCCACATATCTGTTGTTAAACTACACTTAGATGTAATTGTCTCAAATTGTTCTTGTAATTGCAGTTTGAACTCAGTTCTTAGTTTCATGATATCTTGCCTAACTGTATTCCTAGTGTAAAGCTTAGCAGCAGGATTTAAAGACTTCACAAACTCAACAAAATATGGATGCTCAACTATAGTGATTGGATAACCATGTTTAGCAATCATTTTGGCAACTAGTATCCTAGTAGCATCAACATCATACTTCCAATTAACAAGCTTAGTTTGTGCATTACCTGTTTTGGTTGTAGCAATCTTTCTTTGTCCTTTCTTGTCTGCAGGATTTTCTTTGCAGGTTTTAGCATGGTAATGCAATTTGCTGGTTCCTTGGATACTGGGTGCAGTCATTCTCCTATGACAATGTTTGCATTCAGCTATAAGTATCCCAATCTCCTTATCTTTTACCATATTCTTTTCAATTAACCTTTCAAAATCATTCCAAGCATCAGACCTTACTGCACGCAGTTTCTTCTTTTCTTCAGCTATAATTGGATCTTCATCTACTTCTATTTCTGCTACTGTTTCTTCTGTTGCAACAACAACAGGTGTTGAATGAATTCCTGATTGTTGAACTTGGTTTGATGCAAAAGGTAATTGAGATGCAACTGAAAGTGATTGAGAGGGATTGCTTCTGCTTGATGAACCAACGCAATTGGATGCTCCTCTTTCGTTTTGGGACATGATTAATTTCACGAATTGAAAACCCTAATTTCAGAAACCCTAAATTGAAAATTTAGTTTTTAGGATTGAAATTAAACTCGAAAGAAAAAAAAGAAGATAACCCTAGTTTCCTAATCAGTAATCACAGATGATTTGTATAGAGAAGATGATGATTTTTCTCGAATTGAAAGGAAGGAGATGAGGGTGAGGGGTGAGTTTTTCTTCTCTCGTTTGTGTTACTGAAGAAGAAGAACAGAAGAAGTGATTCTGTCGAGTATAATATAAACCTAGGTATAGCGGAATTTACACGTGCTAGTCACACGTTAGCGGTTATCGGAACTAAGGCTAACGGAAATAGCCCAACCGGTACCGTTACGGTAGGATAAAATTATTCGCTACATTATCGGTTACGGTTAACCGGTTACCGGTATAACAAAACTAAACCTAACGGAAACCGGATAATCGGATTCGGCTAACGGATAACAGTTATCCATTGATAGGCCTAGATATATTGTATATATATCATGTCGTTTTAGACATAATACTGTAGCCTTAAGTTTTTAAGGGAAAAGTACACGAACTTCCAAGGGTGTGCATATCCAGTATATATACGATGACATAGTTCCGTAACTTTTCAATAAAAGCCAAAAATTCACGAACTGTGTAAGTATCTATACCCAGTATGTATACTTTGTCTGTGATGAATAAAAAAGTTCACAAACTGTCCAAGGGTATGTAAACCCGGTATACATACCATGTCACTTTTGACATGTTGCTGTATACTTTTTGAGGAATCAACGAGGACACTATTCGCTAAGGAGCTAGTTTTCTTTTTATAAACTAATTATTAATGGATCTTTACGCTTTTGGTATATCTCTCATAAACACTTCTAAGACAACTTTATTCATAATTTCTTATTGGGATTGTGGATTAGTGTTTAGTCTTGAGAACATCATTATTGCTTAGTCCTTGTGAACTATCATTGTACACGGTTCCATTACTGTCCGGACCATAGTGCATATTCTTATGTATAATTTCAAGGTAACCTTTCTTATGCTTATATGAATTCCTAATTTGGATTTTCATATAAACTAGGAAAGTGTTAGATTCGATTCTAAGCAACCTTAGCTTCAATAAAAAGCTGCCCATAACCTTGAGAATTTACAAATAGAGAGACTGTTTTAGCAGGATTTCTTAATCCCTAACGCTCTTATGTCCTAGTTGCAAAACTAAATCTGTCCTCTACAACCTAGGTTTATTTACAAAACTAAATTAGGTCACGACTTTGAAGACTTCACTTAGGGATTCGTGAATCCCGATCATACTATCTTTTACCTGATAGTTCTTATACCTGGATCTTGTTTTACTGGTTATTGAAGTTCACAAACTTTAGACCAGGAACAAGATAGATAGAAATCACAAAGTTCTTTATGTATCAGACTTTGTGATTACACAAGATAGATATTTTTTGATTGTTCTTGTGAGGTGGTAGTGATCTAGGATTCTCTTTGACAAAAGTGCAAGCTGTTCTGGATATGTGAAGTTTCCTAGATTTGTGTAATGCAAATATATTTCTAAAAATTGATTTAAACATATTGAAAGGGAAATCAATATGCTTTCTGGTAGAGGTAGATAAGTACCAAAAGTATTCAGTGATGCTGGAGAAACTCTTAGGCTGTAAATACGTCAGCTAAGGGAATCAAGTGCGTAGAACCATGTTGGGTTCAGAGCCTTACGAAAGTAGGACTGAAGCTGAATTGCTGGGAGGGTTAATTCGGTCTCAACTACAATCTAGTCCGAAGTCTGATAATAGGCTAGTGTATTAGCGGTTTAATATAGCGTGGTGTTCAAAATTCAAACTAAACTAGGTTCCGGAGTTTCTCTGTCAGTGCAGTTTTCCTCGTTAACAAAATTTTGATGTCTTGTCTTATTTCTTTATTCACATTACATTTTTTATCTTCATAATAATAATATCACAAGCAGTACATAATCAATCTAGATAGTTCAAGCTCTTATTGATTGAGATCATACACGACTTGTTCTTGTTGAACTCGGATCTTGAAGGTGTTAGAGCATCGGGTGGTCAAACTCACAAGTTTTGGAATTTCAAGCTTGTTGTAAATTTTTATTTTTCAAAATTAAGTCTTGATTTATATTCTATTAAAGTCAGTCTCAGACCAAGATTAAAACATGCTAGTTGAGTATCAGTAATAACCAAACGACCTTTGAAGAATTGAAGACTGAGGACGGCGTCAAGGAAAATTTCATCAACAAAGGTATGTGAAGATTGAATAACCTATTTATCTATTGTTCTATATATTGGGGCATTTATTATGATTGTAGTATTATGATCAACATTGCAAACAAGATGCAAGCTATAAGGAGTAATCAAGTTAGTTCTTAAAATTCACAAGCTGTTTCACCAGTTAACTAACTTGAACTAGTAAATATAAAGACTTGATTTAATTTCTCAATTAACTCGTGTACACGAACTGAACTAGTCAGTCTGCAAACTAGTCGATTTTGAGAAAGTACTGGACACTATTTACTTCAGTGCACACGAACTGATTGGTCATTTGGCGAACTATTTGATTTTGATGTTTCCTGTACACTTTTTACTTTCAAGTACACAAACTATTTTGCACAGTTCGCGAACTTTAAAAAGTTATGAGACGACTTTTTAATTCACAAAATGTTTTGACAGTTCATAAACCGATTTGGTCTTGTGACAAATTAAGCTTATCAGTTTCAGACTACTAAATCATGGCTCTCTAGCAAACTATATGGTGCACTCTGGTTGCATACATCTTTTTTGTAATTCAAAGACAACTTCTCACTTGCTTTCATACACAACCTACATAGAGAAGTTTCACTTACTTGGCAGTTTTATACAAGGTAAAAGTTCATGAACTTAGCTTTGTTTGTAAGCTACCAATACTATTCATCATTATAAATAGATGACTCCCTGCGCATTAGAAACTTAATCATGGCGTGTCCTAGTTGCATACTAGAGTCGTTTTCTAAAAACCTAGGTTTCCTCTGGGTAACATAATTAGGTTACGATTTGAAAGACTTCACTAAGGGATTCGTGAAACCGGTTAGACTATTTTTTACCTGATAGTTTTTGTTATCTGGATCTTGTTCTTATTGATCATCTAAGTTCTCGAAACTTCAGATCAGAAACTTGATTGATAGAAATCACAAAGTTCTCTTTGTCTCAGACTTTGTGATTCCAAAAGATAGATATCTAAATCACTTCTTTTTTGATTTGCTTAGATTGTTTTTATGAGTTAGAATTGATTAGACTTCTCTATAAATTTTGAAGAGAATAAGTTGAACCAATCTTTGAGTTTGCTTGATATCTTCTTTTCTTGAAGATCCCTCATAGCATATAGATTTCCATATATTGATTGAATATCTTTCTGAAAGAAATCAAATAGTCTTTCTATGAGAGGAAAATAATAATAAAAGTCTCCACTTAGGTTGAAGCAACTCCTAGGCCTGTAAAGGATGCCAACAAGGGGAATCATGTTTGCTCAGGGTCTTAAAAGAATCAAGAGATGTAAAGGAGTGACTGAAGTTGAATTGCTCGTAGGGTTGATTCGTTCTCAACTATAATCCATTCTGAAGTCTGATAATAGGCTAGTGTCTGTAGCGGCTTAATACAATGTGATGCTCAAGTTCCGAACTAGGTTCCAGGGTTTTTCTGCTTTGCAGTTTAATAAATTTTCTAGTATCCTTGAGCTTCTTGATTAGGGACATGAGCTGGATGGTTTTGTTGACTCTCTGCATCACCATGTCCTTGCAGAATTATAGATCCCGGCTAACAGGACCATATAAAAGTTTGACTCCATATGAGGGTCTATCGATGTTGATAGGGAAAACACCTGAAATTAAACTCCTTGGATCTGTTGTGGGCCAGAATAACCCAGTTTGTTGATGTTAAGATGAAGATCCCTGATGGCTCCTTCAGATTGAGTGTTAGTCAATGCCTTGGAAACTTCCAGCGTATCACTAATGATTATACAATCATCAAGGTACCAAGCGTTTAAGTCCAACCTGCACCTTGAAGCAATGTTTTGCACAAGGGGATGGAGAGTAAGTGCGAAGAGTAAGAGCCCAAGGGGGTCACCCTGTTGCACGCCCTTGAGCTGAGGATATGATAAATTTATTATAGTATATCCTAGTTGGTTTAGCCTAACAAAATTCTACCCAATGAGCAATTGCAGGACAATGTATTCTGACCTCACAGATTAATGTTATTCGATAAACCATATTAAATGCATTCGAGAAGTCGATAAGTAGCATGTATATATTCTTCATTGTACCTTTTAACTCCATGAGTTTGTTGACAAAATGGAGTATACTTTCTCCACCACATGGCACTCCCACTCCAAACTGGTGGTTTACCAAGTATGTAAACATTTCATTCCCAATTTTAGTGGCCGCAACTTTGGACACTAACCTACGCCGGATGGTACCCACAACAATGGTCTGAGACCCCCACCTGGTTTCTGCAATGGAGTAAGAGGAGCACAAGCTATACTAGTGCAGATGGGAAGTTATCAGAGAGCAATAGATTTACCACCTTGGTGACTGAGATTACTAACTCATCTGCAATTGCACTTGATTCTCCACTCATAGTATCGAGTAGGTGTTGATCCCTAAGACCATTCCGTCCACAAGATGTGCCTTTGGGGTGGATTTTGCTATCCCAAAGAACTGAACCCGTGTATACAACAATAGCATCAATATTGATTGCTTCATCAGGTATAAAAAAAAGAGAGGCATGTGGTGCTCTTCCTACAATTCAGAAAGTGTAGCTTTATTTCTTGGGGAGATTCCACTTGATAAAATCACTCGAATGGCCGTTGTATAGTGCCGAAAACCTAACTTATTTCTACATTCTTGCAAGTTGGCACTGTCCTGAGTCTTCTTGCTTTTTGGTTTGCTCAGTGGTTTACATTTTGGTAACTCCAACAGTTTGTCAATGAGAGTAAAACAACCTTTATGTTCTCTCCTGGTAAGCAGTGCATGATTAATGGATGAAACTTGTAATCTCTTCTTATTGCCAGACCAATCTTCAAGTGAGCATTTAGGGGTGTAGAGGTTGAAGGTACAAATAGGAATGAGCAATAACTCTATCCAAGAGGATAATTCCTTGAGACTTAACATGACAACATCCAAACATGATTTTAGGGTTCTTGAGAAATTTGGTCTACATGGTGGAGGAATACTCGTAATATATGTGAATTGTCTTTGAAAAACTTCATTGAGCAATTATATGAAGAGAGATGCAGATGTATTCTCAACCACGATGTATGATGTTTCACTGATATTCTTAATTAGAGGGCTTGTCTATGTCATAAATAAGGAAATCAACGCACTTATCATTAACTGGTCTTGAGATGATATCTCCCATGTGACGACATGGTTTTTTCCAAGCATGCATAATCATGCATGTGCAGCAAAGCCACATCTGCAGTGACCCTAAAACTCTTTCCCAGGCCATATAATTATTCAAGTCATTGCTTAATCTATCCCTGCAAGTTTGTTTAGCCTCTTCTGTACGATAGTGTTTCTTGTTAAGGTGTCTAGCAAAAGAACTGCGAACAAACCCCATACCATTAACCCCGTCTTTTGCAATCATCAAGCCCTTTAAAGGAACAGTGAAGTGTTCTCCATCTGAATCTGTTTCAGGCCCAAAATCTTAGATAAAGAAAAAATCTTTACAGGACTCTAATATTGAACTCTTGTGCATATAGGTGAGACGAAGATGCTTCAGGTGATGATGTTCTTTGTTGTGATAACGATGACAATCTACAACGAGTATAACACATGGCATCAGTAAAAATCAACTGTCGTAACTACCTTAGGTTGGGTGAGAGATAATGGCTAAAAATGGCGTAAATCGAAAGGAAATAACAAGGGGGTTTGAAAGATGAAGAATGAATGAAAGCCTATGGAAGAAATCCAAAGAAATTTCTGGAACAAATCGTCAGACTTTCTGTCGCCTGAAAATCGCCCGGGAACTCTCTCTCCTCGCCCTTACTATTATTATTTTATCTATTTTTATATTATTGGAAACCTAGTTGGAAGCCTAACAAGCTAAGCTCCAACTACATTAATTTAACAGGTTGCCTGTGCTAGCCTACCAGCGAGCCTCATGAGGAACAAGCCAAGACAGCCGAATCAGATAGGGGGTGATTATGTCGCAAGGGGGGCAAGCTAACTCTACCTTCCATGTCAAATACTCTCCACTATTGGCCATAGGTGACTCGAACCTGGGACCTCCTGGAGCGCATAAACCTTTGAGGAACGGGGATGACCAGCTGAGCTAGATACCCGGTTTTATTTTATCTCTTGTTTAAATTTTTATTATTAATTAAAAAATATTTTATTTTTTATTTTTTATTATTTACTTTTCTTATTAAATGTTCAAATTTAATTTATTTATCTTTAAAATTCTTTTCTTATTTTTTTTTAATTTGCTTTTACTACTCCCTCCGTTCCTAAATAATAGGCTGGTTTCTATAAATATATGTTTCAAAAAAATAGGCTGGTTTCCTAATTAGGAAAGTCAAATGTTACTTTAGTTTTCTGGGACCACTTTTCTCTTAACTTCTTTTGATGACAAGTGTCATGTGACTATTTCACTTTACTTCTTTTGCTGACAAGTGTCATGCGGGCCATTTCACTTCACTTCTTTTATTGACAAGTGTCATGAGGACCACTTTCAATGATTAATTCTCTTAATTTCCTTAATTTTCTCTAAAACCAAAACCAGCCTATTAATTAGGAGCGGAGGGAGTATTACTTTATTTTATTTTTTCAAATTTTATTACTATTATTTTATTTATTCTTCTCATACTAAATTTCAGTTTTAGTTTTTAATTTTTATATCTTTTGGTTTCTTTTATTCTTTTATTTTTTTTACTTTTTGTTATTATTGTTAAAGTACATTAGTTATGTGAAATGAAAAATTATGTGACAAATTGTTTGCAAAGATAAAAATAATAAATTACAATAAGTTGGTGGGTAGCCCGGCAACGAGCTGGAGGCCAACATCCTTTTGGATAGCTGAACCTATTCTATGAAAAAAGAGTACCGCCTATCTTATAATTAGCATCATGGTTCGTGATACAATTCTTCATCTTTCTCAAAGAAATGATAGTTTCTTCACCCAGCTCGTCCAAAGTCGGGAAAGCTAAAACACCAAAGCCATAATCATAAAGGGAGCACTTTTCTAAGTATTATTGGGTTTACGCATAGTGGCGCTAGATGTGGCATGACCAGGTGTGAAAGTACGAACTCCACCACCAGTGAATGGTGAAACACCAGTAACATCGAAACATACATCTTAACCGTTCTCTCAACAGTAAACAAGAATATCCGCAGGTCTCAAGGAAGTGTCGTTATCTGATTAAAAACCAAGAACTACCTCCTTCCCCGCGTGCACACCATCCTTGTAACAAATATCTGCAAATACATCCCTCACAAGGACATTGAGAAATTTGATACCAACGTTACTAGCGCAATGCAAAGCATGGTCACCGAAAATATCCATCTTTTTGTTACAACTTGACCATGTACTATCTTCCTAAAAAGAGGTATGCCCAATCTGTAACTTAAAATGGACCTAAATTGCCAAGGCCCCGTACTTTGATTTAAACCGCTAATGAGAACCGCCTTTAGAAAATCCTGAGCATGAACCACCTTATTACTCTGCCATTAAACAGAATCCCAAACTAGACATAGAGAAGTTTTCCGTATTTTTTTCTTAAAAACATCAAAATGTAACACTGTCAGAGAATGCATTGTACGGGGGGCAATATTTTTGAAGTTGAAAGTAGAAAAAGACAATCCACATACCTCTACGAAGCTACTCAAAGCTTGCTGGAAACACTTGCTAGGCGCATCGGTGGAGGACGCATTAAGCATGATGTTTTGTAAAATCCCAACTCTGCATACATGATTCGATATAATAATAGTGACTTGTATCAGTCATACTGTAGACATCGAGACCGCCATCTTTCATCGACAAGGTGGAAATACGCTGTTGGAAGGGTCTGAAGCCTGTGTCAAAAATTAATATTCTGTTATAAGGCATGTGGCCCATAGATGTACGGTCCATTAGATGAATAGGTCTTCCCTTTCTTGTATATAAGATAACATTATATGTATGTAATAGATTGATGTCTCTTTATCAATACAAGTTCTTCTTCTTCTCTATCTCTTGCTTTAACCTAATTGTTACTCCAAAACGTTATCACCACGAAGCTATACCGCAGAACTAGATTGGGTTGATTTTTTTTTCTCTACATGGATGATTTAGATCAATGTAATTATGCAATTATGAAATCGCTCGAATCAAAGAAGCTAAGTTGAATCTGTTTTTTCCTATATATATTTTTTTCTTTTCTCCCTGTTTTTGATTTTATACATTGGGTATTTTAAATCTAGGGGAAAGTTGATTTGAGGAGGAATCAGGATCATTTTGATTATTATATTATCCTATTGTGTTTGTATTTGTGCTAATTATCATGAATTGTTTTGAATAATTAATAGTTCGTAATTTGGGATTTGGTTGGATCTCGATTTAGGTAGGTGGGAAATCATGGAAGAGAACACATCTGTTCGCGTTCTGTGGAGATGGAGAAGAAAAGTTGTCCTGTCCTATCCCGAGGCTGGTCTGCCCTGTCCTATCCTATACCGATCCGAGGCTGGGCTGTCCTGTCCTACCCTATCCCGATCGAAGGCTAGGATGTCCTGTCCTATCCTATCCCGATCCGAGGTTGTCCTGTCCTGTCCTATCCCGTTCCGATCCGAGGCTATTTGCTTGGGCTGTTCTGTTTACTTTGGCTGTGTTGGGCTCGGGACGTGCATGACCAAGGCAGTCCTGGTTTTGCATATGTACATGGAGAACCAAACCCAAGTATGTATATGCCCTGGAGGTTGGTCCTTGTATCTGCACTGTGCAGTGGCAACTAAAGCTCGACTCCAGGTATGTAACTAATGTTAATTTGCATTTTAATATTAAATGTTTGTTGGACTTATCTATTTATTTGTTTTTAGAACATGCCTAGTTCTGTTTTTTCTTTGTTTTAAGATAAGTCCATATCATATAAACGGTCAACTTAAACTATGACTGTTTATCTCGACCATTAAGAGTTTTGGTTTTAGTGTTATTTTATTCTCTTGAATATGATATTGGCTATAGTTGAATGCTGTCTTTTGTTTAATTGGTTGTACCAACTCAATTCCAATGTATTTATTTGGGGTTTAGAAGTACTTGAACACCATTATTATGTACTTGATATTTTCTTCCCAAATTTGAAATGTTCCGTGGGATGCAATCCACTGGCTCGACTATTAAGAGTCGGTATTTTCAAAAGATACGTTGTAAATAAAATCACATGTATTCCAAATTTTGTGGAAGAACTCACAAAAGATGATATGAGTCAAAAAATTTCCATTTCTCTACTTCATCCATGATACTAACGAACCAGTATATCTTTACTAATTTATTCAACCTAAAGCAATTGGTTGACATGTGTATTGATTTTCTCGGCCTATTGAGATAAAGAAATTTCTCAAATTAAGCTAAATGTAGCAAAATTGAAAATGGAAAGAACCCCAAAGTAATAAGGGTTAGACGTAATGACTCATATAAAGCATGAGAAAAAGGACATTTATATCATGGGATGAAGCTAAAAATGTAATTTTATCTTCCATTATAAATGCAAGAGTTGGAAATGCACCTAGTTATAGGTGTTGGTATATACAATATAATGTGTGTAACATAGTAGCAACCAATTTTCACATCAAATTTAACGGCAACAAGAACTTTGCCTGACCAATTGACTATCTTATTCACTTGAACTAGATCCAATGTCTGCACTTATGGAATGAAAACACGAGACATAAATTCTCTAAAGCACTTGAGATATATTGGGTGACACGTAATATACATTCACTCTAAAGTACTTGAGTTGAATCCCACTTTTATTACGTTATAAGGCCACACCACTTATTATAACTCTTAAGACCCAAGTGTCTAACTCATAGTTGTTTTTCTTCCACTAGCTTAAGGAATTTAAACTAGTTGTTAAACAATTTCCTTATAATGTGACTACGAGGATTGGATCATCGAGTGAAACACTGCTCAAAATTTGTTTTTTCGAGATAGAACAAAGACGTCACAAAATCTCTACATGTACCGAGAGATAATCACACCTTGTTTAATTCTAAAGAAACCCATGTAATTAAATGGATATCATGTGAAACCTCACAGTGATGAGAATATAATTGATTGCATCTTTTATAGTCTCTAATATTGTAGTTGCAGGAAATCCTACACTACACCCCTCATATGATTTCATTATTAATCAACTCATTTTTAGGTTTACACTCTTAATTTTATTGATCAATCTTTGAATGTTCTTACAAGAAAAGATAAAGAAATCAAGAATGACCTCTGCTCTAGACTTTCTCTCTCCTGTTTACTTGTTTCTTACTCAAAATAGATCTCCCCCTCTTTACAACTTGAACGACTATTTATAAGGAAATACATAGTGGATGACAGCTAATCTGTCCTTTATTTTCGGGTATAGTCTGCGACATTCTCGCAACCTTACAAATGTTAATTTCGAAATCTCTCTAATTTTCGCAGGACTATCACATCTTTCTCGTGATCCTAGCTGACGTCGTTTATCGTATCATTTCTGAAATTGTTCTGCGACACTGTTGTGTTGTGTTGTTGATAATTTGGCTGAGATATTACCGTTGCGAGATTCTGATCCTACATCTTGCCTCTTCTCATATCTTCTCTTCAAAGTAGAGAATGATGTGAGAAATGCCGCAGCTGTTCATCTTTTCATATTCTGCATTTATCACACGTATTCTTTCTTCCATTTGTTTCTTGATACGTCTTCTGTAGCCGCTGCTTTTCAACCGCTCACGTCTTTTCATCATAATGGTTTTTATTTCTTCGAGTAAAAAAAATCTCCTTTATATACTCGTCTTACTCTTCTTTCCACTTTTCTTTTTACTTTCTCTTCTATTTTTATTCTCTCATCTCTGCAACTCTGTTATTCTTCGGCAAGTTCTGCTGCTGTAATTTTTTCCCCCTTCAATCCTCTTACTTTTTATTCATTCCCATACTCTATATTCAAATATGGATCCAAGTGGTCATAGACATGAGAAGAATTTAAAAGATGTCCAAAAAGATCTTGCTGATAAAGATTTCACACTCTCCACCATTCCTGGTGAAAATGCCAAATCAATTCTTTCTGTCAAACTTTTCTCTGATCAGTATTGTGATGATCAATCAATCATAATTTCGCTAGGTCAGATTCTCGCAGGTCTCCCTATTCCTCTTAATGACCCATATCTTTCTTTATTCTATGAAATTCTCGCTCACTCGGGATTTTCGCGAGTTATCTTCCAACTGAGTGGGGACTGCATCCGTCTGATGCTAGAGTTCGGTAACCGTGGTGCTGGTAGAGGATCTATGTACTCAAAAGAACTTAGGGATCCTAAATTCGCAAACCTAGAGATAATTGCTGAGAAATACACAGTAGCGAGTTTCTTTGAGAACTATGAACTTATCTCCATGAAGAAAGAGAATAGTCGCTTGGGTATTCGCTTAAAAAGGAAAGATAACATTGATGAAGCCAAAATTATCATGCAAGATATTGAATGGCATTCTGGTAAAAACACAACTCCTCTCCAATCCAAAGATGATAAATGGTGTATTTTTCCTTTAATGCTAAAAAAACCTTACATTGCTGGGTCAAATGTTCTTCATGCGAATCTCGCTGCTTATCAACCTTGGGTTTTCTCTCGGCCCGAGAAAGAGAAAGAGGTATGTTTCTTCCCATTTAGTTCACTTTAAATTTCTTTATTTATCTTTATTATTTTATTCGCTAACTTTTGCGACATTCTGCAGATCTAAAAACTGAAAGATAGTTATAACAGGACTGGGAAAGCTAGTACTCTGTTAGCTCTTCGTTCATATACAGATCAGGTACGAAAAATTTACTTATGATTTTAAACTGTATATTGTTGCTTCCATTTCTTATTTCTATCTGTGTATGAAGACTATTGCTGAAATAGAAGAGCCTGCTGATGTTGCAAAGACTGGTGATAAAGGTAAAGGTGCTCTTCACAGAGAAAAATCAACTGCTCCTCCTTCAAAGAAAAGGAAAGTCCGTTCTTCTCCTTCAAATATTCCTCCTCAAGAAAATTTCGAAAGTGACAAGGATGATGAGGACAATGATGATTTTGTCGCAAGTGAAGATTTTCCACCTGAATCTTCTATGGCTAAACTCTCTGGCCTCTTTTCTGATTCTCTGCAAGGAATGGGAGATAGCCAATTCTCCAACACCTGCAAGGCTCTCGCTACACTTTGCGATGTCCCTTTACTGGATGGTGATAGTTCTCTTCGTGGAGTTTCTAGATCAGTGACTCCCGACTTCTTGCATTCCCTCAATAGTCTGGTATATTTTTATCCCTTTATTTCTTTATTGTCATAACTCAAAATTTCTTTCTATATTAATATTTTTTATATTTTCTCGCAGGCTGGAAAAGCTTCTTTTGTTGTTGCCTCAGACCTAGAGAGAAGACGCAAAAATCTTGAAAAGAAGAATCTTAAATTTCGCACAAAGAATGAAGAATTGGAAGCTGAAGTTAAAGGTCTTCGCGAGAAAAATAGACAATTAGAAATTGATTCTTCTTCGTATAAGAACAAAATCTCTAGTCTTCAGCAAGCTAATAATCATCTTTACGGTATGTTACTTTTCTCTTTTCCCTTCATTCATTCATCCTGTTGTTTTATCTTATTTAAATGATCCTTTTTGCATACATTTATGGTCTTTCTGATGAAGCTACCCTTCTTCGTTCATTTCCTAATGCCTTGGATAATGATACCCTTCTTGAGCGTCTTAACAATTCCTTAAATAGCTTCTCAAATGATAGAATTTCATCTCTTTCTCTAAACGAGCTTAGATTTAAATTTCGCTTCCTAGAAATTGACCATAGATCTAGTTTAGGCTTAGCCAACCGATTTAAGCGTCTCCTACTTGATTCTAAAGAGAAAACCAATGAGTTAAGAACCAAAATTAGCGGTCTCATAGATGATAAGGATCACATCTCTGATCAAGGTGCCAAGGTTTTGGCGAAATTCCAAGAGGCTCTTCTTGAATTTCAACTTGAACGAGATGAAGCTAACTGCAAGAACATCAAACTCTGCGAAAGGGAAAATCAAATTCGTTCTCGTCTTCTTATAAGTAGTGAGGATGAATTTGTTTGGGATGCGAAAATCTTAGATGATGCTAGAAAATATTTAGGTGTAAATGTTAGTCTCCAAGTTGAGCATACAGCCTTGATTAGAGATATGATTTCTGACAGAGAAGGTTACTAACTGCTCTTTTTTACTAATCTTTTGCTTCTTATGAATTTTCATCAAGTTAATAATTGATTGTCTTTTGCTCGCAGATTCTGAAAATAGATATCGTGAAAAGATTGAAGAACTCGAAGCTGAAAAGGAGGAGCTCGCAAAGAATCTTTCTTCTCGCAACGACAAGTATTCTAGATTAAAGAATCAAATCAAGATCGCTGTTGCGAATTTTAAGAATGATGCTATGCATTTTCGCAATCAAACTATCCAAATGGTTTGTGACGATCATAATATCCCACATTCTGATTATCCTTGTCTCTTGGAAGAAATCCCACAAAATACTCCCAGTTTGATTATCTCTGATAGCGAATCTGACGATGAAGAATGTGATAGTGATGGAGGTTCTGATGGTGATGAAGATTCTGACGCAGACGAAGAAGGGAACAAGTCTGATGAAGATAATGAAGGATCAACTAACAAGTAGTCTTTATTTCTTTCTTTGATTCTTTGTAATACTTGTACATTTATTTCTTCTTTCTGTATATTTGTGTTTCTTTCATTTTGACCTGCATTCATTAAAACAATTCTTCTTTGCAATACAGTTAATCAATATAATCATTAATTCTTGAATCTTTGAGTAAATCTATCATATGGAGACAAATAACATTTTCTAATTTCATACATTCCCATACTTGCCTCTGTTATTTGAATCCAAATGAGAGATTTCATAAATTTTTTCTTATTTTATGTCTCAATTTCACGGTCAATTATGTATAACTTCACAATCTTATGCGAAGTGTATTTTGATTCTTTTCAAAATCTCATTCCTGCGTGGTCTTATTTTGCCTTCCTAATTAAAGGTCTTATTATGCCACCTCTTGTCATTGCGACAAAATCGCAGGACGTCCTTGCACTTTCATGCAAAAACCCATTGATCTTGCCTTAACTTTTTATTTTGTATTATGGCCTCTTCAGGAATGTTGCGACAATACGACAGGCCTAAATATTCTTGCGAAAATGAAGCCCCATGACAGGACGTCTTCGCACTTTCTTGCGAAAACCCATTGATCTCGTCTTATCCTTTTCTTTTGTATTATTGCCTCTTCAGGATTGTTGCACAAATATGACAAGCCTTAATATCCTTGCGAATAAAAAGCCTCATGACATTTGCATCTTAAGACACTTATCAGCTCCCTAATGGAGGGTGCCGCCCTTATCTCCCCCCTGGTTGCCCCTTCAAGGAGACGTACTTCTACCATACAAGATTAGCTCCTCCCATCCAGTCTTAACAACAACCAGTTGTTTTCGCAGCCTCTTATCCCTTTTACCTATAGGTCTTATGGTTACGAGACTGCACCCTAAGTAGGGTTTTCTTCAGGCCGAGTGCAGTATAATCCAAGACTTGTCAAGAATGGCAAAGTACGCTTCAAACGTCCCTGACACTCTTGACTCAACCGTGTACCTCGGTGCCTTGATCAGATCTGCACTCCTTGGGAGAGTCCTTATTACCTTAGTCGCCAAACTTAAGTCACATGCTTAAGCTGAGAATCCAAGGTGCCTCTCCCGGATGGGCTTTATTGACCCCAAATCTCCATGACTCAGGTTCCGGTGGCGGTGTAGCCTTTCCCTGAGCCATGCAACAGGTACCCCCTTATATGACGTACTTTAGGTCTTACATTTGCCTCTTGCAAAATTGCATTCGCGAACTAGGGTGTACGCCATAAAGGTTTGCCCCTTTATTTTTTTGTCATTTTTCTATGATTGTCTTCTGTAAAATTCATTATCTCTGCGAGGGTATCGCAAATCATCATATTGTATCTGAATTTTGCAATCTTAATTTTGTCATTCAATCAAATGTATTTTTGAGAATTTTACTTATTGCGAGAGTATCGCAACAACTTAATCATTCATACATTTCTTGTTTTTATTACCTTTGTCATCCTCTGCTTTTTTATTATTTTCTGCTACTGCTTCCTTGGTAGTGGTATGTTCATCATTTTTATTCTGAGCTAGCATTAGTTTCGCAACATCTTTGATTTTGTGTCGCCAGTTTTCCTTCTTGTTTGCTCTTCCTTCGCAAGATTCTCTCTCAGTTTCGTAACACCTCTTTCCTTCAACCCAATCTCCATTTATGATTCCTACACCACTGGGGTGAGGGAATTTGATGCACTGGTGGAAAGTTGAAGCTACACCTAGAATACCATGTAACCAAGGTCGACCAATTAACGCATTGTAGGGTGATTCTACATCAACGACACAGAATAAGATTTCATAAGATATTCCTTTCAATGAAATTCGCATAGTAACCTCCCCTTTAGGCTTGTTAGCATTACCATTAAAACCATATATCTTATATGTTGATGGTATAAGATCATCATCTCTTCCACCCATGGTTTTATAAGTATGATAAAATAAAATGTTCACAGAGCTTCCAGTATCGATTAGAATTCTATTAATTGCCCATGAATCTTCAGCTTCATCATCCTCATCTGTTTTCAGTTTTGGATTAATTTATAATTTTACCACCAATGGATCGTCATGCACCTCTTCTCCTTCGGGAATTTCTTCTGCGGTAAAAGAAATGATCTGTTTCTGTCATTCCTCTAGTCGCGATATTTTCGCAATATTCATAATTTCTCTTCCATCATTATCTCTTGCGAACACTCTACTCAAAACATTATCATGAAAATCTTCAATTGTCTTATATGAATGTACGATAGAGTGACAGAATAGATTTTTTGCTTTTGCACCAACTTCTATGAAGAATGTTTCCTTCTTTTTCATCGTATTCACTTTGTGATGCTCTGGTGGTGGTGGCAGTGGTTGAGATTGTGGATTCCCTACCAGAAAGTCGTTTAGTTTTCCTTGATCTATCATTCTCAAAATAATTCTTTTTACATTTCTGCAATCATTTGTTGTATGTCCATGAAAATGATGATAAGAACAAAACTCATGGCTTCTGTGATTTGGAGGTGGTTCCGTTCCCATGTTCCATGGTGTTAGTATATTTTCCATCAAGATTATAGCTTCCCGTATCTTCTCCACACTTGCATTTAGAGGTGGCATCTTGATTTCTTCCCATACTACCTTGTGACCTCCTTGTCCTCTATTATAGTTTTGTCTTTGACCTCCATAAGTTTCTTGTGGTTGATCGAGTCTTTGAATCTTGTTATTTCCACCACGATTGTAGAAATTTCTTTCTCTTTCATACTCTTCTTGATCTCGGCTTCCCATAGCCACCAGTTTCTGTTGATTGTTACTCGTCACCTTCTCTTGTTGTACTTGCGAAGTATTCGCTACTGTGTTTATTAGATTGCGTAATAAGCTTGCATTCGTTGTTTGTGAGCTGGTGTTCGCAACTGGATATGATTCCATTTCATTTTGCCTTTCCTCTAGAGCAATGTATTCTTCTTGAAGTTCTCGCAATTCAGTCATTGTGATTGTATTCTTGACTCTGAAAATTTGGACATACAATAGGTTTGTTGCAAACATCTCATTGATAAATGATAATATAAGATATCACTCATCTACGGCCAGCCATTTCGCTACACATAGTTCTCCATCTTTTAGTCAGGTGCTTCAAACTTTCACCAATCCTTTGTTTTAATCCAAACACATCTTCTATTCCAAGTCACGAGGAATTATTACTTATATATGCCCCCAAGAATGTAGTCTGCAAATGATTGAAGGATGTTATTGTGTTCTTTGGTAGACCTTCAAACCATTTTAACGCCTTTCCTATTAAGATGGATGCGAAATATTTGCACAATACGACATCATGATTTTCCCATTGTAACATGCACCTCACATAGGCTTTAATGTGTTGAATTGCACAAGTTGTTCCATTAAAAATGCTGGTTAATGCGGGCAAATTGCATTTCGGTGGTATTCCTCCTAATTGTACTTCCCTTGTAAATGGAGTTTTCGCATCTTCTTATATTTCTTCATCCAATTGTCTTCTACCTACTTCTCCTCTATTATTTAGCATTCCTCTCATTTCTTCTAATTCTTTCAAGATTTGTTTATTTACACCTGAATCTTGATCCATTGGTCTTTTAAATTTCGCCTCTCTTCTTCTGCGTTCATGTCTATCTTCTCTCGCGAAATTTTGTATTCTTCTTCATTATCCTCATCTCGTCTTCTTCTGCGATTCTCTTCCTCATATATATCTTGAATTCGCATATGATGATGCCTTTCATTTTCCCCTCCATGATTTTGTTCATTTCTTATCAATTTCATTCGCTGTAATTCAACCATCCTCTGTACTCTATCATACTCCTCATTGAGATTACCGTTATTCCGGTTTTGTGTACGCCTTCTTTATCGATTGTCGTGATTGTTCTGGCGAATTGTCTCCTGAAGTTCTTGTTCTTCCATTTCCGCTCTCAATCTTTCACGTTCGCAGATTAAACGTGCTTGTTCAGCATAATGTCTTTCAATTTCTTCTTCAATTGTCTGTTGATTTCTTTGAGTTTCTCTTTCATGTAAAATTCTTCTTTCTTCCTCTCGATTTCCTTCGCCATCTTGGTCATTTCGTCCCTGACATTGTCCGTTCTCTTGATTTCCACCATTTTGCCCATCATCAAAAGTTTCATTTCGTGGAACGTAACGATCATCAGCTCTTTCTCTATTTTCGCGATATTCTTCATTAGGATTTGATATTTCTTCATGAATATTATTTCCAGCATTAATTGTGGGTGAGTTTCGCATCATTTCTCTTCTAGTCGATCTTGAATATGATTTTGTAATACTTCTCGATCTTCTATTCTGTAGTCTTATATTCTCCATCCTTAATTCGTGATTTTGCCTTGTTAGATTTGCACGTTCTTCTGCCTCAGCTCTTCGTTCTTCATGTATTCTTCGTCTCAATGTTTCTAACGCTCCAATTTCCTCATCTCCATGAATTATTCCTTCATCTACTTCTTGATTTCTTTCTTCCTGTGTATGGTTTCTGTTTTGTTGTTCTTCTTCTACTTCTTCTGCCGAATTTGATCGCCAAGTGTGTATACTCACCCTGTCATAATCTGTATTCCTCCCTTGAACTAGTGTTTGTTGAATTTGTGTTTGAGTTTGATTTTCTCTATTACTTCTCATTCTAGTAGATTCTCCCATTTTACTTCTTTCTCTCCCAGCAATTCTCTTGCTTCTTCTAACAGTAGTCGGTTGTTCGGATGTATTTCTTCTTCTAGCCATTTCTTCAATGTTAACAATATTGCAAGAAATTATGGAAAATTCTTAATCAATCACTCTAAATCTTGACCAATCTTAATATTAATTTTCAGATTTTTCTAGAATAATCTTCAATACGTTCCCTGTTTCTAGCGCCATTATGTAGTTGCAGGAAATCCTACACTACACCCCTCATATGATTTCATTATTAATCAACTTATTTTTAGGTTTACACTCTTAATTTTATTGATCAATCTTTGAATGTTCTTACAAGAAAAGATAAAGAAATCAAGAATGACATCTGCTCTAGACTTTCTCTCTCCTATTTACTTGTTTCTTACTCAAAATAGATCTCCCTCTCTTTACAACTTGAACGACTATTTATAAGGAAATACATAGTGGATGACAGCTAATCTGTCCTTTATTTTAGGGTATAGTCTGCGACATTCTCGAAACCTTACAAATGTTAATTTCGCAAGCTCTCTAATTTTCGCAGGACTATCACATCTTTCTCGTGATCCTAGATGACGTCGTTTATCGTATCATTTCTGAAATTGTTCTACGACGCTGTTGTGTTGTGTTGTTGATAATTTCACTGAGATATTACCGTTGCGAGATTCTGATCCTACAAATATATTTGGAAGGAAATGCATTTTAGAGAAACTAATGAGCCAATCTAGTGAAATGTAAATCACTAAAGTATTTGGATTATTGAATCCATATTGACTCCGACGATGAAATGTTGGAAATTGACTCATACAAACTTTGACATAACCATAAAGGCACTTTGGTTGTGACATGATGTTTCATTTTGAAAGGACTCATACATATATCGTTGTGTTTGAGTGGACGAGACAACGAGAAAAAGATTGAAATAATGCGAAGTAACGACATATCTCTCAATAAGTGTTTTCTAAAGTACCAGATGCACAACCCCCTCCTCCCTCCCATTATGCTTTTAAGTAAGAGAGCATATCACTCATTTTACAAAGTCTTCAGTAAAACAGGATCGAGACCATCCTAAGATGCAAATGGTAAACAATCCATATTACAAAGATAACAAGGTGAAATTTAGAAAAATATTCATGCAGAATGCGGACCATTAAAGTGACTTATGGCTCTGGTGAATGTTTTGACATTTTGGACTAGTTATAGTTCCCAGGAAATTTGCGTTTAAAAACTCCTAACACATATTACATAATACAAAGTGTAAAGGCTCACTACCCTTATTAATGCTAGAGAATTTACATCAAAAGGACTTGATGAATATTGCAAGTTTTATAGGATCAATATAGAGCATCTTATACTCAATGGTATCGCAGAGGCTACCATCAAAGGTTGCAGATGGTGCCTAAGGAATAGGTTATGCGTACCAACCTATCCTTTATTGCTTTGGGGATATGCAATATTACACGCATCTTACTTAATTTGTTTTTAGAACCCAATATTAGTCAACATTTTTTGCGTACCAGTTGGTAACTGGATTTAATCCTGACATTCGTGTTCTTACGCATTTTTGGTTGCACTATATATGTGCCATTACGACTCCACATCGTACTATGATGGGTCTTCAAAATTGTTGAGTAGTTATGTTGGAAATGAGTTCCCAACAATTATCCGCATTTTAAACCTTTTGACAGGAGGTCTCTTACCGCTAGATTTACGGGTTATCACTTTAGTGAGACAGTCTTCCCGTCGTTAGGGGGAGATAAGAAAAAGTATTTTCTAGGGGACGATGGGAATTGTCATGGTGTGTTCCCACCGTGTCTCATATTGATTCTTGTACTCCACAAATGTAAATGTGAAGTGACAAAGAATAATCGATTTTCAGAATGTACACTGATGTCGCTAAAGTGACAAGATCACACATACCTGCTGCAAATATTCCTGCAAGTTTAGAAATCCTCAGTATGGGGTACACCATAGACTAAGGTGTTGCAACTACACTTGGTGGAAGTGTAGTTGAGGTCGTGGCTCCATAAAGTAAGATGGAGAGACCACCAGGTTCGATCAATGCTCACCAAGAAAGGAAGTAGGTGAGTAAGGAACAAATTATTTATATCATCAGAAATCATCTTATAAGATTGTCTCTGAATATGTCCATGAATCAAACTGGAGGACGCTCCAAAGTTTAATGATTCCAGAGAACAATGACATCCCAAGTGGATTATGAGAATGCACACGAGTCACTGGAAATATCATGCGAGCATATTGATGATTAATTTCATATACATTTGCTTAAGGAAATAAAGCAAGATGAGATCGAACCAAGCTCCTTGTTGCTTAATTTCAACGAAGAGCGTATTTGGCCTATACAATCCAGGTAGAACTTGGTTCTTTGACAAATATACAGGTATTTGGTGTAGTAATGCTAACCAACCAAGTGTAAAGCCTATTGGACATACATGATTAATTTGTCACAAAGCATAATGAGAAGAAAGCAGTCTTAAACTATAAAGACTCTCCTTGTGGCGCGAGGTTTCTCAAAAATCCCTGGTATTGTCCTCTTGTAATGAACGTTATATCGTTCCTCTACTTAGTTAGCTTGGTAATTTCAAAAGAACTTGAAATGCAACATAATTATGTGGTTATTATGTATCTCTGAAAGAATCAAGAGATAGAATATATTTGAAAAAGTGCATGATGGCCTTTTGCTTCCCAAGTCGAATGACTCTAAACCACGGAGTGTGTTTTCAGTTACACTGGAGCACTCACTTATTGATTTGAACAATCACGCGGATGTGGTATACCCGTCTAGGTGACTATTTGATTGGGAAGGGATAAACAAGTAAGTTTTCGTGCCATGCGTATTAAATAAGTTCCTGATTCAGAATTATAGCTATTTATGTCGACGGTATGAACATGATAAGTACTCTTGATGGAATAAGATATCTTATAAGCTATTTAAAATCTGAATTTGAGATGAAAATCCTGGGAAATATCGATCTTATCTATGTTCTGAACTAGAAGTCCGAGCTTGTGGTATATTATTCCACCAGTTTGCATATGTCTAAAGTTGTCAGGAAATTTAACAAAGACATGCATCCTGATAGCACTCCCATGATTAGTCGAGGTTCAAATGTAAGTAAGATACCATTTCGTCTAAAGGAAGATGACGAAGATGTGTTGGGAGATGAAATTACCATATCTAAGTACAGTAGACGCATTTTTGTACTTAGTATAATAATGCACTCGATTAAATTTTACATCCTCAAGGAACTTGTTAGCTAGATATAGTTCAGCGCCATTGGAATGGTATAATGAATGTAATCATGTACTCAAAAGTAACCACTGACATAATTTTTTTTTTAATCCCTATAAGGACATAAAAAGGAATGCTAATGAAAGTGCAATCCAAAAGTTGTTCACTATGAAGGAACAATAATATCGTCTCCAACGAAAGTAATTAGGGGGAGATATGATAGACTATTTTCTAAGTCATTATCGATATTCAGTTTCGAAAACTACATGACTAAAGGAACTGTCTGGAACAACTCTGAAAGTAATCAGGGGGAGATGCCGACATCAGGGGAGGATCCAAGGATATGATGTCGACATAATTTATTTCGAAACTGAAGCTTGTGTTGTACTATTTTTCCCTTCGATCGAGAATAGTTTTTCCCAAAGGGTTTTGTTACTCAACAAGGTTTTTAGCGAGACAATACTAAAAACATCAAGTATGTTGAACATTGAAGACATAAAGATCGCGTTGATATTATTGAAAATATCTTAATCAAAGAAATGAAACGTGATATTCTCTTAAGCAACGAAACTTCCAGAATCAACAACAGGGTCTTATAAACATTCAAGTCACCAAAGTAAAGTGTGATAAACTCCTTTTGACTGTATTAGAATAATGAAAATTGTCTGACATCAGAGGGAGCATCTAATGGTGTGTTGAACTATTTTCCTTCACCGAGGTTGCTTTTTCCCACAGGGTTTTAATACTCGGCAAGGTTTTTAATGATACAACAACAAACACCAGGAAGTAATTTGCTAACTGAGGTTATTTTCTTTCCCACAAGGATTTTCTGCCTTATGAGTTGTGAAGCAACTAATCAACTTCAACGGAGCAAAGTGATCATCTGCAACGGATCACCTTTACTTACATCTGTCACGTTGTACTCTTTTCCCTTCGTCAAGGTTTTGTCCCACTAGGTTGTTCCTTGTCAAGGTTTTAATGAGACAACATATTTGAGTCCAACTATGTTCTAAGGTTGCTTAATATTGTACTCTTTTTATTTAGTTCAGGTTTTGTCCCTCTGGGTTTCCCTGGCGAAGTTTTAACGAGGCAATTAACTTAGACTCATCGATCTGTGAAGATCGTATTGCATGTGATGAACTACATGTAAAATAAGAGACAACATGTGAAGTACTACATGTGAAGAGTTGTACCAAGGTTTTATCCCACTTGGTTTTTCCTTGTCAAAATTTTAGTAAGGCAATTGATTTCGGCACAAGTCATCAAGGAGAGAACGACATTTGAAGAACTACATTTAAAGCACTATATGTGAAGCACTATGTATAAAGCTTTGTTATTGAACCGCACAAGGGGGAGTGTTATAGGACATGTGGCCCATAGATGTGCGGTCCATTAGATGGATAGGTCTTCCCTTTCTTGTATATAAGATAACATTATATGTATGTAATAGATTGATGTCTCTTTATTAATACCAAGTTCTTCTCCTTCTCTATCTCTTGCTTTAACCTAATTGTTACTCCAAAATATTCTTCAATTTTTGTTTTCTAAAAATATACTCCCTCCGTCCCCAATAAGATGACCTAGTTGTAGTTTGCACAAATTTTAAGGCAAGGAGGAAAGTGGAGTATATTTAACTATTTTTTACAATTATACCCTTATTGGCAATAATTAATAAAATTTAGAAACGATTTATCTCTTAAACTATACCACGGTTTTTTATAAACTTTATACCGTCGAAAATCATTTTAAAACACCTGCGCAACGAATATAAACATGACTATCAAATTATACATATTTCTTATAGAAAAAATAATCAATTAAAAGGGTAGTTTTAGAAATATCTCTTGATTAGTGAAATAGGTCATCTATTTATGGGACAAAGTTTAAAACCAAATAGGTCATCTTATTAGGGACGGAGGGAGTATTATTCTTCTATCAAAAATTAATATTATTTGATTTGTTATTATTATTTCAGAAAATATTTTTTATATAATATTAAAAGTTATTATTCTCTAACAAAATATATTGTAATAGTAAACATCATCATACAAAGCTTTTGGTTGGCAACCTAGCAACAAGCTGGGCACCAACACCCTTTTGAGTCTATAACTCTTTTAAAATTTTTTCTTTTTATATATATTCTTCATTTTTATTTATTTATAGTTTCTATTTCTCTTATAATTAAGTTTTAAAAGTTAGAATTCTATGGATGTATTACATCCGTCTTAATTTCATACTAAACACTGAATATTGAACTACATGTAGTTCCAATGCAAGACGTTACTGGCGAAACGGACCCTCAATCCAATTTTGTTAAATCTTAACTTCATGATAGTATACAACTGCGGTAGGTATTTAAGATTCACCGATTATAAACCTAATTGGAAGCACGTTAATTATGAGCTAGCCTAATTCCATTTCTTAACTTGTTTATTTTATAATTTCTCAAAATTCAAATATTGGAAATCATTAGATAATCGGCAGATTGGGACTCATGGACGACTATTGATATTTAAACAAAATTGGTTGACGCGTGTTAGTATAAGTTTCTCTTTCAAGTTTCATCTCAATTTCCAGCTATAATTTCACGGCTTTGTATGTAGATCACCCTAAAAGACCATCCATGAGGTGCTAGTAATTTTTCAATATGCTAAAATGAAAAAAAGATAAAATGAAAAAGTGATAACGTCTTTTATCTAAAATCGGATATGATATAAGTTTTAGAATACTTTGGCAGCTGAAAGTGGCAATTCTAACCGGATTCTTTCTCACAACGGAAAATGGGTCATTTGTCAAAATATTTTTAAATCACGGTTCAAATGGACGAGTAAAAAATAGTTTGGGTGAAATGGCCAAAAAAAATAGTAAGGGTTTCGTCCTAGTTTAAATTTAAAAAATAACAAGGATAAAACTGGATATATCTTGTGTAAATTAAAAATAAGAAAAAATATTTGAAAATTGGCACAATAAAACTGGTTACATCCTGTCTATTTTTACATTTTTGTCCATTTAAACAGTATCAAAATCTAACTGTCCATTTCACCCAGAAATTATTGATTTTGGTCTTTTTAACCAATTTTGTGTTCTCACAAAAGGTATGGCATTCAGATCAGATTTGAGAGTCAACGTGACTCGCCATATGTGACTGGAAACGAGACTGAGCCTTGCATGAGAGCGATATGGCCTATTGGTGAAACTTAATGTGGATCTCAATTGTAGCCTAGCATTGAGCTCGTTTTGAGTCTTTGAGACACAGTTTGAAAGAATTATTTGTGTTGCCCACTACGAGCACTCATATACTAAAAGTCAAATGTATAGCTAAATACGTATTACTTTATGAATTATGATGATCAGACCGGATTTCGTGACGGACCAAAATCTAACCGACGTCGTTTGTGTCTTGGAGGGAAAAAATCTGGTTAGTAAGTGTTACATCCAACTTTTTAGATTATGTTTGTTTGGAGGGAATGACATCATTTTCACGAAACCTTAACTTTTAAATTTTCCCTCTCAAAATATACGACGACACCATACAAACACGAAATTACGCTGTCGCAATGATTTTATTCGGTTAATTCACACACACGCTGCTCCAAAACATCACGCATCTATTTTATGCCGTTTCATTGATAAAACAAAATCAAAATGGTACTTCGTTTGTAATATTGAATAACAATTAACAGGTGTACGTATCAGATTTTAGAATTGTGAACCGGCGAAAAATGCTAAGCTCTTACATGCTTAAATATTGTTTTTCAAAATACGGAGTTGAGCTCATCAACTATTCTGAATTTTATCGTGCAAGTCAGTACTATTAGTAACCAGTTTTTCTTCCATTTCAAGTGATTTATTAATAGCCAGATCATCACATTTTTCTCTCTCTCTTTCGATATATAAAAGATAGGCAGGTAAAAAAGGAAGTGCAGTACATGGAACTGATGCAAAATAGCCTTAATTGATCAATAGAGCTAGAGATAGCTAATAGTATCTTAACAGCTGATTAGTTAACAATGGCAAGACTAGGGTTCGGGGTGAGTTTGTTGATCAGCGTGATGATTATTCTGAAATCAGTTGATGGACAGGGGTACGGAGGTGATACATGGAACAGTGCACATGCAACATTTTATGGGGACGATAGTGGCCAAGCTGCAGACATGGGTATGCTTCTCTTTGTTTTTTGCATGTTTTCTCGGATACCAGTAGCTATGATGCCAAAGGTGTATCCTAGAGCATAAAAGCAGCTTTCTATTCTTCACAAGGCAAGAACAGAAATTATTTTTTGCAGAAAATTTGGCTTGTTAAAAAATATTGTTCGAGATCAAATGCAATTTTCTTCGCAAGCTTGCTTCCTATTGTTTTCTCTTTGATTGCAGTAATCATGGCACTGATATACTCCCTCCCTCCTTGTTTTTCATTTCTTTTTCTGCAGGAGGGGCTTGTGGGTATGGGAATTGGATTGCAAGCAATTATGGGACGGATACTGCAGCTCTGAGCACAACACTGTACAACAATGGCTTTGCTTGTGGATCTTGTTTCCAAATTCAATGTGTTGATTCTAAATATTGCAATGTATACTCGCCAATCACCACAGTGACCGCCACAAACCTTTGCCCACCAAACTGGTCCAAAGACTCCAATGCTGGGGGTTGGTGCAACCCACCTAGGACTCATTTCGACATGTCTAAGCCCGCCTTCATGAAAATTGCCAATCATGTTGGTGGTATTGTTCCTGTTAACTACCGTAGGTAGGATATAGTACATATAAACCAAACTTTCAAACATTCTTTTTTCCTTTTTGAGCAATGAGATCCATATGCACTGGGATGTTTTGCGCGCCATGTTCGTTATCATATTTCAAAACTGGCCAGTTGAGTCCAGGGCTGGGCTGAGCTAAATAATTAGAGACCCATGGGCTCAATATCTTCTTTTCTTTTTCTCAGATAGCAATATTTTTCATTTTTTCTATTGAAGTTAAAGAGGTTGTCTGCTCATGATGTGTATGCAGAGTTCCATGCAAGAGGGATGGAGGGCTAAGGTTTTCATTCCAAGGGAATGGTTATTGGCTATTGGTGTATGTGATGAATGTTGGAGGAAGTGGAGATATTGCAAGCATGTCTGTTAAAGGAAGCCAAAGTAATGAATGGATAAGCATGAGCCACAACTGGGGTGCTTCTTATCAAGCTTTTTCAACGCTAAAAGGACAGTCTCTCTCCTTCAAGATCACCAGTTACACAACAAAGCAAACTGTCGTAGCAATCGATGTAGCACCATCTACCTGGACTACTGGTGTTACTTATCAATGTAACAAAAATTTTCATTAGCTACTTATTAACTGGCCAAGCTATTGTCTTCATATATGGTTTCCTAATTACTATTATTAGTATTGTATTTGTTAATCTAATTCTCTCTCTCCCTCTCTGTCTGTCTCTCTTCTCTCATGGAGAGTTGTATGATGTTTCTCTGTATAGATCTCTTGGATGTCAATTTAAAGGAGACTAGGCCACAGTTGTTTACTGGATATTGTTGTAGTTTGCTTGATAGAAACATTTGCAAATCCCAATCAGAGAGTCCAAGGGCCGGGACAATTCTTCTCGCCCGACTCTTTCCCCTCTACCCTGCCTCGTGTAAGAGTTAGAAAAGACAGAATTAATGGAACTAATGGTGATCGGACGTAGCTCAGAGAAGAAGTATAAAAATAGTAAATGCAAGAACTGACCCTAAAAGGGTTGTCAGGGTTGACCCTAACCCTAATCACGTTCCGGGAGTTACTTGTACGTTGTACCACCTTGTGTAAATAGCGAGGAACAGGTACAGTTCTTCTGTCCCATGTACCAAGCAATAAACTGGAGAATGGTCTCCAGAGGGTAGCCAAAAGACCTCACTCTTGTTTCTATTTTCTCTCCTGGGAAATTTGAAAAGGCCAACTATTTCCTATTCATTAGGCATCAATAAATTCAATCAAACATCAAGTGCATTTTAGTATTAGATTTGAGAATCCACTCTAAAGTAAACACTTTTGTGGTTTGATGTCGTCTTACCATGAAAGACAAATCATGGTTTAGAATGGAATTTTCCAACATGAACAACACTGTTGTCCATACTGATGAAAAAGAATGCCATTTGAAAATTTACCTTGGGGGTTCATCTACAGCAATCATCATTACTCATCTCCACTTCGCCTTTAGATCCCACATCCAACCAATATTTTTTCAAACCTAGACCCTTCCTCAAAGTTGACAATTTTTGAGGTTCTTGATTCATCAGCAAGTTACCAGTAACAGTGGAAGGTGGGACACACAATCCATTCATCACCTATGATCCTAGAATACCCATTGCACTTCAGCTAGAAAGAAAAAGCAATAGTGGACTGCTCATCTAAGCTGCACAAGGGAAAATCTCATCTTTAGGAACATATTCGAATAACAAGATATAGCGATTTCTTTTTACTCGCTACTCCAGTCGACTGAAATCCTAGATAATAGCCTCCTTGTATGGGGGTTAATGTAAAAAGGCCTGAATCTTCGTGGTTGAACTAAAGCACTCCTTTTGCAGGAGACCGTGCATTTTCCTCTGCAAATTATGGTAATCGTAATATGTGGTTCGGGATTAAAAAGAAAACAAAATACTTCATTGAATTCTCATAAATACTAATTATTTGATTGGATCAGTTACAAGTACAAGCATAGAACATGGACAAACAATCCATGTGGTACAGAGAGGAAAAAACAAGCACCAAAGATCAATCAGACACGAAAACATGGACGGTCAGACCCAGGGGGGAATGCAGGAGAAAAGCATGGAGAACGGAGCTTCAGCACATTGCTCCAACTTCCGATAATAGTTTTCCTGATTGTTTTCTGTTTTCTTTGGTGCAAACTGAAAAACGGAAAAAGAGAGAAAGGTATAAAAAAATGAAACATTTTGGTGGTAGATTAACAATTCAGAACTTTGAATGGTCTGTCATGATTTTGGCATAGCTAGTAGAGACTCGAAACCTCCCATGTGGGATTCCTCTTTTAAGGCTTATTCTTTGGAAGCGTGCAATTCTTTCCAAATGCATTCAAGAACTTTTCCCATTACAGACAATGACGCAAGTACAAGAAAAAGAGAGTTAGATGATACTGTAGTAGAGTAGTGGTCCTATTACTTGTGCAACACTACTGCACTGTAAGAATCCTAAAGAAGCCATAACTAATTTGTCAACTCTCCAGCAGTAATAAAACCAACCATGTATTCATATTACCACCTCCATCGCATGCCTATAAATGCTTCACTTCTGCCTATTTCGGTTTTTATATCCTAATCCTTCTTCTCACTTGGTCCTTTGCGTGGAAAAATACAAGAAGCAGGTATTTCTCCTATTTCAGTTTTTATATCCTAAACCTTCTTCTCACTTGATCATTTGCGTGGAAAAATACAAGAAGAAGGTATTTCTCTCCGATTATCTCTATTTTTCCTCTCATATTTTCATGTGAACACAAAAGCTAGTGTGTGTCACCATAATCGTGATAATTCTTGTTAACCTAATGATAATAGAATTTTTTGAAGAATCTCCCCTACTTACTCTAAGTTCAGACAACAAGAAGCCACCTCATAAATGCAGAAGTGATTCAAGGTCTCTTAGCTTTGCCCGAACATAAACAAAAAAACACCTTCTAAAACAAAGGGCGCCATCTAATTGCTTTTTAACGTTTCAGATGTACATGTACATGCTGCATAAGATCACACGTAAAGTGATTTGAAAAAACAAGGGTTTGGTTCTTCAATTAGTATAGAATGGAAAGCTCACTTACCTTTAGAAGTTGATTCTACTAAAGCTGGTTGAAGTCCAGACGGTCTCTGCTGGATTCCATATATCCGGCTTTAAAGTTTTCCGAGCTTTAGATCTTGTCACTGATAGGTATTATAAAATATATAAGTATCCACACAATTAAGAAAAACATAAAACAGTCACGTAGCAGAGAACTCACTAATCACCTTTTTTGACTAACTATCTCCAAATAACTGAAATGGTTAAAGTAATCATGCAAATACCAGGAATTAAATTTAGAGCTATATATTCGTACCTTATAAATTGTATATACATATATTAATTACAGAGTAATTTTTCTTCCTTATCTTGCTGCAGTAAACCAGGAGTAAACAAAAATGTTTACGCTGAAAAAGAAATCTTCTTTGTTGCTGATTACCATGGCGATATTATCAATGATCCTCGAGTTAGAGGCAACGAAATCAATGACATATATAGTCCACATGGACAAGGAAAAAGTTGATGCTTTGGATCAAATGCTTGGAGATGGCAAGAGATGGTATGAAACAGTAATTGATTCTATTGGTGATAGTGACGCTGATGATGAAGAGCCACAAACACAACTACTAGAACCTCCCCAGCTCTTATACGTTTACGAAAACACCGTCTCAGGATTTGCTGCCAAGCTTTCACCCAAACAAGTTGAAACTCTAAACAAAGTCGACGGGTTCCTTTCCGCAACTCCTGACGACATGTTCAGCCTCCACACTCCTCAGTTTTTAGGTCTTCAAAATGGCAAAGGACTGTGGCAGGCTCCTAATTTGGCGTCAGATGTCATTGTTGGAATAATCGACACCGGAATATGGCCTGAACACGTCAGCTTCAGCGATGCGGGAGCCAAGTACATGTCTCCTAAACCTGCTCGTTGGAAGGGGCACTGTGAAAATG
Source organism: Papaver somniferum (assembly GCF_003573695.1). NCBI lineage: Eukaryota > Viridiplantae > Streptophyta > Magnoliopsida > Ranunculales > Papaveraceae > Papaver > Papaver somniferum. Next base: position 43,316,704 of record NC_039364.1, read on the forward strand.
GACCCAAGTTCTCGTCTTCGAATTGCAATAAGAAGCTAATTGGTGCAAGATCCTTCTTTAAAGGATATGAAGCTGTGGCTGGAAGAATCAATGAGACAACTGATTATCGATCACCGAGAGACTCAGCAGGGCATGGAACCCACACTGCATCGACTGCCGCTGGTAATATAGTAACGGGTGCCAACCTCTTTGGAATGGCTAAAGGAGCAGCTGGCGGAATGAGATACACGGGGAGAATTGCTGCTTATAAAGTTTGTTGGCAAACTGGCTGTGCAAGCTCTGATATACTAGCTGCTATGGATCAGGCTGTTTCTGACGGGGTTGATGTGCTTTCTCTCTCTTTAGGTGGAATTTCAAATCCTTACTACAGTGATAACATGGCTATAGCAGCATTAGGGGCTATCCAGAAGGGTGTTTTCGTCTCATGTTCAGCAGGGAATTCAGGCCCATTTGCATCAACTGTAGCTAATACTGCACCTTGGATTATGACGGTCACTGCAAGCTACTTGGACCGAAGTTTTCCAACCACGGTGAAGCTAGGTAATGGACAAGTTTTCAAAGGTTCATCTCTTTATCACGGTATTCGATCGACCAAAAGTTTGCCCCTTGTTTATGGGAAGGCCGCACCTAATCGCACTGACCAAGATGCTAGGTACTGCATCAGTGGTTCCTTGAATCCCAAACTGGTCAAAGGAAATATTGTTGTCTGCCAGCGAGGCATAAACTCCCGCACTGGTAAAGGAGAGCAAGTAGAGATGGCAGGAGGAATGGGTATGCTTCTACTGAACTCAGAAGACGAAGGAGAAGAGCTTTTCGCAGACCCCCACATCTTACCAGCAACTTCATTAGGTGTGCTAGCTGCAAATGCCATTAAAAAATACGGAATGTAACAAAGAAACCAATGGCTTCAATAACTTTTGAGGGAACAGTATATGGTTCTCCAGCGCCAATAATTGCGGCATTCTCTTCAAGGGGACCTAGCCCCATTGCACCTGAGGTGATAAAGCCCGACGTGACAGCACCAGGCATGAATATCTTAGCAGCATGGCCACCCACGGTGAGTCCAACCCGACTAATGAGTGACAAAAGGATTGTCGAGTTTAACATAATTTCAGGTACATCTATGTCCTGTCCTCATGTTAGCGGTGTAGCGGCACTTCTCAAGTCAGTGCACCCAAACTGGTCGCCAGCAGCAATCAAGTCCGCCTTGATGACGACCTCTTACACTCTAAACAACAAAAGACGTCCCATTGCGGACGCCAAAAATCTTAGTAACTCCGAACCAGCAAGTCCTTATGCTTTTGGGTCTGGACATGTAAACCCTGAAAAAGCTTCAGATCCTGGGTTAGTCTACGATATCACCATCTCGGATTACCTGAAGTATATCTGCACTCTTAACTACACCTCTTCTCAGATTGCTCTATTAGCTCGGAGAAGAGACATTTGCTCGAGAAATGGACTTACTCAGGCAGGCGACTTGAACTACCCTTCTTTCGCTCTAAATTTCGTACGTGGCACCACAAATTCTACCATAACGTATATGAGAACTGTGACTAATGTTGGGAAACCCAAAAGTAATTATAGAGTGCAAGTCAGCCAGCCGGATGGATTATGATTAATGTTAGACCAAAGAAATTAAAGTTTAAGAAGGTTGGACAGAAGCTTAGTTACAAGGTGAGCTTCATGACTACAACAACACTCACCGCTTCTTCTTTCGGATCGCTGGTCTGGGTGTCAGGAAAATATTCAGTTCGAAGTCCTATAGCAATAAACTGGCTGTAATATATAAACAATTATACAAAATTTACCACTAATTATCGGTTGGTCTATTCCCCGTAGTGACCAAAAGGTACAAATAGATCCCAAACCAGAAAGTAACAAAATGATTAATGACCAGACTTTTGAGCAAAAGCCCATAGAAAGTGTCTATACTATGACTTTGTAATCGAAGAAAACTTTATGAAATAAGATGGGATCAGCATAGATGTTACATCATTTGTAGTTAGTAGTTACTTATTTTCAAACATTATTGATTCAGGTCTTCTTCATGGTTTTCAAAATAGTTCTCGAACAATATTGAAAAAGAATACGGACTTCCGTTTATCTGCTCACACAGAGATGACCTAAGCACTTAGATGTCATTTTTCTCCCAAGGAATTGCTAATACTAACATACTTAATATCTTAACCAACATTTTGAGACTGTTAAAAAAAAAAACAATTGATTTTCATGGATGTGGGAAGTTACAAAGTTTTACTACTCACCTAATATTTACTTGTCTATTAAGCTCAAGCAAGATGAAGAAATCAATTATCAATAAACACCAAACACATTCACACAAATTATTAAAGATGGTAGAAACTCAATTATTAATGATTTAAAGTTTCAAAAACCACTTGACGACATTAATTTGATCAAGGTTCGTATGCACTAATTTAATAATATAGCTCCATCAATCAATTATCAAGAGATTTAACAGAGATAAATAGTAATCTGAAAACATTCAAAACTTACCCATCTAATGATTCTCCATTCCACAGCTTTTCATGCCAGCAAACAACAATAAAACCCTAATGTCATTAGAGTAAAAAGCTAGATTATTTTCCATTTTGTCCCATTGGAGTGAGGGAGAATTTGAAAACGTAAATATGGGCCTAGCCAAAAACCAGGAACTAAGCCTTTTCGTGCCAAATAAGGTGGGGACCTCGGGTGAGCAAAAACACCCACACCACCACTCATTTTATCCAACCAATCCGTATTCTAGTGAGTGGACACCCAATCGGTTTCTCGGCGGATAGGGTCCTGGTGAATTTTTGGCACCCAATCGTTTTTACGGGTTGGGTGGAGTTAAATATCACCCATCTGTTAGACACCCATTGCGGAGGGGAGTTTTGGTGTTATAATAAAATATGAAGGATAAGTAGAGCGTGAGTAAGGTACCTACATTTAGAAGCCAGAGAAGTAACCAGGATCAGAATGAGAGAGAGGGACAAAGTTGAGGATACTATGGACTCAACATGCATGATCACTAATCTTTTTTTATCGGTGTTTATTGTACACAATATTAATATTAGTTTTTTGTCATTATATTCTGAAATCCGCCGATCCATTCAGTTCATCTGTTTATCCGTGGGTATTTTACCCGCTAGGTAATGTACTGGACGTGGGTGCATTTCTAATATTCGTCATTTTAATGGATTGGACATGGATGATACTAAATCCGCACTCACCCACCTGACCCGTTGCTCACCTCTAGGTGGGGAGTCTAGAAATGAGAGCCAATATTTTTTTTGTTTTTTCAGTCACCTGATTGAGGATCTGTACCGCAATAGCTGAACATGTTGTCATGCTAGTCTATCAGAAAGCTTCATGAGGACCGGACAAGGGAGGCGAAGCGGATAGGAGGTTGATTATTATGTCGTAAGCTGCGCAAGCTAACTCTACTTTCCATGTCAAATTCTGCAGAATTGCGTTATCGGTGATTCGGATTCGGGACCTTCTGGAACACATCAAACCTGTGAGAAATATGGTCACCAGCTGGGCTAGCTACCCGTTTTTTTTAGTTGTTCTTCAAAATTATAAGCCAGCCAAAATATACCAAAAAATTGGCTCGCCTCATTTTTTCCAACATGACGTATCGCATGAAAATATCGCCCCAGACACTTGTCCGTGGGTTTCATATCACGATGATATAGTTGAGTTTTACATCGGCTCTCCAACCCTATCATAATTTCTCTTTTTTATCTTGGCCGAAAAAAATTTCTCTTTTTATTATCTTGGCCGAAAAAAAGCAGACATCTATAGCAAAGTTGACTATATTAAGCACGTCGGAGCTTGCGAGAAAGCGAATTCGAGAAACTTCTGACTCATTATCTCGGTGTTAACTCACTATTATCATCTTCATCAATCCAGCAAAAAATCTTCACTTTTGATTTCTAATCATCTTATTTTCTCTTATCAATCATCTTTTAACTATCTTACAAGCTTTTATTTGATCTCTAATGTCCACTTTTTGACCTTTTTTCAGGACCTGATTAGAAGCACGTTGTGGATTTCCTGGAGACTTATAAAGTAGTTTTGCCTATCTGTCTCGCCTTTACTATCATACCTTTTCATTATTTCTCCTTTAGATTCTCTGATATATCCAGTTCTTAGAAGATTTTCTGTGTGTATCATTTATTCACTTTCTAGAACTCATCACTTAGGTTTTCTCAACTTATTATTTACTTGCACGCGTGCGGAAACCAGAAAACAAGCCGCCTTAGCTATCTTTGATTTCTCTATCCTAACCCATCTTCTCAAGTTTCGTCCAAGTGTACAACATTCACTAGGATAATCTTCGGAAAGATGAAATTGTTAACCACGCTTCTCTTCCTTTATCATCTTCTCTCATCAAGATATATTGCTTTCAACAATCTTTATTCTCATATGGAGAACCAAATTTCAGAGGTCCAACAAGTTATGGAAAGAACATCTCTTTCTTAGAGACTAAGAGCTCTAAAACAACCCATCTTATCAACAGAAGATTTGATACAAGGAGCCATTCTATGGAAATTCAGCTTCTTAGGAAAGGTGTACTCATGCAAATATTATACAGTGGATGAATTAGACAAAGAACTCAAGAAACTCTGGATTAAAAGTAAAGACATATATATCAAAAAAGAAGAGGAAGAAAACTGCTACATGATTAAGTTCTACACTCAAGAGGAATATGATATGGTATTCAAGCTCAGACCTTGGTTTATTGAGGGCGAACTACTAGTCATGGAACCATGGAACCCTAATGTACCTAAAAGCAGTATTGATCTTACCAAACAACTTCTATGGTTAACACTGTACAACATGCAACCTGAGTTTGCTAATAGTCTCATATTTAAAAAGATTGCATCCATTATGGGAGAAGCGAAAGAGTTGGATCCTCCTGATTGTGTTGTTCCAAAAGGAAAGGTTCGAAAGGTTAAGGTACTCATAGATGTAAGAGATCCATTAAGAAGGGGATTCTGGTTAACAAATGCAGTGGGCGAACAAGTGTGGATCAGATTTTTTTATGAGAAGCAGCCTTTTAATCTTTGTGGGTTTTGTTACACTATTGATCACAAAGAACAAGAATGTGAAACAATATATAACTTCCTACTTCATCAGCAACGAGGTTATCTTTCTCAAACTCTATTTTTGATCCTCTTTCTTGGTCTAACCCAGATACTAGAGGAGTTAAAAGCAGCTACTACCAGAGGAGTTCAAATTATAGTAGACCAAGAAATTGAACATGCAGATATGAAACATGCAGCAGAAGTAGGTAATAAAGGCATGAAAATAGTTAATGAGGATCAACAGATACCTGCACAGAACCAAATGCAGGAAAATATTGTTAATCAAGGTGGTCCAGCCCATCTTTCCTCACAGTTGATGAGCTGTGCTAGACAACAAAATCAATTGCTGAATCACGGAGTCAACTCACAAACTCGCAATGAATCGGATGTGGAACTAGGTTGTAATGAGCAAGGTATGATACAAATTCACTTTAGTCGTGGAAGAGATAAGGATGCTTTTGTTCATAGGAAAGGAAAGAGAATTCAAATGGAGGAAGGAGGTCCTAGTAATTATCAGGGTATCAATTCTTTGTTATCTCCAGAAATTAACATAGAGACCTCAAATATCTTAGAGTATATTTCAAATCCCAATTCCAATACAGATAATGTTGAGGGTAGAAACAATGTCAATGTTGAAGATAGAATTGATCCGGCTTTACTCAGGAATTATATAGCCATGGGTGAATTCGACGTCACTTTTGATAATTACAATGTTGATAACTTAGATCCAGATCTTATTCACCCTACTCGTTGCTTCAAACAGCCTCTAAAAAACCTTATCAAAAACTTTGAGCAACCCACTCAGTCCATTCAAAATTCATCTAGCCAAATTGATTAATCTGATGAAGGCACCCTGATTATTAGTGATGCTCAAACTGATTCACCTAATTCTATTCCATCTTATCATAGGACAGTGTCTGAGCAGAACTACTCTAAGGCGTTCAAAGACAATTCCTCAACTGCAAACAATCATGTAATCTTTTTCTTCATATATTGTTATTCTTCTAGTAGTTTTACTCAATTTGCTGGAATTCCCCATTTTCATAATTTTCATTGCTTAGTTTTTAACTCTCTTGTTAACATGAAAATTCTTAGTTTGAATGTTCAAGGATTTACATATAAAGAAACTAGAGACCATCTAGCAGACATTATATTTCAACACAATCCAGATATAATATTTCTAGTTGAAACCAAAATAAAAGAGGATAAGGCAAAAATTTTAACAAGACAATACTGTTACCCAAATTCCTTGTTTGTAAGCTCACAGGGTCTGTCAGGTGGTATCATCCTTCTATGGAAAAATGGTTTTCCATGTGATGTAGTTTCTTCTCAGGATAACATGGTACATTTATTAATAAAGTTTAATCCTTGTTTGTAAGCTCACAGGGTCTGTCAGGTGGTATCATCCTTCTATGGAAAAATGGTTTTCCATATGATGTAGTTTCTTCTCAGGATAACATGGTACATTTATTAATAAAGTTTAATCCTTGTAAAGAAGAATGGATTCTTTCATGCATTTATGGTTCAACTCACAATGACTTGAAGAAAATCCAACGGAATTTCATCAAAGAGTTGAGTCAAAATGTGTTTCAGTCATGGGTGGTACTAGGTGATCTTAATGTTCATATAGATGCTAAGGGTCAATCATCAGATACTTCTTTTCTTCCACTATAGATGCTGCTGGTCTCATGGATTCAGGTTACATTGGTAGTAAATTCACATGGTCAAATAGAATTAATGGAAAGGGTTACAAAAGATCAAGACTAGATATGGCTCTACACAACTCTCAATGGTAGATTGAGTATCCTGATTCTACTCTTTATCATTTACCTTTCCTAGGTTCTGATCATTGTCCAATCCTCTTAGTAACAGAAGAAGATTGTAGTAAACCCAAAAACTGTTGGAAATTCTACAAGTGCTGGCTCAAGGATCCTTCATGTTCACAACTAATTACTAGCTCGTGGAATTCTCAAAATAGTCTTTGTTCAAATCAAAACATTCAACAAAAACTTACCATTATAAGGAAGAATTTATCCAAGTGGAAAAAACAAAAATTTGGATATATAGAGAATCAATTACAGAGGTTAAAAGGTCAACTTTCTTATCTTCAATCATTGCCATTTGATGATCAAACCAACTACCACATTGATGACATAATAAACAAAATAAATCATTGGAAAAGTATTCAGGCAGAATTCTGGCAGCAAAAATCCTGTGATCACTGGGTCAGGGAAGCAGACAATAATACTTCTTATTTTCATGCTTTTTCTAACAGAATGAGAGCCAGAAACAACATTGTTTCTTTAAAAGACTCACATGGTAGATGGTATCATACTAGTAATGACCTAGCTAACCTGCTTACCAGCCATTTTTCAAGAATAACAACCACAACCAATCCTTCGTTTTCAGATTCTTCATTTGATCATATTCATAAGGTAATTACTCCTTCAGATAATGACAGACTCATGCTAATTCCCACTAAGGATGAAATCTATAATGTGGTTTAAAGCATGCCTAGTTAGAATTCTCCGGGACCAGATGGTTTTTCCGCAGGTTTCTTCCAAACCCAGTGGAATACAGTAGGGGATGACATTACCAATATGGTGCAGAAATTTTTTAAAACTCGGAAATTACCAACTCATCTAAACCATACTTCCATTTGTCTTATTCTGAAAACTCAATACCCACCAACAACAAATGACTATAGGCCAATAGGCCTGTGTAATAACTCCTATAAAGTTATATCAAAACTATTAGTTAATAGGATGAAGACACTGATGGACAAAGTTATATCCCCTACTCAGGCTGCATATGTTCCTAAAAGATATATAAATGATAACATCATTATAGCGCATGCATTAGTCCACTCAATGAAGAAATCAAAGTCTAAGAAATGGTATATATCTCTTAAATTAGATATGTCAAAGGCCTTCGATCGACTGGAATGGTCTTTTCTAGATCATATGCTTCAATCATTAGGCTTTTGCATAGAGTGGCGAGAACTGATCCATCAGTGCATATCAACAATTCAAATTTCTATAAAGTTGAATGGTAGCTCTTGTAGTCAGTATCATCCCTCGCGTGGTCTTCATCAGGGGGAGCCATTATCCCCATATTTGTTCATTATATCTATGGAGTATTTGTCAAGAAGTCTCTTCCTAGATGAACAGAATAACTTAATTAAGGGTATCAAGGTGGCAAAAGATGCTCCTCCAGTTAATCATTTACTTTTCGCAGATGATTGTTTGCTCTTCTTTTAAGCTGATCGAAGAAGTATTTCTTCTGTTCTTGATATATTAAGCAATTTTGGAACTATATCGGGTCAGATGATAAACTTTTCGAAATCAGCCGCATTCATTATAAGAGACCTTTCACATCAACAAAAACTGGAAATAATCAACAAACTAGAAGTCAGACAACTATGTAAATCTGATAAGTATTTGGGTCTGCCGATTCTGCTTGGTAAATCTAAAACTTCTTCTTTTGAATCAATTAGTGATGCTTTTAACAACAGACTGAGTGGCTGGAATTCTAAACTCCTAGACCAACCAGCCAGAACTACCATGGTTAAGTCAGTTTTAAACTCAATTTCATTGCATTATATGAGTAATTTTAGACTGCCAAAGTATACCTTAAAGCAACTTGATGCTACACAGAGGAAATTTTGGTGGGCCATAAATTAAATAAAGGTATCAACATCATTGCTTGGAATTCACTATGTAATTCAAAACATGAGGGAGCTTAGGATTTAGAAATTTAGAACAATTTAACATGGCTCTATTAACAAAATTAGCTTGGAAACTATGTACAGAATCAGAACAGCTATGGGTGAAACTTCTGAAGCCCAAATATTCACCTTATTGTGATTTGCTACATCTTCAAGAAGAACACTCTAATTCTTCATGGATAAAAAAGAGATAGAGCAGGGCCTTAGTATAGTTAGAAAGTTTCATAGGTGGGACGTTAGATGTGGCACTAAAATTATCGTTTGGTACGATAAATGGGCTAAGGGGTTAGATAAAACACCTACTCAAAATAATTCATTTGCACAGCCTGCTAGAATTTTTTATGTCTGTGATCTCATGTTACAAAATGTTAGAGCATTGCTCGGTCGAACTCGCAAGCGTTGCTATCTCAAGCTTGTGTCAAATTTAGTTGTCAAAACTATATGTCTTGATTTCTAGTCTACTTATAGCGAAGTCTCAGACTAGGATAGTTAAGTGTAGTTGAGCTCCAGACTCCACGACGATCATCTTACGAAGACGAAGAACTACTCAAGGAACCAGTGGAACTTCATCCGACTAAAAGGTATGTGGAGACTTGAACTTATCTATCACTCAAAAGTCTATTTACTTTATCTCCTACTCTTGAGACAAAAGTCGTATAAGTATGATAGTTTTCATACATACACATTTTCTATTTCGGGCCGAGTCCATCTCCCTATCTATTTCTCGAAATATGTGTTGGTAAGATTTCGTTTTAACCATTTTTATCTTTACCCGTGATGAAAGTCATGATGACGTTTCGATCTCTTGAAAATCGCTTTGATGACGATAGTTGTGAATAACGACTATTATAACATTATAGAAGAATGTTTCAATGATTGAAATATAGAGTTGAGATTATGTAACCATCTATGTATATAAGCATATATAGTGTGTTCGCACATTAGTGTATAAATCCATGTACCGGTGTTGATGGTGGTTTTACGAATAGGGCTAAAATTGTAAAACCATGTATTTAATGCGCTGACGCCCTGCAAGGGTATAAAGCCATTTAAGAAGTGATGAGTGAAAAAACATCTTCACTCATTGAGAAATTCAATATGTATGGAATTCATTCAGAATGGTGCAACAATCCCGAATATTTTATGAATTTTCCTAGTAGCATTATCCATTTAATGCATTGTGTGCCTTGTATTTTCCTACGCTATGTTCCGCAAGAGAACCCTCAATGTTGGCATGACATGACCATTAATGTTCACTCTCAGCAGAGTAGCATGAATCTCCCGAAGTGTCATTATTGAAGTCTGCATGAAAGTACTCACACAGGCTGCATCGTTCTCTGACAAAGAGATCTTCGTATCGACGCGATTTTAAGAAGCTAGCTCGATCGAACTCGTTTAAATTCCTCAAAGGAAAATACAGACTGTCTACATCAATCTCAAAAAACGATCACGGCCACACAATTTGGCCGCATGATCCAACAAGTGTAGCCTACTCCTAATAGAGCTAGGAAATCACGGTGGTGACCACTAGCGGGCCCACTAGTACCCTAGTCGATCGAGTCCCACTAGGTAAATTCCTAAGCACTACGAACGTCAACCCTTATGGGTATTCACGCTGTTAAGAAACTAGCTAAAACGAGCAAAGACCGTTAAAAAAGGTCTTTAATACATCATGACCGTCCAACTTAGCCAGCCTAGTTGGACGGTTAAGATCTTCCCTGGAACGATCAAAAAGGCGCCTACATGCACATTGGCGGCCCGACTTCCCCCCTGCTCAATCGACCTGCCCACGACAAGTTCATAGAGCAGCAAATCGTTTGCCCAAATTAAGGCAAACACGTTTGTTTCCAAAACCCTAATTAGGTACCGGTGCCGCGGTAAGAAACTGTCGCAAATCGATCGTGTTCGTCCAACTTGGCCAGCTTAATTGGACGTCTTAGATTGCGTTTCGGACGATCAAGGAGGTGCACATAATATCACTGTCGGCCCAACATTGTCCCCGTTCGATCGACTTACCTGTGGGAAGTCAATGACGCAGCAAATCGCCTGATCGAACTAGGGTGTACGCGGCTTTCCTGAAACCCTAATTCTTATTCGCGGAAGTATGCTACTGTCGCAAATCGATCGAGACCACTCGTTTTCTCCAGCCAAATCGAGTGGCTTAGATATGATTTTTGATGACCCAGGAGATGTCAACACGCTCATATATGGCCAATCGGCCTACTCGAATCAGCACACGACACTTGGGTTCGATCAGTTAAAACAGGGTGGGCGCGCGGCCACCTAAATCAGCGACAGCTGATAGCTATCTCAAAGCCACCTCGTTCGTCCGTCTTCGCCGACTTGGCCGGACGGCTTAGATTGAGTATTAAGCGATTTATGGTGCGTGGAAATATCACTGTCCACCCCCCTTCCGCAAGGAATAATCGTCCAAGTTATGCCTTGCCCGTGCGGCTCCGGACGATCGCCCAAAAACGGCTCTCGCGCTGCTTCAACAGCAGCCATTAACTGCCGCAAATCGTCTCGACCACTCAACTTGGTCGGCCGATTTGAGCGATCCATATCTAATATAGATCGACCGGTAGGATTTTAGAATGGATACCATCTGTCACTCTCCTACAGGGAGCGATCGACTAAGCAATAGCTCATCCCTGGAGCTACCAAATGATCGCCCAAACGTATCCAGTCACGCTCTTCTTTTAAGACGATCGACTCGCGACTAACTTAGACGAGCTTTAAAACAACGATGCTTCATCGACTATTTTGAGCTGCTTAAAAGCGATGCTTTACGTGCATCGAGTACATACGATATCTTATATCGGCTTCACAAACAGCTTAGTTGTTTAACCTAATAGCGTCACGTGCTATTCTTTGCAGCAAGTCACACGACTTGACCCACTTACTCGAGACATCAAACGTGTCACAAACTTGGGGATGCTCACTGGGGTATTGGTCTGGCGGTTTACAGCGTGCGACGTGCAACGCCCATTACGAGAAAGTGTTAGGAAAATACAGACGGTCAGCAGTAATGAGAGTAGTGGGTGAAAGAGTGACTGATTTTCCCTCATAGTGGAAACGTGACGATCACCACCACCTACACAACCCCACTACTCCATTACTCAATCTTCTCCACTTCCTACGAGATCAGAGGTTTACGCTCAATGACGTATAAATAGGCTTTCAGCCTATTTCAACAAAAGACACAAACAACGCAAGTGTTAACACAAGTATTCAGAAACCTTCAAGAACTGATAGCTTCTATTCCAGTTCAACATTCTGATACAAGTCATAAACAGCCACACCTTCATAATTCAACATTCTGATCTCAAACACCTTCTTCTCTTCCCTCCCTAAGATCAACCCTTCTCCTTCACTTTGTGACCGAATTGAATCTGGAACATCCATTTCTTGGTTTAGGCCAGAGTTTTACAGATTGATCTCTCGAATCTAAAGTACTCCCGTGCAGTGAATTGTTTAGGGTTTTAATTCGTTTCTCATCAACATACCCAAAATTACCAAAAACAGCAGAACCAGTTTTACCCTCAAACAATTGGCGACCATAGTGGGAGGTTGATCTCTCGGTTGCAAAAAATCGATTTAAATCTTCATTTCAATCTTCCTATATTGAGAACGGGTAGATCTTAGTTCTAAAAATCAATCATTAACCTGATTTCATTCCAATCACCAATCTCAATTTAAAACTCAGTCCGTAACCTGATTTTATTCCAATCACCAATCTCGATTTCCGCTCCGTGATGTATCCCTACCAGTTGAATTCTTCAAAAATCACAAGTGATTAGAATCCAATCACCATGGAAGACATGACCAGGATGTTAGAAGATGTTCTCGCGAATCAAGCTAACATCGCCGAGAAGCAAGACGAGATGTTTCATATTCTAAGGAATGTAAACCGATTGTGGGAGGAATCGACAAGTTTCCACCCAGCGAATGCTATCAACGATACAGACATCAGACATGAGCATAAAGGAAACAATCCACAAGATGCAACCAACAGCAAGGAGCCGAAACAGTTTCACGGGGAAACGACTCGCCAAGAGAGTCATGGTACCGGCGAGATAAAAGATAAGCACCCAGCTTACGAAGATTTGTTAAAAAAATCTGTATCAAGAGACCCTCGCAGAAGTCTATAGGGTTATTCAACAATGCGCAGCCTCAACTGCTCATACTCTGCCAGAAGTACCTGAAGAAGGAGAAATTAACCAAGGTCTTCAAGAAAACAAAGATTGCACTAATGAACGGTGCTTAGTTCCACCACCTCATAGTGCTACTGTTACCGATGCAGAGTCCTTGAGAAAATTTATGCGTCTACAAGATCATCGAGCTAAACGGTCTGCGTTTGCGTCAAATACGTCGCCTCTCTACTCCGCCCTTGAAACGAGCTTCGTACCAAAGTCCGCGGGAGTTCTCACAACGACAGCCGTTAACACAAGAGAAACCAGCTCTGGAATACCCGCACTTCCCATTTCTAACAAGGAAGATTCTGGAATTACTAGAAGTTTGGGTACGAGACGGGGAAGTTCAATTACCTCCCGTATGGCGTCCTCCAAATGATCAAGAGATGACGGACCCGAGGTACTGCTACTGCCACAGATTCATTCATCGCTTTACCAGTGAATGCAATGGCCTGAAGCATATTCTCCAAACAAATATTAACTCAGGTGAGTTACCACCTTTCTCCGAAAATTAACGTGCGCAGTTTTATCGAAGTGATCGAACCAACTACGGGTTTCTCGAGGCGGTAAGAAACTTTCGCAAATCGATCGTGTCCGTCCAACTTGGACAGCCTAATTGGACGGCTTAGATTGTGTTTCGGACGATCAAGAAGGTGCACATAAGATCACCGTCGGCCCAACATTGTCCCCGTTCGATTGACTTACCTGTGGGAAGTCAATGAGGCAGCAAATCGCCTGATCGAACTAGGGTGGACGCGGCTTTTCTGAAACCCTAATTCTTATTCGCGGCAGTATTCTACTGTCGCAAATCGATCGTGACCACTCGTTTTTGCCAGCCAAAACGAGTGGCTTAGATCTGATTTTAGATGACCGAGGAGATGTCAATACGCTCAATGAAAGCTCTTTTTCACATATATCTAATCGTCCTACTCGAATCATCACACGACGCTTGGGTTCGATCAGTTAAAACTGGGTGGGCGCGCGGCCACCAAACCCTAAATCAACGACAGCTGATAGCTATATCAAAGCCATCTCGTACGTCCGTTTCTCCGACTTGGCCGTACGGCTTAGTTTGAGTACTAAGAAATCTATGGGGCGTGGCAATGATCACTGGCCACCCCCTTCCGCAAGGAATAATCAGCCAAGCTATGCCTTTCCCGTGCATCTCCGGATGATTTGCCAAAACGGCCCCTCGCGCTGCTTCAACAACCGCCATTAACTGCTGCAAATTATCTCGACCACTCAACTTGGCCGACCGATTTGAGCGATCCAGATCTAATTTAGATCGACCGGTAGGATTTTAGAATAGCTACCATCTGCCACTCGCCTACATGGAGCGATCGACTAATCAATAGCTCATCCCTGGAGCTACCAAACGATCGCCCAAACGTGTCCGGTCACGCTATTCTTTTAAGACGATCGACTCGCGACTAACTTAGACGAGCTTTAAAACAACGATGCTTCATCGACTATTTTGATCTGCTTAAAAGCGATGCTTTACGTGCATCGAGTGCATACAATATCTTATAACGGCTTCACAAACAACTTAGTTGTTTAACCTAATAGCGTCACGTGCTATTTTTTGCGGAAAGTCCCACGACTTGACCCACTTACTCGAGACATCAAACGTGTCACAAACTGGGGGATGCTCACTGGGGTATTGGTCTGGCGGTTTATAGCGTGCGGCGTGCAACACGCCCGTTACGAGAAAGTGTTAGGAAAATACGGACGGTCAGCATTAATGAGAGAGCACTGGGTGAAAGAGTGATCGATTTTCCCTCATAGTGGAAACGTGACGATCACCACCACTTACACAACCCCACTATTCCATTACTCAATCTCCTCCGCTTCCTACGAGATCAGAGGTTTGCGCTCAATGACTTGTATAAATACGCTTTCAGCCTATTTCAACAAAAGACACGAACAACGCAAGTGTTAACACAAGTATTCAGAAACCTTCAAGAACTGATAGCTTCCGTTCCAGTTCAACATTCTGATACAATTCATAAACAACCACACCTTCATAATTCAACATTCTGATCTCAAACACCTTCTTCTCTTACCTCCCTAAGATCAACCCTTATCCTTCACTTTGTGACCGAATTGAATCTGGAACGACCATTTCTTGGTTTAGGCCAGAGTCTTACAGATTGATCTCTCGAATCTAAAGTACTCCCGTGCAGTGCATTGTTTAGGGTCTTAATTGTTTTCTCATCAACACACCCACAATTACCAAAAACAGCAGAACCAGTTTTTACCCTCAAACAACCGGAAACTAATTGTGTGCATATGTGTGCTCACGGAATTGGTAAAGGAGACAGGTTGGGTAAGCGTACCCGTACGCGTACTGGCGGAATATTTCCTCCCGGAAAATTCTGCTGAGTTTGTAGTTTACAAACTAGTAAACCAGTCACCTTAGGTACGCGTACTGGCGGAACTTTTCTACCCGAAAAATTCTGCTGAGTTTCGAAACCAAAACCAACTCAATCCGGTTGCTAAGGTACGCATAACCGTACAGTACCCAAGCTGGTTATTTTCTCAAATCGGTAGTTCATGAACTTAAACAATAAATTATAAGGAATGCAATCTTTGCAAACCATGTCTATATTGTTCATGAATTGATTCAAATGAATCAAACCGATTCTGTTTCAATTGTGTTTATGTATAAAGACCTAAGCAATTCAACAACTCTTCAACTAGTTCTTTTGAAGTTATTTGAACTAGTTATGAAGAATATGAATATGGTTAATATGAAAGTGCTCATATGGCTAACCATTGGTTAACTATTCGTGAACCAACTAAGTGTACACGTTTAGGTATGGTTACTCAAACCTAAATGAAATAAATTTCTTTTGTGTATGATAAGCTAATTTTCGATCCAACAGTTGAAAGATATTAGCTTGTATCTAATCAGGTTTTCATCTAACGGTGAATATTGAATGCTTTGTTACTAAGATAACATTGATTGCAAACCCTGATTTGAAAACTATATAAAGGAGAACTCTAGCAACTGGAAAAACTAATCCCCACACCTCCTGTGTGATACTAGTTGGTTTAGCTAGAGTCGATTCTCCTTTAAACTTAGGTTTCTTCTCGAGACCCTGTAGGTTAACGAATTTAAGACTTCATTGGGATTGTGAAGCCAGATGAAACTACTTTTCTTGTAGTTGAGCGATCTGATCTTGCCATTTTCTATCGTACGAGTTCAATTGAAATAATTGACTTGAGATTATATCTCTGATAGGGCAAGATAAAAAGAAATCACAAACATCTCCGTCTCATCGTTTGTGATTCCACAATATCTTGTTTCGCTATTGTAGGATCAGAATCTCGCAACAACGACATGCTTGCGAAATTACTAGCAATACATCACGAAGACACCGCAGTATGATTTCAGAAATGACATAATAGATGACATCAGCTTAAACGTGAGAAAAGTATGATGATCGTGCGAAATTTAGGATGTTTGATAAAATACCGCAAGCCAGATCCGAAATTAGGGGAAATGTTAGTTGTACCCCACCATATATGAGCTGTCATCCATTATGTAAATACCTATATAAAGAGAAAGGAAAGAGAGAGAAAGGAGGATAATCAAAAAGAAAAAGGAGAGATACACTTTAGGGAGGACACATTTGTAGAGAGAGAGAGAGCAGAATTTGTATTGTTATCTTCTTCTTCCTTATTCAACCAAGAGCTCCAAATACTCATTAATGGAGTCTCAATTGTAATCTATATGTAATTACAAACAATCATAGTGAAGATACCTAACCCCGTGGATGTAGATCACATTGATCGAACCACGTAAATCTTGTGTTTTATTTTCTATTTTCATTATCTTTATCTTTATTTTCATATCAAATAAGTTTGGATCTAGAAATTATAGTCATGATAATACAAGGGGTGTGTTGTGGGATTTCCTGCAACTACATTTTGGCGCTAGAAACAGGGAGGAGTAAAGGATTTATCCCTCCTGTAGCTTGTTGGTTCAAGAAATTTCCATGAAGATTAGCTATTGTTCATATTTTTCTAGATCTACAAAGTTTAGGTTCAAAAATGGAAATTTATGGAAGAAATCACACTTTCAGGGAGTAAACATCATCAACAATTCAAAGACATGAAAAGAGTGAGAGAAAAAATTAGTTGTTGTGGTGAAATTTAAGGAAAAATGGAAGTTTCACTGGAAGATTTTCATGTTCAGGAGATGAAGGCAAATGTGAAAGAAGTTAAGGAAGGAAGAAGAAAAGATAAGAGGCAGATGCTGCAATTTCTAATCACAAACAGAAATTCACACAGATGGTTCAAGGTTGAGCGAACAACAAATAGGTTATGGGTTCGAATTCGCAGAGACACATATTTTTCATTTTCTTCTCATTTGCATGGGAGAATAAAAGAATAAGGAAAAAATTTATGCGTTAATTTCGCAGAGAGGTTCTTGCAAAATTGGTCCAGAGAGCAGTATGTGCGTTCGTGGTCGCAAGTTCGAATTAGACTGCGAACATAGTTTTCTTCTTTTTTACAGAGAGCGAAGAAATGAATAATTTCGCAATATTGTTTCATTATTTTGCAAACAAGAGGCAACACAATTGGTCATCTGCGAAGTTAATGAGTTCATGGTCGTGTGGTCAAGTCCCAACACATGCGTATTTTTTCGCACATATATTTCTTTGATTATTTCGCACATAAGAGAGTTGATGATAATTTCGCAGAGATATTTCGCAAAGAAGAAGCTTGCACAGTTGTTCAGGAGGCATGAATGCAAGCAGCAGGTCGCGGGATCAATTCTTGCTTCTCGCATGTTTATTTTTATTACGCGAAATTTATACAGAATTGCCTCTCACATAGTTGGAATTTGATTACTTCACAAGAACTTTGATTATTTCGCAAGAGAGGGTTAGCATAGTTGGTATGGTGCGAGAATATGCAAGTAGCAGGTCGCGGGTTCAATTCTTGCCTTTCGCATTTGTTTTTGCTAAGCGACACTTATACTTCATGCAACGTATTTTTCGCGCGAGATTGACAACAACAGCGAATCACATAAAAGCTAAGTACCACTTTTCTTGAACATTTTACTTTTACAGAAAATAAAAAGATTTATGATTTGATTTATAAAGCGCGATAGAATCGCAGAACTACAAAGATTTCACAACTACAAAGATTTCAGAGTTACCATGTATTAGAATTTCTCTTGAATATTTATATTGATTCAAATGATATGATATTATGAGAATGAAAGAATGAATGAAAGAGATGACAGAAATGAAAGAATGAATGAAAGAGATGACATAAATGAAAAGATGAATGAAAGAATAAAGAAACGCGAACATTTCGCAGAAACAAAGAGACGCGAAAATTTCGCAGATAGAGGCGAACCTTTATGGCGTACACCCTAGTTCGCGAATAAAATTTCGCAAGAGGCAAATGTAAGACCTAAAGTGCGTCATAGAAGGGGGTACCTGTTGCATGGCTCAGGGAAAAGGTTACACCGCCCCTAGAACCTGAGTCATGGAGATTTGGGGTCAATAAAACCCATCCAGGAGAGGTACCTTGGATTTTCAACCTAAGATTTTGCTTTAGGTTGGACGACTAGGGGTCTCTTCTAAGGAGTGCAGAAATTGATGAAGGCGTCGAGGTACACGGTTGAGTCAAGAGTGCGGGGGGCGTTGGAGCTTCTTTACCACTCTTGACAAGTCTTGGAAAATGATGCACTCGGCCCGAAGAAAACCCCACTTAGGGTCTAGTCTCGTAACCATAAGCCATATAGGCAAAAGAGATAAGAGGCTACGAAAAAAACTTGTTGTTGTTAAGACTGGATGGGAGGAGCTAACCTTGTATGGTAGAAGTACGCCTCCTTGAAGGGGCAACCAGGGGGAAGATAGGGGCGGCACCCTCCATTAGGGAGCTGATACGTGTCTTAAGACGCAAATGTCATGAGGCTTCTTACTCATGGGAGTATCAAGGCTTGTCATATTTGTGCGACAATCCTGAAGAGGCAATAATACTAGAGAAAAAGATAAGACGAGATCTATGGGTCATTACATGAAAGTGTGAAGACGTCCTGCGATTTCGTCGCAAGACGACAATGTCATGGGGCTTTATGTTCGCAAGAATATTTAGGCCTGTCATATTGTCGCAACAAAAATTCAAATAAAAGAGAAAGTTAAGGCAAGATCAATGGGTCCTTACATGAAAGTGTAAAGACGTCCTGCGATTTTGTCACAATGACAAGAGGTGGAAAAATAAGACCTTTAACTAGGAAGGAAAAATAAGACCACATAAGAAGATGAGTAAGCAAATAAGCTTGTGAAAATGATTATATGTAAGCAAATAAACTTGCGAATATGTATATGGAAATGAAACTGAGGCAGTGAAAATGCCGCAGACTTAGTACTATGATCATACTGTTATGAGATACTAATAGTACAGGAAAGATGAAAGATGAAACACAAGTAAGAACTTGTGAGGAACAATAACTACACGAAGAGGAATGCATACACTAAAGAAAAAGCCAGAGAAATGGAGAATGGAGGCAATTTAAATCTACATCAATTTTAGCGTGCAAAATGAGATAAGTAACACAAACATTAGTTATACATTGCAATAGATAAGCATTCTCATCATACAAGCATCATACTCGCATCATAAAAGCATTTCATAGCATAAACATCGCATACACATTTCATAACATAATCATCACGTAAGCATTATATTCGCACAAGTACTTTACAAACGGTATGGAATAATATTGCAGAATTTCACAATAATATCGCAGAATTTAGCAGAATTATTCAGGATTACTCAGAATTTCACAGGATTATTCAGAATTTCGCAAGATTATTCAGAACTTCGTAGAATGATTCAGAACTTCGCAGAATGATTCGAAATTTCGTAGAATGTGTCAGAATTTCGCAGAATGTGATTGTTTCGAATGATGTGATTATCTCGCTCAATTATTTCGCACAATTATAAGCAACTTGAAGAGATTATACTATCGCATGAGCACAAAACATGAGAAAGAGGCAAGATAAGAATGAAGAAACAATTCGCACATTCAACATTTTCTCAAGTATTCTACCCTCATGATAAAGAACAGAGGCAACTATGGATTACCAAGAAAACATTTTATGTTCTTTATCTTCTCGGCAAGAATCACCAAAAATGGAGTAATAATTTCGCATGAATAGAGGCAATACTTATTATTATCATTCAAGGACGGATACTTCTTATACTTCATCAAGGATACTTCATGCTTCTTATACTTCATCAAGGATACTTCATGCTTCTTATACTTCTTCAAGGATACTTCATACTTCGCATACTTCAAAAGATGATACTTCTTATTTACTTCGCAACATTCCGGAACTTCACAAAAGAATAGAGGAAAGTACGTACTTTTCAAGTCCAGTATTCTTTCGCTCGTTCTTTCATCACAAAGATCAAAAACTACTCCAAAAACACGTATCTCGCTCCAACAATTACAACAACGAATTTTTTCCTGAAGATCGCTCTTCAAGCAATACTCAAGAAAAAAGAGGCAAGATGTAGGATCAGAATCTCGCAACAACGACATGCTTGCGAAATTACTAGTAATACATCACGAAGACATCGCAGTATGATTTCAGAAATGACATAACAGATGACATCAGCTTAAACGTGAGAAAAGTATGATGATCGTGCGAAATTTATGATGTTTGCGAAGTTAACATTTGTAAGTTTTCGAAAATACCGCAATCCAGATACGAAATTAGGGGAAATGTTAGTTGTACCCCACCATATATGAGCTGTGATCCATTATATAAATACCTATATAAAGAGAAAGGCAAGAGAGAGAAAGGAGGATAATCAAAAACAAAAGGAGAGAGACACTTTAGGGAGGACACATTTGTAGAGAGAGAGAGAGCAGAATTTGTATTATTATCTTCTTCTTCCTTCTTCAACCAAGAGCTCCAAATACTCATTAATGGAGTTCAATTGTAATCCATATGTAATTACAAACAATCATAGTGAAGATCCCTAACCCCGTGGATGTAGATCACATTGATCGAACCACGTAAATCTTGTGTCTTATTTTCTATTTTCATTATCTTTATCTTTATTTTCATATCAAATAAGTTTAGATCTAAAAATTATAGTCATGATAATACAAGGGGTGTGTTGTGGGATTTCCTGCAACTACAGCTACCATACGATTAAGATTATTGTGAGGTGATTGATAATTCTAGGTTGTTCTTCAGGAATACAAGTCCGGTTTATCGATTAGTTCATGTTCACCTTGATTTTATCAAAAGACGGAACAAAACTTGTAGGTTTATCTATGGGAGACAGATTTATCTATTACTATAGACTTTTTCTGTGTGATATAGATTTTTTTATTCAAGTCATCGACTTTGGTTCGTAGAAACTCTTGGTTGTGGGTGAGATCATCAAGGAAATCAAGTGCGTAGCATCCTGCTCGGATCAGAGACGTAAGGAGCGCAACTGTACCTTGAATCAGTGTGTGATTGATTAGGGTTCAACTACAGTCCAGACCGAAGTTAGTTTTTAGTAGGCTAGTGTATGTAGCGGCTTAATACAATGTGGTGTTTAATCTGGACTAGGTCCCGGGGTTTTTCTGCATTTGCGGTTTCCTCGTTAACAAAACTTCTGGTGTTTGTGTTATTTCTATTTCGCATTATATTTTGTTATATAATTGAAATATTACAGGTTATGCGTTGTATCGATCAATTGTGAAATCCAACCTTTGGTTGTTGATTGGAAATTTATTGATCCTTGGATATTGGTCTTTGGTACCATCCAAGTTTATATCTCTTGTATTTAATAAAGACTCGCAGATTTCTATTTGCTTGAGTATAAGATTAAATCAAGATATCGAGATATTAACTCCTTGATATACTTTTTATTAAAATTGAGTCTGACTCTCTAGTTGATTCTCTTAAAAGTATATTAGAGTTAGTCCATACAGATTGCTAATCGAAATATTGGGTGAGGTTGTTAGACCCCCGCATTTTCAATTGGTATCAGAGCAGGAAAACACTATAAACCTAATAAGTTTGTGTTTGCTTGATCCTTAAAAAATTTCCTATGGGAAATTTATTTTGGAATACTTGCTCGTGGCATCTGCAACGCACACTAGAACTCCTTAAAGACTATTTAAAGATTATTACTCTCTAGACCTGCGGTCTCTCTTAATAATCTTGTATCATCTAGTATACCACCGAATCTAGATGATGAGAAACAGTCTAAAGGAAAAATAAAAAACCTTCTAAAAAGAGTTTTCAGGAGAAACATGATCAACGCGCAAAGGTATGGACCCTCACAAGAATCACTCTTAATCTCTTTGAGGAATACTATCATAATGGATCAATTGACAAGGATCTGTTTAGAGCGTTTGAAAATGTTTTGAAATTCTTAGAAAAACTTACTTCCATAGAGAAATTGAATCATTCTGATAAAAATTTTGTACCTGTCAAATCATGTTCTCATGATGTACAAACTGTTCCAACTACCTACTAATGTGAATTTGATAAAAAGATTTCCTATGAGGTTGGTAAAGGAACCATTTATCAGAAAAAGTCATTTCCATGTCATAAGAAAAGGATCTTAAAGAACTCTGAGTATTATCACTATGATTATGCTCCTGGCTCTGATCACAAATGTCAACCGAAAAAATTGCATGAGAAATCCTCTGCACTTTCCACAACCTGAATTCAGGATTGGATCCACCCCATTTGTATATAACTTAAAATGGGGCAAGTAACAGTTTGAATTTGTTTATGTAATCCTTTTATTAAGTTTTTCTGACAAAAGCTTTTCAAAAAGATTGTGTAGGTACCTTTTTCCTTCTAAATACGGGTACTTAAAAATCCCACTTTCCTCTTTGTGGGTCGCGGTTCGTGTACGGGTCCAAGCCCATCTGTGGGTATAAAATAAGTACGGGTACGCATACCCTCCTTCCCCTCTCATCAGTCCGCGTACGTGAACTATTCTAGGGTTCATGTATTGTCTCCATTAAAGATCTTTTGGAGAAAAATTTGTGAAGGGATTCCTCAAGAAAATAGTCAAGTAAGTAATGTGGATGGGGCAAAACGATTTGCCGGTTTTTACGGAATTGAGGGGACGACCGTACGGAGGAGACTCCTCGAACCGAGCGAAATGTTCAACCTCACACAGATGCACTGCAAGAAGGGAGTGATTTGAATTCGAGAGATCAATCTGTAGTACTCCGGCCTAAACCAAGACAATGGTCGTTCCAGAGTAAATTCAGTCACAAGAGAGGATGGGTTGATCTGTAGGAGGGAAGCTGAGAAATGTGTGGAATCAATGGAAATCAAAGATTGTGGGTGTGTTGTATATTATGAATAAGATAAGTTCTGAATGATTGAAGTTTCTCAGTTGAGAGTAATTGCTCAATTGATAAGGTGTTGATCTCGTGTTGTCTGTGAGACGTGAGATCGTTGTTCTATCCTCAATCATGATTCAGAGACTTATTTATATTGCTGGAATTGTAGACACCATGATCCCATGAAGTGTGACAGTTGATGGAATCAAAGAGTGGGGAGGTGGAAATCGTGTTTGAAACCAGTTGCTCATCGTGCGGAGACTTGGTCGATTTTCCATCCATTACTTTGTTAACTCCTTCAACTGATTGCACGACTTGCTAACATTCCATCGTGTGTTTGAACACACGTGCCGTAGACCGCCAGACCAAAACCCTAGTTAATATCCCCCATGTGACACGATTGATGTCTCATGGTTAATTAGTCAGTTGTTGACTTCATGACTTTATGGGACGATGAGTCCATGTATTTGCTGAGTTGAACATGATTCTGTAAAATATTCTGAGACTCATAAATTGAACGTGCCTGTAGACAGAGGTATAATTCTCACTTTGAGGTGAGCAAGTATTGCTCATCTGATGAATCGTTGAATATTGATAGTTGAACCAATATTCCTTGGTTTGAGCAAGTGTTGCTCGTCTGATGAATTATTGGTAGCGTGACCAAAATAAAACATTAATTAGTATACTGGTAGTTGAACCGAGCATAATAAATAAGAATACTGATCATGAGATCGTCGTAAAGTTATTAGTGTTCGAGTCGAGAATTATGATCATTGGACTCAGAAACCCTAATTTGATCAATTGATGACCAATTGATGGTTTATTTGAGAATTAACCATGAAATGAAGGAGGACCGGTTACATGAGACCGTGGTTCGATTATGTAGCGTCCATATGCCCGCGTGAGCAAAATACCAAGATCTCTTGAAGAGTTGGTGATTTGTTGACGAAAGAATGATTAAATGCTGGTTTAATCATTTATTCGAAAAATGCTCGTCCGAGCCTTAGGTGATAAAACCTAATTAATTATGGAGAGGTAAGACCAATCAAGGGGTCATGAAACCGGCCCTGGATGGTCGTGGGATCAAATGATGATCACTTCATGAAATTCCAAAATTATTTGGAAGAGTTTTTGACCTAATATGTGCAATTGCGCAAATTAGGTCAAATCATGAAAATATGCGGGACTGGCTCATTACGATCCAAAGAGCCAACCTTGGTCGGCCAAGGTAACATGCTCGCGTCGTCAACATGTCCGTGTCTCAGTCCTGAGAATTTTGATATTTTCTGGCGTGCCTTTGAGCAACCATTTGAGAAAATATGACAAAATCAGGGTTTTGCTGAAACTGAGGAAACTTCATGAGATGAAGGAAAATAATTATAAAATGAAGGAATGATGAAGCGTGGGACCGCTGAGGCCAAGGAATGGACGGCCGGCCAATGACCATGGTCCCGTGGTGCCTTTCTTAATTTTATATTATTTTTCATGAATTTATGAAAATATCATGAAATCAAGGAATTTTGTTCAAATTAAGGAGTTTCCTTAAAGTGAAAGAGTTTCCATGGGATCAAGGAAGCAAATAATATTAAAATAATAAAATAAGGGCGTGTGGGGCCGTCTAGGGCATGTCCGGCCGGCTTGGGCCCGGTCCCACAAGTTTCCCTAATTTTATGTAACTTTTGTGTATTATTTTCCATGATTTGAAGAAATTTTCATAATTTGAAAGAAATACCATGAAATCAAGGAATTTCATGGGATCAAGGAAACCTTAAAATAACAGTAATAAAATAAGGAGCGTGTGGGACCGGCTGAGGCGTGGCCGGCCGGCTGGGGACCGATCCCACGAGTTTCCCTAATTTTATATTATATTTTCATGGTTTTGTGAAAATACCATGAGATTAGGGAAATAATAATAATAAAATAATGAGGAACCATGAGGTGTGGGGCTGGTCGGGATCATTGCATGGCCGGTTGGCCAACAATCACGACCCCACAATATTTTTCCCAATTTTATATTATTTCCTTCGTGCGAAGGAAGCACCATGAAACTGAGGAGTTTCCTCAAAACGAAGGATATTTGTTCAAATGAAAGGATTTTCATAAGATCAAGGAAAATAACAAAAATATGATAAAGTATAAAACTGGCGTGGGATTGGCCACAGCACGGCCGGCCGATGAGCCCAATCCATTGGCGCCTTGGTCAATATTTTAATTATTGATTATTTTCTTTCATATTTTGCATAGGTTCATCGTTTCGTCGTATTTTGAAATACTCGTTCGTGCGGTGACTGTTAGTGTGTCATCGTTGAGTACACTTGAACCTTTTGAGCCGGGGCTTACTCAGAGGTAGCTCAGATGCCCGTGCGTTGAATATTTATTACTAATCCATGGAATTCTGCTGGGAAGAACCATAGATTGAAGTAACGAAATACTGCGAAAATATTTGAATATTTTCGGAAATTCAGTGGATGAATCCAAGAATTTATAAATAATTAACTTATGGCTCTATACTAGCAGAGCAAGCTGTCAAGGAGTATTAATTATTCTGACATGAGCTTGCTGGAGCTTCATATCCTTTATATAGTCAGGGAAACTCGTTGTTTGTATCCTGAAGACGTTATCGCTCTATACTAGCAGAGAAAGCTGTCTAGGAGCCGTCAATCTCGTGATTCTATATAGAAATAATTACTGAAGTGTTCAGTATTCATGAGATATGCCGTTGTCTAGCCGAGAGACTACATATCTGCATGTACTCTGAGAGAAAGTATTCTCAGTCAGAGGATTCGATGAGAGAACCGTGTCTCAATACTCACATCTGATTGCTGGATCAGGAGTTCGTATAATTATGGGTTTACGATTTTAGCCTTTGTCGAAAATCCACCATCTACATTAAGTCCCCTGCTTAGTGAGGAAATTCGTGTTCCTCAGTCAGCATTGAATGGTAATTTTCCGGTCATAAACAATATAAGTAATTGAACTTAGTCGTAAGTTAAGACGTTACCGGATTTTGATAGTGCGAGCATACCATGACTTGAATGAAGATCTCAGTGGCATGATAGAGCTTCGTTTGATGAGCATAATGTGGCGTTGAACCGCTGGTTTGGACGATGCAACCTTGGTCATTTAGGATTCCCGGATCGGGCCTAAGAAAGGAATCCGTTTTAGCACGGACGCTCGTTCGTTCTTTAGTTTAAGAAACAACAAAATAGACCTGAGTCTAATGATAAAAATTTTGTCTATGAGCTTTCACGAAAAACAAAATTTTATTTTTTAAATATGTGAGATTTCACAAAGTGGAATAAACTCTCGTTTCAAAGGTGGATGCTCGTACGAGAGAAAAGTTTTTTTTTTTAAATAGACGTGCATCTGTTAGTAATAAAATTTTGTTTATGAGATTTCATGAAATTTTTTTATCTCGAGCTTTCAGAACTCTTTGAGAATATACTCTCGTAGAATATAGATATATTCGTGCGAGGGAGAAAAAATATATAGATATATTTTCCAAATTTACGTGAGTTTCACGTTAAATATTTATATAGTTTGTAAAATTATGTTTTGATTTTTAACAACCGTTGAATGTATACCATTATACATGGTAAAATAATGTCTATATGTGAGTTTTCACAATCGTAGAATGGACGTCTGTCCAGATTTTGAGAAACCAGTGAATGTTCACATTGTAAAATTTACGTGGGTTTTTCAAGGTTTTATGAAAATCATGTCAGAATTTTGCTCGTCTTAGCAGGTTTGAAGGAACGAGCAAGATTTGAAGTATTAACTCATGTACTGTTAGTGGAATCGTAAACAGGTAAGAGTTGAAAGTTACCATTTATGCAGACGTTGATGTGAGCATCTTTATTCCATGATTCGTTTTGTTGAATCCTGCGCTTTGAATGATGCGTTGAATGTTATGCATCTGTCACAGCCACTTTGCAAGAATGACTGACTCCCATGATGACACTTTCAAATACGATGTTTCCAGGGATGACATCTCCGCGGGTGCAACTTCAAGAAATGGTACTTCTGGGACCTCTGAGTGATGGTGAGAGATCCTTCATACTGAGTTGTACTCCTGGTTATTTCATCAACTATACCACAGGATGATCGTGTAGTGAGGTTTCAGATCAATGTAGACTCCTCGGAAATGGAAGAAAGCCTTCGGGGCGGAGCACCCAGAAGTAAGGACTACAGGATGTTAGCAAATGACGTGCAGTCCCCAGCCGTTTCTTTGGTGAGTTGTTAGCGCTCCTTGTGTCATGACTTTTTCCTGCCCGTGCAATTAGGACCACGAGACCAAGGTTTTGTTATTTCTTTTCAGACCTTTTCTCCATCGATTGACGGTCTTCAACTTGTTCCCATGCGAACAATTCAGGAATCCAGTACTGATGAAGAAGTCGATGTAAATATCTCTTTCGTGCAGGTGATCGCGGCATCTCCTTGAATGAAATAATAATAATTTTTGTTGATGAATCCAGGAAGAAACCATTGTAGATAAGAAGCATGTTGATGAAGCGCACTTGTTAAGGATCGAGCAAGAGAGAGGAGAGCATAAACGTGGAAGCGTAAAAGACTACATTGATAATAATAATATTGGTGTATCTTTCTCATTAAATCTTCAAGCTATTTATACAATCACACGACTTGGTTCTCAAGACACAAGGCTTGGTTCTCAAGATATTCCATTCTTAATATAACTCACACAACTTAAAAGTGCAAATCTCCTAAATATAGAGTCTCCTATATTATTTCCTAATACCCTCCCTCAAGATGGAGCATGTAGACCTCAAATGCCCATCTTGGACAAAAGAAATTTAAACTTAGATTTTAAAAAAAATCTTCCAATCGTAGTTTAAGGACATTACGATCCCATCTTCGTAGTTTAAGGACGATTTCGGTCCCCTTCGTAGTTTAGGGACATTTCGGTCCTCTTCGTAGTTTAGGGACATTTCGGTCCTCTTCGTAGTTTTAGGACATTTCGGTCCCCTTCGGAAGTTTAAGGACATTACGGTCCCAATGGAAGTTTAGGGACATTACGGTCCTCTTTGTAATTTAGGGACATTTCGGTCCTCTTCGATTTCTTGGGGAGAATACTTCTGTACTCCTTAAAATTTAACCCATTTTTGTTATTCTCTACAACTCATAGGATTTTAACCTACTATTGTTGTTCTTTCTCTCATCACATCTTGGTGATTTTTTTTTCTTCACAACATTTTTGTTGTTTCTTGTTCTATTCTTCTTTGTTCCAGTCACGCTTTTGTTGCGAAAACTGTTACACTTCTTTGGTTTTCAAGATTCTCTCACAATCTTTCTTCTTGTCACGCTTCTGCCACAAGCTGTAACTATTGTTTCTTGTTATTTGTTGTCACAAATTTGCCACGCTATCAGATTTTGCAACAGATTTGCAACGCTGTGACATAATTGTCACACTTCTGTTTGTAGGCATTTAAACAAACACCTTCTCTTCACTTTTTAACCGAATTAGGAAATAGACACACAGATTCCTAAACCATCTCTGGCAATCAAGCAAACTCGACCAAGCTCCGCTCCTTCTTTCTCGGTCTTTAACTCCGTTCACACCTCAACGTTTCGTCGCTTCCAACCGATACATCCTCCTCCATTCTTCTCTGCTAACAATCAACTTTTCCTTCCCTAGCCATTCATCACGAAAATCATCCAATCGAAAAACAACCATGGCTAGCTGTTTCATGTTTCTTCACTTCTTCCTAGTTCTCTCTTCTCTTTCTATGTCTACAACGACCATTTGAACCACACTAGCAGACTCGTGATACTTCTGTCTTTGTATCTAACTCGAATAAAATGCAGCCAACTTTTTAACTCAAGGCATCTTTTCACAGCGCGTCCCATGCTTCACCATCGCTGCAATATAAATCATCTACAGCTCCATATTCTTTTCTGTCAATTATGTCCATCATTCACCGAGAATTCCTTTATCTCTTCTGCTTCTCAGCTTGTTCTATCAATCAACGTCGCCAACACAGATACAGCTCCATTATCCATCTGCTCGAGTTTCGTCCTTAATATGGCAGCAACCGTCAAGTTCTTTTCGCAGTGACTGCTGCAACTTCAAATTTCTTCACAGCAACTCCATCAACTAGTAACCAAACTTCCTTTTCTTCTTTCTTTTCAGATTCTAAATCGAACTCTAAACCTTTTCTCTTTCTTTTTAGGGTTCCAACTTGGACCAAAAACTCCACGGACTTGACCTCAAACCCAAACCATCTGGGCTGCAGTTTCTTTTCATTAGAACCTGTAGTAACTTGCGAAGCCTGGCTTTGGCCTTGCGGGAAAAACAAGTCACGTACAGTAGTAACCTTGCTTTCATGATATCATCTTCCTTCATCTGGAAATCAGTTTCTCCCTGTTTAACTTGTGCTCGATGAAGTTCCGCTGGAGGCAGCTTTATTTGTTCCCGCAGTAGATTTCTTAATAGTTTCAATATCTGCACCAGCACGTCTGGCAGCGTTAACAGCTTTCTCACTGTTCTCCATCAACACAATCTCTGTCTCCGACCATGAGCTTCTTCTTCCATCTTCATCTTTCAACAATAGCAGCATATCATCATCGTCACTGCCAAGCTCGAGTACCTTCTTAACCATCGCACAACAGAGACTGTCTCATCTTCTCGAGCTATCATCCCAGCAACAACACAAGTCCTTGAGGTTTTCATGGCTTGAAAACTATTCCCAATTCATACGTCTTCCATCTTTCTCTCGCTGAAATTCTCTTTCATTGATCGTAACCGAACAATAGATTTGGAATAACTCCTCCGTCCAATGTCCATCACCATCTTCCTTCCTAAATCTATTTTCTCACATAAGCAACTCGTATCAATTCTTCCTTGCAGTAGGTTCGAAACAGCTTGTCGGACAAACCCCTATCAACTACACCAAACCTCAACACATCCACACCAATAATATCAGCATCATCTTCTGATACAGTCACCATCAACTCGTTAGAGTTCTTCTCACTTTCTCGAGCCCATAACAACTCAACATTTTCTTCTTAGCAGCCACCGTATCTTTGTCCTGTTGATCCTCATATTAATGGAAGCAACAGTTCTTCTTCACGGACTTGCTTGATCAAACGTCACCAAAGTAGGGCAACAAATTCCATAATCTCTCCTCATCTTTACCGGCGAGAATCAATAAAAGCATACCCGATCTCCTAATCCTTGTCAAGCAGTTTCAATAACCATGGACGATTCTAACTTCTTCATCTGTACATCACGAGATCTTGGCTTCGAACTCAAGTCATAACCCTACGAAACAAACACTCATAATTTTCTTTATTTCTTGTTAATAAAACTCTCGAACCGCACAAACACGACTTGACAGGTAACAAGTCATGATACGTCTTCTTCTCAATTATCATCAGATTTTATTTATTTTTTTTCCGGTTTTTTCTTCTTACGACTTGCAAACTCTTTATGAAAACACAACTGATTTTTCTTTTCCTCTCCTCTCCTCTCTCCCTCTCGTCTTGATCTGATACCATGTTAAGGATCGAGCAAGATAGAGGAGAGCATAAACGCGGAAGCGTAAAAGACTACATTGATAATAATAATCTTGGTGTATCTTTCTCATTAAATCTTCAAGCTATTTATACAATCACAAGACTTGGTTCTCAAGACACAAGGCTTGGTTCTCAAGATATTTCATTCCTAATATAACTCACACAACTTAAAAGTCCAAATCTCCTAAATATAGTCTCTCTTATATTATTTCCTAATAGCACTCTTCTTTGGGACATGGGAATATGGAGAATTCCCGAAATCCCGAACCGAATGGAAATAGCGGTGTTGTCGGAGATTCTGGCTTCGTCGAGGCTTCAAATGATTTAGAGACTCCCTTAGTAAGTATATCTCCTGTAATTTCTTCAAAGAAGTATGATATCGCTGATTCGTGAATGAATGAATAAAAATCCATGTGAATTTATGGATAACTTTGGCGAAATACGTCACCAGAAAATTTCAGACTTCGGACTTTACTAGAAACGCTGTAGAATCCTCGTCCGAAGTAATATTTTCTCGGTTTGCATATGTATCTTCAAGCCCAGGAAATTTCCAAGCTTTAGCAAAGAATATCTTTGAAGTTTGAGCATGTTTAGGGCCTGAAAAAGGCGAAATAGTGAACTTCCAGGAGACCTTCAGAACTTTTCCAGATTGCATGTTGTCCGATGTTTTGGCCATATCTGTTAACTCGTTCATATGTTTGCTATGAAATTTTGATATGTTGTAGTCAACATCAATACGAAGAGAATGGTATATGACCAACCTTAAATTACTTATCAATTGCTCCCAGTTCTCCGTTGAATACAGGTCAGTGTAAAATCTCTTTACCTGAGCTTGTTTGAAAACGTGTTTCATGACTTCTACACTATTTGCGCATGTCTTGGGTGCATAATAAGGAACTTAGATGATGTTAGTTCACTTAGATTCTGAATTTTATGGTTGTGTTGGGTTTCCACGCTTGAATCATTCTAATCCCATATAATCTTCACATTAGGTGTCAAATGCTGAAGTTGGGAATAATGGATCCGACAATGATGACTTGAGCAACTATGGAGCCGTTGATAATGAGACCTCCATCCCTGTAACTCAAGGTCATGGAAAGCTTGTTGTTGATTCCGTGGAGGTGACTGGAACTCCAATTTTGCGTGAGATGGTGGAACCCGAATCGAGAATGGAAGAAGCTGCTTCAACCGAAGTTGTTCCTATGATTGCTGACGCTGCTCCAGCGACTGAGAACCGGATAATAGTGCATGAGTATCCCAACGCAGGGACTTCTTTTACTCCTCCATTTGTTGAGATACTCCCATATCGCAGGTTTGTTGGTGGATTTAGCGTTCCCATTAGATATGCTGCTATGTACAAGAAACCGTGGAAGACGTATGGGCACATCATCGTTAACAAGGATCCGGAGCATAGTTATTTCTTGACGAGGCAAGTAGAAGCCATCTTGCGTGTTATAAATGATATCCGCATCACAGTTGGAAATACTGTCACCCGGGATGTACTCTTTGATTGGGAGTACAACTTGAAGAAAGCTGAAGAACTTGGCTTCAATCTGAAATGGCTTCGTCAAAAGATTGATGCTATCAGGAAAGCAGTGGAAGGTGACACTCCTTTCACCACCAGTGATGCCGTGTTGAAGAAGATGGATGAAGTTGCTGAGCTGACCAAGAAGCTGGAGGCGGAGAAAGCTACTTTGCAAGTCTTGGAGGATGCAAAAAAGCAGAAATCTTATTTTGCTGACTTTCTTTAGTTTTCTTCCATGATATCTTGAACCTTGGACTTCTGAGAGATGTAAGGTTTTATTATGGTCTTGATTTCTTGGTTGGTTTTGGATTGTGAAATCGATCGTCTTGACCAGTGGACCGTCAATCCCCAGTATTTTGTTGAATCTCTCTATTTCGTTTTCCCTTCTTCTGGCAGGACCTAAATAGAGGATCCAGGTAGAAAATTTGATGTAAAGACCCAGGTAGTCGAAATTGGAGGTACCTTGATGAAGGACTTAGCGAAAATACCTGGTGGACACCGATCGACTGTGGAAGTCATGAATCCCGTCTAAGAATTGTTGCTTGCATGTTGTATGCTCAGGAAGCTGTAGGAACCTCATACGACGTCGAAATCTGATGCTTGACCCCAACTTTTGAAGCTAAGAGATTGAGTTGTCACATGAGAAAAGAATCACTCAATTCGGAGTTGTAGAGGTCATCCAACGAAGCGTGCACATTTGTGATCTGTAATCCCGTATAGATTTTTCATATTTCATAAACCTGACTGTAAAGGCCATATCTTTCAGCTCTTATGTCCGATCAATGTGCCATTTTGGTAAGTTGTAGAAGAGACATAGACGAACATCTTTCGTTTGAGGAAGCATTGTCCCATTCCTCACCCATTGGTACGTTTTTGCAAACCCATGGCCTGAAGTGTGTTGTATCTCATTTGTAGAGGTGATGAGAACATCTTGTAGAAGACTTTGGATTATGCCCACCAGTCGCGCCAGCTTTGGGAATACTTTTATATGAGAATGTTATCAGGTCTACACATCTCGATATGAATCATTGGTTATTAGAGGAGTCCGCTTCATGTGTAACACTTCAGAGAATGATTAGTTGATGAAGCCCTGAGGATGTTGCTCCTGAGACCGTTGTTGGTGCTGAGACCATGATTACGCTCCAGAGATCCTTGTCGATGCTGAGATCATGGATGGTGTTCCTCCAGATATTATTGTTGATTTTGATACCATGGTTGAAGTTGTTCCAAAGACCGAAAAGGATAGAACCATGATTATAGATATAATCTTTGCTCCTCCATCCAGTGAGCCTTTTATGAACTAGTTGATGAGTTGAGCGTCCCTAAGATGAAGGTGTCCTGAATGCTCCTAAAAGCATAACTCAGGTTGCCCAGTGTATGTTGAAGGAGTTAGTGCCATCCATGTATGAATGATGTTGCATCTGCTTCAGAAGTCTTATCATGGGATAATGAAGACTTATCGATTGTAGTTTAGTTACAATTTGATCGTGTTGGTGTTGAATCAATGTGTCATCGTCGAGATATTTGTTCTGAAGTTGTACTTTTTGATTGGGAGTACAATTTGATGGCTTCTTAGATACTTGAGCATTGAAGCGTATATTCCTTAAGTATCGAATGTTTGATCATCTCGGCCCTGGAGTATCTTCTATTGATTCATCATCCCTTTCGTTGCGGTAGTGGGATTCGACACTTGTGCAGACATCAGAGCTTTCTGATTTTGTGGAATACATGGACTTGCAGGAGAAACACCCAAAGTGTTCTTTGCCATGTTTGGACGTCATCTCGGTAATGAATGTTTCAGTGCTTGATTCGGAGGATCGTCAGATTCAACCACTTGGTAAAATACTAATGTGGTGAAGCTACCATTCATAACGTCTTGCAGAGTTGCTAGCAGAATTGAGTCCCCATGCTAGGATAGCATGTGAGGAAATAAATGACATAGACATGGGATGAGACTTGCCTGAGTGCGGAACCTCTTGATGGATGTATATGCATCTTTTACAGGTTCTTTCTTCAACCTCGTCAAAGTTTGAAATTCCTCCAAGTACTCTGATGATGGAATGTCCGTCAAATCTTCTGGATCAGAACTTTCTTCGTTTGAGAGACGTGTAACCAAAGGCGCTTTGTAAGTACCCATCTTTTCAGCGTAGATCCACGCTCGTCTGAAGGACATGTCATATCCTGGATCTTCCTGATTATGTAAAACTTGGTTTCTGTCCAGTGTTGAACTTATGTTCACTTTGAGAGTGATGTAGCCATAAGTATTCCGAGCGCTCCTTCAAGGTATCTAATGAGATGAGAGCATGAGTAGCTTCTTGTCGACTGATGCCTGCGGCTCTGAGGTTTTTATTGGAATGATGTTGATGGCGGTTCCGGCATCGATCAACGTTCTTCCAAATTCGTTTCTTCGACTGTGGTAAGCAGTCCCCAGTCGTACATATCTTGGTTTGTGGCTGAAGGCTCAAGAAGTATTTCCGGAATGGACTTCTTGACACGATGTGGTTCAGTGCTGTGAACATGTCTCTCTTTTGTACCTTCGACAGATAACGCAATTCATGTTCGACCAAGGATTGAACTGCCTCTTTGATAGGTTGTTCATAGAGTGTAAAGGTTCTGACTGGGAGAGGATTCTTGTGTACTCCTTCAGTCCCCAGTTGAAGCTATTGTGGATCAACCTTCTCTTTGAAAATGTGCTTCAAAACTCCGCAGTCGCTTATGGGATGATTGACGAACTTGTGGAAGAAGCAGTAACGAGGACTTTCCATGTCTTCTTCAGTTGGTTCTTTCTTGAAATATGGCAACTTGATTGCACCATATTGGACCCAGGCATCCAGGATTTCGATCACCTCTTCAATGGAAAAAGGAAAGTCAGGTGCTTCTTGATCAGGAACTCTTGTGCGTTGGTCAGAGGCTTGTGCATCTTGCTTATCCTTCCTTTGTGATTTTCAAGGAGCTGAGGTATGCTTGCGTGGAGGTTTGGCTTTCCGTTTTCTTCCTTCTGCAACAGTGTTTGTGGAAGGATGGAGGTTTTACTTCTTCTTGATAATACGTCTACTACCTCGAGTGTCTCGCAGTTCTTCATCCTTTGTAGCTTTTGTTCTTTCCAGTAAAGCGGGCGCAATAGTTGTCGATCTCTTATCCGCTTAATGAAGCTCTGAGAAGGTCTGGAAACGAGGATTTTCCAATAAAGCTCTGTAGACCGGGATCATGCTGTTGATACACAAGTATACCAGTTGCTTCTCCGTGACGTTTGGATCATGACAGTCCAGGGCCTGGACTCTGAATCTTTTCACGTAGTCATTGGGATGTTCATTGTTCCTTTGAAACATCCTTCCGAGATCCGAGAGGGTAATTTGCTCTGAAACGAAGAAATATTTCCTATAGAAAGCATTAACCATTTCTCCCCAACCGTTGATAGTTCCTGGTGCGATGTTGTTGTACCAGGTGTATGCTTTGTCTTTCAAGGATTTTTAAAATTCTTTGAGGAGAACAACATGGTTATGATCATGTTCACCCAAAGCTTCCAGGAACCGAGAAACATGTTCCCGAGCATTGCCAGTTCCGTCGTACAAAGTAAAGGTTGGAGAGATATAACCTTTTGGAAGAGGAATCCTCTGCGTAGCAGCAGGATATGGAGGCTGGTGACGACGGACATGTGGGTTCTTGTCCTTTACACGGTTCTACAGAAGGCATTCCAAATCCTCCTGAGTGATGAAGTTTGATGACTCCTTCGCCGATGGATCGTCTGCAGCTTTGCGGACTTCATCATCATCTACTGTATGAATCGGAATTACCTCAGGATCAGCGTCTGAGGATTTTTCCTTCTCTTTTCCTTTTCCTTGGGTCTTCCCTGACATTGTATCAGTGAGAGCCTTCAGTTGATTAAATATCTCCTTCTATGTTGTAGCCATATCGGTTTGATTCTTTGCAAGAGTCTCTTGCACTTTGATGAGATCAGCAATGGTAGGTGGTAGATTCCCTTTGACTTCCTCAGGGTGTCGGCCGAAAAAAGGATGACCATCCGCGTTGACGTGAGGAGGAGTGACATCACCACCGTCAGTGTTAGAGGCCGGAATCGTTTCCGGGATATCCTCGTTGTTGTTGTTGTTGTTTTTGCTAGTGCTAGCGCCGTTTGCGTTGGAACCTGTGACTAACCCACACAGAAGACCGACCATCTTGTGAAATTGTGAGATTGCAACCGAGAGAATGATCTCCCACTGTGGTTGCCAATCTTTGGATGGGGAAAAACGATTTGCTTGTTTTTACGGAATTGAGGGGACGACCGTACGGAGGAGACTCCTTGAACCGAGCGAAATGTTCAACCTCACACAGATGCACTGCAAGAAGAGAGTGCTTTGAATTCGAGAGATCAATCTGTAGTACTCCGGCCTAAACCAAGACAATGGCCGTTCCAGAGTAAATTCAGTCACAAGAGAGGATGGGTTGATCTGTAGGAGGGAAGCTGAGAAATGTGTGGAATCAATGGTAATCAAAGATTGTGGGTGTGTTGTGTATTCTGAATAAGATAAGTTCTGAATGATTGAAGTTGCTCAATTGAGAGTAATTGCTCAATTGATGAGGTGTTGATCTCGTGTTGTCTGTGAGACGTGAGATCGCTGTTCTATCCTCAATCATGATTCAGAGACTTATTTATATTGCTGTAATTGTAGACACCATGATCCCATGAAGTGTGACAGTTGATGGAATCAAAGAGTGGGGAGGTGGAAATCGTGTTTGAAACCAGTTGCTCATCGTGCGGAGACTTGGTCGATTTTCCGTCCACTACTTTGTTAACTCCTTCAATTGATTGCACGACTTGCTCACATTCCATCGTGTGTATGAACACACGTGCCGTAGACTGCCAGGCCAAAACCCTAGTTAATATCCCCCATGTGATATGATTGACGTCCCGTGGTTAATTAGTCAGTTGTTGACTTCATGACTTTATGGGACGATGAGTCCATGTATTTGCTGAGTTGAACATGATTCTGTAAAATGTTCTGAGACTCATGAATTGAACGTTCCTGTTGAGACAGAGGTATAATTCCCACGTTGAGGTGAGCAAGTATTGCTCATCTGATGAACCGTTGAATATTGATAGTTGAACCAATATTCCTTGGTTTGAGCAAATATTGCTCATCTAAGCAAGTGTTGCTCGTCTGATGAATTATTGGTAGCGTGACCAAAATAAAACATTAATTAGTATACTGGTAGTTGAACCGAGCATAATAAATAAGAATACTGATCATGAGATCATCGTAAAGTTATTAGTGTTCGAGTCGAGAATTATGATCATTGGACTCAGAAACCCTAATTTGATCAATTGATGACCAATTGATGGTTTATTTGAGAATTAACCATGAAATGAAGGAGGACCGGTTACATGAGACCGTGGGTCGATTATGTAGCGTCCATATGCCCGCGTGAGCAAAATACCAAGATCTCTTGAAGAGTTGGTGATTTGTTGATGAAAGAATGATTAAATGCTGGTTTAATCATTTATTCGAAAAATGCTCGTCCGAGCCTTAGGTGATAAAACCTAATTAATTATGGAGAGGTAAGACCGACCAAGGGGTCATGAAACCGGCCCTGGATGGTTGTGGGATCGATTATGATCACTTCATGAAATTCCAAAATTATTTGGAAGAGTTTTTGACCTAATATGTGCAATTGCGCAAATTAGGTCAAATCATGAAAATATGCAGGACTGGCTCATTACGAGCCAAAGAGCCAACCTTGGTCGGTCAAGGTAACATGCTCGCGTCGTCAACATGTCCGTGTCTCAGTCCTGAGAATTTTGATATTTTCTGGCGTGCCTTTGAGCAACCATTTGAGAAAATATGACAAAATCAGGGTTTTGCTGAAACTGAAGAAAATTCATGAGATGAAGGAAAATAATTATAAAATGAAGGAATGATGAAGCGTGGGACCGCTGAGGCCAAGGCATGGACGGCCGGCCAATGACCATGGTCCCGTGGTGCTTTTCTTAATTTTATATTATTTTTCATGAATTTATGAAAATATCATGAAATCAAGGAATTTTGTTCAAATTAAGGAGTTTCCTTAAAGTGAAAGAGTTTCCATGGGATCAAGGAAGCAAATAATATTAAAATAATAAAATAAGGGAGTGTGGGGCCGTCTAGGGCATGGACGGCTGGCTTGGGCCCGGTCCCACAAGTTTCCCTAATTTTATGTAACTTTTGTGTATTATTTTCCATGATTTGAAGAAATTTTCATAATTTGAAAGAAATACCATGAAATCAAGGAATTTCATGGGATCAAGGAAACCTTAAAATAACAGTAATAAAATAATGAGCGTGTGGGACCGGCTGAGGCGTGGCCGGCCGGCTGGGGACCGATCCCACGAGTTTCCCTAATTTTATATTATATTTTCATGGTTTTGTGAAAATACCATGAGATTAGGGAAATAATAATAATAAAATAATGAGGAGCCATGAGGTGTGGGGCCGGTCGGGATCATTGCATGGCCGGTTGGCCAACAATCACGACCCCACAATATTTTTCCCAATTTTATATTATTTCCTTCGTGCGAAGGAAGCACCATGAAACTGAGGAGTTTCCTCAAAACGAAGGATATTTGTTCAAATGAAAGGATTTTCATAAGATCAAGGAAAATAACAAAAATATGATAAAATATAAAACTGGCGTGAGATTGGCCACGGCACGGCCGGCCGGTCGATGAGCCCAATCCCTTGGCGCCTTGGTCAATATTTTAATTATTTATTATTTTCTTTCCTATTTTGCATAGGTTCAACGTTTCGTCGTATTTTGAAATACTCGTTCGTGCGGTGATTGTTAGTGTATCATCGTTGAGTACACTTGCACCTTCTGAGTCGGGGCTAACTCAGAGGTAGCTCAGATGCCCGTGCGTTGAATATTTATTACTAATCCATGGAATTCTGCTGGGAAGAACCATAGAAGTAACGAAATACTGCGAAAATATTTGAATATTTTCGGAAATTCAGTGGATGAATCCAAGAATTTAGGAATAATTAACTTATGGCTCTATACTAGCAGAGCAAGCTGTCTAGGAGCATTAATTATTATGACATGAGCTTGTTGGAGCTTCATATCCTTTATATAGTCAGGGAAACTCGTTGTGTGTATCCTGAAGATGTCATCGCTCTATACTAGCTGAGAAAGCTGTCTAGGAGCCGTCAATCTCGTGATTCCATACAAAAATAATTACTAAAGTTTTCAGTATTCATGAGATATGCCGTTGTCTAGCCGAGAGACTACATATCTGCATGTATTCTGAGAGAAAGTTTTCTCAGTCAGAGGATTCGATGAGATACTCGTGTCTCAATACTCACATGTGATTGCTGGATCAGAAGTTCGTATAATTATGGGTTTGCGATTTTAACCTTTGTCGAAAATCCACCATCTACAAGTAATCTATTTCCCACTCCTTTATTCCCTTCTAGAATCATGAAGAATGTTAAGGATTCAAAAGGATTGTCAAATAACCTAGGTTCTTCATCCTCCTCAATGGATCTTCCTATTGAACAAAATTCTATTAGGGTTAGATTTGTGAATGAATCCCGTGGCAAGGTTTTTGAAAAGATTTCTACTACTGGGTTTATTTTAGAAAAGAAATTGGATGATGTAAGTGGGTATAAGGAGGATTTGACTTGCTTTGAAAAATTCAAGCTTGGAAACATCTTTGATGGCCTTGGTGAAGGTTTTGATACTCTTACTAGAATCTTTTATGCCAACATTCAAGATGTTGTTCTTGAGGACATGGAATTCAAGACCATGGTCAATAGAAAAAGGATTCTAGTTAATAAAGAATTTATTTCAAAGATTACCAAAATCCCTTTGGGTAATTTTCGTCTTCCTAGACCAAGCGATGAAAGACCATCACATGAAACCATTTCAAATGGTCTTTGTGGTAAAAGTGTTGTATGGAATGGAGGAAAATTTCCTACTAATCAGCTAGATTTTCCCCTAAAGTCTTTTGGAAAATTGGGTATTTCTAACCTTTGTCCTTCCATAGTTGAGAATTCTCGTTGGAGTAGCGAGTTTGCGGAATTGGTCTATTACCTTGTGATGGAAACCAATGATCTTGACATTTGTGGATTCATTATTTTTCAAATGTTAGACATGACTTCCGTCGACAAGAAGTTAGGCTACCCATGCTTGATTGAGCGTATTTGTCGCAACTTCTCCATTAAACCCATTGAGAACTCCATTAGAACCCCCAAGCTTGTTCGACCATGTACCTTCAATCGAATGAAGGAATATGCTTACAAGAGACAAAGGCGTGACACAATTTATGGCGTGAGTGATCCTTCTACGAAGCTTCTTCGCCAAATTTACAAAGGTATTTGTAAGTTGAATACCAAAGTAAGTTGTATTCAAGAAAAATTACTTGTGATTGCTACAAAGTACCCCGATATTAAAGAAGTCATGGATAAGGTTCGTTCCACCTTCATGGTCTCCGAAGATGAAGATGATGAGTAGTTTATTGTGCTCCTTTATATTGGTGTTAAATTGTTTTTTTTTTTGACCTTTTCTAGGAAACTTCTTAAGAGAATTTTTATTCTTGTTTTTGTTTAAGAAGGATAACTAGGGTTTGGAATAGCCATTATTGTGAGTACACATATCTATGTCCAATGTTTTCATCTTGCAATGTTTTTAGATTTATTTATTTAAATTCTAAAGTTGATTTGGAAGATGATTTTTGCAGTATTAATCTTTATGGTTTTATATATTGCAATATGTTATGGGATATGTGTGTTTGCGTCCGTGAACTATGATTGCCCCATACGATGTCAAAAGTTATCTCCTTCATATGTCGGTATGCATGTATTGACAAAAAATCGATGAACTTTTGACAAAACAAAAATTGAACCTATTATGTCGTTATGCAAATAATTGATGGAAGATAGGATGAATTTTTGTCTACAAAGATTATGTCTATTATATGTCGTTATGCAAACAGTGATTAAAATAGAATGAATCTTTGTCCATTCCGCAGTATTGATATTCCCTAATCCATATTTTATGTATATATACTGTGCGGCTCCATAAGTCTTCTTATGTGAGCATCTCCAACTAAACTAATCATGAATTCGTTTGTGGTTAACTTGGTTGAGTATTCCGATTAAATTAATAATGGGTTCTCTTGTGATTAATTTAATTGAGATTTTTGGATACAAAATCATTTCCTTTGTGATTTTTGATGTCCAAAGAAATCCTTCTTTTCTTGTGAAAGTAAGGCCGCTCTTGTTGTTCTTCCAGGAATGACATCAAATGGGGGGGGGGGGGGGGGGGAGTTCTTTTGAACTTGCGATTAATTTCCATATCTTTGTGGGGAGTGCGGTTGTGGAATATTTTAGGAGTTATCTTGTATCTTTATAAACTACTTGATGAATGCATTTAGCTTTGGCTATATGATTGCATCTAAACAAAGTTGATATGTACTTTTCTTTGGTCTTGAAGCATCTCCGTGGAAATTTCATTAGGATCCTGTTTTTGTACCTTTGCCAATTTTATTGACAAAAAGGGGGAGAATTAATGTGTAGTTCACACTACAAATACATATGGTTTTCGGATCATTATGTAAGGGGGAGTGGTTTTCATGTTGAGATGAAAGTACTGATTAAGGAGGAGTGATACATATCACCATAGTATTGTTGTCAAAGTTGTGATACAATTGAACTTTGATATTGTGTAATAATATTATGACATTGTATAACAATGATCGAGAGCTTTTGTTTTCTCATTGTTATGGCTACGGATCTTCAACAACTATGATGCTGAGTTGAATACGTTTAGAATCACTGGAGTACTTGGAAGTGACGAAGATTTCGAGTAATGTTGAAGAACCAAGGAAATCAAGCATTTGGATGTGAAGCTACAAAGTTTATTTATTTTGTAATCCATATGTATTGATAGTTTTATCCCAAAAATTGACAAAGGGGGAGATTGTTAGAGCATTGCTCGGTCAAACTCGCAAGCGTTGCTATCTAAAGCTTGTTTGTCAAATTTAGTTGTCAAAAATATATGTCTTGATTTCTAGTCTACTTATAGATAAGTCTTGGACTAGGATAGTTAAGTGTAGTTGAGCTCCGGACTCCACGACGATCATCTTACGAAGACGAAGAACTACTCAAGGAACCAGTGGAACTTCATCCTACTAAAAGGTATGTGGAGACTTGAACTTATCTATCACTAAAAAGTCTATCTACTCTATCTCCTACTCTCGAGACAAAAGTCGTATAAGTATGATAGTTTTCATACTTTCACATTTGCTATTTCGAGTCGAGTCCATCTCGCCTATCTATTTTTCGAAATATGCATTGGTAAGCTTTCGCTCTAACCATTTTCATTTTTTTCCGTGACGAAAGTCATGATGACGTTTCAATATCTTGAAAATTGCTTTGATGATGATAGTTGTGAATAACGACTATTGTAACATTATAGAAGAATGTTTCAATGATTAAATGTAGAGTTGAGATTATGTAACCATCTATGGATATAAGCATATATAGTGTGTTCGCACATTAGTGTATAAATCCATGTACCGGAAACCAAGTGTGTGCATATATGTGCATACAGAATTGGTAAAGGAGACAGGTTGGGTACACGTACCCGTACGCGTACTGGCGGAACTTTTCCTCCCGGAAAATTCTGCTGAGTTTGTAGTTTACAAACTAGTAAACAAGTCACCTTAGGTACGCGTACCCGTACGCGTACTGGCGGAACTTTTTTACCCGAAAAATTCTGCTGAGTTTGGAAATCAAAACCAACTCAATTCGGTTGCTAAGGTACGCATATCAGTACGCGTACCCAAGCTGATTATTTTCTCAAATCGGTAGTTCATGAACTTAAACAATAAATTATAAGGAATGCAATCTTTGCGAACCAAGGCTATATTGTTCATGAATTGATTCAAATGAATCAAACCGATTTTGTTTCAATTGTGTCTATGTATAAAGACCTAAGCAATTGAACACCTCTTCAACTAGTTCTTTTGAAGTCATTTGAACTAGTTATGAAGAATATGAATACGGTTAATATGAAAGTGCTTATATGGCTAACCATTGGTTAACTATTCGTGAACCAACTAAGTGTACACGTTTAGGTACGGTTACTCAAACCTAAATGAAATATATTTCTTTTGTGTATGACAAGCTAAGTTTCGATCCAACAGTTGAAAGATATTAGCTTTATATAATCAGGTTTTCATCTATCGGTGAATATTGAATGCTTTGTTACTAAGATAACATTGATTGCAAACCCTGATTTTAAAACTATATAAAGGAGAACTCTAGCAACTGGAAAAACTAATCCCCACACCTCCTGTATGATACTATTTGGTTTAGCTAGATTTGATTCTCCTTTAAACTTA
The DNA here is from genome assembly GCF_003573695.1 of Papaver somniferum. Taxonomy (NCBI): domain Eukaryota; kingdom Viridiplantae; phylum Streptophyta; class Magnoliopsida; order Ranunculales; family Papaveraceae; genus Papaver; species Papaver somniferum. The sequence continues at coordinate 43,360,488 of NC_039364.1, forward strand.
GGTTTCTTCTCGAGACCCTGTAGGTTAACGACTTAAAGACTTCATTGGGATTGTGAAGCCATACGAAACTACTTCTATTGTAGTTGAGCGATCTGATCTTTCCATTTTCTATCGTACGAGTTCAATTGAAAGAATTGACTTGAGATTATATCTCTGATAGGGAAAGATAAAATAAATCACAAACATCTTCGTCTCATCATTTGTGATTCCGCAATATCTTGTTTCGCTACCATACGATTAAGATTATTGTGAGGTGATTGATAATTCTAGGTTGTTCTTCGGGAATATAAGTCCGGGTTATCAATTAGTTCCTGTTCACCTTGATTTTATCAAAAGACGGAACAAAACTTGTAGGTTTATCTGTGGGAGACAGATTTATCTATTACCGTAGACTTTTCTGTGTGATACAGATTTGTTTATCCAAGTCTTCGACTTTGGGTCGTAGCATCTCTTGGTTGTGGGTGAGATCAACTAAGGGAATCAAGTGCGCAGCATCCTGCTGGGATCAGAGACGTAAGGAGCGCAACTGTACCTTGAATCAGTATGAGATTGATTAGGGTTTAATTACAGTCTAGACCGAAGTTAGTTTGTAATAGGCTAGTGTCTGTAGCGGCTTAATACAGTATGGTGTTCAATCTGGACTAGGTCCCGGGGTTTTTCTGTATTTGCGGTTTCCTCGTTAACAAAACTTCTGGTGTTTGTGTTATTTCTATTCTGCATTATATTTTGTTATATAATTGAAATATCACAGGTTGTGCGTTGTATCGATCAATTGTGAAATCCAACCTTTAGTTGTTGATTGGAAATTGATTGATCCTTGGATATTGGTCTTTGGTACCATCCAAGTTTATATCTCTTGTATTTAATAAAGACTCGCAGATTTCTATTTGCTTGAGTATAAGATTAAATCAAGAGATCGAGATATTAACTTCTTGATATACTTTTTATTAAAATTGAGTCTGACTGTCTAGTTGATTCTCTTAAAAGTATATTAAAGTTAGTCCATACAGATTGCTAATCAAAATATTGGGTGAGGTTGTTAGACCCCCGCATTTTCACAAAATCCAAAAAGATGGAACATTAATCTAGTTAAAGTTGTGTTTGATGCAAACACTACAAATCTTATTCTGAAGATGCAGTTAGTTCAGCATGGTCAAGATACTTTGATCTGGGAACCAGATAGAAGAGGTGTATTTACCGTAAAATCAACATACAATGTTATAGCTCCAAGAAGTCGACAATCTCATATAGTGCCTAAAGCAGTGTGGAAACAACTATGAAGGATAAACACCCCTCATAGGGTTAAACATTTCATTTGGAAATGTCTAAGAAACATGGTACCAACACTAGTCAAGCTAAGTTTTTACAATGAGGACATAACTACAACCTGTCTGATGTGTAATAGCTGTCCAGAAACCCTAGAGAATCTCATCTTAGGTTGTGACACTGCCATAGAAATTTGGTTTTCTATGAATATAAATGTCAACAACTTACAATCATCTAATATCACAGTTACAAATTGGATTATCAGCTGGTTCTCAGAATCGACCAATATGGAATCCAACACTTGGAACAACTCTTAGAGTAATGATTACTACTTGGGAGATATGGAACAATAGATGCAACAAAGTGTTTCGAAACAAGAAACCAAATGTCTTGAAATCACCACAAAACATGAACTACTTTCACTCAATGTCTTAACCCTATGAAACCAGTTCTGCATCAGCCTAGTCTTAAGCAATTCATTAGAAATTCTCCAACATGGAAACCACCATCGATTAATCATCTTAAAATCAATGTTGATGCTTGTTAGAGCACTGCTCGGTCAAACTCGCATGCGTTGCTATCTCAAGCATGTTTGTCAATGTTAGTGATCAAAACTATAAGTCTTGATTTCTAATCTCTTATAGCTAAGTCTCGGACTAGGATAGTAAGTGTAGTTAAGCTCAAGGACTTCATGGCGATTCATCATACAATAAGAAGATCTACTCAAGTAACCGGTGGAAATTCTCAACAAAAAGGTATGTGGAGACTTGAACTTATCTGTCACTCAAAAGTCTATCTATTCTATCTCCTACTATTTGAGACAAAAGTCGTATGCTATATATAGACTAGATCATACACATATGGTATTTCAAGCCGAGTATACCTCATATCTCGAAATATGTGTTGGTAAGCTTTTCTCTTCGACCAAGTTTATCTTTACCTAGTGGAGAAAGTCATGAATGTTTCAATCACCTTAAAAATTGCTTTGACGAGAAATAGTGTAACAACTATATAACGTCCTCTAAGAATGTTTCAATGATTGGAATGAGAGTTTAGATTACGTAACCAATGGATTCCTTGAACCAAAGTTTTCGAAATTTGTTGATCAAGAGAACCGGAAGTATGGCAAGTGCCAAGTCCGCGAACTCAGTCCGCGAACTGCCGAAGTTCTCAAACCCGAGAATTTCTGCCGGAGTTGACAAACTACTTGCCTGAGCCAAGTCCGCGAACCGGCGTAGTTCTCGAACCCGAGAATTTCTGCTGGAGTTTGTAAACTCTGTCCGGTGTCTTAAGTCCGCGAACCTAGTCTGCGAACTTGAAAAGGTTATATATCTAAAGATGATCTCTGAACTTAATCTTAAAAGACTAAGGAATGCTTTTGCAAACCGTGGCTATTAAAGTTCATGAACCGATTCGATAGAATCAAATCATCTTTGCTTCAATTGTGTCTTGTGTAGTTACATAAGATTTCCTTGCAATTGAAGAACTCTCTTAACTAGTTCATTTGAGTCAATTGAACTAGTTATGGTGAAGAAGAACATGGTTGGTATGAAACGCTCATATGATTAACCTCTTTGGTTAAACTATTGTTGAACCAACAATGTACACGTTTGGGTGCGGTTAACAAACCTAGAAGCGTGCAGTCATTTGAGTATGACAAGCTAAGTTTTCGATCTAACAGTTGAGAAATATTAGCTTGAATCTAAATCAGGTTTTCATCTAACAGTGAATATTGATTGCTTTGTAACTACGGCAAAACCCTGATTTGAAAGGCTATATAAAGGAGACATCTAGTATTGTGCAAAACTAATCCCCACACCTTACATGTGATACTAGTTTGCGTGCTAGAGTCGATTCTCCTTTAACCTTTGGTTTTATTCTTCTAAAACCAGGTTAACGACTTAAAGACTTCATTGGGATTGTGAATCCAGACCGATACTACTTTTATCGTAGTTGTGTGATCTGATCTTGCATCTTCTATCGTAACTGTACAATCATATTGATTGGCTTGAGATCGTGAGATTCTCCGATAGGAAAGATATAAAAAATAATCACAAACACCTTTGTCTCATCGTTTGTGATTCCACGATATCTTGTTTCGCTACCATACGATTAAGATTGTTGTGAGGTGATTGATTAATCTAGGATGTTCTTCGGGAATATAAGACCAGATTATCAATTGGTTCCTGTTGATAGGCTTTCGGTATTGCCTATATGTAATAACCTCAATCGCACGGTGTCTAACTAGTAGACAGAAGCAAGTACGGGTCGAATCCACAGGGAGCGGTGGAAATACATAATCAATATCTCTAACGGACTAACAAATAAAGATGTTTTTGGATTTTTGAAAGAATAAGAAAAATAAAACTAAAGTAACAAAACGACTCAAATGGGAGAGTTGGTAACCAGGTTTTAATGTATCCACCACTATTTCTATTCAAATACTGAAATGAAACATAATTCATGAATTATTTATTGTTCGTTCTATTGACATCACCTATTATATATATTAGAGTCGCAAATATCACTGGGACGCCCTAAGCATGATACATCAAAAGACTAAACCAAAGCATGCACCATCAAATTGCATTAGCGAGAAATTTATACGAAACTAAATATAGGTTCTCAAACAATACCTGGCTATTCTAAGCATACCCCATCAAAGGATTTAACCCAAGCATAAAATATCAAATAAGTAGACAAATATATTTTCGATCCTAACAATTATGCACAAAGGTTATATGAAACCGGTGAAGCAACAACTCATTTTCAATCAATCAATAAGCATAATTCAAGAATTAATCTATTCAAATCATAATGGTCTTTGCTCCATATTATTCAAATCAAAATAGCTACCCAAAGTGGTTTCAACATAAACCCTAGTTACACAAATCTAGCAAGACATGACTTTCTCAAAAGACATAAAAAATATTAAGAGAATCACAAACAAAATAAATCGGAATTGAAACAACGAAACTTCAAACCGTAATCCTCCCTTCGTCTCTGTTTTCGCGTCTCTCTTTGTTTCTCTGCCTATTCTCGGCTCTGCAGCCGGCTTCCTCCTCCTTTTTTTTTGTTTTCAGTCCCTCCTCTTATATCTTTCTCCCCAGTCTCCGCGTTGCTGCGAACAAAGCCAAAAGTGAAAACTACAGGGAGACCCATTCTCCCAGATTTTTCCACTGTCAAACCCACGGACAGAAAAGTTCAGGCGCGCACCCATTTTCCCGTCAAAAATTCGTAGCAGACCCATAATTTATGAAATTCTGCTTCTCAGTTTTTAAAAGGCCAAACTACCCTTTTCTTCGAGCGACGAACAGAGAGAAGCGAGAAGAAAACAATGGTGAACTCCGATTCTTCGTTTTTAACATTTGGATTTTTCTTTTTGTCAAATCTTTTCCCAAAACCTTTTCTGAATAATCTTCTCAATAAAACTAGGGTTTCTGTTTCAAAATATGCGGTTTAAATCTGGGGATTTTGGGTTTCTGTTGTCTTTGATTATTCGAGAAGTAAAAAGAAATTAAAATTGAAGTTGAAAAGGGTAAGAAGTGTGTTGCAGTATTTCGATATCAACTGAATTGGAAATTTTCATACCTTATTTGTCTCCATGTTTTTGATCTCAATCGGAAATTTATGATTAGATTTGAATTAAAGATGTTATGCACAATGTTTTATGTTTAGATTCATTGCAACGAGTTCCAATATAGCTGACCTTTTTCTTGGTTCTCTTGGTTCACAGAGTTCCAACTCCATTGCACTGTACTCATCTCTAAAGTTCTCTTGAAACTGCAACATGATTTAATAACAATCATCAGCAAATGCATAAATTTTTATACGCATAACTACTTATGCAGATAACCTAAACAATGCATAACAGGTCATTCAGTTAATTTTGGATCTGCATAAGATGTTATGCAGTTAAACAATAAATGACGCAGGGAAAGCGTAAATTTTTTTTTATATGCATAACTACTTATGCAGATAACCTAAACAATGCATAACAGGTCATGCTGTCAATGTTGGATCTGCATAAGATGTTATGCAGTTAAACAATAAGTGACGCAGGGAAGGCGTAAAAACCTTTTTATATGCATAACTACTTATGCAGACAACCTAAACAATGCATAACTTGTCATGCTGTCAATGTTGGATCTGCATAAGATGTTATGCATTAAAACAATAAGTGACAATGTCTTTTGCATCATTTTGTTTAGTGCATAAGACAATATAAGGGAAAATTTAGCTGCATAACTTTTTTTCTGTTTCTTCTACTTGATTTTTTTTTCTTCGTCTGTTTCATCCATTTTTGTTGAAATGTATTCTAGGGCTTAGTCAAAAATGATTTACTTCTTTGAATCATCGATTTTAAATGATTTATTTCTTTAAATGATGGAGAAAAAATCTTTGCAGATCCGTTACAGAGATTAATGGAGGAATAGGGAAAAAAACCGGCGGAGAAGAAAAAAAATTATGCCCAAAAACGATGAAGGGTAATAGAGTCTTTCAGTACGTTTTAAATATTTTTAAATAATTATGGATACGACTGTATCAGAAATTAATTGTGGGCCTGGCGGTAAGAATTTTTTTTTTTGGGCCTGCGCCTAAGTTCCCCAAGCCAAAATAAGACCTAGCAAAATATCGTATCTGCGCCTAAGAAATCAAGGGCTTTCTCCTTCAATCTCTTCTCATCACAGCGAGCAGTTCATCACCAATAAAGCCATTCGAGGTCCACAGAAAAACCCCAACTCCTAACCCAATTTCAGTCTTTGAAAAGCTAACAGTTGGAATCTTATCTCGTCTTGAATCTGTATACAGCACTGCACGTTCAGCTCCTTGTCTTCTCAGCGTTTTCCTCTTGTTTTTCAATTCACATCCAACCACAGCAGACTCCAAGTTATCACCAGCAACAGCTCGACAGCAGCTTCTTTTATCTCCTCCAATTCTCACGAACAGCTTCCCTTGCATGGACTCATTTCAACACCAGCACCTGCGTACACACCATAGCAGATTCACCACTTGGAAGAAATGTTTACTGCCATCTCTATTAATTCGATCTCTATTAATACCAATTGCAACTGATTTCAGCCATCTTCCATAACCATCTAAGTAAAGTCACCACCATCGTCCATCCATTTTCCCTTGTTTGAACGGCAGCAAATCAGATCCACCTAACCAAGCTCGAACTTCATACAACCACCAACTGCAACACCATTGCAGTCGCCTACTTTCCATAGTCCGTTAACCCACAGCAACAACTCTCAGCCAAATGCAACTGCAGCTCCTTTGTTGATGTCGCTAGGCAAAAGAAACCCCAAGCTCAAATCCACCACTGACTGCGATCAGCTCCCAAAAATCGTAGCTATGCTGCTGCAATTTCTTTTTCTTCCTGGCTCTACTCCCTGACCAATTTGCAGTCTCCTCCATCTGTAACAACAGCTAACTCGACAGAAGCTCCTTTTATCTCCTTTAAATATCTCCAACTCCAATTCTCTATACGATATGAAGTCGCACCTGGTAACAACAGCTGATTGCTTCGAAGAAGACTATGAAAGTTCCACTTGCTCAGATGTCTTTTCTTTGATGAGAACATAATGATGCTTGGTATTAACGACACCAAAACAAACTATAAAGGGAGAGCATGACACGTCCTTCTTCCTGGGTCTAGTGGAGTTTGTTTCATGGCATCATTCTCTAGCCGTCTGGAGACTTAAGTGGTGCGACCCACAAGAGCACTAACTTCAAGGCAGCAATTTGGTGATTTTGGTCGCAAGCACCGTTTAGCTTCTATTTAACCATTATTTTCCAAATGAGCCAAATTTATTTGTACCTTCTACAAAAGTACTAAAATGGTATTGTTAGCCAAAATATCGAGTCCTACCCAATATAAATATGGGTATAAAATGTAGCACATACGTGCTTATCAACACCCCCACACTTATATATTGCTAGTGCTCGAGCAAAACAGAGAATTGACCCGCTACACAGCTGGTCATATCATAAGAGAGAGTTAGACCCGCTACACAGCTGGTCATAAAATGAAAATTTGAAATACCATACACAAGACCCGCTACACAGCTGGTCATAACATGCAAGAAAAAAGAAAAGACCCGCTACACAGCTGGTCATAACCCTAACAATAATTTTTTTTATAAACCTGCTACACAGCTGATCATTTTTTTCTTCTAAAGATCCGCTACACAGCTGGTCATAATAAGAAAATACGTAAGAATAGACCCGCTCAACAACTGGTCATTATTATTATTTTATTTTATTGTGTAGACTCGCTAAACAGTTGGTCATAATATACCTGTAAACCTACAATAGACCCGCTCCACAACTGGTCATAAATTGCAAGAAAAGTCCTGGAAAAAAAAAGGAAAAAGTTAACCACTCCCCCCACACTTAAACATTACATTGTCCTCAATGTAATTAAGTCATCCAACGTAAAGTTTAAGATGGGAAATTCATAATATGCTAAAATAAACAAATAAAAATAAAATAAGAAAATAGAATTACCTACTGGAATATACATAAAGGATCCCCATAAACCAATAACCTGAAAACTTGGGGATCGACCCAAAATACAATATTTACAAATGACAGCTTCACACTTATGTCATGAAAACGCGGAGATGCTGAAACTATCAAAAGCAAAGATTTACCCCTAAACCAAGTTTTTACTGCACAAGGAAGTGCGTAAAGAACAAAATATGGGGATTCTATTGAGACTGAGGAATTATCAATCAGCTCATGCACTGTATCAGGAATAGGCAAGTCCTTTGGGTATTTAGATGCAAAGTAATCCAACAACACTTTAGAAGCACACAATTCTAACCCTAAATTAGGCAACTTTTGGAAGTCTAGGGGTCTAGAGACAACCTCTAAGTCGGGTGAATGATCTTGCGAGGTAGATTCATCTATGAAATTAGGAAAATCATCTAAGCAATCATCCACAGGGTCATCTATATGTTCTGTCTGGAACAGAGAGTCACTACAAGATTGATCATCTTCAAAAAATAATCTTTCGCATTCCAGAACTCTCAATCTTTGTTCCAAACTAGGTGGTGTGTGTTTGTAATACTTCTCATATATCATTAGCGGGGATTCTTCACTTACCTCATGTGGAGCAGAAACTCCATACTGTTGCCTACGCTTATATTCAGCAAGCGTCATCTCAGATGAGGTTTCCTGATAATTTGACTTTCTGCGCTTATATTCCGCCAGCGTCATCTTAGGTGACGTCTCCTGAGAAAGAGTCATCATCCTCAAAAAGGTACCTGGAACAAAATTCTAAAAAAAAAAGAAAACAAATCAAATGAAACTAAAATAAATAAATAAAAACCAAGCTATTTACAAATCAAAAATACTAATTACAATATTCCACATCCGCTCCACGGCAGCGGCGCCAAAAATTGATAGGATCCGGAGATACCTATTTATATAAGCCGCAATCACACGGTGTCTAACTAGTAGACAGAAGCAAGTACGGGTCGAATCCACAGGGAGCGGTGGAAATACGTAATCAATATCTCTAATGGACTAACAAATAAAGATGTTTTTGGATTTTTGAAAGAATAAGAAAAATAAAACTAAAGTAACAAAACGACTCAAATGGGAGAGTTGGTAACCAGGTTTTAATGTATCCACCACTATTTCTATTCAAATACTGAAATGAAACATAATTCATGAATTATTTATTGTTCGTTCTATTGACATCACCTATTATATATATTAGAGTCGCAAATATCACTGGGACGCCCTAAGCATGGCACATTAAAAGACTAAACCAAAGCATGCACCATCAAATTGCATTAGCGAGAAATTTATACGAAACTAAATACAGGTTCTCAAATAATACCTGGGTATTCTAAGCATACCCCATCAAAGGACTTAACCCAAACATAAAATATCAAATAAGTAGACAAATATATTTTCAATCCTAACAATTATGCACAAAGGTTATACGAAACCGGTGAAGCAACAACTCATTTTCAATCAATCAATAAGCATAATTCAAGAATTAATCTATTCAAATCATAATGGTCTTTGCTCCATATTATTCAAATCAAAATAGCTACCCAAAGTGGTTTCAACATAAACCCTAATTACACAAATCTAGCAAGATATGACTTTCTCAAAAACCATAAAAAATATTAAGAGAATTACAAACAAAATAAATCGGAATTGAAACACGAAACTTCAAACCGTAATCCTCCCTTCGTCTCTGTTGCCGCGTCTCTCTTTGTTTCTCTGCCTATTCTCGGCTCTGCAGCCGGCTTCCTCCTCCCTTTTTATTGTTTTCAGTCCCTCCTCTTATATCTTTCTCCCCTGTCTCCGCGTTGCTGCGAACAAAGCCAAAATAAGACCTAGCAAAATATCGTATCTGCCAAGACCCAGTCCACCGGTCCAATACTGGCTCCAACTTGCCTATCCACGCCCTGGCCGGCTAAGCACCTTCCTCCAACTTCGCTGCAGCACTCATCGTTGCGGCCATAACAGACTGGTGTCTTTTCTTCTTACGGCTCTTTATGTCAATCACGATTATCCAGCTAATATACTCAACCGATATTCAGATTCTCCCAATCCAAGCTTTCCGAAGTCCGATCACAACACAGCCCCTACCCACCTAAGTTTCGGTCTCAGCATCAGCTCCTTTCTTCTTCTACAACCATCACTTCCATCAAGGGCTTTCTCCTTCAATCTCTTCTCATCACAGCGAGCAGTTCATCACCAATAAAGCCATTCGAGGTCCACAGAAAAACCCCAACTCCTAACCCAATTTCAGTCTTTGAAAAGCTAACAGTTGGAATCTTGATCTCGTCTTGAATCTGTATACAGCACTTCACGTTCAGCTCCTTGTCTTCTCAGCGTTTTCCTCTTGTTTTTCAATTCACATCCAACCACAGCAGACTCCAAGTTATCACCAGCAACAGCTCGACAGCAGCTTCTTTTATCTCCTCCAATTCTCACGAACAGCTTCCCTTGCATGGACTCATTTTCCCTTGTTTGAACGGCAGCAAATCAGATCCACCTAACCAAGCTCGAACTTCATACAACCACCAACCGCAACACCATTGCAGTCGCCTACTTTCCATAGTCCGTTAACCCACAGCAACAGTTCGCAGCCAAATGCAACTGCAGCTTCTTTGTTGATGTCGCTAGGCAAAAGGAACCCCAAGCTCAAATCCACCACTGACTACGATCAGCTCCCAAAGATCGTAGCTATGCTGCTGCAATTTCTTTTTCTTCCTGGCTCTACTCCCTGACCAATTTGCAGTCTCCTCCATCTGTAACAACAGCTAACTCGACAGAAGCTCCTTTTATCTCCTTTAACAACAGCTGATCGCTTCGAAGAAGACTATGAAAGTTCCACTTGCTCAGATGTCTTTTCTTTGATAAGAACATAATGATGCTTGGTATTAACGACACCAAAACAAACTATAAAGGGAGAGCATGACACGTCCTTCTTCCTGGGTCTACTGGAGTTTCTTTCATGGCGTCATTCTCTAGCCGTCCGGAGACTTAAGTGGTGCGACCCACAAGAGCACTAACTTCAAGGCAGCATTTTGGTGATTTTGGTCGCAAGCACCGTTTAGCTTCTATTTAGCCGTTATTTTTCGAATGAGCCAAATTCATTTGTACTTTTTACAAAAGCATTAAAATGGTATTGTTAGTCAAAATATCAAGTCCTATCCAATATAAAATATGGGTATAAAATGTAGCACATACATGCTTATCACCTGTTCACCTTAATTATTATCAAAAGACGGAACAAAAATTCTTAGGGTTTTTCTGTGGGAGACAGATTGATCCTTTGATAGACTTTTCTGTGTGAGACAGATTTGTTTATTTTTAAAGCCTGCGATTTTGGGTGGTAGCAACTCTTAGTTGTGGGTGAGATCAGCTAAGGGAATCAAGTGCGCAGTATCCTACTGGGATCAGAGGCGTAGGGAGTACAACTGTACCTTGGATCAGTGGGAGGATGATTGGAGTTCAACTATAGTCCAGTCCGAAGTTAGCTTGGAGTAGGCTAGTGTCTGGAGCGGCTTAATACAATGTGTATTCAATCTGGACTAGGTCCCGGGGTTTTTCTGCATTTGCGGTTTCCTCGTTAACAAAATTCTGGTGTCTGTGTTATTTCTATTTCCACATTATATTTGTTTATATAATTGAAATAATACAGGTTGTGCGTTTGAATCAATCAATTGGAAATCCGACCTTTGGTTGTTGATTGATATTGATTGATCCTTGGACATTGGTCTTTGGTACCGTCCAAGTTATTCCTTGTGTTTGATTAGGACTCACTGATTTCTATTAGCTTGAGCAAATCAAAACAAGAGAGGGATATTCACTCGTTGATATACTTTTAATTGATTGAGTCTTGTTGATTCTCTTGAAAGTATATTCGAGTTAGTCTATACAGATTGCTAAGCGAAATATTGGGTGTTGTTGTTAGACCCATGCTTTTTCAATTGGTATCAGAGCAGGCAAACACGTTTAAGACCTCAAAAGTATGTGTTTGTAGCGATCTGACTATATGGACCATAAAGTCTCAATTGACGCTTCACCAGGATTAAAAAACAACCGTTGAAAAAGGTCTGATAAACTGGTCACTCTTTAAAAAGAGTTGGATGAACAAATCCAGATCTACTATGGTCTTGTTGCAGAAATTGCAATTCTGAAGGATTTGCTATCCAGTAAGAGTCTCTCAGTGAATCTGAGAAAATCCAGTTGTTCCTCTCCAAAGAATAGTCACTATTCAGATAATAATCAACTATCGTTTTATAAGAAAACTGATATGACTAGGAACCACTCAGACAAACATCAAGGTTCTATCCCATATTTTTGTTCGTCAAATCAACCTCAACAAGTTTGTACGTCAATTTTGAAGAGTCTGAAGATTGCGAGTAATCCTTGTAAGAAAACTAAACGATCTTTTGCTACTCTAAAAAGACGTACAAAACTATCAGAAAATTCTAAACAGAAAAGTACTGATGGTATGGGTAATCTTGTTTCTAGTCCTACATCTTCCGTCCAATGGTGTCGTGACAGTAGTTGTAGCCTTTTTATACATGTGATAGGCGACTCTCCATTGTGTGTATCATCTATCAACTTTAAAAGTAGAAGAGATCCTATATCCAGAACAAAAGGACGTCTTCAGATTGGTGGTTATTTTCCACAAATTGAACCAGGAAATCCTGATAAAACTCTGAATATTTCTTTTTGGGAAAAGGCAATGCATGAAGAGTTGGATCAATTTCACAGACAAACCGTGTGGGATCTTGTACCATGTCAGTTCAATATCAATGTTATTGGTTCTGATAATGCCAGCATTGTTGATCAAGGATCCTCACGAACTAAAGATTTTGTGTGTGACGAACCGTTAGTTCCAGTAAAATTTCCTGTGTTGTTGAATCATAAGCCCTTGGAAACAAGTTTTTCCAGAATCAAAAAGGGGAGGATCTCTACTCACGTAACAAACCTTGAAATTTCACAAAAGGGGAGCTTTTTGCTCACAACGTCTCCTACTGTTAGAGCATAGCACGGTCGACCTCGCATGCGTTGCTATCTCAAGCATGTTTGTCAATGTTAATGATCAAAACTATGAGTCTTGATTTCTAGTCTACATAGCTAAGTCTCGGACTAGGATAGAAAAGTGTAGTTGAGCTCAAGGACTTCATGGTGATTCATCATACAACAATGAAGATCTACTCAAGGAACCGTGGAACTTCATCAACAAAAAAGTATGTGGAGACTTGAACTTATCTATCACTCAAAAGTCTATCTCTTCTATCTCCTACTTCTTATGAAACAAAGGTCGTATGCTATATAGAATGGATCATACACATTTGATATTTAGAGCCGAGTATATCTCGCCTATCTATATCTCGAAATCATGTGTTGGTAAAGCGTTTCGCTTTGATCGGGTTTATCTTCACCTAATGACGAAAGTCATAATATTTCAATCACTTTGAAAATCGCTTTGACGAGAAATGGTGTAACAACTATATAACGTCCTCTAAGAATGTTTCAATGGTTGGAATGAGAGTTTAGGTATATATAACCAATGATGGATATAAGCATTGTGTGGAAACACATATGTGCATAAGTCCTATTCCTTAATCCGAAGTTTGCGAACTTTGTTGATTGAGAGAAACCGGAGGAATTGGCTTTGCCAAGTCCGCGAACTGACGGAAGTTCTCTTGCCGAGAATTTCTGCTGGGATTTTCCAAAAACTCGTTTGCATGTTTAGTCCGCGAACTCAGTCCGCGAACTGGCGGAAGTCTCATTCCCGAGATTTTCTGCTGAGTTTGGAAAACTCTGCCGGTTGTCTTAAGTCCGCGAACTTGTTTGCGTACTTGAGTGGGTTATGATCTAAAGATGTGCTCTGAACATGAAAATTAAATTACTAAGTAATGCAGTATGCAAACCGTGGCTATAAAGTTCATGATCCGATTCAATCGAATCGAATTATCTTTGTTTCAATTGTGTCTTGCGTAGTTACATAAGATGTCATAGCAATTGAACAACTCTCTAACTAGTTCATTTGAGTCAATTGAACTAGTTATGGTGAAGAAGAACAAGGTTAATATGAAATGATCATATGGTTGACCTTTTGGGTTACTATGTTGAACCAACATACACGTACACGTTTAGGCACGGTTTTCACAAACCCAGTAAACGTATATCTCAAGTGTGTGTGAAAAGCTCAGTTTTTGATCTAACGGTTGAGAAATATTAGGTTGAATCTAAATCAGGTTTTTCTCTAACGGTGAATATTGATTGCTTTGTAACTAAGGCAAAACCATAATTTGAAGACTATATATAGGAGACATCTAGCATTGGGAAAAACTAATCCCCACACGTTTGTGTGATACTAGTGCGCTCTCTAGAGTCGATTCCCCTCTAACCTTTGGTTTTCTTCTCTAAAACCAGGTTAACGACTTAAAGACTTCATTGGGATTGTGAAGCCAGAACGATACTACTTTTATCGTAGTTGTGTGATCTGATGTTGCATATTCTATCGTACTAGTACAATTTTTGATTGGCTTGAGATCTTGAGAGTTCTCCGATAGGCAAGATAAAGAAGTCAAAAACATCTTCGTCTCACTGTTTGTGATTCCTCGATGTCCTCTTGTGTATTCAAGTAAGACTGTTGAGAGGTGATTGGTTAATCTAGGCTGTTCTTCGGGAATATAAGACCGGATTATCAATTGGTTCCTGTTCACCTTGATTTCATATCTTAAGACGGAACAAAAACTAGGATTTTTCTGTGGGAGACAGATTTATCCTTTAATAGACTTTTCTGTGTGAGACAGATTTGTTTATTATCAAGTCTGCGATTTTGGGTTGCAGCAACTATTGGTTGTGGGTGAGATCAGCTAAGGGAATCAGGTGCGCAGTATCCTGCTGGGATCAGAGGCGTATGAGTACAACTTTACCTTGAATTAGTGGGAGACTAATTGGGGTTCAACTATAGTCTAGTCCGAAGTTAGCTTGGAGTAGGCTAGTGTCTGGAGCGGCTTAATACAGTGTGTATTCAATCTGGACTAGGTCCCAGGGTTTTTCTGTATTTGCGGTTTCCTCATTAACAAAATTTCTGATGTCTGTGTTATTTCGTTTTCCGCATTATATTGTTTTTCTTTATAATTGAAATAATACAGGTTGTGCGTTAAAGGTTAATCGATTGGAGATCCGACCTTGTGGTTGTCGATTTCATTGATTAGCACTTGGACATTGGTCTTTGGTACCGTCCAAGTTATTCCTGGTATTTGATAAAGACTCACTATTGTTTTTACCTTTAGTAAAAATAAAATCAATAGAGAGATATTAACTCCTTGAGATACTTTTATCTAGATTGAGTCTGACTTTCTAGTTGATTTTCTAGCAAAGTATTTCGGAGTTAGTCCATACAGATTGTTGAGCGAAATATTGGGTGATGTTGTTAGACCCCCGCTTTTTCAATTGGTATCAGAGCAGGCAAACACACTAAGACCTCAACAGTCTGTGTTTGTAGCGATCTGACTCTATGGACAGAGGTGTTATCTCTACTAACGCACCACCAGTCTTCGATGACTCTAATTACTTATGGTGGAAAATTGTTGTGCGAGCCTTCATCCAGTCGCGTGATTTTCAATCATGGGTATATGTTGTCAATGGCTATGATGTGCCTGTTGTTGCAGCCGGAGATGTAAACGTTCCCAAGAATATTGGTGAATATAATGCTGCCGAGATTCTTGCTGCAAAGTAGAATTCTGAAGGGGTAAATGCTATCATACATGCCATTGCCCCAAGTCTTCAACACCATGTGTCTAATTTCACTAGGTATAAAGATGCTTGGGATATCTTAGAAAGTGTATTTGAAGGTAACTCCAGTGAAAAGGAAGCTAGGATTCAAAACCTTAATTCCGATTGGGAAAATCTTCGTATGGCAGATGAAGAATCATTTGATGAGTTTAATCACAAAGTGTCTGAAATTGTCTGAAATTGTTAATCACAAAGTGTCTGATTTCTAGCCTACATAGCTAAGCCTTGGACTAGGATAGAAAAGTGTAGTTGAGCTCAAGGACTTCATGGAGATTCATCATACAACGACGAAGATTTATACAAGGAACCGTGGAACTTCATCAACAAAAAGGTATGTGGAGACTTGAACTTATCTATCACTCAAAAGTATATCTCTTATATCTCATACTTCTTATGAGACAAAAGTCGTATGCTATATAGACTAGATCATACACATTTGACATTTCGAGCTGAGCATTCATTGCTTATCTTTTGTATCGAAATCGTGTGTTGGTAAAGAGTTTCGCTTTGATCAAGTTTATCTTCACCTAGTGACGAAAGTCATGAAAAGTTTCAATCACTTTGAGAATTGCTCTGATGTGAATCTGTCTGTGAATAACGACTACATAGCGTTCTCTGAGAATGTCTTAATGATTGAAATGAGAGTTTAGATTACATAACCATGTATTCCTTGAACCGAAGTTTTCGAACTTTGTTGATCAAGAGAAATCGGAAGGATTGTGGAATTGGCTTGCCAAATCCGCGAACTTTCGGAAGTTCTCGACCGAGAATTTCTGCTGGGATTTTCCAAAACTCGTCTGTGTGCTCAGTCCGCGAACTGGCGGAAGTTCTCATCCCGAGAATTTTTGCTGAGTTTGGAAAACTCAACCGATTAACTTAAGTCCGCGAACTTGTTTGTGAACTTAAGAGGTTATGATCTAAATATGTGCTCTGAACATAAAACATTAATTTACTAAGGAATGCTTTATGCAAACCATGGCTATAATGTTCATTAGCCGATTCAATTTAATCGAATCATCTTTGTTTCAATTGTGTCTTGTGTAGTTACATAAGATCTCATAGCAATTGAACAACTCTTTAACTAGTTCATTTGAGTCAATTGAACTAGTTATGGTGAAGAAAAACAAGGTTAATATGAAATGCTCATATGGTTAACCTTTTGGGTTACTATGTTGAACCAACATACACATACACGTTTGGGCATGGTTTTCACAAACCCAGTAAACGTATACCCAAGTGTGTGTGACAAGCTAAGTTTTCGATCTAACGGATGAGAAATATTAGCTTGAATCTAAATCAGGTTTTCATCTAACGGTGAATATGGATTGCTTTGTAACTAAGGCAAAACCCCGATTTGAAGGTTATATAAATGAGACATCTAGCATTGTGCAAAACTAATCCCCACACGTCTGTGTGCTACTAGTGCGCCCGCTAGAGTCGATATCCATTAACCTTTGATTTTCTTCTCTAAAATCAGGTTAACGACTTAAAGACTTCATTGGGATTGTGAAGCCAGACCGATACTACTTTATCGTAGTTGTGTGATATGATCTTGCATCTTCTATTGTACGAGTACAATCGATTGATTGGCTTGAGATCGTGAGAGTTATCTGATAGGAAAGATAAAGAAGTCACAAACATCTTCGTCTCACTGTTTGTGATTCCTCGACAATCCGCTTGTGTAGTCAGGAAGGATTGTATAGAGGTGATTGATTAATCTAGGTTGTTCTTAGGGAATATAAGACCAGATTATCAATTGGTTCCTGTTACCTTGATTTTATATCTAAAGACGGAACAAAACCTAGGGTTTATCTGTGGGAGACATATTTATCCTCTTATAGACTTTTCTGTGTGAGACAGATCTGTTTATTATCAAGTCTGTGATTTTGGGTTACATCAACTCTTGGTTGTGGGTGAGATCAGCTAAGGAAATCAAGTGCGCAGTATCCTTCTGGGATCAGAGGCGTAGGAGTACAACTGTACCTTGGATCGGTGGGAGACTTATTGGGGTTCAACTATAGTCCAGTCCGAAGTTAGTTTGCAGTGGGCTAGTGTCTGTAGCGGCTTAATACAGTGTGTATTCAATCTGGACTAGGTCCCGGGGTTTTTCTGCATTTGCGGTTTCCTCGTTAACAAAACTTCTGGTGTCTGTTTTATTTCTTTTCCGCATTATATTTTTATATAATAGAAATAATACAGGTTGTGCGTTAAAGATCATCAATTGGAAATCCAACCTTTGGTTGTTGATTGATATTGATTTATCCTTGGACATTGGTCTTTGGTACCGTCCAAGTTATTCCTTGTATTTGATTAAGAGACTCGCTATTGTTTTAGCTTGAGTAAATCAAAGACAAGTGAGAGATATTAACTTCTTGAGATACTTTGTATCTAGATTGAGTCTGACTGTCTAGTTGATTCTCTAGCAAAGTATTTCTGAGTTAGTCCATACAGATTTCTAATCGAATTATTGGGTGGTGTTGTTAGACCCCCACTTTTTCACAGTTGATCCCATAAATTGGATCAACAACAGTAGTTGATCCAGTAAAAACTGAAGTAAATAGGTTTATTGAAAGGACAATTGCTGGAATACCATCAACAAATGCATCCAAAATAAATGTGCAGGTCTCTTATTGCTTGAACAACGCTGGAGTCAATATATGTAACAGCTGCAACAATAAATACAAAATGTAAGTGTCATCTAAAATCGCAACCGACAATAAAAATTCAAGTTCATGCACATCATACTTATGTGCCGTCTCTACTACACATAATAACAAATGAGAACTCAACCAAACATAAAATGCTCACTACTATACATAATACCTAAAATGCTAATACACCAACACCAACGTTGCTACTGATTCCAGCACCAAACTCATAACCTCATCCACTATGCCAAGGATGCCCATTGGTAATAACATGAAGCAGACTATACTCCAGACCGTGCTTTCTTGAGACATCCATTACATTGATCTTCCTGTTTCAAATGGGAGATAATGTATAAATAAAAAAGAAAGAAGTGGGATAAGATTCTACACTACTGTTCAGGTTGAATACTAAGCATTTGCTAATCCTGAATAATGATATACAATCTCAACGTAGATTTCAGTAACACCACTCTTGACAGTAACACTAATAATTACTATTGTGAAAGCACACAAAGTGAAAAATTCCTAACCTGACTCTGAGTGTTGTATATAATCGGTCCCAAAATCCACCCTACCAAGTCCACTGCCACCACTACCAAGTCCACCAATTTCATCACCAACACAGAAGCATCTCCTTCTCCAAACCTAATCCTCCACTTCCACCAGCGCCACCTCCAACTTTGTCACCACCAACAACGCATCCGACTCCAAATCTTCCTCACAAATCAACAGTATTAGTACCACACATGCAATTGCATTTACAGCAAAAACAAATGAAATCAAATTTTAACAATCTCTATATAATTTTAAATCTAAGCATGATTTTATGAATTTAGACCTAAATTTGTAGATCTGAATCTCAAAGAAAATCTAATTACCGGAAATCGAATCTTAGGATGAGATTGACTATTTAAAATTAATCTTCAAAATCCTGAACTAGTTGACGACGGCGAAGGTGGTGATAGTTGCAGGTTCGGTGACGATGAAGATGGTGGTGGTGGGATTGGTTTGGTTTGATTTTAAATCACAGATTTCTATCAATCTCAAATCTAATTGTTTCCTGAATCTGTTATAAAGATGGAGACGGTGACTAAAGAGGTGGTGGCGGTTATGAGTGGTGTTGGTTGTGGTGGCGATGGAGATTGTTGTGGTGGTGACGGAGATTGAGATGTTGTGGTTCGTGTTTTTATCAGAATTGAAGAAGTTGAAGTATATATCACATAAAGGTTAAAAATGGAAACTAGGGAAAATATGATTTTAAATAAATTTTCAATGGAAAAATTAGGGGGAGACCCAAAAAAAATAATATTCTCATTGTCAAGCCCACAATTAATTTTAGGTACCGTGACACCCATAATTATTTCCGTGACACCCATAATTATATGAAATCATTAAAAATGTATGCGTGACGGATTATGCATCCGCATGACAGGTTATGCATCGGGGGTATAATTGGCAACGTAACTTGGATATAACATATCTAAAAATTCGCGCCATGGAATTTTACATATTTTATATCGTTGGAAATCTTTTTAAGAGAGATACGTAACGAGTACAAACAAGAATATCAAATTTTTGTTTTTCACGAAAAAATCGGAGGTGATCATCATTTTATGCAAAATTTTCGAAAACTTGATACATAAACATTATGCAGCCACCAAAAAAGATGCATAACACATTCTGCAAACGCATAACAAATTATGCAACCATTTTCTCCACTGAATAACAAATTATGCATTTGGATAACAAAGTTATGCATCTATAACAAGTTATCTAACCATTGTTTTGGTTGATTTTAGTGCGTACATAAAAAAAATTGATGCATAATGCAATATGCATCCGTATTTACGGATGCATATCAGGTTATGCATCTATTTTCTCGATGCTTAAAAGATTGTGCAAAAAATTTCTCGATGCCTAACGCATTATACAATCATATTTTCGGATGCATAACAGGTTATGCATCCATTTTCTCGAATGCATAACATGTTATGCAGATATTTTTATAAGTGCATAACGTGTTATGCGGCCTTTTTTTTTGTTGGTTTCAATAATAACAAAAAGTAGTTGTTTAACGTGTTATGCAACCATTCTCTGTGCTGCATAACAAGTTATGCAAAAAAAAAAAAGTTGCATAACTTGTCATCCACCAACAATAATAGCTGCATTACGTGTTATGCAACCATTTTCGGGACTGCATAACAAATTATGCAACATATTTTTTTAGATGCATAATGATAGACACATTTTTGTGTCCAATTTGTTCTCAATACTATATATTGTTGGCACTCGATTTTGTACTAATTTTGTTATTTTATGTATTTGTAGGTATTTTTTGGAAATAAATATTTTAAGAAAATTCGGCTCGAAAAGTTGATTTTGGCACCCGGAGGGCACGTGTTATTCGGACTCCCAAGTTTGGATAAGGGGTAACCTAATTACTAAGGGGCACCCCCAGGTCACCCCCAAGGCATCTGCTATTCGCACCCTAGTCCAGGATAAGGGGCACCTTCTTCAACAATTCAAATTCTCAAAATTGGCGGGAAAAATGTTCACACACAGGAGAATTTTCGATCAAAGAAATGAAGTAGTGGTAGGTCGATTCAATGGCTTAATTTTGGTAGAAAGATGTGATTTAGCCTAAGGAAGATAGTTTGGGTGTCGAATTTGATCGGAATTGGCTGGAAATATCGATTTGATTCTCGAGCTCAAAACAGAGCTACACGGAGTGAACACGACCTGTACACGGTGTTGTGTGTGTTTTGGTTGTGCATGGAAGTGTTTTGGAGGAGTTGGATGACTTATGAGGCATGTATAAGCCTTACTAGAGCGTGCAGGATCCAAGTTTACGTGTGAAATTCTAAATCTGGTAAGAAAATATTCAAAAATAATGTTATTCACTGCCGAGTAAAGACGAATTATTTGGAGTTATTGCGAGTGATTTCAGCGTGTCTTTGAGTATAAATATGATCTTTGGGTCTACTATAATGGTTGTCGAGAGTTGGGAGGAGAGAAGGAACGCTGCAGATCGAGAACAATGATTTCTCTCTGCTGCTGCTGCTGCCATTGATGAAGATGAAGAACACGAAGAACGGACTCGCATAAGCAGTCGTTTATCAACAGTGTCTAAGACACACACGCGTGGGTGGTAGTTCTTCTTACAACAGCAGTTATCATTTATCGTTCTTTTTGTAACAACTAAACGGCGCCTTTGCAACAGTTATTTCTGTTGCGATTTTTCTGTTCAATTGTTTTACTCATTTTTATCATTTGTAAACAACTTTTTGGGCAATAAATAATTATTTTGAGAGCATTTTTACTATGATGAGCTAAAACCCAACACTGGGACGACGGAGGAGGCCAAACTTCATACTTAGGGTAATTTTATTTAATTTTATATTTACTTTTTGCACCAATTTTAATTGAATTAAGATTTTAATTAATTATTTGTGATTTCATTTGATGGTTTATGCTTAGTCCTAGGGATTTTTGATATGCCATGCTTAAGAAATACAAGTAATATTTTATAAAATCTACTTTGGCAAAGAATAGAGTTAATATTCATTTTGTTTTAAATTATAATTGCCTAGAATTAATTTCTGAACCACTTGAAAATGAAAAATGGCTGAATCTTTAGTCCCAGTACCTCTTTCCCATTGTGACAAATATTGTGTATATATTTATTATTTTAGAAAACTTTAATCTTTACAAGTCCGAGCAACGAACTTTTACTACCACTTTCAAAATACTACAACAAAAATGGCGCCGCCGACGGGGACTTGTATATAGATTGATTTATTTTTTTTTAGGTTTATTTATTTTATTTTTTTTATTATTTGTTCCTTTTTACTTTGTCTTTTTGTCTTTGATTTATAGGTTCAAAGTGGAGCACTAAGGACCTGGAGAGGAAAAAGCTTAAAGCGAAAAGCGAAAAGAGAAGAAAAAAGGACAATTTTAGGATTTAATTTTTAATTTTTAATTTTTTTTAGAGTGTGTGAGGAAAACTGTACTTTTTTTTTTATTTTGGACTTTATTCTGGACAATTGGACTTTAATTTTTTTTTTAACCCTATGGAAGGGTATTATTATTAAAAAAAAAAAAATTTATTATATAAACTGTGTGCAGGGAAGGACGACGATTACTATATCGTCTCGGCCCCTCGGGTTCGCACACGGCATAGGATTCGTGGCCCGAGTCGACGACAACGGTTCATCCCCCGTCTGGTACGGGAGGTCAGTCCAATCGAAACACCCGCGAATCTCCTGCAAGCGGGTTACTGTCTGTCTTAAGGTGATAATTGATTGAGGACGAACCGGACTGTCTTTATTTTCCTAGTAAAGGGCAAGGCCTGGCCTAAACAAGATAAGGGTTCGGATTTCATCACCGCTCCCTTCTTGCCCGCCTTAGGAAAACGAAACCTAACGCGAACCCAAGCTTAAAATTTGGAATAGAACGAGACCGATAGGGTAACGAGCTTAATAGGAAACTCGTTCGAAAAATATTGGTTGCTCTTTAAGCACACTTCAAAGTTCATGATGGTTTCTGTGAGTTGAATGCGTGACTGCGCCGCCTTGTGATAGCGGTGAGGCCTTGGGTATCAAAGCTCCACTGAGCTTCCCTCGCCTCGATTCAACTTACATTATCTCGGATTGATTCCAGAGGGGTGTGCTCAAATTGCAACGAATTCCCTTTCGAAAGATAGAAGCTGGTCTAGAAACAATCTAAGTGGAGCCATCATGCTTTTTGTTTGCTAGAAATCTTTAGGTTTGTTTTGGTGGAGTCGAGTCGGCCTTGTTTGTGGTTGTGTAGAATTCCCTTGTAATTAAGAATGTCGAACTGGTATGATAGAAGCCAATACAATGAGTATCGACCTGAATTTGAATATGGACATCATCCTTTTTATGACCATGTTGGGAATAGTGGTTGGGAACGCCATCCTTTGGAAGGATATGGGTCATACCATGGTGAGCCCAATTACTATCCACACATGCATCAGTCTTACGAGCAAGAAGATTATAGTACTAGTTCTTCGTCTCTAGAGGATACAATCAAACTATTGAAAACTAGTCCCTATTATGATCCTTCTGAACCTGTTCTTCCTCTAGAAGAGTCTCTCAAACAATTAACTGAGAATACAAATAGGTTTGTGTTAGAAATGAATAAACAAAATGCACCCATGAGTGAACCTTCTATACACGATACCATAAGGAAGTCATGTGAGTCGATTCAAAAGCTTTTATTCGAGGCCCAGAACAGAACTGCTCAAGATAGTCTTAATTTCCAATATAGTGTTTCCAATTCTACCCTTGATATCAATAGTGAATATTTGCCCAATCTAGAGGACGAGGTTAGAATAAAAGACACTACTTTAGATAAGGTTCAATCATCTTCGTATTATTATGATGATGAGGATAGTAGTGATGAAGAATCTGAAATATGTAGGCAGAGTGATCAGGGATCTACTAATCCAATTGAGCTTTATAGTGATTATATTATTTCTACTTCAAATCCAAATAATTTTTATGATTATTCACCTATTCAAGAGGACGAGGATTTGATTAGGAATACCACCGTTTTAGACGATGTAGTATTTCCTTTTGATTACGAAGCCGATAGTGGTTTAGAGGAACGGGTTTATTCTGAAAATGTTGTTTTAGAGTCTACCGACTTAGAAACAATAATCTTGAATGAAGAACATAGACTCGTAGAGATGAGTAAAGATGCACTACCTGATAATAAATTAGAAGAATCAATTGACCATTTTCAAGAATCTAATGATCCAAAAATTAGGGAGATTGTAACTAGTCTATCTAGAGACACTAAAAACTCTAAGTTTGGGGGTGATTATCACCTTCATAGTGCCTTACCTTTAACTCTCAGAAAGTCCCTTCACTTAGGACTTGATATCTCTGCCTCGACAATTTTACAAGATTACCTTCATACTCGTTTTCCCGAACCTAATGATGTCCTGAAAAAGGTTCAGTCGTTAGAAACCCATCCTCTGGTTGATGTGGTTTGCGCAGGCTATGATACCCAGATTAACTTTGTTTTCCCACCAAATAGTTTTCTTCCAATTATGGGAACGTATAGATTTCAAATGTGTCACTTATTAAGTTCTGAGACTAAGCCTAAGTACTTTAGGAAATTAGAATCGACACATTTGCTTCAGAATGACCACTACTCTGACTGTGGTCAACTTTGTAAGTCATACCTAATTGACTTAGAGGATCCTAAATTATTTAGGTTATTTTGTGACTCCAGGTTCTTATCTGATTTTTTCCAGACTTTTAAACCTGAACTGTTGGATCTTAGCTATGAGGAAGTGCATCCAATGAAAATTTTCTATCAAGATCCTTTCATAGAACCTGAACCTGAACCACAATGGGACATAGGTATCTTAATCAGGAAACTAGATAAGGGCATGTTATTCTTGTTCACTTTCTTGGGTTATGGTAGTTTCCTTTGGTCAGCTATTTTTCGTTTTAAAGACCCACAGTTATTTCGACTGTTACTTTATGGTTCGAGTTGACTAATCCTTTCCTAAGTCTGGCTGAAGACTTTAAACTTAGCACTTCTTGGGAGGTAACCCAATCTCATGCAACACGGTAATATCTTTCCTTAACTCTTTCGCTTCAAATGGTAACAGTTTCTCCTTGTTCATGCTTTTAGTTTCATCTTTAGAACATTGAGGACAATGTTAGATTTAAGTTTGGGGGTATGGGAGAAACTTTTTAGTTGCAATAAATAAACTCCAGAGCCTAGAAATTTATGCGTATTTAGGATAGCACTAACCAATCTAAGTGGATGGAAACATTTTTGTTTTAGGAGTTGAGGAACCAATCTGACTAGATGGAAACATCTATAGAGTCTATTCATAAAAGCACAGAGCTCAGGTGTTAGAAATAACATGATAGTTTCGCCATATCTTGTCGAGTCCTTTTCACTTTCTATTTTTAGTTTTCTTTTGTTTCAAGTGATTTGGTGGGGCACACGATTCAAGTTGTTACCTTTGCTAGGGTGAAATAGAGTGACTGAGTTACCCAAAAAAAAAAAAAAAGACCGGACCAGTTAGACCAATCGGAATAAGTATTAACACTTGGATAGCAATATGCGTGTGTTCTCCCTGTTTCTGTCGCCTAAGCAAGCGTGGAATGCAGGACCCGTGGGAACTATCGTGTAATCTGCTGACAAGAAGCATGCGCTTGGATCCAAAAGATCTATTCATGCCGTTAAGTTAAAAAAAAAAAAAAAAAAAATGGTTATTGTTATGTGTAGTCAACTGCTGGTTCCCTTTTATTTGCCAGTTTGTTGATCTAGATTTAAGTTATTGACCACTGGTTCCCTTGTATATGCCAGTGTGTTAATATTAGTCAGACCGGTATCTCAATCATTTAGGTTAGGTTCACCTTGGCAGAGGCCTTCAGACAGATATGGGAAACACCGTTCACTTTTCAACCATCTACATTTTTCTTTTTCCATCTTCTTAATCTTTTCATGTGATTAGTCTGACTCCGAGTATGATGTCCATCGTGAAACTATCTTAGTAGAGCTCTGTCACTTATATGAATTTTAGTATGCTTGATTGCAAACTCGTATACAGCAATTGGAATTTCGCGTCAGGGTACTTCCTCCTGTAATTAATAAGTATGCCAACCAAGGAGGTTCTTTAGTGCTTTCCAAGGTTCTGCGTAGATAGCTAGGGTCTGGAGTATTGGTTTTTGTGGGTACACCTCTGATAAACCCACCCGAGATTAACTCGGTCACTTTTCAAGAATAAATTTTGCTCGAGGACTAGCAAGTAATAAGTTTGGGGGTATTTGATAGACACATTTTTGTGTCCAATTTGTTCTCAATACTATATATTGTTGGCACTCGATTTTGTACTAATTTTGTTATTTTATGTATTTGTAGGTATTTTTTGGAAATAAATATTTTAAGAAAATTCGGCTCGAAAAGTTGATTTTGGCACCCGGAGGGCACGTGTTATTCGGACTCCCAAGTTTGGATAAGGGGTAACCTAATTACTAAGGGGCACCCCCAGGTCACCCCCAAGGCATCTGCTATTCGCACCCCAGTCCAGGATAAGGGGCACCTTCTTCAACAATTCAAATTCTCAAAATTGGCGGGAAAAATGTTCACACACAGGAGAATTTTCGATCAAAGAAATGAAGTAGTGGTAGGTCGATTCAATGGCTTAATTTTGGTAGAAAGATTTGATTTAGCCTAAGGAAGATAGTTTGGGTGTCGAATTTGATCGGAATTGGCTGGAAATATCGATTTGATTCTCGAGCTCAAAACAGAGCTACACGGAGTGAACACGACATGTACACGGTGTTGTGTGTGTTTTGGTTGTGCATGGAAGTGTTTTGGAGGAGTTGGATGACTTATGAGGCATGTATAAGCCTTACTAGAGCGTGCAGGATCCAAGTTTACGTGTGAAATTCTAAATCTGGTAAGAAAATATTCAAAAATAATGTTATTCACTGCCGAGTAAAGACGAATTATTTGGAGTTATTGCGAGGGATTTCAGCGTGTCTTTGAGTATAAATATGATCTTTGGGTCTACTATAATGGTTGTCGAGAGTTGGGAGGAGAGAAGGAACGCTGCAGATCGAGAACAATGATTTCTCTCTGCTGCTGCTGCTGCCATTGATGAAGATGAAGAACACGAAGAACGGACTCGGAGAAGCAGTCGTTTATCAACAGTGTCTAAGACACACACGCGTGGGTGGTAGTTCTTCTTACAACAGCAGTTATCATTTATCGTTCTTTTTGTAACAACTGAACGACGCCTTTGCAACAGTTATTTCTGTTGCGATTTTTCTGTTCAATTGTTTTACTCATTTTTATCATTTGTAAACAACTTTTTGGGCAATAAATAATTATTTTGAGAGCATTTTTACTATGATGAGCTAAAACCCAACACTGGGACGACGGAGGAGGCCAAACTTCATACTTGGGGTAACTTTATTTAATTCTATATTTACTTTTTGCACCAATTTTAATTGAATTAAGATTTTAATTAATTATTTGTGATTTCATTTGATGGTTTATGCTTAGTCCTAGGGATTTTTGATATGCCATGCTTAAGAATTACAAGTAATATTTTATAAAATCTACTTTGGCAAAGAATAGAGTTAATATTCTTTTTGTTTTAAATTATAATTGCCTAGAATTAATTTCTGAACCACTTGAAAATGAAAAATGGCCGAATCTTTAGTCCCAGTACCTCTTGCCCATTGTGACAAATATTGTGTATATATTTATTATTTTAGAAAACTTTAATCTTTACAAGTCCGAGCAACGAACTTTTACTACCACTTTCAAAATACTACAACACATAACACCTGCAGCACAACTTTTTGTCGATCTCCAACCACTGTTAACAGCATCTCAACTTCCTTCCCAACATCTTCCAGCATTAAGACCATAACTAACCGACTAACCAATTCAATCAAATTAATCAAAACTCCCTCTAATCCAAATTCTAAGTACGTTCATACAAGATTTAAACATAAGCAACATTTTATACATATGAACAATTACAACATTCAGTAAGCAAATAAAGAATTAAACAAACATGTTATGTAATGGGGCCTCTGCCATGCCATTTAATCAACATACACAACATAATGATTGGTTGGTTTCATTTCAGAAAACATAATTATGTCATGAGAACACAAGCCAATAAACCATTCTTCAATATACGTACCTTGCATAGTGTTCCTACGGCCTTACCTTGTGTTATTGCTGATCCCCATTCTTCAATAACTGGTCGGTCATGTTTTTTCTCGAACACTTGATGTACGTCACTGAAAATGGAGAGGAACTGCACATCAATTCCAACAACAACCGAAATATATAAACGCATCAAAATCATCACAGCAACAATCTTCTTCTCTTCTTGTCTAAAAAGTTCCTCATAAACCTCCAATTACGACTACATCTTGCATGTACTTGATACATTCTACTGTCAAAACCCGTGAAAACTCCCTTGTTTAGCATAATCAATTTCACCAATTTTGCTGGTCATAGGTGAAACCAATTGAACCAGCACATTCGAATTTCTTCTTCAATTAGTTGTAACGCTCACGGAGCTAATACCAGCGAACCCCAATTTAAGACCATAATTAAACGACTAACCAATTCAGCCAATATAAATCTCCACTTCCTTGACCAAACTTCAAAATACAGATTCACACTAAAACCCATGATTCAAACAATCAATAACCCATGATTCAATTCCATAGCATCAACGCAACACCTTTCTTCACCTAATTGATTTGTTCTCAAAATTCAGACCCAATCAAGACACCACCGTAATGATTTTCCCATCTGATTCTTCATATTTTCCTCCTCAATCTCAATCACTACCACCCAATCTCCATTACCACCACCACCATTACCAGACGAAGTCAGAAGAAAGAGTTCAGAGGAGATGAAGGGGGAGGCGCAGTGATAGTGGGATACGACCAAAACCTAATTTTAGAAATTCTGGGTGTGGGAGATATTTTATCCCAGAAAATGGGTGCGCGCCTGAGAATTTCTGAGCGTGGGTTTCATAGTGGGAAGAATCTGTAAAATGGGTCTCCCTGTAGTTTTCACATTTTCAATTATGCCATCAGGGACATTTGTAAAGTTTGTTAAGGATATTTATGAAGGCCCATCAGAAAGAGGGACAACTATTCAACTTTTACTCCTTCTTTTGCGTCAAAAAGAAAAAAAAATAGAAGGAGTTAGCCTTTGGCCGGCCCGGGGTTCGTAACAGTGGACCTATCCAAAACCAAAAAATAAAGAATCATTTTTTGGAGACCATGGGTTTTTTGAGGGGATCATGATTTGATTAGGCCACCTTCCCTATAATTATAAGGGGTGTCCTAAAAGGTGGAGATGACTAGTTTACCCTTTTACCTAATTAAAATTATAACTAATCTACAACTTCTTCTTCCTCTATTCTACAATTTTTGTTCTTCTCTTCTTCATCAATATATGATCATCTAAACCTGATCATATACAAATCTAATCAAAATCATCAAATTTTCATCGTGGTCGATTCATTGAATTTTCATCGTCGATTAATCAATCTTTTATAAACAAACCTATCCATAAATATTTTGAGCCGTAGTCATCAAAATATGTTGAATTTGGAGGTTACAATAGTAAGTTCGGTGAGGATAATTTTGAAAAAAAAACCTAGTTTTACAACCGAACTTTTAAAAACGAATTACACTTCGGCTAAGAATTATTTTTTTTGCCTAACCGAACACCTGAGTTCGGTTGAGTCGCAAAAATAATTTCAAAACCGAACTCTTCTCTATATAGCCAAACGTTGAGTTCAGTTTAATCGCAAAAAAAAAAAATCCTAACCGAACTTTACTCAGAAAACCTATATAATGAGTTCGGTTAACTCGCAAAAATAATTTCAGAACCGAACTCTTCTATGTATAGCCAAATGTTGAGTTCGGTTTAATCGCAAATTATTTTTTTTTGCAAACTTACCGAACTCTGTTGTTTAAAGTTCGGTTACAACGTGGTCGAGTCGACTGAACCGAACAAAACTCTGTAAACTCAAGCATAGTAGTTCGGTTACATTTGATTTTTCATCAGCTAGCCGAACAAACAAAAACTCCATTAGAGCTCTGGTTCGGTTGCCTGTGATTTTGGATTTATTAACCGAACTGCATCTGCAGAAAGTTCGGTTACATGTTCTTCATATAATATAACCGAACTTTGTTGACCTGGTTGAAATTTTTTTGTTACAATTTTGATTTTGAAGATATTTTAGGCCATTTATAGCAACATTTACTAAGCTACAAGCATACTTTGGTACCCAGAGGATGTTTTTTCTCCATATTCATCCATCGCAAATTATTTTTTTCTCCATCTTCTTCTTCTTCTATCACTTTAGTCACTAATAATTCTACTTTAAAAAAAAACAATTTATCAATTTAACCTTAATCAATGATTAATCACACTAACTAATCATTATACAAAAATAATCAGGAAAGTAATTTTGGTATTAACATAAATATTTAGATAAGGGGTGACCGAGAATTACTTCTAATGTCTTACCCAAAATAAAACAATGGTCCCAAGAAAAAAGCCGATCCCCAAAAAACGGTTCAAAATAAAATTGGACTATGGAAGGCATGGGCCTCCTGGGTGGGGTGGGGGTTCTTTGTTTTACGTCAGTCAGTAGGGGACCTGCTTGACTATCTCATTCGATTAGGTAGGGCACCAAAAAAGCATAATTTGAACATTAATTGGACGGTCTGGATCCGTAAGGTGCATTTTTAATTGACTAAAAGCAATTAGTTGTCAATGGTCCATCCACCAGGATCCAGGACCACCACCACCATCCATGTGGTCCGTCCAGGGTAAAAGTGGTGGGAGTTGGGTATGCGTATGACTTTGTGAGAGACACCGTGATATATGAATCATATGACGTGGTGTAATGGTTAACTTTCGTGGAGTCGTTTTTTACTTTTCTTACGTTCAATGATGGCCTGGTGATCGTGGGGGTTTGTCTGCTTGCTTGGGAAAGAATAAATATTTCTGGCGCAATAGTGACGACACTTTTCTTGATTTTTTTTTTCCTTTACCTGAAGCACGGTTTTGGGTTCCTTCTTAGAAACTTATTATAGGGGTTCCAAGGATTTGGTTTTGAGGGTTCTTATGGATTCAACTATCCTAAATGTGAATGTGGGAAGACCTATTTTGTTATCAAAAATACAACATTATCCTTTGAAAACTTAAATAATTACCAAATCTAAATCTAATTAAATCAAAAATTAAACCGATCAGGAAAAAAAAAAAGCCCACCCACCCGTCTCTTCTTCTTCCTCTCTTCTTCTCCTCCATTGCCATCTTTTTTTTACTTCAACAACAATTAATCATCGATTCTCAGCCAGTAATAATTTTAATTGGGTAAGAATCGAAAACCCAATTCTTTTTTAATGCTTTTGATCAGATGAATAGGTTCGATTTGATCAAATTAGAGATTGGAAATTAGTTTCAGAACTGAATACGGTTGGGAAAATATGAACTTCCAACCGTAAAAGCTTTACTAACTTTTGTATACGGTAGGAAAACCCAACCGTAAGTTGCCCTGGTTTTGTATACGGTTGGGAAAATATGAACTCCCAATCATAAGTGCTTAACTAACTTTTGGTTTCCCAACTGTAAGTTACCCTGGTTTTGTATACGGTTGGAAAACCGAACCGTAACTTCAATTTTCAGAAAAAAAACCCGTGATTTTGATTTCAAATATAAACTACTATCAATCCAATGATTAGTCTAATCTTATTACTAATATTTTCACTAATCTTGCTTAATTTAGTTATTCTAATCATTAACATTAACTAATTATTGGGATAAGGGGTTTTGGATTTACTATTTCACGACCTGCTTTTTTGTCATTTTGTGAGCCCTCAAAACCAGAATCTTGGAGCCCCTATAATAGGTTTCTTACAAAATATCTCATGGTCAGGGTTTTTGTTTACTTCGTACATTTATTTACTTTCTATGGTTTCCTTTCGCTCGGTAATACATAATCTTTTGGAAATTCATCACCAACCAAAATCTTAACAAAATAAGATTCAGGACCGTCTTACACGTTTAGGGTGTTCTAGGGGAATTAAATTTTCAGGGGCCTTTTTTGGGGTTACTAAATTAAGGGGCTCAACGATCGTAGAAATATAAATTTGTATACTTAATGCGATAGGTTGGATAAGGTTGTGCGATCGTCACAGAAAATATTTCAGCATTTCTTTTTGT
Source organism: Papaver somniferum (assembly GCF_003573695.1). Classification (NCBI taxonomy): domain Eukaryota; kingdom Viridiplantae; phylum Streptophyta; class Magnoliopsida; order Ranunculales; family Papaveraceae; genus Papaver; species Papaver somniferum. The sequence goes on from NC_039364.1 coordinate 43,392,482, forward strand.
TATATTTTAGGTTACAAACCTGTGTTCTGGAGTGTTAGAGCATTGCTCGGTCGAACTCACAAGTGTTGCTATCTCAAGCTTGTTGTCGAATTTAGTTGTCAAAACTATATCTTGATTTCTAGTCTACATTTAGTTAAGTCTCGAACTAGGATAGAAATGTAGTTGAGAAACAATGGATCATGGAAGTCATCATTGCGTTCTACCGTTTGAAGGCCAAGATCAACCGAAGCTTTTGGAGAACTTCATCAACAAAAGGTAAGTGAAGATTGAACCACCTATTTCTCAAGTTATATTCATTTTTCTATCATTTAGACGATGTCGCATAACTAATTAGACTATTATGCATATACAAGAATTTCGAGTCGAGAACTAATTATCAAGTTAAGAGATTTCTCGAAATATAATGACTAAGCATAATTAACATTTGTTCATACTTGATGAATTTCGGTTAAGGACAATTTATTATTCGGAATCAAAATCATGATTCAAGTTTTATCATTCGAAAATATCCTAGAATAGTGATATGTGTCATTGATGTTATTCGAGAATGTTTCGAATCAATTTAGAGAGAAATGTAGAACTACTATAGATTTGGATACAAGACAGTGTTATCAGTCTTACAAACTAAGAAAACTGTTATAATTCTGAACCCGTATTACATGTAATCGTACACGTAGCGGAGTATCTATATATCGACTTACAGATTTGTGGTACGCTTATGCACATCATGTGAAAATATGTTTAACTCGTGAACCAGATCGGTACGCAGACTCATATGCAAAGCATTTTGGAACCATGGTTACATAACCACGATTAATATCCAAACCGGTACACGTACCAGAATAGTTATGTGTTCCCGAACTCTTCAATGTGTCCAAACCGGTACGCAAACCAAAGTAGTTCTGTGGACTCCGGAACCGGTGATAGTCTTAAGGTATCTATACCGGTAGGCGTACCTAAATAGTAATATTAACTCTGGAACTTGGTTTGGCTCGTTAGCTTACAAACCGGTATACGTACTATGACTAAACCGACTCACAAACAACTATGGTATTTGTACTTTGTGTATTTACTAACCATGTCGATTATCTTCAAGTGCGATTAAATTATTTCTACGAGATAATTAGCATTTGATTAATTCTCTAAAAACACTAGACTTATTTGATCACAAGATTGTGACTCAAAGTTAATGTCTTATGTGTTCATGAAGATGAATATTAACCTTTTAAGTTCAAATCAGCTAGTTGCGGCTAACCACCTTGAACATAGTCTTTGTACACGGTTCGGTTACGGCTTCACCTAACCAGAGTGTATATCTTGTTTATGTAAATCAAATTCAATGATTAATCTAAAGGTGGATATTGATTGCTTGGTTCCAAAGCTATCTTAGCTTAAACCTAAAGTAACATATGCTTTGAATGTCTATAAAAGGAGAACTTCAATCAACTGGGATTTTTGAATCCCGACACTAATTTTTGGTGTGTCCTAGTTGTATCTGGAGTCGTCCTCTTCCTAAAACTTTTAGGGTTTAGCGACTACAAAGACTTCATGGGGATTGGTGAAGGCAGGTCCAGTTATCTTTCCTTGATAACTCGTGTATCCTGATCTTGATCGATTGTTGAGCTACTCACTTGATCAAGATAGATAGAAATCACCAAAGTTCTCTTCGTCTCAAAATTTGTTGATTCCACAGGTTTTATACTTGCGAGGTGAATAATAATCTAGGCCGCACTTCGGTTGCATAAGTCCGGATTTTGATCGGTTAGTTAGACTTTGTCTATTGTTATCGATTCTCATCACCTTTGATCAAACTTTGATTGTAAAAGGAAATCAACTCTTAGTTAATTTTGAGGCTAGCTAGACTTTGTCTATTGTTATCGATTTCCATCATCTTTGATCAAACTTTAATATGTGGGAGGCAGATTGGTTCAAAGTCTTCAATTGAGTTGAAGTTGTAGTTGCAGGAAATCCTACACTACACCCCTCATATGATTTCATTATTAATCAACTCATTTTTAGGTTTACACTCTTAATTTTATTGATCAATCTTTGAATGTTCTTACAAGAAAAGATAAAGAAACCAAGAATGATCTCTGCTCTAGACTTTCTCTCTCCTATTTACTTGTTTCTTACTCAAAAAAGATCTTTCTCTCTCTTTACAACTTGAACGACTATTTATAAGGAAATACATAGTTGATGACATCTAATCTGTCCTTTATTTTCGGGTACGGTCTGCGACATTCTCGCAACCTTACAAATGTTAATTTCGCAAGCTCTCTAATTTTCGCAGGACTATCATATCTTTCTCGTGATCTTAGCCGACGTCATTTATTTTATTCTTCCTGAAATTGTTCTGCGACGCTGTTGTATTGTGTTGTTGATAATTTCGTTGAAATATTATCGTTGCGAGATTCTGATCCTACATCTTGCCTCTTCTCATATCTTCTCTGAAAAGTAGAGAATGATGTGAGAAATGCCGCAGTTTTTCATCTTTTCATATTCTGCATTTATCACACATATTCTTTCTTCCATTTGTTTCTTGACACGTCTTCTGTAACCGCTGCTTTTCAACCGCTCACGTCTTTTCGTCTTAATGGTATTTATTTCTTCGAGTAAAAAAAAATCTCCTTTATATACTCTTCTTACTCTTCTTTCCACTTTTCTTTTTACTTTCTCTTCTATTTTTATTTTCTCATCTCTGCAACTCTGTTATTCTTTTGCAAGTTCTGCTGCTGTAATTTTTCCCCCCTTCAATCCTCTTACTTTTTATTCATTCCCATACTCTATATTCAAATATGGCTCCAAGTGGTCATAGACATGAGAAGAGTTTAAAAGATGTACAAAAAGATCTTGTTGATAAAGTTTTCACACTCTCTACCATTCCCGGTGAAAATGCCAAATCAATTCTTTCTGTCAAACTTTTATCTGATCAGTATTGTGATGATCAATCAATCATAATTTCGCTAGGTCAGATTCTCGCAGGTCTCCCTGTTGCTCTTTATAACCCAGATCTTCCTTTATTTTATGAAATTCTCGCTCACTCAAGATTTTCGCGAGCTATCTTCCAACTGAGTGGGGACTGCATCCGTCTGATGCTAGAATTCGTTACCCGTGGTGCTGGTAAAGGATCTCTATACTCGCAGACTTAGAGATAATTGCTGAGAAATACACAGTAGCAAGTTTCTTTGAGAACTATGAACTGATCTCCATGAAGAAAGAGAATACTCGCTGGGGTATTCGCTTAAAAAGGAAAGATAACATTGATCAAGCCAAAATTCTCATGCAAGATATTGAATGGCATTCTGGTAAAAACACAACTCCTCGCCACTCCAAAGATGATAAATGGTGTGTTTTTCCTTTAATGCTAAAAGGACCCTACATTGCTGGGTCAAATGTTCTTCCTGCGAATCTCGCTGCTTATCAACCTTGGGTTTTCTCTTGGACCGAGAAGGAGAAAGAGGTATGTTTCTTCCCATTTAATTCACTTTATATTTCTTTATTGATTTTTATTATTCTGTTCGCTGACTCTTGCGACATTCCGAAGATCCAAAAACTGAAAGATAGTTATAACAGGACTGGGAAAGCTAGTACTCTATTAGCTCTTCGCTCATACACAGATGAGGTAAGAAATTTTCTCTTATGATTTTAAACAGTATACTATTGCTTCCATGCTTCCATTTCTTATTTTTATCTGTGTGTGAAGGTTATTGCTGAAGTAGAAGAATCTGCCGATGTTGCGAAGACTGGTGATAAGGGTAAAGGTGCTCTTCGCAGGGAAAAATTAATTGGTCCTCCTCCAAAGAAAAGGAAAGTTCGTTATTCTTGTCCTTCAAATATCCCTCCTCAAGAAAATTCTGAAAGTGACAAGGGTGATGAGGACAATGATGATCTTGCTGCAAGTGAAGATTCTCCACCTGAATCTTCTATGGCTAAGCTCTCTGGCCTCTTTTCTGATTCTCTACAAGGAATGGGAGATAGCCAATTCGCAAATACCTGCAAAGCTCTCGCTACCCTTTGCGATGTCCCTTTACTGGATGGTGATAGCTCTCTTCGTGGAGTTTCTAGATCAGTGACTCCCGACTTCTTGCATTCTCTCAATAGTCTGGTATATTTTATCCTTTTACTTCTTCATTGTTATAACTCAAAATTTCTTTCTATATTAATATTTTTTATATTTTCTCGCAGGCTGGAAAAGCTTTTGTTGTTGCCTCAGATCTAGAGAGAAGACGCGAAAATCTTGAAAGAAAATCTTCAATTTCGCAAAAAGAATGAAGAATTGGAAGCTGAAGTTAAAGGTCTTCGCGAGAAAAATAGACAATTAGAAATTGATTCTTCTCGTATAAGAACAAAATCTCTAGTCTTCAGCAAGCTAATAATCAGCTTTACGGTATGTTACTTTTCTCTTTTCCCTTATTCATTCATCCTGTTGTTTTATCTTATTTAAATGATCCTTTTTGCAGACATTTATGGTCTTTCTGATGAAGCTACCCTTCTTCGTTCATTTCCTAATGCCTTGGATAATGATACCCTTCTTGAGCGTCTTAACAATTCCTTAAATAGCTTCTCAAATGATAGAATTTCATCTTTTCTCTAAATGAGCTTAGATCTAAATTTCGCCTCTTAGAAATTGACCATAGATCTAGTTTAGGCTTAGCCAACCGATTTAAGCGTCTCTTCTTGATTCTAAAGAGAAAACCAATGAGTTAAGAACCAAAATTAGCGGTCTCATAGATGATAAGGATCGCATCTCTGATCAAGGTGCCAAGGCTTTGGCGAAATTCCAAGAGGCTCTTCTTGAAGTTCAACTTGAACGAGATGAAGCTAACCGCAAGAACATCGAACTCTGCGAAAGGGAAAATCAAATTCGTTCTCGTCTTCTTATAAGTAGTGAGGATGAATTTGTTTGGGCTGCGAAAATCTTAGATGATGCTAGAAAAGATTTAGGTGTAAATGTTAGTCTCCAAGTTGAGCATACACCTTGATTAGAGATATGATTTCTGACAGAGAAGGTTACTAACTGCTCTTCTTTACTAATCTTTTGCTTATGAATTCTCATCAAGTTAATAATTGATTGTCTTTTGCTCGAAGATTCTGAAAATAGATATCGTGAAAAGATTGAAGAATTCGAAGCTGAAAAGGAGGAACTCGCAAAGAATCTTTCTTCTCGCAACGACAAGTATTCTAGATTAAAGAATCAAATCAAGATCACTGTTGCGAATTTTAAGAATGATGCTATGCATTTTCGCAATCAAATATCCAAACGGTTTGTGACGATCATAATATCCCACATTCTGATTATCCTTGTCTCTTGGAAGAAATCCCACAGAATACTCCCAATTTGATTATCTCTGATAGCGAAGCTGACGATGAAGAATCTGATAGTGATGGAGGTTCTGATGGTGATGAAGATTCTGACGCAGACGAAGAAGGGAACAAATCTGATGAAGATAATGAAGGATTAACTAAGAAGTAGTCTTTATTTCTTTCTTTCATTTTTTGTAATACTTGTACATTTATTTCTTCTTTCTGTATATTTGTGTTTCTTTCATTTTGACCTGCATTAATTAAAACAATTCTTTTTTGCAATACAGTTAATCAATATAATCATTAATTCTTGAATCTTTGAGTAAATCTATCATATGGAGACAAATAACATTTTCTAATTTCATACATTCCCATACTTGCCTCTGTTATTTGAATCCAAATGAGAGATTTCATAAAAATTTCTTATTTTATGTCTCAATTTCGCGGTTAATTATGTATAACTTCGCAATCTTATGCGAAGTGAATTTTGTTTCTTTTCAAAATCTCATTCCTGTGTGGTCTTATTTTGCCTTCCTAATTAAAGGTCTTATTATGCCACCTCTTGTCATTGCGACAAAATCGCAGGACGTCCTTGCACTTTCATGCAAAAACCCATTGATCTTGCCTTAACTTTTTCTTTTGTATTATGGCCTCTTCAGGAATGTTGCGACAATATGACAGGCCTAAATATTCTTGCGAAAATGAAGCCCCATGACATTGCCGTCTTGCGACGAAATCGCAGGACGTCTTCGCACTTTCATGCGAAAACCCATTGATCTCGTCTTATCCTTTTCTTTTGTATTATTGCCTCTTCAGGATTGTTGCACAAATATGACAAGCCTTAATATCCTTGCGAATAAAAAGCCTCATGACATTTGCGTCTTAAGACACTTATCAGCTCCCTAATGGAGGGTGCCGCCCTTATCTCCCCCTGGTTGCCCCTTCAAGGAGGCGTACTTCTACCATACAAGGTTAGCTCCTCCCATCCAGTCTTAACAACAACCAGTTTTTTCGCAGCCTCTTATCCCTTTTACCTATAGGGCTTATGGTTACGAGACTGCACCCTAAGTGGGGTTTTCTTCAGGCCGAGTGCAGTATAAGCCAAGACTTGTCAAGAATGGCAAAGTACGCTTCAAACGTCTCTGGCACTCTTGACTCAACCGTGTACCTCGGCGCCTTGATCAGATCTGCACTCCTTGGGAGAGTCCTTATTACCTTAGTCGCCCAACCTAAGTCATATGCTTAAGCTGAGAATCCAAGGTGCCTCTCCCGGATGGGCTTTATTGACCCCAAATCTCCATGACTCAGGTTCCGGTGGCGGTGTAGCCTTTCCCTGAGCCATGCAACAGGTACCCCCTTATATGACGTACTTTAGGTCTTACATTTGCCTCTTGCGGAAATTGTATGCGCGAACTAGGGTGTACGCCATAAAGGTTCGCCTCTTTCTCTTTTGTCATTTTTCTCTGATTATTTCTGTAAAATTCATTATCTCTGCGAGAGTCTCGCAAATCATCATATTGTATCTGAATTTCGCAATCTCAATTTTGCCATTCAATCAAATGTATTTTTGAGAATTTTCTTATTGCGAGAGTATCGCAACAACTTAATCATTCATACATTTCTTGTTTTTATTACCTTTGTCATCCTCTGCTTCTTTATTATTTTCTTGCTACTTACTTACTTCTACTTCTGCTTCCTTGTAGTGGTATGTTCATCATTTTTATTCTGAGCTAGCATTAGTTTCGCAACATCTCTTCTTCTTTCCTTTCGATTGCATCCACCATCAACCTCTCACTTCTTTGTGTATCTTTGATTTTGTGTCGCCAGTTTTCCTTCTTGTTTGCTCTTCCTTCGCAAGATTCTATCTCAGTTTCGTAACACCTCTTTCCTTCAACCCAATCTCCCTTTATGATTCCTACACCACTGGGGTGAGGGAATTTGATGCACTGGTGGAAAGTTGAAGCTACACCTAGAATCCCATGTAGCCAAGGTCGACCAATTAACGCATTGTAGGGTGATTCTACATCAACGACACAGAATAAGATTTCAGAAGATATTCCCTTCAATGGAATTCGCATAGTAACCTCCCCTTTAGGCTTGTTAGCAGTACCATTAAAACCATATATCTTATATGTTGATGGTATAAGATCATCATCTCTTCCACCCATGGTTTTATAAGTATGATAAAATAAGATGTTCACAGAGCTTCCAGTATCGATTAGAATTCTATTATTGCCCATGAATCTTCAGCTTCATCATCCTCATCTTCTTTCGGTTTTGGATTAATTTCTAATTTTACTACCAATGGATTGTCATGCACCTCTTCTCCTTCGGGAATTTCTTCTGCGGTAAAAGAAATGATTGTTTCTTTCTTCTCTCCATTCCTCTAGTGGCGAGATTTTCGCAATATTCATAATTTCTCTTCCATCATTATCTCTTGCGAACACTCTACTCAAAACATTATCATGAAAATCTTCAATTGTCTTATATGAATGTACGATAGAGTGACAGAATAGATTTTTGCTTTTGCACCAACTTCTATGAAGAATGTTTCTTTCTTTTTCATCGTATTCACTTTGTGATGCTCTGGTGGTGGTGGAATGGTTGAGATTGTGGATGCCCTACCAGAAAGTCGTTTAGTTTTCCTTGATCTATCATTCTCAAAATAATTCTTTTTACATTTCTGCAATCATTTGTTGTATGTCCATGAAAATGATGATAAGAACAAAACTCATGGCTTCTGTGGTTTGGAGGTGGTTCCGTTCCCATGTTCCATGGTGTTGGTATATTTCCATCAAGATTATAGCTTCCCATATCTTCTCCACACTTGCATTTAGAGGTGGCATCTTGATTTCTTCCCATACTACCTTGTGACCTCCTTGTCCTCTATTATAGTTTTGTCTTTGACCTCCATAAGTTTCTTGGGTTGATCGAGTCTTTGAATCTTGTTATTTCCACCACGATTGTAGAAATTTCTTTCTCTTTCATACTCTTCTTGATCTCGGCTTCCCATAGCCACCAGTTTCTGTTGATTGTTACTTGTCACCTTCTCTTGTTGTACTTGCGAAGTATTCGCCACTGTGTTTATTAGCTTGGGTAATAAGCTTGCATTCGCTGTTTGTGAGCTGGTGTTCGCAACTGGATATGATTCCATTTCATTTTGCCTTTCCTCTAGAGCAATGTATTCTTCTTGAAGTTCTCGCAATTCAGTCATTGTGATCGTATTCTTGACTCTGAAAATTTGGACATACAATAGGTTTGTTGCAAACACAGCATTGATAAATGATAATATAAGATATCTTTCATCTACACGGACAGCCATTTCCCTACACATAGTTCTCCATATTTTAGTCAGGTGTTTCAAATTTTCGCCAGTCCTTTGTTTTAATCCAAACACATCTTCTATACCAGGTCGCGAGGAATTATTACTTATATATGCCCCCAAGAATGTAGCCTGCAAATGCTTGAAGGAGGTTATTGTGTTCTTTGGTAGACCTTCAAACCATTTTAACGCCTCTCCTGTTAAGCTGGATGCGAAATATTTGCACAATACGGCATCATGATTTTCCCATTGTAATATGCACCTCACATAGGCTTTAATGTGTTGAATTGCACAAGTTGTTCCATCAAAAATGTTGCTTAATGCGGGCAACTTGCATTTCGGTGGTATTCCTCCTAATTGTACTTCCCTTGTAAATGGAGTTTTCGCAGCTTCTTCTATTGCTTCATCCAATTGTCTTCTGCCTACTTCTCCTCTATTATTTAGCATTCCTCTCATTTCTTCTAATTCTTTCAAGATTTGTTTATTTACACCTGAATCTTGATCCATTGGTCTTTTTAATTTCGTCTCTCTTCTTATGCGTTTATGTCTACCTTCTCTCGCGAAATTTTGCATTTCTTCTTCATTATCCTCATCTCGTCTTCTTCTGCGATTCTCTTCCTCATCTATATCTTGAATTCGCATATGATGATGCCTTTCATTTTCCCCTCCATGATTTTGTTCATTTCCTATCAATTTAATTGATTGTCTTTCATCCATCCTCTTTACTCTATCATACTCCTCATTGAGATTACCGTTATTCCGGTTTTATGTACGCCTTCTTTCTCGATTGTCGTGATTGTTCTGCCGAATTGTATCCTGAAGCTCTTTTTCTTCCATTTCCGCTCTCAATCTTTTACGTTCCCAGATTAAACGTGCTTGTTCAGCATAATGTCTTTCAATTTCTTCTTCAATTGTCTGTTGATTTCTTTGAGTTTCTCTCTCACGTAAAATTCTATTTCCTTCCTCTCGATTTCCTTTGCCATCTTGGTCATTTCGTCCCTTGATTTCCACCATTTTTCCCATCATCAAAAGTTTCATTTTGTGGAACGTAACGATCATCAGCTCTTTCTCTATTTTCGTGATATTCTTCATTAGGATTTGATATTTCTTCTTGAATATTGTTTCCAATATTGATTGTGGGTGAGTTTCGCCTCATTTCTCTTCTAGTCGATCTTGAATATGATTTTGTAATACTTCTCGATCTTCTATTCTGTAGTCTTATATTCTCCATCCTTAATTCGTGATTTTGCCTTGTTAAATTTGCACGTTCTTCTGCCTCAGCTCTTCTTTCTTCATGTATTCTTCGTCTCAACGTTTCTAACGCTCCAATTTCCTCATCTCCATGAATTATTCCTTCATCTGCTTCTTGATTTCTCTCTTCTTGTCTATAATTTCTGTTTTGTTGCTCTTCTTCTACTTCTTCTGCCGAATTTGATTTCCAAGTTTGTATACTCACCCTATCATAATCTGTATTCCTCCCTTGAACTAGTGTTTGTTGAATTGGTGGTTGAATTTGATTTTCTCTATCACTTCTCATTCTAGTAGATTCTCCCATTTCACTTCTTTCTCTTCCAGCAATTCTCTTGCTTCTTCTAACAGTAGTCGGTTGTTCGGATGTATTTCTTCTTCTAGCTATTTATTCAATGTTAACGAATTGCAAGAAATTATGTAAAATTCTTAATCAATTACTCCAAATCTTCACAAATCTCAATGTTAATCTTCAATTTTTTCTAGAATAATCTTCAATTTTTCCCTGTTTCTAGCGCCATTATGTAGTTGCAGGAAATCCTACACTACACCCCTCATATGATTTCATTATTAATCAACTCATTTTTAGGTTTACACTCTTAATATTGATCAATCTTTGAATGTTCTTACAAGAAAAGATAAAGAAACCAAGAATGATCTCTGTTCTAGACTTTCTCTCTCCTATTTACTTGTTTCTTACTCAAAAAAGATCTCTCTTTCTCTCTTTACAACTTGAACGACTATTTATAAGGAAATACATAGTAGATGACAGCTAATCTGTCCTTTATTTTCGGGTATGGTCTGCGACATTCTCGCAACCTTACAAATGTTAATTTCGCAATCTCTCTAATTTTCGCAGGACTATCATATCTTTCTCGTGATCCTAGCTGACGTCATTTATTTTATTCTTCCTGAAATTGTTCTGCGACGTTGTTGTATTGTGTTGTTGATAATTTTCGCTAAAATATTATCGTTGTGAGATTCTGATCCTACAGAAGTAACTCTTAGTTGGTGTGACATCAGCTAAGGGAATCAGTTGTGCGGAATCCTGCTCGGATTCAAGAGGCGTAAGGAGCACGATTGTACCTTAATCGGTGGGATACCTTTTAGGGCTCAACTACATTCCAGTCCAAAGTTAATTGGTAGTAGGCTAATGTTTGTAGCGTCTTAATACAGTTTGGTGTTCAATCTGGACTAGGTCCCGGGGTTTTTCTGCATTTGCGGTTTCCTCGTTAACAAAACTTCTGGTGCCTGTGTTATTTTTTTCTGCATTATATAGTTTATCTTTATAATTGAAATGTCACAAGTTATACGTTGATCAATCATAGTAGATACATACGGCCTAGTTTGTTGGATACGACTTGACTGATTCTTGGACATTGGTCTTTGGTATCGTCCAAGTAATCTCTTTGTAATTAGGTTCACGAATTTGATTATGTAAACGTTATAATCGCAAGAGAGAGAGATATAACTCTAGATATTATTCCTTGATTGAGTTTAGCTCTCGGAGTTGTGTTGAGTTTGTCCATACATATTTCCTAAGAAAAAAGTGGTAGTGTATTTTGGTACCCCCGCGTTTTTAATTGGTGTCAGAGCAGGCAAACACGCTAAGACCTAATAAGTATGTGTTTAAAGCAGTCTGACTATATGGACATGAGTAATATCTCTGTAAACGTTGCACCAGTTTAAAAGAAATTGTTTCTATGGATTCTGTAGAAGAGTCTTATTTTTCAAACTCTCTTAGAGACAAAAATTGTGGTTCCATAAAACAGTTATATATTGATAAGTGTCGTCCATATTATCTTATTGATGACTCTGACTCAGAAGTAGAACGGGAAGCAGCCAAAGAAAGTTATGATATTTTCAAACGTACAAAATTTCAGTCTTCTGAGGTCATTCGGATGAAACACAAAATCAATACTCTTATCTGTATTATTTCTGAATATGATCCAAAACAAGGATTTTTCTTGAAGAACATGCCAAAGTGAAAGCGGAAATTCTTTTACTTGAAGCTGACATAAAGATAATTCCTTAGAGATCGAACATTTTTCGAGTAAGAACACTAATCCACGTTGCGATAGTGAATCTAAAGAAAGTACCGTGAATACAATCTTTGTACAAAGCGATGAGTTGGAAAAAGAAGAACACCTGTTGTTCATGATATGCTAACAAAATCGCAGTCAGAAACTGATAAACAAAGTACTATTACTTTGATAAGAGTTGATCAATTAAAATTTTCTGACCAAGAAAAAACTGTGTTTCCAAGGAGGAAAAGTTCTTTACAATACGAGTATGATAAAACTACCTATTCTGGTTTCATTGAAACTCAGAAAGTGTGTTATTACGACAACACTAAAAAACATGTTCAAATAAAGCGTAAAGTGAGGTTGAATAACTATCAGTTTGACCGTCTTCAAGACACCTTGAATTTTAATTTTGAAGGATGTAAATGATATTCGTATGTCTAAACCTCTCAAGGTGAAATCACATTCAAGCAAACCTGCTTCTAGGAATGTCAGTACTTCATGGTCCACGATTATTCGAACAAGTCAAAAGGGTAATATGCAAATTCGATTTAAGAAGAACTCAGAGAAACCATCTCAATTATGGGTTCAAAAGAATTCCTATACGTCTCCTAAAAAGGTTGATGCTTCAGATACAACTCCACAAGCTAACATGAATTTGATCATTACAGGATATAAGGGTCTTATTGACAAACTTTCATTCTCATCAAGACAAGCGATCTCAGGTAAGGATTCTAATTGTGTTTCTTATTTTGACGCAAAGTTTTTTTTATGATTTTTCACGTTCCAAAAAGGGTAACAACAAGAATGCAACATAACTCCTTCCGTGAGCATATGGCTCACCCTAGTGCAAACTAGGCACAAGTTTTGGGAGCTTATCCATGAAAATCCTGTTGGATAAGGATTACTGCGTGGCAGGTTGTGACGGACCGGAAAATTACGCCTTTGGCGCGTTACCCCGCAGGCCGTAACTTCCCAGATGCGCCATGATGAAGCTACGATCCGGGCCTTATGGCTAGGCAAATGCACGTCCATTCTTCCTTGCAAGCATGCTTGTGGAGCATGATGCAGATAAATTAGCTTCAACACCGTTCCAACTTACCCTCGTTCCGCAAAGGGTTCATTAAGAAAATAAAGACTTTTTTAAAATGGCTAAAACGACCTTTTGAGGCCCTAAACAATGGTATTTGGCTAAAATTCCAAGACCGTGATGCATAGATCACGTTTTGATCCTTGGGTCGTTTCCAATAAATTTAGACCCGTCTTGAGCTAAATTACGACACTCGGGTTTTTAGCCTCCAGATAGGCTATAACTTGCTCATCTGCATCAACTTGTCTCATCAAGTTTGGCCACAATCATCTCTTGCGTCGAGCTACCAAACCAGATGATGTGAGAGGCCAAAATGCCGCAATCATCTCACAATTAGATGATATGAGCGACAAAGTGCTGGATCGCCAATGCTGCAACTCATTGCGGCTGCCTACGTACCCTTCCGTACTCTGAAGGGATCAAGACAGACCGTAATTCATCCTTGAACGGACAGAAACTTAAACCAACTCGTTTGCAAGGTCGTGGCCTAGCAAAAATGGTAATTGCCTGGTCCGTATAGGTCATTATGTGAAAATGCACAAAGGTTGCGCATTATCGGGTCCGCAGCATGGCATAGTGATTCCTAAGCATCAAATGCCCTCTTCGCAAGGATACACATCTATAAATGAGGCTTACGCATCATTTATACTCTTTAGGCTAAGCTATAAAGCTTACTTGGTACATAGTCCGCATATGCACCTTCAACCAACTACCCCTCCCTATATATGTTAACTTGTAATTTCTACAAGTTGGAATTGCGGACCAAATTGACATGCAATGATTGTTTTAATACGCAATGATTGTTTTCGTACGCAATGATTGCTTTTCTATGCGATGATTGCTTTCATATGCAATGATTTATTTCGTATGCAATGATTGCGTACTATGATTGCACACAATGATTGCGTACAATGATTACGCATAATGATTGCGCAACATTCGTCCGGCCAGCCCTCTCTGGCCTGATGCACAATGATTGTGCGATATTGGCTCTAGGCCAATAGCCTTCGTAATGCGCAGTAATTACGCTGCAAACTCGAGACCACCTACCCAACTGGCCTAATACATCATTTGATGCGAGATTTGTCCCTTAGACAAATGTCAAACATAATGCGCTATTTTGGCGCAATATTGGCCTTAAGCCAATCTACCTCTTACCAAGAAACGAAAGCTTTGGATGAAGCTTCATCTCAGGCCATGGCGCATCATTTAGCATGCACCATGCTAAAAACACGGGGTGTTACACAGGTGTACTATTTATCTCAAGTAGTACTTGAATATGATGAGCTGTAATATTTTTCATAATGCAACTGATGTAATCTCAATAATGTTGTAGTAATTGCTCGTTCAAGACTTGTGAAAGCAATAGATTTTAGACTTAATTTCAAAGCAAAGAAAATAAAGCAAATAAATGTTGAAATGTAGATTTTAAAAATATACCAAGACTTCGGATTCCACTATCCTTTTAACTGATTGGTTGATAAAAATTATTTTCAAGAATTATTATTAAGCCCTTTTTTCACATTAACTCACTAATATCTGTAAGGTTCCCAAACATTAAATTGTAATCCCTAAGCATAAATTATCAAAGAAATATTTCTGAGCATAAGACATCAAATTGATTCACAACTAATTAAGAAAACCATTTTCATCTCATAAAAAACATAATTATAATGATATTAGTGGATTAAATTAAATTAATAATACTTGAAATTATAAAAAGAAATTACCAATCAAGCATAAGTGAATAGTTTCCTCCGTCGCCTTGGTCACGAGAGAATTAACTCATCATCATGTTGGAAACACGCTCAAAAGTCATTTTTTATTGCTCAAAGGAGGTGTACAAATGATGTATAAGGGAGAAATAATGAAAAACCGGGTTTGTAACAATTATATTTGTTACAAACCGAACTGTTACAGAGTATGATAATTATGAACTGTCGTTGTCACTGTAGCATAAACGACTGTCTGTGGTGCGTCTTATGTTCTTCGCAGCAGCAGAAAATGGTGATTCTGCAACTCGAGTTTTTCAGCTCTGTAATGTACTAAATATCTCCCAAACCCTCTGTAACCTCACACAACTCTTCAGCAGGGTATATATACTCGACAGGGTCTCCAATATTCGATAATAACTCCATATAATCTCCATTAATTGCTCTTATTCTCCGCTGCCAAAAACTTCCATTTTTATCTTCACCACGCGTTAAACTTCTTCCAGCACGCTCCAATTCGTCATGTACACGCCTCAGATGTAGTTATACACACTTCTATCTCACGCCATGCACATGAAAACACGTCCAATCCCGTGAAACACTTCTCCCGTTGATGTGCTGCCCTGTTTTCTTCTCTCGGACTATTAAGCCAATTTCGATCGGATGAGACACTTATATCATCTCTGTTAAGCCCAATGCAGATAGTACAATCAAGCCCAGCGGTTTAGTCTCCTCGTAACATGTCCAAAATCCGATCGCGAATTCTGCCAGTTCACTGCTCCATTTTCCCGCCAAAACAGAATTTGAATGATGAAGATGATGTGCCCTGATCCAAAACACGGGCACCTTTAACAGCAGGGGTGTCTGGGGTGCCCTTATCCAAAATGAGGGTGCCTTTAGTACTTTTCTCCGAGGGTCCAAATAGCACTTTTTTTGAGCAACATTTTCAACACAAGTGTATTTCTCCAAAAACACCTACACAAACATAAAAACACCATAATAAGTAGAAAATCAAGCACTAACAATAGAGACACTGAGGACAACTTAGACACAAAAATGTGTCTATCAAATACCCCCAAACTTATTATTTGCTAGTCCTCGAGCAAATCTAATCTAAAAAAATAAAATCCAAACTCACTAGTTGGCCCTAGTGACCGAGTTATAATCTCGGGAGGGTTTACCAGAGGTGTACCTATAAAACCTTTTACTCCAAACCCTAGCTATCTACGCAGAACCTTGGAAGGCACTAAAGAATCTCCTTGGTTGGCATACAATCATTGACTATAGGAGGAAGTACCCTGATGCGAAATTCCAATTGCTGCACACGAGTTGCACTCAAGCATACTAAAATTCATATAAAGTGACAGAGCTCTACTCAGATAGTTTATGGACATCATAACCGGAGTCAACCAATCACATGCAAAGATTAAGAAGATGGATGTAGAGAAAAATGTAGATGGTTTAAAGTGAACGGTGTTTCCCATATCTGTCTGAAGGCCTCTGCCAAGATGAACCTATCCTAATGGACTGAGATACCGGTCTGACTAATATCAACACAACTGGCATATACAAGGGGACCAGTGGTCGATAAACCTAACTCTAGGTCAACACAACTAGCATATACAAGGGAACCAATGGTCGACTTTATTGAATTTATTCCGGTTGGTCTGATGGTTTGGTCTCAATATTATTATTATTATTTATTTATTTTTATTTTATTTTTGTATCTCAATCACTCTATTTTATCCTAGCAATGGTAACAACTTGAATCGTGTGCCCCACCAAATCACTTAAAAAAATAAAAACAGAAGGATTAGGATTCAACGAGATATGGGGAAACTACCATGTTTTTTTTTTAATTCTAACACCTGAGCTCTGTGCTTTTATGAATAGACTCTTTAGATGTTTCCATCTAATCAGATTGGTTCCTCAACTCCTACAACCAATATGTTCCCATCCACTTAGATTGGTTAGTGCCAACCTTAATAAGCATAAATTTCTAGGCTCTGGAGTTTATTTACTGCAACTAAACGCTAACAAAAAGTTTCTTCCCCACCCCCAAACTTAAATCTAACATTTTCCTCAATGTTTCTAATGAAAGAGCAATACCAAAAAGTAAAGTAACATGGGGAATCAGTAAAGAGAGAAGTCAGAAAGATAGTACCTGGGTGAAGAGAGAAATCAAAAACTAATATACAACATACAATCGCCTCGATGGTCAATCAAGAGTAAACAGGGTCCTCCAAAGGGACCTCCTCAACATCACATGTAGGAAAGGGCTCTAAAAAGGGTTTCAATCTCTGACCGTTAACCTTCGAAGAACTACTACCATCCGGTGTCTCGATCTCAATAGCTCCATGAGGAAAGACAGTGCGAACAATAAAAGGACCCGTCCATCGAGAAAGTAACTTCCCGGGGAAAATATGCAAGCGTGTATCATATAGAAGAACTTTTTGATCTGGAGAAAATGACTTTCTTAAAATATTCTTATCATGCACAAGTTTCATTTTGTTCTTATACTCCTTAGCACTATCGTATGCATCTCTACGAATCTCTTCCAACTCATTGAGATGGAGTTTCCTATGGGCTCCTGCCCTGTCGAGTGAAAAATTTAGCTGCTTAACAGCCCAATATGCTCTATGTTCTAACTCAACAGGTAAGTGACATGCCTTGCCATACTCAAGTCGATAAGGTGACATTCCAATGGGGGTTTTAAGCGTAGTACGGTAAGCCCATAAGGCATCAGTAAGCCTAGACGACCAGTCTTTCCGATTAGGATTAACTATTTTCTCTAAAATACGCTTTATCTCCCTATTGGAAACCTCTACCTGACCACTAGTATGTGGATGATACGGGGTAGGTACCTTATGTGTAATACCATATTTCTTCATTAAAAGCCTAAAAGGTCCATTACAAAAGTGCAACCCTCCATCACTAATTATAGCTCACGGTGTACCAAAACGTGTAAGTATATTATCTTTCAAGAACTCAATCACAACCCTATGGTCATTGGTTTTACACGGAACCGCCTCAATCCACTTAGAGACATAGTCTACGGTGACAAGGATGTATAGGTTACCAAAAGAATTAGGAAACGGACCCATAAAGTCAATACCCCACACATCAAAGACCTCAACAACTAAAATAAGGTTCAAGGGCATCATGTTCCTAGGGGAAATGGTTCCTAATTTCTGGCAACGCTCACAAGTAACACAGTAACTATAGGAGTATTTAAACAACGAAGGCCAGTAGACTCCACACTGCAATATCTTAGCAGAAGTCTTCTTAGCACTAAAGTGACCCCCACAAGCATGATCATGACAAAAGGAAATAATACTGGACTGGTCACTCTCAGGTATACATCTCCTAATAATCTGGTCTGGACAATACTTAAACAAATAAGGATGATCCCAAAAGAAATGCTTAACCTCGGCTAAAAACCTAGAACGATCTTGTTTACCCTAATATTGGGGCATTCGACCAGTAACAAGATAGTTCACTATATTCTCATACCAAGGTAATTGGGTAACAAAGAAAAGTTGTTCATCAGGAAAATTATCCCTTATAGGAAGGGAATCATCAGGGAAATCAACAACTAGTCTAGAAAAGTGGTCTGCTACTACATTTTCTGCACCCTTTTTGTCTCTAATGTCTGGAGAAAACTCTTGCAACAAAAGGATCCACCTAATCAACCTAGGTTTCGTATCCTTCTTAGACAAAAGATATTTCAAAGCAGCATGATCAGTATATATGACGATCTTAGAACCTAAGAGATAGGGTCTAAACTTGTCTAAGGAAAACACAATAGATAACAGTTCCTTCTCGGTAGCGGTATAGTTCAACTGGGCATCATTCATAATTTTTGCTAGCATAGTAAATTACATGAAGTAATTTGTTTTCTCTCTGACCTAGCACAACACCAATAGCATAATTTGAAGCATCACACATGATCTCAAAGGGTAGGTTCCAGTTGGGTGCCTGGACTATGGGGGCGGTAGTGAGTAAAGTCTTAATCTTCTCAAAAGCCTCTAAACAAGCATCATCAAAGACAAACTTAACATCTTTTGCAAGCAAATTGCAAAGAGGTCTAGAAATCAAGCTAAAATCCTTAATGAATCGACGATAAAAACCTGCATGCCCTAAGAATGACCTAATATCTCTTACGGTTTTTGGGACCTGTAAAGTTTTAATAAGGTCAACTTTGGCTTTATCTACCTCTATACCCTTAGAAGATATGATATGTCCTAGAACAATTCCTGAACGAACCATGAAATGGCATTTCTCCCAATTAAGCACTAAATTCTTTTCCTTACACCTAGTCAACACTAATGACAAATGATGCAAGCACTCATCGAAAGACGAACCAAACACTGAAAAATCATCCATAAAGACCTCTAAAAACTTTTCTACCATATCTGAAAATATGCTCATCATGCAATGCTGAAAAACCCGCAGGGGAGTTACATAGCCCGAAAGGCATGCGTTCTATACGCAAAGGTACTAAGGGACAAGTAAAAGTAGTTTTTTCTTGGTCTTCTGGGGCAATAACGATCTGATTGTAGCCTGAGTAGCCATCTAGAAACAGTAATGACTATGTCCAGCTAATCTCTTAGCATTGGTCGATAAAGGGAAGGGGAAAGTGGTCTTTCCTAGTGACCTTGTTCATCCTATAGTCAATGAAACTCTCCAACCCGTGGTCACTCGGGTCGGGATTAACTCATTGTTATCATTCTGGACTACAGTAATACCTGATTCTTGGGAACAACCTGAACGGGGCTGACCCACTTACTGTCTGAAATGGGGTAGATAATGCCTGCATCTAACAGCTTAAGGACCTCGATTCGAACTACTTCTTTCATATTAGGGTTTAGTCGAGTTGCATCTCCCTAGAAGGTTTGGTATCTTCCTCTAAATAGATCTGATGCAACAAACAGTAAGGACTTATACCCTTAATGTCTGCTATGGTCCACCCTAAAGCTTCCTTGTTGTTTTGAAGGACGGTCACTAGCCTACTTTCCTGATCACTATCCAAGTCGGAAGCAACAATCACAGGTAAAGTCTCAGACGGGCCTAAAAACACATACTTCAGGGTATCTGGCAATGGTTTTAGGTCCAACTTAGGAGGCTCTTCTAACGAAGGAACTAGGGTAGACTTAGAAACTGGTAGTGGTTCGAACTTAGGTTTCCATCCGTTACTATGTCTAACAAAGGGGTTGAATCTAACAAAGCATTCACCTCATTAATCACATTATCATCATCGAAATCAATCCCAAAGTGAGCTAGGCATTTCTCTAACGGATCTTCTAACAAAGTGTTTGGTAATGACTCCTCGACTAATGTTCCTATCATGTTTACCTCTTCTATGCTCGAGTCATCTAGTTCAGAGGGTAGCTTACTAATATGAAAGACGTTCAGCTCAATAGTCATATTACCAAAAGACAAATTCATAATACCAGTTCGACAATTAATGATCGCATTGGATGTTGCTAAAAATGGGCGACCTAAAATCACTGGTATCTGGTTCTCTGGGTCAGGGACAGGTTGGGTATCTAGGATAACAAAATCCACTGGATAAATAAACTTGTCGACCTCAATAAGAACATCCTCGATCACACCACGAGGAATTTTAACGGACCTATCAGCTAACTGAAGTGTCATCTGGGTAGGTTTCATATCACCAAGTCCTAGCTTAGGTACACATGGTATGGAAGTAAATTCACACTGGCTCCTAAGTCAAGCAAAGCTTTCTCAACACGGTATTTACCTATTGTGCAAGAAATGGTAGGGGACCCTGGGTCTTTATACTTAGGAGTAGTGGTATTCTGAATAATGGAACTCACGTGACTAGCTAGGAAGGCTTTCTTTTGGACACTAAGCTTACGCTTTCGTGTACACAAGTCCTTAAGAAACTTGCATAAGCGGGAATCTGCTTAATCGCATCCAACAATGGTAGGTTGATAGTAACCTGCTTAAAAACCTCCAATATATCATTAAAGTTGACTCCTCTTAGTTGGAACTAGCAGCTGGGGAAACGGGGCTCTGGGAACAAAGCCGGGCTCAGGACCCTCATTGGTCTCTTTAGAGACTCTATCAGTCTCCTCATTTTCTGGCTCAGAAGGGTGAACTACAACATGTTCACTATCAGGCATGGCAACCTTATTGTCAACTTTCTTTCCACTCCTAAGGGTTGTAATAGAGTTCACATGATTGTACGATTTCTCTGCTTTAGGATTGGGTTGAGTTTGACTAGGAAACTTACCTTTTTCCCTCAAAGATTCATTTATCTGACTAACCTGGTTTTTTAACTCAGAAATAGCTTGGGAGTTAGCATAACCTATATTTTTACTTTCTTCTATCCCTTGAGCAACCATTAGGTTGATCTTATCAGAGTTTTTAATAAACGAGGCTAGAGTGTCTTCTAAACTTGTGATCTTTTTATCCGAAGGGTTCTGAAACTGGGGTTGACCTGAAGAGTTCTTAGCATAACCAAAACCTGGGGGAGGCTGAGAATTACTAGACTGACCTTGATTCTGGCCCTTAGACCAAGAAAAATTAGGATGGTTTCTCCAACCAGGGTTGTAGGTTTCTGAGTATGGGTCAAACTTCTGACGGTTCTCAAACCTAGCGTTGTTATAGACAGCATGGGCTTGTTCTTCACTAACATGACCTTCCCAAAACGAGTTATTGGTCTACTCCACAACTAGAGACTTGAGCGGCTCTAATCCTATCATCAGGTTCAACAAGAGACCTATTTTAGGCTGATTCAATTCCAAAGCTTCTAACCTTCTAGACAAAGCAGCAAACTTAGCATCTGACTCGAAGCTTGTATCTACCACATTGGTGCTACTTATTGACCAAGAGTCTTTTAGGGGGTTCAACACAAGACTCCCACTGTTGGGATTTTTCAGCAATCCTAAGAAGGTAAAAGCATCATCAGCATTTTTACTGGTGAACTCACCAGCGCACATAGACTCGACCATGGCTTTGGTCGAATAGTCTAAACCATATAAATAATCTGACAAGTTTCATCTTATCAAATCCATGGTGAGGACACTGGGATAGGAGATCATTGAATCTCTCTAAAAACCTATAAAGAGACTCTCCCTCTTGTTGCACACTAGCACTAATTTTCTGCCTAACAGCTGCAGTTTTATGCTTAGGGTAGAATTTCATATAGAAAGCAGCAATAAGTTCCTGCCATGTTTCAATGGATCAGATGGTAGGTTGTTCAGCCAGGTCTTGGCTTTATCTCTCAAGGAAAAGGGAAACATCTTAAGTTTCAAAACTTCATCAGTAGGTCTTTTATTCTAACTGTCCCACAGATTTCCTCAAAGTCCCTAATATGAAAATAAGGGTTCTCATCTCTTTTCCTAAGAATATAGGATCATCTGAAGAATACTAGGTTTTATCTCGAAATTAGCCGTACTGGCTGGCAATTTAATGCACGAAGCTCGGTTGGTCCTAGTTGGGAACATGTAATCTTTCAAAGTTGCCATCGCTGGCACAGCTGAAGTACTAGGGGTACTTTCCTCACAAAGACAGATTTCAAAACTGAAGTTTCCAAAAACGGGGCTCTCAAAAGAAGAGTCTTCGAGCTCCCCGCCTTCACAAGAAGAACTACTAGGTTTATCACTAATCAAACGACCTAGAGTGTTTCTTTTCCAAGCCCGCTCTCAATAACCTCGGGCATACACTAGAAAAAAAAAGAAAAAGAAAAAGTCCTAAAAGGAAGGGAAGTTCTATGCAAACACAAACAAGGCTGACTCCACCACAGCAAACCTACTGATTTCTAGCAAACAAAAAGCATGATGGCTCCACTTAGATTGTTTCTAGACCAGCTTCTAATCTTCGAATGGGAATTCGTTACAATTTGAGCAAACCCTCTGGAATCAATCCGAGTCAAAGTAAGTTGAATAGAGGCGAGGGAAGTGAGCTTTGATACCCAAGGCCTCACCGCATTCCAAGGCGGCGTCATTCAACTCACAGAAACCATCATGAACTTCGAAGTATGCTCAAAAGAGTAACCAATATTTTTCGAACGACTTTCCTATTAAGCTCGTTACCCTATAGGTCTCGTTCTATTCCAAATTTTAGGTTAGGTTCGCGTTTGGTTTTTTCCTAAGGCGGGCAAGAAGAGAACGGTGATGAAATCCGAACCCTTATCTTGTATGGCCAGTCCTTGCCCTTTACTAGGAAATTAAAGCAGCCGTTTCAGTTCCTCAGCATATATGAAACGAAGGAATACAGTAACTCGCTGACAGGGGATTCGCGAGTGTTTGATCTTACCTCCCCCCGTTCCAGACGGGGGATGAACCGTTGAAGTCGACTCGGGCCACACTCCTGTCGTGTACGAACCCGAGGGCCGAGATATCGTAATCACGTCCTTCTCTGCAACAGTTTAATATTTAAACTACCCTTCCGTAGGTTTAAAAATAATGTCCAAAGTAAAGTCCAAAGTCCAAAAAATGCAAAGAAAAGAAATCTAAAAATAAAAATCAAAAAATAAAAATGTCTCTCTTTTTTTTTCCTCTCTTTTTTATAAAAAAAAAATCTTCTTCTTTCGCTCCTTTCGCTTTTCTTTTACTCCAAGTTTTAAGTATTCACCAAAAGCTTTGGCAAAAGCTTCTTTCGCTCCAAATTCCAAATTCTGTAAGGAAAAGACAAAAACCCAAAAACGTAAAGAAGAACAAAAAAAAATAAAAACCTAAAAAAGAAAAAAAAATCTAAAAACTCTAGCCTAAATACAAGCTCACGTCGGCGGCGCCAAAAATTGATGTAATCTCAATAATGTTGTAGTAATTGTTCGTTCAAGACTTATGAAAGCAATAGATTTTAGACTTAATTTCAAAGCAAAGAAAATAAAGCAAATAAATGTTGAAATGTAGATTTTAAAAATAGGCCAAGACTTCGGATTCCACTATCCTTTTAACTGATTGGTTGATAAAAATTATTTCAAGAATTATTATTAAGCCCTTTTTTCACATTAACTCACTAATATCTGTAAGGTTCCCAAACATTAAATTGTAATCCCTAAGCATGAATTATCAAAGAAATATTTCTGAGCATAAGACATCAAATTGATTCACAACTAATAAGAAAACAATTTTCATCTCATAAAACACATAATTATAATGATCTTAGTGGATTAAATTAAATTAATAATACTTGAAATTATAAAAAGAAATTACTAATCAAGCATAAGTGAATAGTTTCCTCCGTCGCCTTGGTCACGAGAGAATTAGCTCATCATCATGTTGGAAACACGCTCAAAAGTCATTTTTTATTTCTCAAAGGAGGTGTACAAATGATGAATAAGGGAGAAATAATGAAAAACCGGGTTTGTAACAATTATATTTGTTACAAACCGAACTGTTACAGAGTACGATAATTATGAACTGTCGTTGTCACTGTAGCATAAACGACTGTCCGTGGTGCGTCTTATGTTCTTCGCAGCAGCAGAAAATGGTGATTCTGGAACTCGAGTTTTTCAGCTCTGTAATGTACTAAATATCTCCCAAACCCTCTGTAACCTCACATAACTCTTCAGCAGGGTATATATACTCGAGAGGGCCTCAAATATTCGATAATAACTCCATATAATCTCCATTAATTGCTCTTATTCTCCGCTGCCAAAAACTTCCATTTTTATCTTCACCACGCGTTAAACTTCTTCCAGCACGCTCCAATTCGTCATGTACACGCCTCAGATGTAGTTATACACACTTCTATCCCACGCCATGTACAGGAAAACACGTCCAATCCCGTGAAACACTTCTCCTGTTGATGTGCTGCCCTGTTTTCTTCTCTCGGACTATTAAGCCAATTTCGATCGGATGAGACACCTATATCATGTCTGTTAAGCCCAATGCAGATAGTACAATCAATCCCAGCGGTTTAGTCTCCTCGTAAGATGTCCAAAATCTGATCGAGAATTCTGCCAGTTCACAGCTCCATTTTCCCGCCAAAACAGAATTTGAATGATGAAGATGGTGTGCCCTGATCCAAAACATGGGTGCCTTTAACAGCAGGGGTGTCTGGGGTGCCCTTATCCAAAATGAGGGTGCCTTTAGTACTTTTCTCCCGGGGTCCAAATATCACTTTTTTTAGCAAATTTTTCCACACAAGTGTATTTCTCCAAAAACACCTACACAAACATAAAAACACCATAATAAGTAGAAAATCAAGCACTAACAATAGAGACACTGAGGACAACTTAGACACAAAAATGTGTCTATCAGCAACTTTTCATGATAATTTCAATCGGACTCGAATGTTAAGAATTCTTCTCGAGCTAAGCTCCAAATAGGTAAAGCATTCTTTGATTAAAAAGTTTTCTCCATGAATAATAATTCTCTTGTGCTCTAAACTCACATTTATTGAGCTAAGAATGCATTAATATTCAAGGAAGAATATTTATCATATACTAGGAAGAAAATTGCAATATTGAAAATTGTTATGTGCTCTTTAAAAGACGGGTTTTCCACCCTCAAAAGTTGTTTTCTAAACGTATTAGGAACGAAGGGTCTCGTACCATCAGAAGGTACACGTACCTTTCCTTTGTGATTGTACGACAACCCTAATATCTAAGATAGGTCACGAACCGACCTGCATCCCAGAGAATACCTTTTTACAAACTCCTTTATATACCTTAACTTGTGATTGAGAAATTCTCATCCAAGTTTCTGTTCGAATTTTAATAGTGGTAAGAAGAGTTGTCCTTCACTCGGACTTTGTTGGAATTGATTTTAGGCTTAAATATAAAACGTACTCAAAAATAAGAAAATATATATACAAATATTGTCACAGGATGAAGACACACTAGGACGCAAGATTTACTACTTTTCATATTCTTGTAGTTCAGTCATTAACTCTAGAAAATATAGCTCAAACAAAAGAAGTTGTGACTCTAATTCTTTTCCAAAAATAGATTTCATAAAACATCAATTGTAAATTACAAGCATAGTGTATCTAAAGCGCCTAAGACTAAGCATACATTATCTAATAAGATAACAATTGATTAATAGAAATCATAAAGCAATTAAATCTATGCAAAAAGTCAAATAAAGAATTAATTCATTTACCACAATCATGAAAAGTTGCTTCCTCTGTTGTCCCAGTGATGGGTTCTATCTCCGCATGATGAAAACATGCTCAAAGGAATTTTTCATTGCTCAAAAAGGTGTTCACAATAATGAAATGGGAGAAAAATAATAAAACCGGGTTTGTAACAATTATATTTGTTACAAACCGAACTGTTACAGAGTACGATAAATGATAAATATCACTGTTACTGTAGCTTATAAGACTGCTCCTTGTGTTTCGTTTCCACTGTAGCAAATACGACAGTTGTTTGTGGGTCTTATGTTCTTCATTCCTTCTTCAGCAGCAGCAATGGCAGTTTCCTGCAACTCGATTTTTTGCGTCTCTGTAGTATTCTAAACTATCTCAAACTCTCCATAGCCTCTCTATTACTCCACCACACCCTTATATACTCCTTCATGCACCGAAATCAAGCGTCATAACTCCATATATTCTTTCATTACTCGATAGTATTCTTCACTGCCGGTCACGGATTTTCTTCCCTGATTTATCAACCCACGCATTATTCCTTAGCTGTCATGCTACAAACACGTTCCAAAAGTCACCGAAACCCCAGTTTCCACACGCAAACCTCCGACTACAACACACACTTCCCGGAAATAAACCCGAGAAGATATATCCTCCCTGTTTTTCTCAAATATGATTCTCCAACCCGATTTCTTCGAATTTGATGCAATTAGCTGTCCTGTTTAGCTGCAACATGCCCAGTCCAACTGATTGTAGCGTTTTAATCTCACTAGAATTCGTCCAAAACCAAAACAACAATATCGGGTTAATAAAACACGCAACTCCCTGGATTATTCCATCTGACGCTCCAGCCAATTTTAACCCGAACCATTGATCATACTATGCCTTCTAAACTTAATCAAGTCGTCCCATGAAATTTCAGCCATTGAGTCTGCTTAAATCTCTTCCGAAACACGAACCCTAATTCTGTTCTTCACCTTGACAAAACTTCCCGCCAAAACTGGAATTTGAATGAAGAAGATGACCTCCCCCTAACAGAGATGGGGGTGCGAATAGCAGCTGGCGCCATAGGGTGCAAATAGTAAAGAATGTGCCCCTTAGTAATTGAGGCGCCCCTTATCCAAAAGTGAGAGTCCGAATAACACGTTCCTCCCGGTGCTTTAGACAACTTTTCGAGCCGATTTTTCCAAAAATGTTTATTTCTAAAAATACCTAAAAATACATAAAAACACAATATTAGTACAAAAATCAAGTGCCAACAATATATAGTACTGAGATCAAATTAGACACAAATATGTGTCTATCAGTTTCCCCACCCAAGCATGTCTCTTATGTCAAGAATCCTTGAAAGCATGGAGAAAGCTCTTAATCGCGATGATATTGAAACAAGAGGAAAGAAGAGAACTTTGGTTGATGACGAAGTTGTTGATCCTTTCGAAAAACCTTCTGATGAATTGTTATTTTTGCATATGATCATCAAGATATGCTGATGTTGTTTATGATTTTCTTAAACAATTTGAGGAAGCGAAACTTGTTGAAACGCTAAAAGGTATATACATGTTGAAGACTGAGTTGAAAAAGGTTTATGCTGACCTTGTTCTCGTGAAATCTCATGTTCGTGAACTACTCAATGAGGATATTTTCTCTGAAGAGCTCGTGGATGCAATTGATTGCTAATTCAAGGGTCTCAATACCAATAAAGAGTCTGGAAAAAATCTAGCTTATTTCATTTTCTATCTATCTAGGAAACTTCTTGTGAGAATTTATTATTACTATTGATAAGTATAACTAGGGTTTGGTATAACAAAAATTGTGATTACACAAGCTATTTCCAACGTATTTCATCTTGCATGTATTTAGATTTATTTATTTAAATTCTAGAGTTGTAGGAAGATGAACTTGCAGTATGTAATCCATTATTTGTTTAATTATTGCAAAAGTCTTATGAATGAAATATATGTGACTTTACGTTTTCGTGAATCGAGCTGATATTTCATATATGCTCAGAAGTTAAGTCTATTATGTTTTTATAACACAGAAAATATAATAAACTCTTTTAGAATTTTCTCGCACACTTTTATGTTTTTACTGCTTGTCAGACTCTGTAAGATTTTCTTATATTGAGTCATATCAATCAAAATTATGTTTTTGTCCGTTACTTGCATTGAGATTATTTTAAGTCGATTTCAGATACAAATCCATGTGATTTGTTGATGTACAACAAAATCCTTCTTTTCATAAAGTAAGGTCACTTTTGTTGTTCTCTTCGGAATGACATCAAATGGGGAGAGTTCTTAAAGAAACTTGTGCTTAATTGATATATCTTTGTGGGGAGTGTGGCTGTGGAATTGAAAGGGGATGCTTGTATCTTAAATCTCCTAGATGAGCGATAAATATTTTCTTACTATGTGATATCATCTAAAAAAGTTGATATGAAAGTTGCATTTTAACTACGTTATAATGTGGAATCTCAAAACTTCCTTAAAACTTGACGTATGTTTTGATTGTATTCATTACGATCCCGCGATTTTCGTACCTTTGTTAATTTTATTAAAAAGAAAAGGGGAATTATTTAGTAGTTTCATACTACATTCATATAGTTTACGGATCATTATGTAAGGGGGGAGTGAATCAATATTCTATAGGTTTCACCTATTATGCAAAAGATGTAAGTATTGATTAAGGGGGAGAAACATATCACCGTAGTATTACTTCAGAGTTGGGATACAATTGAACTTTGGGGAGAAGATAATAATACTGTGTTTCTGTATAACAAAAATTGAGAATATTTGTTATCGCTATGGAATCAGTTGTTCTACAACAACGATGCTGAGTTCAACACGTTCAGAATCATTGCAGCTTGAAATTATGAAGATTTCAAGGAGTTGAAGAATCCAAGGAAATCAAGACATGATGGATTCGAGGAGTTTTCAAAACTTTATTTTTTAACCATATGTATTGATAATTTTTTCACTAAAATGGACAAAGGGGGAGATTATTACAGCATTGCTCGGTCGAACTCACAAGTGTTTCTATCTCAAGCTTGTTGTCGAATTTAGTTGTCAAAACTATATCTTGATTTCTAGTCTACAATTAGTTAAGTCTCGGACTAGGATAGAAATGTAATTGAGAAACAGTGGATCACGATAGTCATCATTGCGTTCTACCGTTTGAAGGCGAAGATCAACTGAAACTTTTGGAGAACTTTGTCAACAAAAGGTAAGTGGAGACTGAACCACCTATTTCTCAAGTTATATTCACTTTTCTATCATTGAGACAATGTCGCATAACTAATTAGACTATTATGCATATACAAAAATTTCGACTCGAGAACTAATTATCAAGTTAAGAGACTTCTCGAAATATAATGACTAAGCTTAATGAACATTTGTTCTATCTTGATGAATTTCTGTTAAGGAAAATTTATTGTTCGGAATCAAAATCATGATTCAAGTTTTATCATTAAAAAATAGCCTGGAAAAGTGATATGTGTCATTGATATTATTCGTGAATGTTTCGAATCGACTTAGAGAGAAATGTAGAACTACTATTGTGACAGTCCGGTTTTCCGGACTTCCAGCGTACACGGATTCGACATTGTGGGTCGGGTCCGATCCAGCTAGCAAGTCCAAATTTCCGAACCGCCACTCGTGTAGGACAAGATTTTTTGTTCCAAAAGATTTTAATAAAATACAAAACTCAACTCAACTCAACTAAACTTTATAGAATGAAATATAATAATACTTTTAAAATTACAAAAATGTAAAATACTAATTACAAAATTAAAAGTACAAAATTGAGACAAACCAACACCTCAATAAAATCCAAAACGCGATACCCAATCCCCATGATACAAATAATTTCATTTACGACTAGTCTTTCTTCATTCTCTGTGGAAAGGGAGGAAAAAGGGGTGAGCAAACCACAGCTCAGTAGGAAATTTCAAAAAAATAATAGAGTGCAGCGAAATCAAACAAATGCAGCAGATACGATAATTAAAATCATGCATAAAAATTCGCAATAATACTTACGCTATTCTCAGCCACAAATAATCAACATTTTCTTACTCGCAATAATACTTACGCTATTCTCAGCCACAAATAATCAACATTCTCTTACTCAAAATCTTCAATCTAAAATTCTAGATTCTTAATCTAATTGTCAGAGTTATTCCGGTAAACAAACCTATTGTTTCTCGAACAGTCTTCCCAGGGTAGCCACCAGTTGTGGGATGCCATAAAGGCCTGACAGAACTATTATTGTTCCCCGAACAGTCTTCCCAGGGTTGCCACCAGTGGTGGGATGCCATAAAGGACTGACATTTCAGCAGCAGATATATACATAATTTTTCTAGAACTCATTTCAAATCAGTGCGTTTAATCCTACGTGTACCAAACCGAATCCCAAAGAACTAACCGAAGCAAACCCCATTCACTAATGCATTAAAATCACTTTCGCCAATTTAATTCACTTCCATTCACTAATGTAATACATCAAAGTGACTTTCACAAACCAAAACTCAATTTCATTCACTAGTAGTATAATGCATCAAATCAATTTTCACAACCCAAAAACTCAATAAATATGCATTAATATATATTTCCTATTTTGAGAAAAAAACATTACTACCCACATTAAATGTTAAAATAAAAATTTAGAGTAATTTAACAATAATGATTAATAATCAATATATAGAACTCACGAATAAATCAATTTATATAAAGAAAATAACATAATAAATTTAAAACAAACATCATTATTTATAGGTTGCAAATCTAAAAGAAACCAATATAATTTTAATGCTAAAGTAAGTTTTGATTTTGATATTAGGTAGAAACCCCCTACCTCAAATAGCCTTCCAAAAATCTTTATGCCAGTAGAACACCTTTTTCCAAAGATAGTAAACCATATATCTTTATTTTGATGGTATTGAAAGTGATGGGAAAAAAAGGTTTTGATTTTCTTTTTGTTATTTGAAAAGAAAAATAAGAGAGAGAAAGAAAAAGAAAAAGGTACAAAGATAAAAATGATTGATAACTTTTGTTTTATATAAGACATAATAAAGAGAAAAAGTAGAAGGAGAGAGATGAAAGTGATGGCTAAAAGGGTTTTGGGTTTCTATGCTAGGAGACAAAAGAGAAGATGACAAAAATTGAGAAGAAGAAAGGACGCCACTTTTGTTTACTTTTTCTTTGTTTCACGTTTTTGTAAACAAAACCCTAATCAATTATTATCAACCATTCAAGTTTTGATAAGGGGTCACACTATTTTAAACGCACCCCACTATTAAAAACACACCCCATTATTAAAGTACATGCACATCAAACACATAATATAATAGTGACACAAAATTTAACAAAGATATATATATATATAATATACACATTCCACAACGCACACATTCACCACAATTAAAAATCATCTTTATCATTTTATTTTATTTTATTTTGGCAACCATAAATATACTCAAAACTAAATATTTATATACAAAAATTAAGTTTTAGATTAAAAACTCGAATCGAACAATATGGATGGGTTTTAGCTGCGAAAATCATATTAATAAAATTACAGGATTTTACACTATTAACTCCTTAAAAAGAATTTCGTCCCGAAATTCAAAAATAAAAATACAGGGTGTTACACTATTAACCTCTTAGAAAAAATTTCGTCCCGAAATTCAAAAATAAAAATACAGGGTGGTACAACTATGGATTCAGATACAAAACAGTGTTATCAGTCTTAAAAACTGGGAAAACTGTTATAAGTATGAACCCGTATTACATGTAGTCGTACACGTAGCGGAGTAGCTATATATCGACTTACAGATTTGTGGTACACATATTCTTATGCACATCATGTGAAAATATGTTTACTTGTGAACCGGATCGGTACACATACTCATATGCAAACTATTTTGGAAGTGTGGTTACGGAACCGAGATTAGTATCCAAACCGGTACATGTACCAGAATAGTTATGTGTTCCCGAACTCGGTTATGTATCCAAACTGGTACACGAACCAAAATAGTTTTGTGAACTCCGAAACCGGTGATAGTCATAAGGTATCCATACCGGCAGGCATACCAAAATAGTTCTTTTAACTCTGTAACTTGGTTTGGCTCGTTATCTTACAAACCGGTGTATGTACCATGACTAAACCGACTCACGAACGGCTATGGTATTTGTACTTTGTGCATTTACTAACCATGTCGATTATCTTCAAGTGCGATTAAATTACTTCTACGAGATAATTAGCATTTGATTAATTCTCTAAAAACAATAAACTTATTTGATCACATTATTGTGACTCATAGTTAATGTCTTATGTGTTCATGAAAATGAATATTAAGCTTTTAAGTTCAAATCGGCTAGTTTCCGCTAACCACCTTGAACATAGTATTTTTACACGGATCGGTTACGACCTAACCAGAGTGTATATCATGTTTATGTGAATCAAGATTCATCTAACGGTGGATATTGATTGCTTAGTTCCAAAGCTATCTTAGCTTAAACCTAAAGCAACCTATGCTTTGAATGTCTATAAAAGGGAAACTTCAAGCAATTGGGAAATCCCGACACTACTTTTTGGTGTGTCCTAGCTGTATCAAGAGTCGTATTCTTCCTAACCCTTTTAGGTTTTAACGAATACAAAGACTTCATAGGGATTCGTGAAGCCAGGTCCATTTATATTTCCTTGATAACTCGTGTATCCTGATCTTGATCGATTTTTGAGGTACTCACTTGATCAAGATAGATAGAACTCATCAAAGTTATCTTCATATCAAACTTTGTTGATTCCACAGGTTTTATACTAGTGAGGTGAATAATAATCTAGGCTGCACTTCGGGTTGCATAAATCCGGATTTCGAGGTTAGCTAGACTTTGTCTATTTATATCGATTTCCATCACCTTGGATCAAACTTTGATTGTAAAAGGAAATCATATATAGGATTAATCTATGGGAGGCAGATTGATTCAAAGTCTTCAATTGAGTTGAAGCAACTCTTAGTTGGTGTGACGTCATCTAAGGTAATCAATTGTGCGGAGTCCTGCTGGGATTCAATAGGTGTAAGGAGCGCGACTATACCTTAATTGGTGGGATACTTTTTAGGACACAACTGCATTCCAGTCCGAAGTTAATTGGTAGTAGGATAGTGTCTGTAGCAGCTTAATACAGTTTGGTGTTCAATCTGGACTATGCGGTTTCTTCGTTAACAAAACTTTTCATGTCTGTGTTATTTTTTTTTCTGCATTATATAGTTTATCTTTATAATTGAAATATCACAGGTTCTATGTTGATCAATCATAATAGATACATCCGACCTAGTTTGTTGGATACGACTTGATTGATTCTTAAACATTGGTCTTTGGTACCATCCAAGTAATCTCTTTGTGATTAGGTTCATGGATTTGATTTTGTAAACGTTCTAATCGCAATAGAGAGAGATATAACTCTAGATAATATTCCTTTATTGAGGTTAACTCTCGGAGCTGTATTGAGTTTGCCATACAGATTTCCTAAGAAAAAAGTGGCGGTGTATTTTGGTACCTCCGCGTTTTCACGTGGTATCCCAAAATTTGTAAATGATTTCAAAAATGTGGTGACGCTTATAATTGTTACAAAATATTTAGTAATAACTAAAACTGTTACTACCGTCTGTGATTTCAATAAATATGGTAAAACAGTTTAGTAACACTTATAAATGTCACTATTGACTAAGTAAGAGCTAGCAATATGGTGCACTCCATCCCTTCCCTATCCCTCATATGTGGGGAAGGGATGGCACAAGGAAGTCAACCTCACTATGGTGGCTTACTATCCCTTCCCTACACGGAACGACAACTCAGTAGCGGTATCAACAGTGCCAAACGGCTACTCAGTAGCCGTACGAGTCAACTCGTTGACTTGACCAATACGGCTACTCAGTAGCCGTATTATAGATTTAACTCTTCATAAGCTGGGTCGCGCTCCTCACTTCTTCTTCTTCCTTATTTTTCTCCTCTCCATAACCCCTTACGATTTGAAGACCCTCTGGTGCGATTCAGGAGATAAGATTCAATGGGTTTGTTCCTTAGTATACTGTGAAGCATTTGCCTTTTTTCAATTTCATGTTTCATCAACAAAATCGTCCAAGGTAAATTTTTCAAATTTTAGGGTTTAAATTTAGTTTGAGTTTGATTATGATTAAATTGGAGATGTTAGGTTCATTATAATGTGTCCTTGTATGTTGTTTGATCGTTTGACACATTGTTGATTGAATTTATGGTATATTGTTGATTGAATCAAAGTGATTGTTGTTTATGAATGATTCTTGATATAGATATGGTATTGTTATTGATAATTTTTGATTGATGGATGATTAAATGAATAGGTATTATGTCTTAGCAGATTGTTGGTGGAGATATTGTATTTGGATGGATAATTTAGGATTGATTGATTATTTTGTTCTAGTTTGATAGATTATTTTGTACAATATATATGCATTGTAGATTTTTTGCATAAAATGGATTGTTTTGTGATGATTTCGTGTACATGTGTGTTGTATATGTACTCCGATGCTTTTCAACGAATTATGAATGATACAATTCCGGTTTCTTCTAAAGAGCATAGTGATCATAAACTGAAAATCCCAATCTCGACATCTGATAGGAAGAAAGCTCTGAAACATAGAAGTAATGTAAGCCAACTTCATGAAATGTATACCGCAGTTTCTAGATTTCCACATGCTAGCCAACTTGTAGAAGACTGTGGGTTTAGTTCAATTTTCAAGATACATTATCCGAAACTACAAGACAACTTCCTAATTACTGGAAATTTATTTTATTTCCTAAAATCTTAACTATTTTAAGCTCAGTTTAATTTTTAAAATTTCAGAAAAGTGCTGCTCTTTTAGACTATGTTAACCAGACAGGCGACAATTTTCCGCATGATGGATGTTATCAGCTACTGAAAGCAAGCTTTCCTTCCTACAATCCCGAGGAAATGTAAGTTTATCGCTGACAATCACTACATCATATGTTGATCAAGTCTTCGGAATAACAATCCTGAAGAATGATTAAATGTGATTGTTTTATCTTATATTTATGTAATTTCCTGTCTTTGTGTGTGTGTTCCTGCATCATATATTGATCAAGTCTTCAGAACAAAAATCTTGAAGAATGATTATATTTGATTGTTTTATCTTAAATTTATGTAATTTTCTGTCTTTGTGTGTGTGTTCCTGCATCAGATGTTAATCAATTCTTCGGAACAAAAATCTTGAAGAATGATTATATTTGAAATGTTTTATCTTAAATTAATGTAATCGTTTATCTTTAAGTCTTGTTGCAATCTATATATGATATGATGTTCTATCTTTTATTTAATTAAAGTTTAACATAAATAAAAACTAAAATTCCACAAAATAGACAACAAGTTCATAACCATTGAATAAAAAACCAAATCACTTGTCATAGTAATCACGATTGCACTTAGCACGTGCAACAAGCCTTTAAACCCCTAGGTGACCCTATTGGACGAGTTATAGTCTCATGAGGGTTTACACAGAGATTTACCCACAAAATCTACACTAATATTTATTAAACTTTCAATCTTCACTGGACGAAGCAGATGAATTGTCCGGCGATTGATACTCTGGAATTTTGGATACCATGAAATTATAGTTTTCATCAAATGTGAATGCTTCACCCTTTTCCTCAAAATAACGCGCTTTAACGACTTCGTGCTACAATAACACAAGGCAATATACTTACTATTGTAATTTAAAATCAATCAATTTAGCTTTGACGAAAGCAATTATAAAATACTTACAAATTGTTGAGGGGACAACCTAATATGGCTTGCATTGAAGATCCGTTGTTGAATAGCTATAAAATCACAAACAACTTTTTAGATAATCTGGTACCTATCATGAATTTGTTGAACACTTCTTCTCTTTGGATTCCCAAAATCTTGTTTATATTGGTTGTGTATATTCGCCCAAAAAGTTTCGGCCTCTGGCATTACAGGGGAGAGATCGACTACTCGAGTTTCTTTGTACCATGCTTTGATGATTGCCAAATCTTCAATTGAATCAAATGATCCCATGGGTGTGTTCGTATAAACAGTTTTCCCAGTCTTAAAAACTGGGAAAACTGTTATAAGTATGAACCCGTATTACATGTAGTCGTACACGTAGCGGAGTAGCTATATATCGACTTACAGATTTGTGGTACACATATTCTTATGCACATCATGTGAAAATATGTTTACTTGTGAACCGGATCGGTACACATACTCATATGCAAACTATTTTGGAAGTGTGGTTACGGAACCGAGATTAGTATCCAAACCGGTACATGTACCAGAATAGTTATGTGTTCCCGAACTCGGTTATGTATCCAAACTGGTACACGAACCAAAATAGTTTTGTGAACTCCGAAACCGGTGATAGTCATAAGGTATCCATACCGGCAGGCATACCAAAATAGTTCTTTTAACTCTGTAACTTGGTTTGGCTCGTTATCTTACAAACCGGTGTATGTACCATGACTAAACCGACTCACGAACGGCTATGGTATTTGTACTTTGTGCATTTACTAACCATGTCGATTATCTTCAAGTGCGATTAAATTACTTCTACGAGATAATTAGCATTTGATTAATTCTCTAAAAACAATAAACTTATTTGATCACATTATTGTGACTCATAGTTAATGTCTTATGTGTTCATGAAAATGAATATTAAGCTTTTAAGTTCAAATCGGCTAGTTTCCGCTAACCACCTTGAACATAGTATTTTTACACGGATCGGTTACGACCTAACCAGAGTGTATATCATGTTTATGTGAATCAAGATTCATCTAACGGTGGATATTGATTGCTTAGTTCCAAAGCTATCTTAGCTTAAACCTAAAGCAACCTATGCTTTGAATGTCTATAAAAGGGAAACTTCAAGCAATTGGGAAATCCCGACACTACTTTTTGGTGTGTCCTAGCTGTATCAAGAGTCGTATTCTTCCTAACCCTTTTAGGTTTTAACGAATACAAAGACTTCATAGGGATTCGTGAAGCCAGGTCCATTTATATTTCCTTGATAACTCGTGTATCCTGATCTTGATCGATTTTTGAGGTACTCACTTGATCAAGATAGATAGAACTCATCAAAGTTATCTTCATATCAAACTTTGTTGATTCCACAGGTTTTATACTAGTGAGGTGAATAATAATCTAGGCTGCACTTCGGGTTGCATAAATCCGGATTTCGAGGTTAGCTAGACTTTGTCTATTTATATCGATTTCCATCACCTTGGATCAAACTTTGATTGTAAAAGGAAATCATATATAGGATTAATCTATGGGAGGCAGATTGATTCAAAGTCTTCAATTGAGTTGAAGCAACTCTTAGTTGGTGTGACGTCATCTAAGGTAATCAATTGTGCGGAGTCCTGCTGGGATTCAATAGGTGTAAGGAGCGCGACTATACCTTAATTGGTGGGATACTTTTTAGGACACAACTGCATTCCAGTCCGAAGTTAATTGGTAGTAGGATAGTGTCTGTAGCAGCTTAATACAGTTTGGTGTTCAATCTGGACTATGCGGTTTCTTCGTTAACAAAACTTTTCATGTCTGTGTTATTTTTTTTTCTGCATTATATAGTTTATCTTTATAATTGAAATATCACAGGTTCTATGTTGATCAATCATAATAGATACATCCGACCTAGTTTGTTGGATACGACTTGATTGATTCTTAAACATTGGTCTTTGGTACCATCCAAGTAATCTCTTTGTGATTAGGTTCATGGATTTGATTTTGTAAACGTTCTAATCGCAATAGAGAGAGATATAACTCTAGATAATATTCCTTTATTGAGGTTAACTCTCGGAGCTGTATTGAGTTTGCCATACAGATTTCCTAAGAAAAAAGTGGCGGTGTATTTTGGTACCTCCGCGTTTTCACGTGGTATCCCAAAATTTGTAAATGATTTCAAAAATGTGGTGACGCTTATAATTGTTACAAAATATTTAGTAATAACTAAAACTGTTACTACCGTCTGTGATTTCAATAAATATGGTAAAACAGTTTAGTAACACTTATAAATGTCACTATTGACTAAGTAAGAGCTAGCAATATGGTGCACTCCATCCCTTCCCTATCCCTCATATGTGGGGAAGGGATGGCACAAGGAAGTCAACCTCACTATGGTGGCTTACTATCCCTTCCCTACACGGAACGACAACTCAGTAGCGGTATCAACAGTGCCAAACGGCTACTCAGTAGCCGTACGAGTCAACTCGTTGACTTGACCAATACGGCTACTCAGTAGCCGTATTATAGATTTAACTCTTCATAAGCTGGGTCGCGCTCCTCACTTCTTCTTCTTCCTTATTTTTCTCCTCTCCATAACCCCTTACGATTTGAAGACCCTCTGGTGCGATTCAGGAGATAAGATTCAATGGGTTTGTTCCTTAGTATACTGTGAAGCATTTGCCTTTTTTCAATTTCATGTTTCATCAACAAAATCGTCCAAGGTAAATTTTTCAAATTTTAGGGTTTAAATTTAGTTTGAGTTTGATTATGATTAAATTGGAGATGTTAGGTTCATTATAATGTGTCCTTGTATGTTGTTTGATCGTTTGACACATTGTTGATTGAATTTATGGTATATTGTTGATTGAATCAAAGTGATTGTTGTTTATGAATGATTCTTGATATAGATATGGTATTGTTATTGATAATTTTTGATTGATGGATGATTAAATGAATAGGTATTATGTCTTAGCAGATTGTTGGTGGAGATATTGTATTTGGATGGATAATTTAGGATTGATTGATTATTTTGTTCTAGTTTGATAGATTATTTTGTACAATATATATGCATTGTAGATTTTTTGCATAAAATGGATTGTTTTGTGATGATTTCGTGTACATGTGTGTTGTATATGTACTCCGATGCTTTTCAACGAATTATGAATGATACAATTCCGGTTTCTTCTAAAGAGCATAGTGATCATAAACTGAAAATCCCAATCTCGACATCTGATAGGAAGAAAGCTCTGAAACATAGAAGTAATGTAAGCCAACTTCATGAAATGTATACCGCAGTTTCTAGATTTCCACATGCTAGCCAACTTGTAGAAGACTGTGGGTTTAGTTCAATTTTCAAGATACATTATCCGAAACTACAAGACAACTTCCTAATTACTGGAAATTTATTTTATTTCCTAAAATCTTAACTATTTTAAGCTCAGTTTAATTTTTAAAATTTCAGAAAAGTGCTGCTCTTTTAGACTATGTTAACCAGACAGGCGACAATTTTCCGCATGATGGATGTTATCAGCTACTGAAAGCAAGCTTTCCTTCCTACAATCCCGAGGAAATGTAAGTTTATCGCTGACAATCACTACATCATATGTTGATCAAGTCTTCGGAATAACAATCCTGAAGAATGATTAAATGTGATTGTTTTATCTTATATTTATGTAATTTCCTGTCTTTGTGTGTGTGTTCCTGCATCATATATTGATCAAGTCTTCAGAACAAAAATCTTGAAGAATGATTATATTTGATTGTTTTATCTTAAATTTATGTAATTTTCTGTCTTTGTGTGTGTGTTCCTGCATCAGATGTTAATCAAT
The DNA here is from genome assembly GCF_003573695.1 of Papaver somniferum. Classification (NCBI taxonomy): domain Eukaryota; kingdom Viridiplantae; phylum Streptophyta; class Magnoliopsida; order Ranunculales; family Papaveraceae; genus Papaver; species Papaver somniferum. The sequence goes on from NC_039364.1 coordinate 43,431,868, forward strand.
TCTTCGGAACAAAAATCTTGAAGAATGATTATATTTGAAATGTTTTATCTTAAATTAATGTAATCGTTTATCTTTAAGTCTTGTTGCAATCTATATATGATATGATGTTCTATCTTTTATTTAATTAAAGTTTAACATAAATAAAAACTAAAATTCCACAAAATAGACAACAAGTTCATAACCATTGAATAAAAAACCAAATCACTTGTCATAGTAATCACGATTGCACTTAGCACGTGCAACAAGCCTTTAAACCCCTAGGTGACCCTATTGGACGAGTTATAGTCTCATGAGGGTTTACACAGAGATTTACCCACAAAATCTACACTAATATTTATTAAACTTTCAATCTTCACTGGACGAAGCAGATGAATTGTCCGGCGATTGATACTCTGGAATTTTGGATACCATGAAATTATAGTTTTCATCAAATGTGAATGCTTCACCCTTTTCCTCAAAATAACGCGCTTTAACGACTTCGTGCTACAATAACACAAGGCAATATACTTACTATTGTAATTTAAAATCAATCAATTTAGCTTTGACGAAAGCAATTATAAAATACTTACAAATTGTTGAGGGGACAACCTAATATGGCTTGCATTGAAGATCCGTTGTTGAATAGCTATAAAATCACAAACAACTTTTTAGATAATCTGGTACCTATCATGAATTTGTTGAACACTTCTTCTCTTTGGATTCCCAAAATCTTGTTTATATTGGTTGTGTATATTCGCCCAAAAAGTTTCGGCCTCTGGCATTACAGGGGAGAGATCGACTACTCGAGTTTCTTTGTACCATGCTTTGATGATTGCCAAATCTTCAATTGAATCAAATGATCCCATGGGTGTGTTCGTATAAACAGTTTTCCCAGTCTTAAAAACTGGGAAAACTGTTATAAGTATGAACCCGTATTACATGTAGTCGTACACGTAGCGGAGTAGCTATATATCGACTTACAGATTTGTGGTACACATATTCTTATGCACATCATGTGAAAATATGTTTACTTGTGAACCGGATCGGTACACATACTCATATGCAAACTATTTTGGAAGTGTGGTTACGGAACCGAGATTAGTATCCAAACCGGTACATGTACCAGAATAGTTATGTGTTCCCGAACTCGGTTATGTATCCAAACTGGTACACGAACCAAAATAGTTTTGTGAACTCCGAAACCGGTGATAGTCATAAGGTATCCATACCGGCAGGCATACCAAAATAGTTCTTTTAACTCTGTAACTTGGTTTGGCTCGTTATCTTACAAACCGGTGTATGTACCATGACTAAACCGACTCACGAACGGCTATGGTATTTGTACTTTGTGCATTTACTAACCATGTCGATTATCTTCAAGTGCGATTAAATTACTTCTACGAGATAATTAGCATTTGATTAATTCTCTAAAAACAATAAACTTATTTGATCACATTATTGTGACTCATAGTTAATGTCTTATGTGTTCATGAAAATGAATATTAAGCTTTTAAGTTCAAATCGGCTAGTTTCCGCTAACCACCTTGAACATAGTATTTTTACACGGATCGGTTACGACCTAACCAGAGTGTATATCATGTTTATGTGAATCAAGATTCATCTAACGGTGGATATTGATTGCTTAGTTCCAAAGCTATCTTAGCTTAAACCTAAAGCAACCTATGCTTTGAATGTCTATAAAAGGGAAACTTCAAGCAATTGGGAAATCCCGACACTACTTTTTGGTGTGTCCTAGCTGTATCAAGAGTCGTATTCTTCCTAACCCTTTTAGGTTTTAACGAATACAAAGACTTCATAGGGATTCGTGAAGCCAGGTCCATTTATATTTCCTTGATAACTCGTGTATCCTGATCTTGATCGATTTTTGAGGTACTCACTTGATCAAGATAGATAGAACTCATCAAAGTTATCTTCATATCAAACTTTGTTGATTCCACAGGTTTTATACTAGTGAGGTGAATAATAATCTAGGCTGCACTTCGGGTTGCATAAATCCGGATTTCGAGGTTAGCTAGACTTTGTCTATTTATATCGATTTCCATCACCTTGGATCAAACTTTGATTGTAAAAGGAAATCATATATAGGATTAATCTATGGGAGGCAGATTGATTCAAAGTCTTCAATTGAGTTGAAGCAACTCTTAGTTGGTGTGACGTCATCTAAGGTAATCAATTGTGCGGAGTCCTGCTGGGATTCAATAGGTGTAAGGAGCGCGACTATACCTTAATTGGTGGGATACTTTTTAGGACCAAACTGCATTCCAGTCCGAAGTTAATTGGTAGTAGGATAGTGTCTGTAGCAGCTTAATACAGTTTGGTGTTCAATCTGGACTATGCGGTTTCTTCGTTAACAAAACTTTTCATGTCTGTGTTATTTTTTTTTCTGCATTATATAGTTTATCTTTATAATTGAAATATCACAGGTTCTATGTTGATCAATCATAATAGATACATCCGACCTAGTTTGTTGGATACGACTTGATTGATTCTTAAACATTGGTCTTTGGTACCATCCAAGTAATCTCTTTGTGATTAGGTTCATGGATTTGATTTTGTAAACGTTCTAATCGCAATAGAGAGAGATATAACTCTAGATAATATTCCTTTATTGAGGTTAACTCTCGGAGCTGTATTGAGTTTGCCATACAGATTTCCTAAGAAAAAAGTGGCGGTGTATTTTGGTACCTCCGCGTTTTCACGTGGTATCCCAAAATTTGTAAATGATTTCAAAAATGTGGTGACGCTTATAATTGTTACAAAATATTTAGTAATAACTAAAACTGTTACTACCGTCTGTGATTTCAATAAATATGGTAAAACAGTTTAGTAACACTTATAAATGTCACTATTGACTAAGTAAGAGCTAGCAATATGGTGCACTCCATCCCTTCCCTATCCCTCATATGTGGGGAAGGGATGGCACAAGGAAGTCAACCTCACTATGGTGGCTTACTATCCCTTCCCTACACGGAACGACAACTCAGTAGCGGTATCAACAGTGCCAAACGGCTACTCAGTAGCCGTACGAGTCAACTCGTTGACTTGACCAATACGGCTACTCAGTAGCCGTATTATAGATTTAACTCTTCATAAGCTGGGTCGCGCTCCTCACTTCTTCTTCTTCCTTATTTTTCTCCTCTCCATAACCCCTTACGATTTGAAGACCCTCTGGTGCGATTCAGGAGATAAGATTCAATGGGTTTGTTCCTTAGTATACTGTGAAGCATTTGCCTTTTTTCAATTTCATGTTTCATCAACAAAATCGTCCAAGGTAAATTTTTCAAATTTTAGGGTTTAAATTTAGTTTGAGTTTGATTATGATTAAATTGGAGATGTTAGGTTCATTATAATGTGTCCTTGTATGTTGTTTGATCGTTTGACACATTGTTGATTGAATTTATGGTATATTGTTGATTGAATCAAAGTGATTGTTGTTTATGAATGATTCTTGATATAGATATGGTATTGTTATTGATAATTTTTGATTGATGGATGATTAAATGAATAGGTATTATGTCTTAGCAGATTGTTGGTGGAGATATTGTATTTGGATGGATAATTTAGGATTGATTGATTATTTTGTTCTAGTTTGATAGATTATTTTGTACAATATATATGCATTGTAGATTTTTTGCATAAAATGGATTGTTTTGTGATGATTTCGTGTACATGTGTGTTGTATATGTACTCCGATGCTTTTCAACGAATTATGAATGATACAATTCCGGTTTCTTCTAAAGAGCATAGTGATCATAAACTGAAAATCCCAATCTCGACATCTGATAGGAAGAAAGCTCTGAAACATAGAAGTAATGTAAGCCAACTTCATGAAATGTATACCGCAGTTTCTAGATTTCCACATGCTAGCCAACTTGTAGAAGACTGTGGGTTTAGTTCAATTTTCAAGATACATTATCCGAAACTACAAGACAACTTCCTAATTACTGGAAATTTATTTTATTTCCTAAAATCTTAACTATTTTAAGCTCAGTTTAATTTTTAAAATTTCAGAAAAGTGCTGCTCTTTTAGACTATGTTAACCAGACAGGCGACAATTTTCCGCATGATGGATGTTATCAGCTACTGAAAGCAAGCTTTCCTTCCTACAATCCCGAGGAAATGTAAGTTTATCGCTGACAATCACTACATCATATGTTGATCAAGTCTTCGGAATAACAATCCTGAAGAATGATTAAATGTGATTGTTTTATCTTATATTTATGTAATTTCCTGTCTTTGTGTGTGTGTTCCTGCATCATATATTGATCAAGTCTTCAGAACAAAAATCTTGAAGAATGATTATATTTGATTGTTTTATCTTAAATTTATGTAATTTTCTGTCTTTGTGTGTGTGTTCCTGCATCAGATGTTAATCAATTCTTCGGAACAAAAATCTTGAAGAATGATTATATTTGAAATGTTTTATCTTAAATTAATGTAATCGTTTATCTTTAAGTCTTGTTGCAATCTATATATGATATGATGTTCTATCTTTTATTTAATTAAAGTTTAACATAAATAAAAACTAAAATTCCACAAAATAGACAACAAGTTCATAACCATTGAATAAAAAACCAAATCACTTGTCATAGTAATCACGATTGCACTTAGCACGTGCAACAAGCCTTTAAACCCCTAGGTGACCCTATTGGACGAGTTATAGTCTCATGAGGGTTTACACAGAGATTTACCCACAAAATCTACACTAATATTTATTAAACTTTCAATCTTCACTGGACGAAGCAGATGAATTGTCCGGCGATTGATACTCTGGAATTTTGGATACCATGAAATTATAGTTTTCATCAAATGTGAATGCTTCACCCTTTTCCTCAAAATAACGCGCTTTAACGACTTCGTGCTACAATAACACAAGGCAATATACTTACTATTGTAATTTAAAATCAATCAATTTAGCTTTGACGAAAGCAATTATAAAATACTTACAAATTGTTGAGGGGACAACCTAATATGGCTTGCATTGAAGATCCGTTGTTGAATAGCTATAAAATCACAAACAACTTTTTAGATAATCTGGTACCTATCATGAATTTGTTGAACACTTCTTCTCTTTGGATTCCCAAAATCTTGTTTATATTGGTTGTGTATATTCGCCCAAAAAGTTTCGGCCTCTGGCATTACAGGGGAGAGATCGACTACTCGAGTTTCTTTGTACCATGCTTTGATGATTGCCAAATCTTCAATTGAATCAAATGATCCCATGGGTGTGTTCGTATAAACAATTATGAGAGGTATTGAAATATGTGAGAAGTTCTGCAAAGTGTATAAAAATAGTTGTCTATATTGTTTGGAGATAGATAACACAATTTATAATATCCGTCAAAATAAACCGTTACAAAGTAGCCGTTATAAAGTAGTTGTTGCGATATAGTCGTTTGAAAATATCCGTTATAAAGTAGTTGTTGCGATATAGTCGTTTGAAAATAGTCTCGTGAGGGTTTACAGGAGATGTACCCACAAAATCTTAAACAACAACCACATATACTATTCGTCCGGACCGTCTTCTAGAGGACGGTCGAGATTCATTTCCGGATTGTAATAATCCTTGTTAGCAAGGTTAGCTTTAAAGATTAAGTATCACTACAAATATGTAAATTCTGTACAAGTATCTAGTTGGTACACAAATTTGGCCATTTCCTCCTACTCAAAACAAACATAAAGCAATAGGTTAGTGTGTATAAGTAAACAACATTTGAAATATCATAACCATTTATGATGACCTACAGTAATCTCAACTGTCATGTGTTGTGGGGCGTAACTATGAATCCTTTTTTGAATTGCTACGTACTTGCGGACCATTATATCAATGCGAGAAATCCGTTGTTGAACTTGTCGTCTTGTTCGGTTATTAACGTTTCCAAACGCTTGTACAAAGACGTCGAACACCAGCTTCCATTGTTCATGGGCGGAGAGGTTTTGAATATCTTCAGTAGGCAGAGTAGCATCATTTACAAACGTTGTCGTGATTGCAACATCTTCTTCAACGGTATACCCAACCATTACCATGTTATCTTCAGAAAATATTTTTTTTGGAGACACTGAGGATACTAAGGCCAACTATTTTGGATTGTTTTTGTTGACGAAGATTATGAAAATTTATAATAGGCATTGAAAGTTGCCGTTAGAATTTAGCCGTTGGAAATTAGCCGTTACTAAAGATCCGTTGGTATAAGAAAAGATAATTCAAATTATCGTAATTAGAAATATATAAATTAATGTTACTGAGAAAAAGGGAAAGTACATTATTGGAACTTAAAAACGGCCTTACTTAAAGAAAAAAAACAATTAAACTAAGTCATTACAAATTGAACATATTATGTTGTTGCCTCTCCAACTGCCTAGCCAATATGGCATTCTGTTTTAATTCAAAGTACTTTTTTGCATTTGGAGCCATCTTTTTGAGATCCAATTGGATTATTTCCCTTTCTTCTTTGTCTCGAGCAGCTTCAATTTGTTGTTGTGTTGTCTCTAGCAACCTTTCCATAATTTCGTTTTGTTGTTGCTGACGAGGTGCGACTATCGTTCGGGATTCTTTTAGATAATCAACAAGTTTATTGCCCGCGTCGCTCATCTGGGAGTCTTGTGAGGATGGTGTGGTGGATCTACTTTTCCCGGCGACATTTTTATTCATTCGGGATTTTTTCGCTGCTCTATAAATACGTTTATCTCCTATAAATCCATCTGACGACGTTCCAGGTATTGTACTTGGGTTCGTACCAGGGGTATATCCTAATGGAATAGGGATACCGCTAGGGACATTATAAGGGTTTTGAAATTGATTTGCAAATGGAGTCTCGATGAATTGGCTTGTAGGTGGATTTTGAGAAAATGGGTTTGGAGAACTAAACGTGTTAGAGAAATTTCCATGAATTTGAGATGACGGAGGATTAGAATCTTGGTCCATATCTTCAGCTACACCCACTTGTACATTAGGAACATCTTTAAGCAGTTCATACTCGGCATCTCACTCAAAGTTTTTTTTTGTGTATTTAAACATTTAAGCTTTTCGCAATTAACATCTACACCAATGTAAACAAACCATAAATAAGATACGCATAAATTAAACTATTTACAAACAACATATACAACAACTATAATGAAACATAGTTAAATAACATACCCGGTTAATAGAGTCCAAGCCCGGATTACTTATATTAGCTCTTGCAACACAATCGGAAAACTTATCCACTTCAATCTTGATTTTGCTATACCGATTACGAATGCTTTTTGCAGTACGTTCTTGTCTATTCCCACCACAAGCTTCCACATATTTTTGAAAAAGGATTTCCCAAAACTCTTCCTTATCTTGATAACTGCTATAACCGAGACCAATATACTGAGTAAGAATGTGATGATCTTCCAAAGTACTAAATCTCGTTCTATGTTTCTTTTTTTGCGTCTGAGTCTCCGACATTATTGAGCAAAACAAAATTTAAATCTATTACTTAAACAAAAGAATTAATTAGAGAGATTTTAGTGAAGAAATCAATTGATGTAAGAAGAAGAAATTGATTTGGTGTGGTTTGAGTAGAGAATTAGAGTGGTATTTATGGAGGATTTTGAAAAAATGACCGTTGGGATCCGATGGTGGAGAAGATAGAGCCGTTATTAATGATGGATGGTTAGGATCGGGTGTGAGAGAGGTGTAAACGAAAAAAGGTCAAGCAAATATTTTTTATGAAACGTCTACTGAGTATCTGTGTAAAAACCTATGGCTACTGAGTAGCCGTATCAACGGTAATACGGCTACTCAGTATCCGTAAAACGTAAATTTATACTACTACTCAGTAGTCGTGTGGTTTCCCTTCCCTACAAGAGGGATCAAATATAATCCTCCATGTAGGGAAAGGGTGAATATCCCTACTCATGTAGGGATATGGGAGACCATAACACATGAGTTTTTGGGTTTTTGAGGGATAGAGAGGGATGGGGAGGGGATGAACCCCTCCATAGTGCTAGCTCTAAGAGAAACAAAAATTGGGCCTCAATGATTGGGGATGTAAGTGGCCGCCAAGACTGACTTGTTTATAAGACGGCCCTGAAAAGACCCAAAAATAAAAGCACAAGCAAAAGAATAGGAATTCCGCACAGGGAACCTTTATAAATAGGAAAACTTGAAAATAACGACAAAATTTCAACAGAACCTGTAATAAACCTACACATTAGCAGCCTTGAAATATTTTACACAATTGGGTTAATGTTTTTTATGTGTAGTTGTAAAAATGACACACCTATAATATTTTGTATGGACTCTTTTCTACTGAAAAAACTTTTATTTCCAAAATATAAGAGCAGTCTTGAAAATCGACAATAGGTTCGAACATGAGAAATCCATAATTTCTTTTCCTTTTTCTTTAGATAAACACTATTTCAAGATATTACTTAAGGTGCTATTTAATCGAAGGAGATTGATAAATAAAAGCAAAAAACTCATCAATTTCACGATGGCTCAAGAAAATATGCAATTTTAGTGCGTATATAGTTTTTTTTCTTGCATAGCTAAAACCAAAATATATTTTAATATAGATGTCCGATTATTCTAACATGGTCATCGATGGATACTGGGTAAGCAAGATACTCACATAATTCAAAAACCATAGACTAACCAAATCCAACAATTGTTGGTGGAGTACGAGGAAAGAGACGTTCCACAATATAATTGTGACCATCTTCTTTAACCAAATTTTCTACTCCATAATTCTAATTTATTTTATTTTTCTTAAATAGTTTGTTATCTTATTATCTTTTTCCTAGAAACTTAAAATCTTCTCCCTACTCCTCTCCCAAGAGAATTATAGAAACTCTAACCGACGAAACTCATTTTAGTTTATAGAAAAGATCTGAGTAGATTTAAGCCTTCTCGATCTTTCATCACCTTAGTTTTTTTTCTTTCAATCTCTATTAGTTACGAAGTTAGTTTTATCTTTAGACAGTTCTTTACTAGGGTTTCAGTTTATTTTGTTGAATATGATTTTTATAGTTGTTCTCTCTGGTTTATATATGTTTTGAACCTTCTTAAGGTGATTATCCTTACATTTATGAAATTTGAAGTTTTGTGTTGCTTCGTACAAAACAATCAAGGTCATTTAACCTAGCTATGTCAGCTTCTAATTCTAAATTGGTCATACTAATATAATTATGAATATTTATGAAAAAAAGAAAAAGAAAGATAGTTGTCCTTTTTTTGTGTATTATAAGAGATTTAGATTAAAGGTTGTTACAAGAACAACATATTCTCAATTTGTTGTTGTGTATGTCCGTTGTTAGCTCCTTTCCGCTGCATGATTTGCTAGCCTATTTGTTGCCTAGTATTTTTCCATACAAATATGTTTGTTTGTATATTTGTGGAATTGATTGTAGGAAAATGGTAATTTGTGTTATTATATATGTCAAGTACCAAAACGTACACCTTTGTTGATGAAATACACCGGGGTTGGCCATGAGATTTGGATGTAGACTTGTGAATAGATGCCCACACAGATCCATAAGAACAACCCCAAAAAATTTGTACTAATTTTGTTTCCATACAACTAATTTTATTATAATATGGTATATAAATGAAGGCATACCTCAAACACTATGGTCGTATTCTATATTTTGTAATATTATGGTTCTTATATATGGTACGTACTATCTATTGGTTAGTAAAAAAACAAGGTTTTTATCCAACAACTAATAATAATAATTTATTTTTATGAAAGCAAGGTTAAATTTATAAAACATCATATGATTTTAGTCAACTCAAATTATAAATATATATTTCATATCATAATTATCAATAAACCAATGCTTATAATCTAGTATATCTAAACCCTGATTCAGTTTTCCATTCACATAAGAATTTGAATTTGCAATAATAGATGTTTGTGTTTGAAATGACGAGGATACAAGTACACCATAATCTTTTTATATTCAAGACACACTTTACGTGATCTAATATAGACAAAAACGGTTAAGAACATAACAACCATAAGATGTTCACTTGGTAAGTATTAGTTTGAAACAGAACCAACTATGGGATCAAACCGATTGTTTGATTGATGTACAAGTGTATCTACTTTAATTATAACTAAGACAATAACTATAATTGTGGAAAGAAAAGTAAATCACGCAACATAAGATTTTGTTTACGAGGAAACCGCATATGTAGAAAAAACCCTGGACCTAGACCATTTTTGAATACTCTCAGAATTAAGCCGTTATACAAAGACTACTATCAACTTCGTATAGTTGAGACCAAGTAAACTAACTCCAAGTTACCTAGTTCCTTCAGTATACATGCGCCTACTACCAATCTGTTCAACGCACGTGAATCCTAAGATAAAGTCCACTATCTTAAGTTGCTTCAGCCGCTGTGAATACTTATACACTCGACTTCTTTTAGATCGTATTCCAAAACAGTAAAGGACTAAACATATATATTCGGTAACCGCTCTGAATCTCAAGAACCAAATCAGATATATTTGTCGAGTTATACAAAGTCTCTTTCGTTAAAAAGCTTAAACTCCTTTCTATCGGTTTAGATCAACCAAGATCTAGATTATCGAGATAATCAAATCTTAGTTCACAACGTATGCAATTTGGATCCTGAAGAGAACCACCAAATGATAGATCGTCGATTTATACGACAAGCTATAAGATGTCTATCAAGATAAACAAGTATGTCGGATTCCAGCCAATCAAGTGTGCATAAAGTATATCACAAAGACCATAAATCTTCTTGTCTTTAAATCTTCTATCTTAAATGTACCCGCACAATAACTTGATTCCCTTATGATCAATCACGCACAAAACAGAGTCTGTTAATAATGGATGACCACGGGTCTATCTTCAGATCTAAAAACATATCTAAATTTTGCCGATCCTTGATTTAGTTCGAGTGACCTTTATATATCAGAAGAAGAAGATCACGGAATAAACAAACTAGTGAATATTAAGGTTCAACTACCGTTAGTCAATCAAATCAATAATCGAAACTAAAATAACAATAAGATTATAGTTTCCAAACACCGGTAATTCTAGACGCTTCTTGATCCTCCAGAAGTCTTTGAAGAGCGGACATAAGAAATTTCGCCTAATTAGGTTATTGTTTTCTCCAAGTTATTATTACGACTAATACTAACATTCGGCTATTACAAAGACTATAAAATAATGTTCGTAGACCAGGGTGGATTTGACACAAAAGAATGTCCATAACCAAAAATATCAAAAGATATGCAATAAATACCAACTTACGGTTCTGTCTAATTCAAAATAATGTACCGAAATCTCTCATGGATGACAACTCAATATTAGCCAGCAGACAAGTATATTTTACTAATATATTCTCCAGAGATATGTTTTACTTACTGGGAAAGTAAAGACATATAAATTCAAAAACCTAATAAAAGATTCTCAAATATTTCGGTTTGGGATCTCACCTTGAGTATCAAGGAATATCTTTGAACAATAAATAAATAACATTTTAGCACATGTTCAAATACTCCTAATGTCGGCATATCGAACTTTCCTAAATAACTACTCATAGTTTGAAATCCATGTAAACCCTAAAGTATATATGGAAGCCGGAAAATACAATTTATATTAGGGATCTGTTCAACAAGTGATCCCAAAGGTAGGCACCGGTCCTACTAGAGATTCCCAAGTTATGGATCGGTCCTGCTAAAGATCCCTAATACGAATAGGACCACCAATATATTCTTTCATCCATTTCAATTAGGAAACAAGTTTGGCAAGTCTATTTCCTTGAACTCATGTAGTTAAACATAATTTTCTAGGTATGGAATCAACCCAAAGTTCAAGACACAATCTAGTAACGAATTACAGAGATAGTGTTATGTCGCACATATGAAGTTCAAAATATACATGTTATACTTCGTTTTCTAATATATCAAAGTTATAGTCACAACTTGTATATTCTTCCTTGACACTTTGATCATAATGTAATGATCAAGTCTCTAATACTATCGTTGTATATATATATATATATATATATAACTTCGCATGTTATGTTTTCAATATAAACGACTTGAAAGAAACATAGATACAAATGGAAACAAGTCAAGTCTTGTATTACTAACCTCGAATAGAAGGATGATGTGTTCGTCGATGTCGATACGTCTTCAGATTCTTTAGAGTTTGTCTCAACATTTCTAGGCTTCCTAGTCTAACCTAACGAAGTTGACTCTAGTAATCTAATCAAGCAACTCAAGTTTTAGAACTAAAACATGATAATTAAACTTGACATACCGACGCTGGATGGGTTCAACCGAGCAATGCTCTAACAGTGTTAGACTATTATTTGAATTCTATGAAAGGGAGATATTTCTTCTTCCTTTTTTTTTTACTAAATTGGATTTAATTAAAATTTGAGAAGAAAAGAAAGAAAAAAAAATAATGTATCGTTATGTCTAAATATCCTTCTAATTACCAAGAGATATAAACTTTTGCTATAGGTAGACTGTACCTTGCAAAAGACTGACGACAATTACACATTTTTAAACATTGAATATTTAAATTTCATCATGGTTTCCCTTTATTTATTACTTATCCCCAAACCAACTCAAATAAAAAAAATATTTTTAAATAAAAATCTTGGTAACAAATCTGGGGTTTGCTTTCCCAAGACAATAATTTATTCACCTTGCCTAAGGGTTGACCATGAAATGTACTATATTTATGAATAGTTTTAAAACAAACTTTTGTAAACCGTTGGATTGTCGTTGTTATGACCACCATTAACATAGCTCAAATCTCTGTTACCAGTTTTGCAGTGATCCTTAAAGATCTCTTAGTTGGCTCATCGATGTTTATCTTTCTCGGTACAAAATAAATTTAAGGTCACCCAATTAGTAAGCCAACTAATAAATATTATTATTATTTTATTTTAATGAGTAAGAATGTCATTTTAATTGGTGCATTATTTGATACTTGGGATGGTAGTACGTTTTAATTAGTTATCGATCTAACTCTGCTTTCACATACCCCATTTTCGGTCTTTTTTGATGCATTCAGAAGTTCTTGAGGGCCAGTGGCGCCTCATGTAAGTAGGGTGGTTCAGTAAAGTAGTTGGTTAGTCAGTTGGTGTGCAGAACTCTGTCATATGACCAATCTAGAATTATATGCTAGTGAAATGTGGTTTCATAAGCCAAAGATTTCCGGGTTCACAAGGCCTAAAAGTGAGATTTCTTTACAAGAAAAGCGTTGTGGGTTTCTTTTGGTACGTAAGTTCATTTGTAGCTAGACGAACATGGAAACCAAAAGAGAAAGCGGAAAGAAAATATAAAATAGATATATATTTTGATGGTGAGTATTCGGTGTAATGTGGTTGTCTGATTCAGATGTTAAAGCTTAATTATGCTGGTCAAAATTGTGATATTTTGTCGATATATGTTATCTACATTTTTACTTCAATATGTTAAATGATTTGTTGGAATATTTTCAACGCCGCTAATCAAAGGGGGGTGATGGGGGGCATCGCCCCCAGGCTGTGGTCGACCTGACAGGTCAGGTCGTGGGGGTCCAGGGGAGACCGCCCCTGGTGGGGGTTTCAAGGGGGCAACGCCCCCGGAAGAATTTTTGAACTGAAGGTTTTATTTGGCCGATAAAAGCCTGTTCGAAAATTTCGAATCCAAAAGACACCATTGATGTCTGTTGATGAAGGAACCTGACGTTTCGTGAATAGAAACCTGTTGGGGAATAAAAAAAAACCTATTCCCAACAGGTGCAAAACCCTTTATAAATAGCTTCTCCCAGTTTCGTTTAACATATAAGAAAAATCAATCTGTTTTCTCTGTTTCAAAAAGCATCATCAGAAATCAGAAATCTCTTTGTGTGTTCTTGATTGAATCAAGGGGTACAAACCTTGAATTCAATTTTTCGTTGCAGGGCTTTCATTGTATCCTGAAGGCAATATTTCGCATACCTGTTGTAATCGCCAATTGTTATTGGGAGGGTAGAAATATTTGTCTAAAAGAAATTTATACAAGCCTTGAAAATTTTGGAGTGCAACACTTTCTTCTCTGATTCATTCATCCTTTGTGAAACCCATTTTTTTTCCAACATGATTTACTTTGTGGAATAAGTAGTGAGACATTTCTTAAACATGAATATATTCGAAGGCTTGTGAATTACGCTAGTTAGAGATGGCTAGTGTATTCAGTAGTCCTAAGAATACTAGTTACAGATGACAAGTGTACAATAAGGAATACTTATTTTGTACCAATTTTTTGATATTAATTATTGTTACATCTATTTTTAAAGAATAAAACAATATCAAATAGCGGATTCTTAGAGCCTGTTTGGTACAGTTTTTAAAAACAGTTTTCTGTTTTTAAAAACAGAGAAAACAGAAAACAAGAGAAAACGTGTTTGGTAAGGACATTTTAAGAAAATATTTTCTATTTGTTTTCTATTTTTGAGAAAAAAAAATGAAAACAATAAATTATCGTTTTCTGTGTTTTCTGTGTTTTGTTCCTTCTTCTTCTTTTCAGAACAAAGTAAGAGATCGGGGAATGACTGCAAGTGAGTCATGGCCAGTATCACTATCTGTTAGACGATTCTTTATATTTGATCTGATTTAGTTGATTTTCCTTGGTTTTTAAAAACAGCTTTTATCCTACCAAACAATTTTTACAAAATGAAAACAAGGAAAAAAATGTATGTTTTTAAAACAGTGAAAAATTATTTTTGAAAACTGTTTTTAAAAATTGTACCAAACAGGCTCTTATATTCTTACAAATTCATCCCTTAAACATATATCTTAATTGATCGTGTGTGAAACCAATTTTTTAAGAGATATGAGCTAATTAGGTGAAACATCTCGTATTTCCTTCGTTTAAATTTTCCGTTGGGATTAAGAAGCCTTTAGTAGTACCATTGGTGGTAAACTAAATTGTATTGTATTTTAGTTTTTGTTGATTAAACTTGTCTATTTTACGGACCTTGTCTTTTGATATGAGGTCACTCAAGTTTATTTGAGAATTCACTAAAGCAAATCTAAGTGATTCTAGATCTGTTGATAGAACTGTTGATCAATCAATGTTAACAGATTCCGTTCTGTGTGTTAATCAATAATGGAATCAAGTTGTTTTTAACGGTTACTTACAAGATTGAAGCCTTTTATTTTTGGTTCTGATTTTTTGTGTCACTTGTTGCATGCTTGACTCTTTGGGATCTACAAGTTTTTTTTATCTTGATAAACATAAAACTTGTAGAAAGATCGAACAAACTTTCTAGTTGCATTAAGTTGTTTGTATAGAGCTAATTCACTGAGATTGATTATTTTGATAAGGTTTTCCCTATTTCCCACCCCCATTTTTCCTATTTTCCATCCCTTCACAATTTTTAAAGTTAATCTACTTTCCAATTTAGTTTTTTCCTATATACCACCTACAAAAGTCAAATCAAGTAAGACCATGATTTTTGTTTGTCTTCTTTTTCCTGGCTGATTAAAAAGAAAATATCATTAAGAATCCAACACGTTAGAAACCCTTGGTTAGATTTTACACAAAATTGGTTAAAAAGACCAAAATCAACAATTCCTGGGTGAAATGGACAATTAGATTTTGATACTGTTTAAATGGACAAAAATGTAAAAATAGGCAGGATGTAACCAGTTTCATCGTGCCCATTTTCAAATATTTTTTCTTATTTTTAATTTACACAGGATGTATCCAGTTTCATCCTTGCTATTTTTTAAATTTAAGCTAGGATGAAACCTTACTTTTTTTTTTGGCCATTTCACCCAAACTATTTTTACTCGTCCATTTGAACCGTGATTTAAAAATACTTGGATAAATGATCTATTTTCCGTAGATTTTATTCAATTTTTATAGTACATCTATATGAATTAATTGCCTAATCTTCACTAGGAAAAAAATATCAAAACCCTAAATGAATCTAATATCCAAAAAGATTTCTATGATTGAAAATCTAGTTTTCCATCAAGCATAACCCATATCCATTTATACATCTGCTTAGGTGTACTAAGCCGAAGAAAATCATAATACGAACACTTGAAATAACAAAATTGTTAGCGCAGACAAAGGTTGCATGTGTGTTAAGGCTTAGCAGAAAGGAAAAGAAAGGCATAATTAAATATCATAATTTGTGAAAGAGGAGTTTCGTATGTGTACAGAACATTCAAATGCTTTATCCATTTACTTGGTCACGTGTTGCATAATTTCTCAACACCTAGGATAGAATTGATACTTGATATTGCATCAGGATCAACAATCTTTCTGTATTTAGTGAATCTTTCCTCATTCCATCCACAAATGCCTTTTTATTTACTCGGTAATGAGCTACAAAAATGTGCTTCCATGATTGCTCAAATATGTAAATCACTGTGTTTTTATTTAGCTTGGTGTAGTGGTGCATTGTGGAGGTGAAGAAGAACATGTAATGGTTATGGTGATTATGGAGAAAAAGTCATCTGTAAATTAGGTTTTTATGTTTAGTTGGTAGATGATTGTAGTGTTGGTTGCAAATAAAAAGTCAAGAGATGGTATTTAGGAGATATGAAAATTAATATGGGTAGTACATAGGATTATTGGGGATGGGAATTTATGTGGATGGGAAATAGGAAAAATGAGGGTGGGAAATAGGAAAAATCTTTGATAATCACTATATTTATTTGATCATTGACCAAAGGAGTTTATTGATGTAAGCAGAAGATCATTTACTCTGCTTTATCACTGATCTAAAAATTAATTTGGATGATCGATAGGCGAGTTGGTTACTGGAACAAATTTAGTACTTTGATGTTTTGGGTTACAATTTACAGGAGTTGAAAAGACGAGGGTACCCAAATATACCTCAATCTAAAACTTTTCCACCTATAAGTCCTTTCTCCGAAAGTGATTGTCTATGGACAGAGTCGAGACAATACAACTAATCGGTTCACACTTCGTGTGATCGTCTATGGATACGAGATCGAGACAATACGAAAAAAAGATAACTTGTGTGATTGACTATGGATACAAGATCGAGACAATACAACAACGAAATATGTTTACTTGATAATAGGTTCGGACTTAACCAAACACAATAGGATTGCTATCAAGTAAATAGGAATTAACGTTTGTGTATTTTACTTCTAATTATAATAAAAACAATTATAATTGTGGAAATAGAAAAGTAAAAGACACAACAAGATTTTGTTAACGAGGAAACCGCAAATGCAGAAAAATCCCGGGACCTTGTCCAGAATTGAATACTCTCAGGATTAAGCCGTTATACAAAATCTAAACCAACTTCGTATAGTTGAGACCAAGCAACTAAACCTATAGTTCACCTAGTTCCGTCTGTATCTTGCGCCTCCAACTTGCAATAAGTCACACACTTGGAACAATTCCTTTGGTTCGTATTCCAAATAGTAAAGGAACAACAAATATGTTCGGTAACAACTCTTTTCAAACAAGTGATATGAGTTTGACAAAAGGCTCTTCCGTTTATCCCAATAAACTCCTTTGTCAGGTTCTTAGATCTATCTCAATAACAATTACCAAAGTAATTGTCAAGATTTTGCAATCAATACTTCTTAGTCACAAAGACAATATATTGATGTCGATCTACTCAACTAATCAATCAAGGTTATCACAAAGATAAACTGATTATAGTTGGATCCCCAGCCGATCAAGTTTTGTGCACACCAAAGATTATGAACCCAAATCAGAAATCTTATTCGTCTTCAAATCTTCTTAGAACTTCGATAAACACCTGCACACAATCAACTTGAACCTCTTGTGATCAACCACACACAGAACGGAGTCTGTTAACAATGGATTATCACAAGACATCTTTAGATCTACAAACAGTCTAAAGATCCCCGTCGAAACTTTGATCTAGTTTGAGTGAATCTTATATCAGAAGAGAAGATTCTCAAACATAAACAAACTAGGTTGACCGGTTGTCAGCCGAAAAATATAATTTCACTTTCTTATACTTAACTACAATAATATAGTAAGTGGTAGGAAAGAGTTCGTTCCCACAGAGAGAACTGAGGTTGTCAAGTTGTTTCGGTTTCCTATGTAAAACAAGGGGGATTTTCTGATTTTTATGTAAAGGAAAATAAACTAAAAACAAATAATGAAATAAACAAGCAAATCAATAAGATGAAGATATTGGTCAAGGATTATTTTTCATTCACAAACATGAATTTGTAACAATAACTAGAATTGATATTTAATCTCAACTTTTATCAAAATCCCTAGGATACCTTGATCACAAGAATATCCCGCTAATTTCCTCTTATCATCAACAAACACATTAAAAGATGCGAATATGAATTCTACCTAAGAGAACAACCTAACGTGTAAAAGCACTAATCAAGTTTAATTCTCTAGATGCATTAAGTTTTATGAAATCAGGCCAATTAAAGCAATTGAACGTGTAAAAGCACTAATCCGATTTAACAAAGGTTATGACTCACATGTGACTACTAGGATGTATCACTACAAGAAATAATCACAATTATGCTACTTGTATTCAAGGTGTATCACGTTTACGTATAATAAACCCTAAACTAGCAATAGATGTGATTACGAGTTCTACCAATTTGCAACTTGACGAAACTAACAATCAATCATACATGCGATATTTCTAGTAAATCATAATCGATAATTGTGAGACAAAAATAATTTATTGAATGAAAACCCATATTTGGAAATCCAACTTATTCCATAACCAATAATAAAAACTAGCTCATGTTAATGGAGTTCATAACAAGAAGAAAAATAATAGTTTCCATCTTTCTAAACCCTAGGCTAAAAGTAGAAGAGAAGATAAAAGATATCTCCCTGGATATGTCTAGGTTTAGAGAAAGACTTTTCTATTTATATGCTTCTCCCCTTCCAAAAGGATACTCTTTCCAATATTAGGTCTTCTCAAAACCCATCTCCAAGTGGTCCACCAAGCCCATTGTGAAAGTCTCTTCTGGAAAATCTGGGTCCAAAAGTGGGTCGTCGGATTGTTGACGTCATTGCCAGAATCCGGTCGCCATCGTCGGAATACGGCACTGGAAACTGTCTCTGGCCGCCTTTGTCATCGGAAACTGTCACCAGGAAAATGTGTACTTCCAGCAGCTCATCTCTCCTTCTCTGCAGCCCATAGGTTCACAAATGAATTTAAGCCAATTCCTTGTTCTTGCGAAAACATACCGAAAAGCGCGACTCCAAACTCATATATACCGCGGCCAACTCTTGCATCTGACTCATACCCCCTTCACGATCCAATGAAACATTAAGATTCCCACTTTCCTTTCCGAAATCCGGAAACCGGAACTAGTACCCTCGTCTTGCCATTCTAGCTGCGTTTTCGCACTGTCTCTCCAATTCTGGTTTAGGACTCTGTCACTTCTCAGGCCATAAACTCTCTAACCTAGTCAGTTTTGTGTAACTGCAAGCTACTCCAGTCCAACTGCACCTAGCATAACCTACAACAACCACTTCATCCATACACAACAACTGGACCTGACCTCTAACCCTTTCACAACTGCAACATCACCTCTGCAAACTCATTGCATTCATTACGGCACTGCACTCCTACAGATGCATCTATAGTTCACACTACAACACCAATCACCTGCAACTGAATTCATTCACAAGACCCATTCAATCTCAGACCTCAACCAATTCCATCTTTCAGCCACCACCACTTGAATTATGGCTGCGATATAACTTCCCCTGGCAGCAACCAACAGTAACATCACTCTTCTCTATTTTCACAAACCTTGTAACTTAGCCAATCACAGCTACAAATTCTTCTTCCACAACAGAACGAATTTACCCTTTTTCATCTCAGTGTCCAAATTCGATTCACAGAAAACCCATCTTCCTAAATCGACAGAAAACCCAAATTCTTCATTTCTCATGAACCTAGAACACCAATTCGAACTCAATCACCGCAGAAACCCATCTCATAATTCGTACCCAGTTCAACAGTTTCTCAATAATCCTTGAATCTACTCCGTTCATCCTCTGTTACATCCATAAACCCATGATAATCATCTTCTCGGATTTTCAATAATCAACAGCATTACATTCTTCCCATCAGCTCTACACATCACTGATTTCAACTGAAACAATTTGTGTTCTTCCCTGTATCTTGTCAAAGCTCAGAACCTAAATCAATTGATTCTTCTCTGGAAACCTAATTTCACATTTCAGCTCACCTTCAATCAACGACACAATTCATTAAAGCAACAATTAGCCAAATCCCCTTTCTCCAATCTCGTTTCCTCCCTGATTCGCAGATTCACTTTCTCTGATTCCTTACTCCACTTCTTCAAGCATCCGGAAACCGAGGAGAAGAAGAAAATGGGGTAAAATGAATTCTAATTTTTCTCTCTCGACCTAAATGTGGTATGTATAAGTGGAACGGGTATTTACACCCTAGTAACAAGAACATGCTGTCAAGGTGAGGTGCCCCTTAGCCTTAGCTCGGCTCCGTATAAATCCCATGTGAATTGACCTTTGTGCTCCTTTTCGCTCCAAATGGCTAATTTCTTCTTCTTTTGCTCATAATGACTCCAAAGTACCTAAATAACTCAAAAGCACACATAAGATACATAATTTACATGAAAACTCGCAAAGAAAGCTTAAACAATGGATATAAAACTAGGTGTTTATCACACCTATCATAGGTGAAATCAAAGTTCAACAACTGTTAGTCAATCAAATCAATCGAAAACTAATAATAAACTGCAATTATCTAGTTTCCCACCAATGGTACTCGTATATCTTCCCAATCCCAAAGAAGTCTTTAAAACGAACGGTCGTAAGAGATTTCGCCTAATTAGGGTAATTTCCTATATGAATAGACGGCTCCACCAGTAACAACACAACTAAGTAGTTTTATTGGCTATGAGGATTAGTTTGCTTGAAATTTAAACTTCAATATTTATAGACCAAGGAAGTTCGGACACCAAGGAATTTCCAAAACCGAATATTCTCAAAGATATGCAATAAAGCCAAAATCGGTTTTCATAATTCCTGAAAATGCTCTGTCCAAATATTGACTGAAATCTCAGTAGAAAATCTCCAACTAGTAAATTCACATTACTAATTTTTATTTTCTAAAGATTGCATTTTAATTGCTGGAAATTAAAAGCATATAAAACTAAAAACCTTAATCAAAAGATTCTCAATTTATTTCGATCCGGGAATCTTTCCTTTTGTTAGAGCATAGATAGGTCGACCTCGCATGCGTTGCTATCTCAAGCATGTTTTTCAATGTTAGTGATCAAAACTATGAGTCTTGATTTCTAGCCTACACAGCTAAGTCTCAGACTAGGATAGAAAAGTGTAGTTGAGCTCAAAGACTTCATGGCGATTCATCATACAACGACGAAGGTCTACTCAAGGAACCGTGGAACTTCATCAACAAAAAGGTATGTGGAGTCTTGAACTTATCTATCACTCAAAAGTCTATCTCTTCTATCTCCTACTTCTTATGAGACAAAAGTCGTATGCTATATAGAGTGGATCATACACATTTGATATTTCGAGCCGAGTATATCTGGCCTATATATATCTCGAAATCATGTGTTGGTAAAGCGTTTCGCTTGATCAAGTTTATCTTCACCTAGTGACGAAAGTCATGAAAATTTTCAATTACTTTGAGAATTGCTCTGACGCGAAACGGTCTGTGAATAACGGCTATATAACGTCCTCTGAGAATGTCTCAATGATTGGAATGAGAGTTTAGATTACATAACCATGTATTCCTTAATCAACGAAGTTTTTGAACTTCGTTGATTGAGAGAAACCGGAGGAATTGGCTTTGCCAAATCCGCGAACCCAATCCGCGAACTCAGTCCGCGAACTGACGGAAGTTCTTGTACCGAGAATTTCTGCTGGGATTTTCCAAAAACTCGTTTGCGTGCAAGTCCGCGAACTCAGTCCGCGAACTGGCGAAAGTCTCTTTGCCGAGATTTTCTGCTGAGTTTGGAAAACTCCACCGGTTGTCTTAAGTCCGCGAACTTGTTTGTGAGCTTAACTGGTTATGATCTAAAGATGTGCTCTGAACATGAAACTTAAATTACTAAGGAATGCTTTATGCAAACCGTGGATATAAAGTTCATGAGACGATTCAATCGAATCGAATCATCTTTGTTTCAATTGTGTCTTGTGTAGTTACATAAGATCTCATAGCAATTGAACAACTCTCTAACTAGTTCATTTGAGTCAATTGAACTATTTATGGTGAAGAAGAACAAGGTTAATATGAAATGCTCATATGGTTAACCTTTTGGGTTACTATGTTGAACCAACATACACGTACACGTTTGGGCATGGTTTTCACAAACCCAGTAAACGTATACCCAAGTGTGTGCGGCAAGCTAAGTTTTCGATCTAACGGTTGAGAAATATTAGCTTGAATCTAAATCAGGTTTTCATCTAACGGTGAATATGGATTGCTTTGTAACTAAGGAAAACCCATGATTTGAAGACTATATAAAGGAGACATCTAGCATTGTGCAAAACTAATCCCCACACGTATGTGTGATACTAGTGCGCTCGTTAGAGTTGATTCTCCTTTAACCTTTGGTTTTCTTCTCTAAAACCAGGTTAACGACTTAAAGACTTCATTGGGATGGTGAAGCCAGACCCGTACTACTTTTATCGTAGTTGTGTGATCTTATCTTGCATCTTCTATCGTACGAGTACAATCTTTGATTGGCTTGAGATCGTGAGAGTTCTCCGATAGGAAAGATAAAGAAGTCACAAACATCTTCGTCTCACTGTTGGTGATTCCTCGACAAACCTCTTGTGTAGTCAGGAAGGATTGTAGAGAGGTGATTGATTAATCTAGGTTGTTCTTCGGGAATATAAGACCGGATTATCAATTGGTTCCTGTTCACCTTGATTTCATATCTTAAGACGGAACAAAACCTAGTGTTTATCTGTGGGAAACAGATTTATCCTTTGATAGACTTTTCTGTGTGAGACAGATCTGTTTATTATCAATTCTGCGATTTTGGGTTGCAGCAACTCTTAGTTGTGGGTGAGATCAGCTAAGGGAATCAAGCGCGCAGTATCCTGCTGGGATCAGAGGCGTAGGAATACAACTGTACCTTGGATCGGTGGGAGACTGATTGGGGTTCAACTATAGTCCAGTCCGAAGTTAGCTTGGAGTAGGCTAGTGTCTGTAGCGGCTTAATACAGTGTGTATTCAATCTGGACTAGGTCCCGGGGTTTTTCTGCATTTGCGGTTTCCTCGTTAACAAAATTTCTGGTGTCTGTGTTATTTCTTTTCCGCATTATATTTTATATAATTGAAATAATACAGGTTGTGCATTCGTGATCATCAATTGGAAATCCAACCTTTGGTTGTTGATTGATATTGATTGATCCTTGGACGTTGGTCTTTGGTACCGTCCATGTAGGATCATAATTTCGCGACAACGATACGCTCGCGAAATTCTTAACAACGCATTACAAAAATGTCGCAGAGCACTTTGAGAAACGACACAATAGGTGATATTAGCTTAAACATAAGAAAAATGTAATAACTTTGCGAAGATTAGAAGATATGCGAAATCATCGCAAGCTAGATCCGAAATTAGGGGAGAGAGAACAGGAATTGGTATTCTTATTATCTTCTTATTCTTCCCCAAAAACCAGAGAGAGGGAGAGCTCCAAATACTCATTAATTGAGTGTCAATGTAATTCATATGTAATTCAATGATCATAGTGAAACCTAACCCCGTGGATGTAGATCAAACTGATCGAACCACGTAAATCTTGTGTCTTATTTTCTATTTTCATTATCTTTTATCTTTATTTTCATATCAAATAAGTTTAGGTCTAGAAATTATTGTAGTTGCAGGAAATCCTACACTACACCCCTCACAAGATTTTATTAACATTCAACTCATTTTTGGATTAACAATCTTAATTTTATTGATGAGTCTTTAAACAATCTTACAAGAAAAGATAAAGGAATCAAGAATAACCTCTGCTCTAAATTTTCTCTCTCCTATTTACTTGCTTCTCACTCAAAAAAGATCTCTCTTTTTTCTTTACAACTGAATGACTATTTATAGGGAAATACGTAGTGGATGACAGCTAATCTGTCCTTTATTTTCGGATATGGTTTGCGACATTCTCGCAACCTTACAAATGTTAATCTCGCAAACTCCCTAGTTTTCGCAGGACCATCACATTTTTCTCATGATTTAGCTGACCTCGTTTATTATGTCATTTCTGAAGTTGTTCTGCGACACTGTTGTGTTGTTAATAATTTCGCTGAGGCATTATTGCTGCGAGATTCTGATCCTGCATCTTGTCTCTTCTCATATCTTCTCTGCGAAGTAGAGAATGATGTGAGAAATGCCGCATCTGTCCATCTCTTCATATTCTGCATTTATCACTCGTATCCTTTCTTCCATCTATTTCTTGACACGTCTTCTGTAACCGCTGCTTTTCAACCGCTCACGTCTTTTCGCATTAATGGTGTTTATTTCTTCGAGTAAAAAAAATCTTCTCTATATATTCTTCTTACTCTTCTTTCCATTTTCTTTTTACTTTCTCTTCTCTTTTTACTCTCTCATCTCTGCAACTCTATTGTTCTTCCGTAAGTTCTGCTACTGTAATTCTTCCCTATTCAATCTTCTTACTTTTCATCCATTCCCATACTTTATATTCAGATATGCCTCCAAGCGGTCAAAAACATGAGAAAACCTTAAAGGATGTTCAAAAAGATCTTGCTGAGAAGGGTTGCACTTTCTACCATTCCTGGTGAAAGTGCCAAGTCAATTCTTTCTATCAAACTTTTCTCTTATCAACATTGTGATGATCAATCAATCATAATTTCGCTGGGTCAAATTCTCGCAGGTCTCCCCATTCCTCTTTATGACCCAGATATTCCTCAGTTATATGAAATTCTCGCTCACTCGGGATTTTCGCGAGCTATCTTCCAATTGAGCGGGGATTGCATCCGTCTGATATTGGAGTTTGCTAATCGTGGTGCTGGTAAAGGATCTCTTTATCCTAAAGAGCTTAGGGATCCTAAATTCGCATACTTGGATACAGTCGCTGAGAAGTACACAGTAGCGAATTTCTTCGAAAATTATGAACTAATATCTATGAAGAAGGAGAATACTCGCTGGGGTGTTCGCTTGAAAAGGAAGGATGTTATTGCTGAAGATAAAATGCTCATGCATGACATTGATTGGCACTCTGGTAAGAACACAACCCCTCGCCAATCCAAAGATGATAAATGGTGCGTTTTTCCCTTGATGCTGAAAGGACCTTACATTGTTGGGTAAAATGTTCTTCCTGAGAATCTCGCTACTTATCAACCTTGGGTATTCTCTTGGCCCGAGAAGAAGAAAGAGGTATGTTTCTTCCAGTTTCGCCACTTTACATTTCTTTATTTTTCTTTATTCTTTTGTTCGCTGATTCTTGCGACATTCTACAGATCCAGAAATTGAAAGATAGCTACCGCAGGACTGGGAAGGCTAATACCTTGTTAGCTCTTCGCTCATACACAGATGAGGTAAGAAATATTCTCTTATGATTTTAAACAATATATTGTTGCCTCTATTTCTTATTTCTATCTGTGTGTGAAGGTTATCGCTGAAATAGAAGAGCCTGCCAATGTTGCGAAGATTGGTGATAAAGGCAAAGGTGCTCTTCGCAGGGAAAAACCAACTGCTCCTCCTTCAAAAAAGAGAAAGATCCGTTCTTCCTCTCCTTTAAATACTCATTCTCATGAAAACTCCGAGACTGATGAAGATGATGAGGATAATGATGACTCTGCTGCAAATGAAGATTCTACATATGAGTCTTCTATGGCTAAGCTCTCTGACATCTTTTCTGATTCTTGGCAAGGACTGGGAGATAGTCAACTCGCTAATACCTGAAAATCTCTCGCCATGATTTGTGATGTTCCTTTATTGGATGGTGATAGTACTCTTCGCGGAGTTTCTATATCGGTGACTCCCAACTTCCTGCATTCTCTTAATAGTCTGGTATGCTTTCGTCTTTTTACTTCTTCATTATTGTAACCCAAAATCTCTTTCTATTTTAATACTTTTTACATTTTCTCGCATGCTGGAAAAGCTTCTTTCGCTGTTGCCTCGGATTTGGAGAGGAGACGCGAAATTCTTGAAAAGAAGAATCTTCGATTTCGTATGAAGAACTGGAAACTGAAGCTAAGGGTCTTCGTGAGAAGAACGAACAATTAGAAGCTGAAGTTAAAGGTCTTCGCGAGAAAAACAAACAACTGGAAACCGACACTTCTTCGCAAAGGAACAAAATTTCTACTCTTCAAAAAGCTAATGATCAGCTCTATGGTATGCAATTTTTTCTCCTTTCCTTTCATTCATTCATCATATTGTCTTATCTTATTTGATTAATCCTTTTTGCAGACATTTATGGTCTTTCTGATGAAGCCATTCTTCTTCGTTCATTTCCCGATGCCCTAGATAATGACACTCTTCTTGAACATCTTAATAAATCTTTGAATAGTTTCTCTAATGATAAAATTTCATCTCTGCCTTTGAATGAACTTAAATCCAAATTTCGCCTCTTAGAGATTGATCATGGATCTAGTTTAGGTTTATCCAACCAATTTAAACGTTTTTATCTCAATTCTAAAGAGAAGATCAATGAATTAAGAACCAAAATTAGCAAACTTATAGATGATAAAGATCGTATCTCTGATCAAGGTGTTAAGGCTTTGGCAAAATTCCAAGAGACTCTTCTTGAGGTTCAACTTGAACGAGATGAAGCCAATCGTCAAAATGCTTTGCTTATCGAAAGAGAAAACCAAGTTCGCTCTCGTCTTCTCATAAATAGTGATGATGAGTTCGCTTGGGCCGCGACAATCTTGGATAACGCCAGAAAAGATTTAGGTGTAAATGTTAGTCTACAAGTTGAGCATACAGCCTTGATTAGAGGTATGATTTCTGAGAGAGAAGGTCATTAATTGTTTTCCTTTATTAATCTTTAGTTTTTCACGAGTTTTTATCAAGTTACTGATTAATTGTTATATGCTTCGCAGGATCTGAAAGTAGATATCGCCAAAGAGTTGAGAAACTTGAAGCTGAAAAAGAGGAACTCGCAAAGAATCTTTCTTCTCGCAACGATAAATATTCTAGATTAAATAATCAAATCAAGATCACTGTTGCGAACTTTAAGAACGACGTTGTGCACTTTCGCAATCAAACTATTCAAATGGTTTGTGATGACCATAGTATTCCTCACTCTGATTATCCTTGTCTCTTGGAGGAGATCCCAAAGAACATTACTTGTTTGAACATCTCTGATAGTGAAGCTGATGATGAAGAATCTGATGGTGATGAAGGTTCTGATGGAGATAAAGGTTCTGATACATACGAAGAAGAGAACAAGTCTGATGGAGATGATGAAGGATCAACAAAGAAGTAGTCTTTGTTTCTTTCTTTGATCTTCTGTAATACTTGTACATTTATTCCTTCTTTTTGTATATTTGCGAATTATTTTGGTTCCTCATATTCCTTAATATATGAGTTTCTTTCATTTCGACCTGCATTCATTAAAACAATTCTTCCTTGCAATACGGTTAATCAATATAATCATTAATTTTTGAATTTTTGCGTAAATCTATCATGTGGAGACAAATAACATTTTCTAATTTCATTCATTCCCATACTTGCCTCTGTTATTTGTATCCAAATGAGAGATTTTGCAGATTTTTCTTATTTTGTGCCTCAACTTCGCAATTGTTTATGTATAATTTCGCAATCATATGCGAAGTGAATTTTGATTCTTTTCAAAATCTCATTCATGTGTGGTCTTATTTTGCCTTCCTAGTTAAAAATCTTATTATGCCACCTCTTGTCATTACGACAAAATCGCAGGACGTCCTTGCATTTTCATGCAAAAACCCATTGATTTTGCCTTAACTTTTTCTTTTGTATTATTGCCTCTTCAGGAACGTTGCGACAATATGACAGGCCTAAATATTCTTGCGAAAATAAATCACCATTACATTGCCGTCTTGCGACGAAATCGCAGGACGTCTTCGCACTTTCATGCGAAAACCCATTGATCTCGTCTTATCTTTTTCTTTTGTATTATTTCCTCTTCAGGATTGTCGCACAAATATGACAAGCCTTAATACCCTTGCGAGTAAAAAGCCTCATGAAATTTACGTCTTAAGACACTTATCAGATCCCTAATGGAGGGTGCCGCCCTTATCTTCCCCCTGGTTGCCCCTTCAAGGAGGCGTACCTCTACCATACAAGGTTGGCTCCTCTCATCCGGTCTTAACAACAACCATTTGTTTTCGCATCCTCTTATCCGTTTTACCTATAGGGCTTATGGTTACGAGACTGCACCCTAAGTGGGGTTTTCTTCGGGCCGAGTGCAGTATAATCCAAGACTTGTCAAGAATGGAAAGGTACGCTGCAGACGCCCCTGGCACTCTTGACTCAACCGTGTACCTCGGCGCCTTGGTCAGATTCTGCACTCCTTTGGAGAGTCCTTATTACCTTAGTAGCCCAACCTAAGTCATATGCTTAAGTTGAGAATCCAAGGTGCCTCTCCCGGATGGGCTTTATTGACCCCAAATCTCCATGACTCAGATTCCGGGGGCGGTGTAGCCTTTCCCTGAGCCATGCAACAGGTACCCCCTTATATGACATACTTTAGGTCTTACATTTGCCTCTTGCGAAATTGTATTCGTGAACTAGGGTGTACGCCTTAAAGGTTCGCCCCTTTCTCTTTTGTCATTGTTCTCTGATTATCTTTTGTAGAATTCATTATCTCTGCGAGATTCTCGCACATCATCACATCGTATTTGCACTTCTCAATCTCTTTTTTATCATTCAGTAAAATGTACTTTTGAGAATTTTATTTGTTGCGAGAGTGTCGCAACAAATCAATCATTCATACACTTCTTATTTTTATTACCTTTGCCATTCTCTGCTTCTTTTTTATATTCTGCTATTGCTTCCTTGGTAGTGGTATGTTCACCATTTCTTATTCTGAGCTAGCATTAGTTTTGCAACATTTCTTCTTCTTTTCGTTCGATTGCATCTACCATCAATCTCTCACTTCTTTGCGTCTCTTTGATTTTGCGTCGCCAACTTTCCTTCTTGTTTGTTCTTTCTTCACAGGATTCTACCTCAGTTTCGTAACATTTCTTTCCTTCAACCCAATCTCCTTTTATGATTCCTACACCACTGGGTGAGGGAATTTGATGCACTGGTGGAAACTTGAAGCTACACCTAGAATCCCATGTAGCCAAGGTCGACCAATTAATGCATTGTAGGGTGACTCTACGTCAACAACACAGAACAGGATTTCAGAAGATATTCCTTTCAATGGAATCGCATAGTAACCTCCCCTTTAGGCTTGTTGGCAGTACCATTAAAACCATATATCTTATATGTTGATGGTATAAGATCATCATCTCTCCCTCCCATGGTTTTATAAGTATGATAGAATAAGATGTTCACAGAGCTTCCGGTATCGATTAGAATTCTATTAATTTCCCATGAGTCTTCAGCTTCACCATCTTCATCTTCTTTCGGTTTTGGATTGATTTCTAATTTTACCACTAATGGATTGTCATGTACTTCTCCACCTTCGGGGACTTCTTCTGCGGTAAAAGAAATAGTCTGCTTCTGCCACTCCTCTAGTGGCGAGATTTTCGCAATGTTCATAATTTATTTTTCATCACCGTCTCTTGCAAACACTCTATTCAGAACATTGTCATGAAAATCTTCAATTGTCTTGTATGAATGTACGATAGAGTGACAGAATAGATTTTTTGCTTTTGCTCCAACTTCTACGAAGAACGTTTCCTTCTCTTTCACCGTGTTTACTCTGTGATGTTCTGGTGGTGGTGGTAGTAGTAATGGTTGAGATTATGGGTGCCCTACCAGAAAGTGGTTTAGTTTTCCTTGATCTATCATTCTCAGAATAATTCTCTTTATATTTCTGCAATCATTTGTAGTATGTCCATGAAAGTGATGATAAGAACAGAACTCATGAATTCTGCGGCTTTGAGGTGGTTCCGTTTCCATGTTCCATGGTGTTGGTATATTCTCCATCAAAATTATAGCTTCCCATATTTTCTCCACACTTGCATTAAGAGGTAGCATTTTGATTTCTTCCCATACTACCTTGTGACCTCCTTGTCCTCTATTATAATTTTGTCTTTGACCTCCATAAGTTTCTTGCGTCTGATCAAGCCTTTGAATCTTATTATTTCCACCACGATTGTAGAAATTTCTTTCTATTTCATACTCCTCTTGATCTCGGCTTCCCATAGCCACCAGTTTCTGTTGATTGTTGTTGCCCGTAACCTTTTCTTGTTGTACTTGTGAAGTGCTCGCCACTGTGTTTATTAGTTTAGGTAATAAGCTTGCATTCGCTACTTGTGAATTGGTGTTCGCAACTGGGTATGATTCCATTTCATTTTGCCTTTCCTCTAGAGCAATATACTCTTCCTGAAGTTCTCGCATTTCAGTCATTGTGATTGTATTCTTGACTCTGAAAATTTGGATATACAATAGATTGGTTGCGAACATATCATTGATAAATGATAAGATAAGATATCTCTCATCCACACGGCCAGCCATTTCACTACACATAGTTCTCCACCTTTTAGTTAGGTGCTTCAAACTTTCGCCAATCCTTTGTTTTAATCCAAACACATCTTCAATACCAGGTCGCGAAGAATTGTTACTTATATATGCCCCCAAGAATGTGGTCTGTAAGTGATTGAAAGATGTTATTGTATTTTTTGGTATACCTTCGAACCATTTTAACGCCTCTCCTGTTAGACTGGATGTAAAATATTTGCACAACTGCAACATGCACCTCACGTAGGCTTTAATGTGTTGAATTGCACAAGTTGTTCCATCAAAAATGCTGGTTAATGCGGGAAAATTTCATTTCAGAGGTATTCCTCCTAGTTGTACTTCTCTTGTAAATGGAGTTTTCGCAGCTTCTTCTATAGCTTCATCTAATTGTCTTCTGCCTACTTCTCCTCTATTATTTAACATTCCTCTCATTTCTTCCAATTCTTTTAAGATTTGTTCATTTACGCCTGAATTTTGATCCATTGGTGTTTTTAATTTCGCCTCCCTTCTTCTGCGTTCATGTCTTTCTTCTCTCGCGAAATTTTGCATTTCTTCTTCATCATCCTCATCTCGTCTTCTCCTCCTCATCTCTATCTTGAATTCGTATATGTTGATGTCTCTCATTTTCCCCTCCATGATTTTGTTCATTTCTTATCAATTCCATTCGCTGTCTTTCAGCCCTCCTCTGTACTCTATCATACTCTTCATTGAGATTACCGTTATTTCGGTTTTGTATACGCCTTCTTTCTCGATTGTCATGATTGTTCTGGCGAATTGCCTCCTGAATCTCTTGTTCTTCCATTTCCGCTCTCAATTTTTCACGTTCGCAAGTTAAACGTGCTTGTTCAGCATAGTGTCTTTCAATTTCTTCTTCAATCATTTGTTGATTTCTTTGAGTTTCTCTCTCCTGTAAAATTCTCCTTCCTTCCTCTCGATTCCCTTCGCCATCTTGATTATTTCGTCCCTAACGTTGTCCATTCTCCTGATTTCTATCATTTTGCCTATCATCAAAAGTTTCACTTTGTGGAACATAACGATCATCAGTCCTTTCTCTACCTTCGTGATGTTCTTCATTAGAATTTAATATTTCTTCTCGAATATTATTTCCAACATTAACTGTGGGTGAGTTTCGCCTCATCTCTCTTCTAGTCGATCTTGAATGCGATCTTGTAGTACTTCTCGATCTTCTATTCTGTAGTCTCATATTTTCCATCCTTAATTCGTGATTTTGCCTTGTTAGATTTGCACGCTATTATGTATCAGCTCTTCTTTCTTCATGCATTCTTCGTCTCAACATCTCTATTGCTCCAATTTCCTCATCTTCACGAGTTATTCCTTCAACTATTTCTTGTCCTCCCTCTATTTGTCTATTATTTCTCGTTTGTCGTTCTTCTTCTTCATCTGCTAAATTTGATCGCCAAGTATGTATGCTCACTCTATCATAATCCATAGTTCTATTTTGTACCGGTGTTTGTTGAACTGGTTGTTGAATTCGATTTTCTCCATCATTTCTTATTCTAGTAGATTCTCATGTTTCACTTTTCTCCATTCCAGCAAGTCTTTTACTTCTTCTTCTAGCGGTTGTTGGTTGTTCATATATATTCCTCCTTATAGCCATTTCTTCAATACTAATGAATTGTAAGAGATTCCGTAAAATTCTTCACCAGTTATTCTAATTTCCCAAAAATCAGCATATTAATCTTCAACCTTTTCTAGGGTGATCTTCAATCTTCGCCCCTGTTTCTAGCGTCATTATGTAGTTGCAGAAAATCCTACACTACACCCCTCACAAGATTTCATTAACATTCAACTCATTTTTGGTTTAACAATCTTAATTTTATTGATGAATCTTTAAACAATCTTACAAGAAAAGATAAAGGAATCAAGAATAACCTCTGCTCTAAATTTTCTCTCTCCTATTTACTTGCTTCTCACTCAAAAAAGATCTCTCTCTTTTCTTTACAACTGAATGACTATTTATAGGGAAATACATAGTGGATGACAACTAATTTGTCCTTTATTTTCGGATATGGTTTACGACATTCTCGCAACCTTACAAATGTTAATCTCGCGAACTCCCTAATTTTCGCAGGACCATCACATTTTTCTCATGATTTAGCTGACGTCGTTTATTATGTCATTTCTGAAGTTGTTCTGCGACACTGTTGTGTCGTGTTGTTAATAATTTCGCTAAGGCATTATTGCTGCGAGATTCTGATCCTACAATTATAGTCATGATAATACAAAGGGTGTGTTGTGGGATTTCCTGCAACTATATTTTGGCGCTAGAAATAGGGCAACGAGTGAAGGGTTTATCCTTCCTGTAACTTGTTGGATCAAGAAATTTTCATGAAGATTAGCTATTGTTCATATTTTTCTAGATCTACAAAGTTTAGGTTCAAAAATGGAAATTTTATGGAAGAAATCACACTTTCAGGGAGTAAACATTATCAACAATTCAAAGACTGAAAATAGGGAGAGAAAAAATTAGTTGTTGTGGTGAAATTTAAGGAAAAAATGGAAGTTTCAGTGGAAGATTTTCATGTTCAGGAGAAGAAGGCAAATGTGAAAAAAGTTAAGGAAGGACTAAGAAAAGATAAGAGGCAGATGCTGCAATTTCTATCACAAACAAAAATTCGCACAGATGGTTCAAGGCTGAGCGAATAACAAATAGGTCACGGGTTCGAATTCGCAGAGACACATATTTTTCATTTTCTTCTCATTTGCATGGGAGAATAAAAGAATAAGGAAAAAAGTTATGCGTTAATTTCGCAGAGAGGTTCTTGCAAAATTGGTCCAGAGAGCAGTATGTGTGTTCGTGGTCGCAAGTTCGAATTCGCCTGCGAACATAGTTTTCTTCTTTTTTACAGAGAGCGAAAAATGAATAATTTCGCAATATTGTTTCATTATTTCGCAAACAAGAGGCAACACAATTGGTCATCTGCGAAGTTAATGAGTTCATGGTCGTGTAGTCAAGTCCCAACACATGCGTATTTTTTCGCACAAATATTTCTTTGATTATTTCGCACAGAAGAGAGTTGATGATAATTTCTCAGAGATATTACGCAAAGAAGAAGCTTGCACAGTTGGTCAGGAGGCATGAATGCAAGCAGCAGGTCGTAGGATCAATTCTTGTTTCTCGCATGTTTATTTTTGTTACGCGAAATTTATACAGAAGTGCCTCTCACACAGTTGGAATTTGATTACTTCGCAAGAACTTTGATTACTTCGCAAGAGAGGCTTAGCACAGTTGGTATGATGCAAGAAAATCCAAGAAGCAGGAAGAGGTTTCAAGTCTCATTTCTCACACTTCTTTTTGCTGCGCGAAATTCATACATTTCAATGCATTTATTCACTTCTCTGACAACAATAGCGACTCACATGAAAGATAAGTACCACCTCCTTGAACATTTTACTTTATACTAGGAACGAATAAAAAGATTTTTGATTTGATTTACAAAAAGCGATTCAATCGCACGATTACAAAGATTTCAAGATTTCAAAGATTACTAAGATTTCAAGATTACAAAGACTTCAAAATTACAGAGATTTCGAGATTTCAAAATTACAGAAAACTGAGAAAAATCAATTTATATGTTTCTCTAGAATATTTGTTTTGCAGAGAATAAAAAGATTTTTGATTTGATTTACAAAACGCGATAGAATCGCAGAATTACAAAGATTTCACAACTACAAAGATTTCAGAGTTACCATGTATTAGAATTTCTCTTGAATATTTATTTTGATTCAAATGATATGATATTATGAGAATGAAAAATTGAATGAAAGAGATGACAGAAATGAAAGAATGAATGAAAGAGATGACAGAAATGAAAAGATGAATGAGAGAATAAAGAAACGCGAACATTTCGCAGAAACAAAGAGACGCGAAAATTTCGCAGAAACGCGAATAAAATTTCGCAGATAGGGGCGAACCTTTATGGCGTACACCCTAGTTCGCGAATACAATTTCGCAAGAGGCAAATGTAAGACCTAAAGTACGTCATATAAGGGGGTACCTGTTGCATGGCTCAGGGGAAGGTTACACCGCCCCGGAACCTGAGTTATGGAGATTTGGGGTCAATAAAGCCTATCCGGGGGAGGAACCTTGGATTCTCAGCTTAAGATTATGACTTAGGTTGGGCGACTAAGGTAATAAGGACTCTCCCAAGGAGTGCAGAATCTGATCAAGGCGCCGAGGTACACGGTTGAATGAAGAGTGCCAGGGGCGTCTGGAGCGTACCTTTCCATTCTTGAGAAGTCTTGGCTTATACTTCACTCGGCCCGAAGAAAACCCCACTTAGGATGCAGTCTCGTAACCATAAGCCCTATAGGTAAAATGGATAAGAGGTTGCGAAAACAACTGGTTGTTGTTAAGACTGGATGGGAGGAGCTAACCTTGTATGGTAGAAGTACGCCTCCTTGAAGGGGAAACTAGGGGGGAGATAAGGGCGGCACCCTCCATTAGGGAGATGATAAGTGTCTTAAGACGCAAATGTCATGAGGCTTTTTACTCGCAAGGGTATTAAGACTTGTCATATTTGTGCGACAATCCTGAAGAGGCAATAATACTAGAAAAAAAGATAAGACGAGATCAATGGGTCATTACATGAATGTATGAAGATGTCCTGCGATTTCGTCGCAAGACGGAAATGTCATGGGGATTTATTTTCGCAAGCATATTTAGGCCTGTCATATTGTCGCAACAATCCTGAAGAGGCAATAATACAAAAGAAAAAGTTAAGGCAAGATCAATGGGTTTTTGCATGAAAGTGCAAAGACGTCCTGCGATTTTTTCGCAATGACAAGAGGTGGCAAAATAATACCTTTAAATAGGAAGGCAAAATAAGACCACATAAGAAAATGAGTAAGCAAGTAAGCTTGCGAGAATGATTATATGAAAGCAAACAAGCTTGCGAATATGTACATGGAAATGAAACTGAGGCAGTGAAAATGTCGCAGACTTGATATTATGATCATACTGTTATGAGATACTAATAGTGCAGGAAAGAGGGAAGATAAAAAACAAGTAAGAACTTGTGAAGAACAATAACTACACGAAGAAGAATGCATACACTAAAGAAAAAGTCAGAGAAATGAAGAATGGAAGCAATTTAGAGCTACATCAATTTTAGACGGCAAAATGAGCTAAGTAACACAAACATTAACTATACATTGCAATAGATAAGCATTCTCATCATACAAGCATCATACTCGCATCATAAAAGCATTGCATAAGCATTTCATGGCATAAACATCGCATACACATTTCATAACATAATCATCACATAAGCATTATATTACAGAATTTCGCAATAATATCGCAGAATTTAGCAGAATTATTCAGGATTACTCAGAATTTCACAGGATTATTCAGAATTTCGCAAGATTATTCAGAACTTCACAGAATGATTCAGAATTTCGCAGAATGATTCAAAATTTCGTAGAATGTATCAGAATTTCGCAGAATATGATTCTTCCGAATGATGTGATTATCTCGCTCAATTATTTCGCACAATTATAAGCAACTTGAAGAGATTATATTGTTGCACGAGCACAAAACATGAGACAGGGGCAAAGATAAGAATGAAGAAACAATTCGCACATTCAACATTTTCTCAAGGATTCTACCCTCATACATAAACAACAGAGGCAACTATGGATTACCAAGAAAACATTTTATGTTCTTTATCTTCTCGGCAAGAATCACCAAAAATGGAGTAATAATTTCGCATGAATAGAGGCAATACTTATTATTATCATTCAAGGACGGATACTTTTTATGTTTCGAGGATTGAATACTTCTTATACTTTTCAAAGGATACTTCATACTTCTTATATATTTCGAGGATTAAGTACTTCTTATACTTCTCAAAGGATACTTCATACTTCTTATATATTTCGAGGATTGAGTACTTCTTATACTTCTTCAAGGATACTTCATACTTCGCATATTTCAAGAGATGATACTTCTTATTTACTTCGCAACACTCCGGAACTTCACAAAAGAATAGAGGCAAGTACGTACTTTTCAAGTCCAGTATTCTTTCGCTCGTTCCTTCATCAACAAAGATCAAAGACTACTCCAACAACACGTATCTCTCTCCAACAACTACAACAATGGATTTTTTCCTGAAGATCGCTCTTCAAGCAATATTCAAGAAAAAATTGGCAAGATGTAGAATCAGAATTTCACGACAACGATACGCTCGCAAAATTCTTAACAACGCATTACAAAAATGTCGCAGAGCACTTTGAGAAACGACACAATAGGTGATATTAGCTTAAACATGAGAAAAATGTAATAACTTTGCGAAGATTAGAAGATCTGCGAAATTAACATTTGTAAACTTGCGATATCATCGCAAGCCAGATCCGAAATTAGGGGAAATCTTAACTGTATATGAGCTGTCATCCACTAGATAGCATCCTATATAAAGACAAAGGTAGGAAAGAGAAAAGGAACTGGTATTATTATTATTATCTTCTTATTCTTCCCCAAAAACCAGAGAGAGAGCTCCAAATACTCATTAATGGAGTCTCAATGTAATTCATATGTAATTCAATGATCATAGTGAAACCTAACCCCGTGGATGTAGATCAAACTGATCGAACCACGTAAATCTTGTGTCTTATTTTCTATTTTAATTATCTTTATTTTCATATCAAATAAGTTTAGATCTAGAAATTATAGTCATGATAATACAAGGGGTGTGTTGTGGGATTTCCTGCAACTACAGTCCAAGTTATTCCTTGTATTTGATAAAGACTCGCTATTGATTTTAGCTTGAGTAAAAATCAAATCAAGAGAGAGATATTAACTCCTTGAGATACTTTTATCTAGATTGAGTCTGACTGTCTAGTTGATTCTCTAGCAAAGTATTTCAGAGTTAGTTCATACAGATTGCTAAGCGAAATATTGGGTGGTATTGTTAGACCCCCGCTTTTTCAATTGGTATCAGAGCAGACAAACACGGTAAACCTAATAAGTTTGTTTTTGTTCGTTCCAGCTTTTTCAATTGGTATCAGAGCAGACAAACACGGTAAACCTAATAAGTTTGTTTTTGTTCGTTCCATATAAATTTCCCTATGGGAAATTTCTTTGGAAAACTTGCTTCTGGCATCTGTAATGCACGCCAGAATTCCTTAAAGATTGTTCAGAGATTGTTATGGTTAAAACCTATGGGTTCTCATGATAATCTTACTTCATCTAAAAGGGGAGATTTAGATGATAAGAAGCAATATGAAGGAAAAAATAAAAAGAAGGAAAAATTGGGAAAACATTCAATACGCTCAAGGATATGGAACCTCACTAGATTAACTCTTAATCTCTATGAGGAATACTATCATGATGGATCAATTGATAAATATCTTTTTAAAGCGTTCGAAGGCGTTTTTAAATTCTTAGAAAAACTTAATTCTGTTAAGTCTAAGAATCTTTCCGGAAAGGGTGTTGGTCGTGTTAAAACTGTTAATACTGAACAACCCAGAAATGAGAAATATCCTTCTTCTAGCCCGAACCAACGAAAGATAGAAACCTCCAGCTACCCTAACTATCATCATTATTTTGATTATACTACAGGGACTGTTCATACTTATCAACCAGACGTGTCGCATGAGAACTCCTCTGCGCATTATGCCTCTTGGTAACAAGACTGGCTTTTCCCATTTGTACATTGAAGTGGGACAAGAAATGGCTTGAGTTGTGTACAATTATGTTGTTGATTGATTAACTTCCTATTGCTTCTATTATCTTCCACACTTATGTTGGTTGTTTACCTCTAATATGGAAAGGGCTAAGATTTTTTCTTAATTCTTGTGAGTTACGGTTCGTGTACAGCCCAAGCCCATGAATGAGGGATTTATATATGTTGGTGGTCCGCGTACTTCCTCCTTTCTCATCTTCGTCCGCGTACGTGAACTAGGGTTTGTGCTTTTCCACCATTAAAACTTTTTTTTAAGAAATCAAAGGAAGGGTATTTGAGGTTCTCTTCAAGTAAGTAATTTCCTCTTGTATATCTCTTTATGATGATTTCTAGAAGCATGAAAAGGAGTTCTAAAATCTCAAATTCCTCTAGCTTGAATCCTCCTTGTGATCAAAATTCTCTTAGAATTAGGTTTGTGAATGATTCTTGTGCTAGAACTTTTAATAGGATTGCTTCCAAAGGTTTTATTCTAGAAAAGAAATTGGAAACCTTTAGTGGACATGAAGAGGATTTAGCTTGCTTCAAAAAGTTCAATCTCGGGAATATCTTTAATGGCCTTGGTGAAGGTTTTGATTCTCTAACAAGGATTTCTATGCGAACATTCATGATGTTGATTTTAAAAGATGGAATTCAAATCCATGATAAATAGAGAAAGGTTTGTTGTTAATAGAGAGCTTATTTCAAGGGTCGCCGAAATACCGTTGGGCAACGTACGGTTACCTAGACCAAGTGATGAACGTCCATCATATGATGATATATCTATTGGACTTTGTGGAAAGAAGTTTGTTTGGAATCAAGGAAAGTTTCCTACTAATGATCTTAGTATTGCTTTAATGGCGTTTGGAAAACTCGATATCTCTAACCTTTGTCCCTCCACAATTGAGAATTCTTGGTGGAGTTATGAGTTTGCAGAATTGGTATTCTTCCTTGCATCTGGTAATACAAATCTTGATATTTGTGGTTTTATCATCTCTAAATGATGACGATGACTTCTCATATCAAGATGTTAGGCTATCCTTGTTTTATTAGCCAAATTTTCCGTGATTGTGGACTTGACTTTATTGGAAATTCTCTTGGGGTTCCAAAACTTGTTCGTCCATGTACCTTTCGGCGTATAAGGGAAAATGTTCGCAAGCGACAAAGAGGTACTCCTATTGATGTTGAAGACCCTACCACCTTCAGGCTTATTCAAAAAGTTTACAAGGGTGTATGCAAGGTGAATGCAAGAGTAAATTGCTTAAAAGATCAAGTGTCTTTAATTGGAACCAAGTGTCCCTAGCTCAAGGAAGAGTTGGATTCAATTCAAGCTACTTGGAAATTGTCCGATGATGAAGGTGATGAGTAATGCATCTTCGTATATGCCTAGTATGTCTTATTTTAGGATTAGTTGGAAGAATAACTAGTGCCTTCAATAGCGATGATTGTGACTACACATAGATATTTTTGTTTTCATCTTCTTATGTTATTTTTTAGGTTTATTGGTTTTTAAATTATAAAAATATTTGGAGGATGATGTTATTGCAGTATTGATCGTTATGATTTTGTGATATTGCAATTTGATTATGGGATATGTATTTTTTGCGTCCGTGAACTTGAAGGTCCCATGTTCTATCAAAAGTAAAGTCGTTCATCAATTGATATTCGTATTAATGAAAGGATGAATGGACTTTTGAAAATTACAAAAGTTATGTCTATGCAGTCATGTATTTGATGGAAAATAGGATAAAATCTTTTGTTTGACAAGGATAAAGTCTATTATGTCGTTATGATGGAAAATAGAATAGATCCTTGTATGTTATCCACGGTATTGATCTTCATTGATCCATTTTGTTATGTTTTACCGTGAAGGATCCAT
The DNA here is from genome assembly GCF_003573695.1 of Papaver somniferum. Taxonomy (NCBI): domain Eukaryota; kingdom Viridiplantae; phylum Streptophyta; class Magnoliopsida; order Ranunculales; family Papaveraceae; genus Papaver; species Papaver somniferum. The sequence goes on from NC_039364.1 coordinate 43,472,033, forward strand.
TGTGTATCTTATGTTGAGCACGATACAACTAAGTCGATTTTCCTTATTGGATTTGTTGGTTGTACCATAAGATGCTATATGTTGAGCATTATGAACTAAATTAATCATCTTGGTTGGTTATTTAGTTATTTGCTCCGGAAGTCTCCTTTTGTCGAGAAAATCCTTTGACAATTAAATTGATTACGTTTGTGATTAGTTTAGTTGTTTGTATTCCAATTAGATTAATTATAAGTTCTCTTGTAATTAGTCTAGTTGAGTTTTCATATATTCCACAAGTTCTTGTGTTGAGTATATGAACGGCTATACTAATAATGTTCTATTGGTTGATGTAGTCGTATATTCCATAAGGTTTTTCCTTATGTTGAGTATGTGAACGATTAAGTTAGTCGTCTCTGTATGATTATCTTAGTCGTAGCTCCGTGAGTTTTCTTATGTTGAGCACCTTCGATTAAATTGATCACTTTTGTGGTTTGATTTAGTTGCGTATTCCAATTAAATTAATCATGGGTTTTCTTGTGATTAACTTTTGGATATAGAAAATCATTTATATGGTTTTTTGGTGTCCAATTTAAAAATCCTTCTTTTCTTTCGAAATTAAGGTCGCTCTTGTTGTTCTTTCGGGAATGACATCAAATGGGGGAGAGTTCTTTTGAACTTGTGCTTAATGGTAATATCTTGCGGGGTGTGCGACTGTGGAATTTTATAGGGGTTATCTTGTATCTTAAAACTCCTTGATGAATGCATTTAGCTTCTTCTTTATGATTGCATCTAAATTAAGTTGGTATGTATTTTTATTTTAGTCTACGAAATGTCTCTTGTGGAAATTTCATTATGATCCCGTTCTTGTACCTTTGCCAATTTTATTGACAAAAAGGGGGAGAAATATTGTAGTTCACACTACAAATACATATGGTTTTTGGATCATTGTGTAAGTGGGAGTGGTTTCCATGATCGAGATGGAGTATTGACTAAGGGGGAGTGTTACATATCACCATAGTATTATTGTTAAAGTCGTGATACAATTGGACTTTGATGTTACATAATAATACTATGACACTATATAATAATGATCGAGAATCTCGATTTCTCTCATTGTTGTAGCTACGGATATTCAACAACAGTGATGCTAAACTTACAACCTTTGGGATCATTGGAGTACTTGGAAGGACGAAGATTTCAGGGAACGTTGAAGATTAGACTATGGAATAGGAGCCACTAAAGTTTATCTTTTTTGTATTCCATATGTATTAATAGTTTTGTCACTAAAATTGACAAAGGGGGAGATTGTTAGAGCATAGCTCGGTCGACCTCGCATGCGTTGCTATCTCAAGCATGTCTGTCAATGTTAGTGATCAAACTACGAGTCTTGATTTCTAGCCTACAGAGCTAAGTCCCAGACTAGGATAGAAAAGTGTAGTTGAGCTCAAGGACTTCATGGCGATTCATCATACAACGACGAAGATCTACTCAAGGAACCGTGGAACTTCATCAACAAAAAGGTATGTGGAGACTTGAACTTATCTATCACTCAAAAGTTTATCTCTTCTATCTTCTACATCTTATGAGACAAAAGTCGTATGCTATATAGAGTGGATCATACACATTTGATATTACGAGCCGAGTATATCTCGCATATATATATCTCGAAATCATGTGTTGGTAAAGTGTTTCACTTTGATCAAGTTTATCTTCACCTAGTGACGAAAGTCATGGAAAGTTTCAGTTACTTTGAGAATTGCTCTGACGCGAAACGGTCTGTGAATAACGGCTATATAACGTCCTCTGAGAATGTCTCAATGATTGGAATAAGAGTTTAGATTACATAACCATGTATTCCTTAATCCGAAGTTTTCGAACTTTGTTGATTGAGAGAAACCGGAGGAATTGGCTTTGCCAAGTCCGCGAACTGACAGAAGTTCTTGTACCGAGAATTTCTGCTGGGATTTTCCAAAAACTCATTTGCGTGTAAGTCCTCGAACTCAGTCCGCGAACCTAGTCCGCGAACTCACGAAAGTCTCTTTTCCGAGATTTACTCCTGAGTTTGGAAAACTCAACCGATTAACTTAAGTCCGCGAGCTTGTTTGTGAACTTAAGAGGTTATGATCTAAAGATGTGCTCTGAACATGAAACATTAAATTACTAAGGAATGCTTTATGCAAACCGTAGTTATAATGTTCATGAGCCGATTCAATCGAATCGGATCATCTTTGTTTCAATTGTGTCTTGTGTAGTTACATAAGATCTCATAGCAATTGAACAACTCTTTAACTAGTTCATTTGAGTCAATTGAACTAGTTATGATGAAGAAGAACAAGGTTAATATGAAATGCTCATATGGTTAACCTTTTGGGTTACTATGTTGAACTAACATACACGTACACGTTTGGGCATGGTTTTCACAAACCCAGTAAACGTCTACCCAAGTGTGTGTGGCAAGCTAAGTTTTCGATCTAACGGTTGAGAAATATTAGCTTGAATCTAAATCAGGTTTTCATCTAACGGTGAATATGGATTTCTTTGTAACTAAGGCAAAACCCTGATATGAAGGCTATATAAATGAGACATTTAGCATTGTGCAAAACTAATCCCCACACGTCTGTGTGCTACTAGTGCGCCCGCTAGATAAGATCTCCATTAACCTTTGATTTTCTTCTCTAAAATCAGGTTAACGACTTAAAGACTTCATTGGGATTGTGAAGCCAGACCGATACTACTTTATCGTAGTTGTGTGATCTGGTCTTGCATCTTCTATCGTACGAGTACAATCGATTGATTGGCTTGAGATCGTGAGAGTTCTACGATAGGCAAGATAAAGAAGTCACAAACATCTTCGTCTCATTGTTTTTGATTCCTCGACAATCTGCTTGTGTAGTCAGGAAGGATTATAGAGAGGTGATTGATTAATCTAGGTTGTTCTTCGGGAATATAAGACCGGATTATCAATTGGTTCCTGTTCACCTTGATTTTATATCAAAAGATGGAACAAAACTTAGGGTTTATCTGTGGGAGACAGATTTATCCTTTGATAGACTTTTCTGTGTGAGACAGATCTGTTTATTATCAAGTCTGTGATTTTGGGTTGCAACAACTCTTGGTTGTGGGTGAGATCAGCTAAGGGAATCAAGTGCACGGTATCCTGCTGGGATCATAGGCATAGGAGTACAACTGTACCTTGGATCGGTGGGAGACTGATTGGGGTTCAACTATAGTCCAGTCCGAAGTTAGTTTGCAGTAGGCTAGTGTCTATAGCGGATTAATTCAGTGTGTATTCAATCTGGACTAGGTCCCGGGGTTTTTCTGCATTTGCGGTTTCCTCGTTAACAAAATTTCTGGTGTCTGTGTTATTTCTTTTCTGCATTATCTTTTATATAATTGAAATAATACAGGTTGTGCGTTCGTGATCATCAATTGGAAATCCAACCTTTGGTTGTTGATTGATATTGATTGATCCTTGGACATTGGTCTTTGGTACCTTCCAAGTATTCCTTGTATTTTATAAAGACTCGTTATTGTTTTTAGCTTGAGTAAAAAATCAAATCAAGAGAGAGATATTAACTCCTTGAGATACTTTTATCTAGATTGAGTCTGACTGTCTAGTTGATTCTCTAGCAAAGTATTTCGGAGTTAGTCCATACAGATTGCTAAGCGAAATATTGGGTGGTGTTGTTAGACCCCCGCTTTTTCAATTGGTATCAGAGCAGGCAAACACGTTTAAGACCTAACAAGTCCGTGTTTGTAGCGATCTGACTCTATGTACAGAGGTGCTATCTCTATTAACGTACCACCAGTCTTTGATGGCTCAAACTACTCAGCATGGAAAGTTGTAATGTGTGGTTATCTTCAAGCATGTGATTTTCAAACCTGGGTATGTATTGTTAACGACTATAATCCTCTGCTTAATACAAAAGACGATGTATCTATACCAAAGGATGTTGGTAGTTATAGTCCTGAAAAATCTCTTGCTGCAATGCAAAACTCTTTTGGGTTAAGTGCTATCAGACCGGCCGTTACCCCAGATCTTCAGTACTATGTGGCTACTTGTACTAATTCTAAAGAAGCCTGGGATATCTTAGAAATTGTATTTTAAGACAAGAGATATGTTTCTAATAAACATGCCATCAATGGAGGGAACAACCTCAACAATCCTTCCATGAATACCGCCTCTGGACAGGTGACAATTCGTGATCCAAATTCTGTTCAAACATTTGCATTCAATGCTGTTTCCGGGAAAAGTAAATCCTCTAACTTATCTTGGGCTGATGAGTGTTGTCCATCCGGTTATCGGTTCAATAAACCGTGGTTAACAGAAAGGATCAAGGATTTCATGAAGAGGAGGGTTAGATGTGATAAACATCCACTGTCAGCCATTGCTTCTAAAGATTTTATGGAAGATAAATCTCCTTATGTCGACGTCTTGAATACGTCTGTTGAATGTGAAGTTACAGCTCTCGCAGCATAAACCTCCATACACTCAAAATCTGATTCAGAAATCGAGTCTGACACAGAGATTTTTGATTTCTTGAACAAAGAGGTCCTTCCATAAAATCTTCAATTAAAAGCTTTATTAAAGAAACTGGAATCTTTAATCCAAGTGAAAGATCTTGAGTTAGATTGTCTTAATGATCAACTCACCAGGACCATTTTTCTAAAGAAAAAAGAGATTAATACTCTCAAAGATGATCTTCAACGATTATCTGGAAGTTCTGATAAAATCTCAGCAATGTTATTTGGTCAGAAATCCTTTAGAAACACCAATGGCTTAGGATTTAAGAGCAAGACTGCAGATATCGACAACTATGTTCCTAAGTGTCATGGGAAAACAAAGGCTAGCAGTTGTAATAAGCAGAAGGCACTTTAACAAGACAAAGGTTCGCGGGGTCATTCGTTTTGTGGAAATGCAAATCATGTTCAAAACACGTGTTGGAGATTCAAGCAGAGGAACAAGAGAATTTCTAAACTACAAGAGAACATGCAAATGTTGAATCTGGATAATCAAAGGTCATGCAAAACCAGTACTTCCATAATCAGAAGAAGGAGGAAACCTGTTTTTGCAACAAGCCTTGACAAGCAAAGGGAGCATCTGGCTCACTTTGTCTCTGGCTGAGCTCGGAGACGCCTGCGTCCTCGCTTGAGAGGATTGAGGCTCTGCATCTTGTGGCTCAAGTATGTATCTTTGTTTGTTAAATATCCTGCTAACAATATTGTTTGTGGATCCTTAAATTGTGGAAGACTATGTCAAGGATTAGGATGTGACCTTTTTAAATCTTCTTATCTTCTTCTTTCTTCTCATACGTTTTCATGGCTCCTGTAACTAGAAGCACTTCTAAAAAGTAATGCAGTAGAAGAAGTCAACGTATACCTATGCAAATGAATTACTTCCTCAAGGATGATAAAGAAGAAGTCTATAATCAATGAGTTTTTCAATAACAAGAAGTTTTCTGTAGATTACCTGAGAAAGATCTACAATACCTAGTAAATCTTCTTTTTGGATTAGTTGGAAGAATAACTAGTGCTTTGAATAGCGATGATTATGACTACACATAGCTATTTTTGTTTTCATCCTCTTATGTTATTTTTTAGGTTTATTGGTATTAAATTCTAAAAATATTTGGAGGATGATGTTTATTGCAGTATTTTAATGGTTTGTGATATTGCAATATTTTTATGGGATATGTATTGTTTACGTCCGTGAACTTGAAGGTCCCATATTGCAGTCAAAAGCAAAGTCGTTCATGAATCGGTATTCGTAGTGATGAAAGGACGAATGGACTTTTGACATATACAAAAATTATGCCTATGCAGTCATGTATTTGATGGAAAATAGGATAAAATATTTTGTTCAACAAGGATAAAGTCTATTATGTCATTATGATGGAAAATAGAATAGATCCTTGTATGTTATCCACGGTATTGATCTTCGTTGATCCATTTTATTATGTTTACCGTGAAGGCTCCATTGTGTGTCTTATGTTGAGCACCTTACAACTAAGTCGATTTACCTTGGCTTTGTTGCTTGTCCCATAATATGTTATATGTCGATCATTAGGAACTAAATTAATCAACTAGTTAGGTTATTTAGTTAGTACTCCATAAGTCTTCTTTCTTATGTTGAGTACATGTACGGTTAAGGTTGTCATATTCTATGATGAACTTAGTCGGGGTTCCATAAGTTCTCTTATCTTGAGCCCAAAATAATTAAATTGATTACTTCAGTGATTAGTTTGGTTGTTTGCATTCCAATTAGATTAATTATAGGTTCTCTTGTAATTAATCTAGTTGAGTTTTCATATATTTCACAAGTTCTTGTGTTGAGTATATGAAAGGATACACTATCATGTTCTTTAGTTAATGTAGTCATATATTCCGTAAGGTTTTCCTAATGTTGAGTATTTGAACGGTTAAGTTAGTCATCTCCATATGATTGACTTAGTCGTAGCTCTGTGAGTTTACTTATGTTGAGCACTTTCAATTAAATTGATCACTTTTGTGGTTTGATTTAGTTGTGTATTCCAATTTAATTAATCACGGGTTTACTTGTGGTTAATTTGGTTGAGCTTTGGATATAGAAAATCATTCCTATGGTTTTTGGTGTCCAATAAAAAATCCTTCTTTTCTTTCGAAATTAAGGTCGCTCTTGTTGTTCTCTCGGGAATGACATCAAATGGGGGAGAGTTCTTTTAAACTTGTGCTTAATGGTAATATCTTGCAGGAAGTGCGGCTGTGGAATTTTATAGGGGTTATCTTGTATCTTAAAACTCCTTGATGAATGTTGTTAGCTTCGGCTATTAGATTGCATCTAAATTAAGTTGGTATGTATTTTTCTTTTGGTCATGAAATGTCTCTTGTGGAAATTTCATTATGATCCCATTCTTGTACCTTTGCCAATTTTATTGACAAAAAGGGGGAGAAATATTGTAGTTCACACTACAAATACATATGGTTTTCGGATCATTGTGTAAGGGGGAGTGGTTTCCATGATCGAGATGGAGTATTGACTAAGGGGGAGTGATACATATCACCGTAGTATTATTGTTAAAGTCGTGATACAATTGGACTTTGATGTTATATAATAATACTATGACACTGTACAATAATGATCGAGAATCTCGATTTCTCTTATTCTTATATCTATGGATCTTCAACAACGATGGTGCTAAACTTACAACCTTTAGGATCATTGGAATACTTGGAAGGAGGAAGATTTCAAGGAACGTTGAAGATTAGACTATGGAATAGGAGACACTAAAGTTTATCTTTTTTGTATTCCATATGTATTAATAGTTTTTTCACTAAAATTGACAAAGGGGGAGATTGTTAGAGCATAGCTCGGTGAACCTCGCATGCGTTGCTATCTCAAGCATGTTTGTCAATGTTAGTGATCAAAACTATAAGTCTTGATTTCTAGCCTACATAGCTAAGTCTCGGACTAGGATAGAAAAGTGTAGTTGAGCTCAAGGACTTCATGGAGATTCATCATACAGCGACGAATATCTATACAAGGAACCGTGGAACTTCATCAACAAAAAGGTATGTGGAGACTTGAACTTATCTATCACTCAAAAGTCTATCTCTTCTATCTTCTACTTCTTATGAGACAAAAGTCGTATGATATATAGACTAGATCATACACATTTGACATTTCAAGCTGAGCATTCATTGCTTATCTTTTATCTCGAAATCGTGTGTTGGTAAAGCGTTCGCTTTGATCAAGTTTATCTTCACCTAGTGACGAAAGTCATGAAAAGTTTCAATCACTTTGAGAATTACTCTGACGTGAATCGGTCTGTGAATAACGGCTATATAGAATCCTCTGAGAATGTCTCAATGATTTAAATGAGAGTTTAGATTACATAACCATGTATTCCTTGAACCGAAGTTTTCGAACTTTGTTTATCAAGAGAAATCGGGAGGATTGTGGAATTGGCTTGCCAAGTCCGCGAACCCAGTCTGCAGACTCAGTCAGCAAACTGTCGGAAGTTCTCGACCGAGAATTTCTGCTAGATTTCCAAAACTCGTTTGTGTGCTAAGTCCACGAACCCAGTCCGCGAACTGGCGGAAGTTCTCTTTCCGAGAATTTCTGCTAAGTTTGGAAAACTCAACCGATTAACTTAAGTACGCGAACTTGTTTGTGAACTTAAGAGGTTATGATCTAAAGATGTGCTCTGAACATGAAACATTAAATTACATAGGAATTCTTTATGCAAATCGTGGCTATAATGTTCATGAGCCGATTCAATCGAATCAAATCATCTTTGTTTCAATTGTCTTGTGTAGTTACATAAGATCTCATAGCAATTGAACAACTCTTTAACTAGTTCATTTGAGTCAATTGAACTAGTTGTGGTGAAGAAGAACAAGGTTAATATGAAATGCTCATATGGTTAACCTTTTGGGTTACTATGTTGAACCAACATACACGTACACGCTTGGGCATGGTTTTCACGAACCCAGTAAACGTCTACCCAAGTGTGTGTGACAAGCTAAGTTTTCGATCTAAAAGTTGAGAAATATTAACTTGAATCTAAATCAGGTTTTCATCTAACGGTGAATAAGGATTGCTTTGTAACTAAGGAAAAACCCTGATTTCAAGGATATATAAAGGAGACATCTAGCATTGTGCAAAACTAATCCACACACGTCTGTGTGCTACTAGTGCGCCCCCTAGAGTCGATCTCCATTAACCTTTGATTTTCTTCTCTAAAATCAGGTTAACGACTTAAAGACTTCATTGGGATTGTAAAGCCAGACCGATACTACTTTATCGTAGTTGTGTGATCTGATGTTGCATCTTCTATCGTACGAGTACAATCGATTGATTGGCTTGAGATCATGAGAGTTCTCCGATAGGCAAGATAAAAAAAAGTCACAAACATCTTCGTCTCACTGTTTGTGATTCCTCGACAATAAGCTTGTGTAGTCAGGAAGGATTGTATAAAGGTGATTGATTAATCTAGGCTGTTCTTCGGGAATATAAAACCTGATTATCAATTGGTTCCTGTTCACCTTGATTTTATATCAAAAGACGGAACAAAACCTAGGGTTTATCTGTGGGAGACAAATTTAAACTTTGATAGACTTTTCTGTGTGAGACAGATCTGTTTATTATCAAGTCTGTGATTTTGGGTTGCAGCAACTCTTGGTTGTGGGTGAGATCAGCTAAGGGAATCAAGTGCGCAGGATCCTGCTGGGATCAGATGCGTAGGAGTAAAACTGTACCTTGGATCGGTGGGAGACTGATTGGGGTTCAACTATAGTCCATTCCGAAGTTAGTTTGCAGTAGGCTAGTGTCTGTAGCGGCTTAATACAGTGTGTATTCAATCTGGACTAGGTCCCGGGGTTTTTCTGCATTTGCGGTTTCCTCGTTAACAAAATTTCTGGTGTCTGTGTTATTTCTTTCCGCATTATATTTTATATAATTGAAATAATACAGGTTGTGTGTTCGTGATCATCAATTGGAAATTCAACCTTTGGTTGTTGATTTATATTGATTGATCCTTGGACATTGGTCTTTGGTACCGTCCAAGTTATTCCTTGTATTTGATAAAGACTCGCTATTGTTTTTAGCTTGAGTAAAAATCAAATCAAGAGATAGATATTAACTCCTTGAGATACTTTTATCTTGATTGAGTGTGACTGTCTAGTTGATTCTCTAGCAAAGTATTTCGGAGTTAGTCCATACAGATTGCTAAGCGAAATATTGGGTGGTATTATTAGACCCCCGCTTTTTCATTAACTCCTTGAGATACTTATATCTAGATTGAGTCTGACTGTCTAGTTGATTCTCTAGCAAAGTATTTCGGAGTTATTCCATACAAATTTCCAAGCGATATATTGGGTGGTGTTGCTAGACCCCTGCTTTTTCACCTTTAGCTATTAAGGAATATATTTGAACAATAAAAGATAAGAGTTACTGCACATGTTCAAAGTATGTCGACATCTTTACTTTGTAATTCCTTTTTCATATTTACAATCTTGGAACCGATTTGCCACACTTCCAAACGAGTTTAAAATTGGTTTATCTGATTTCCAAGAACTATGTGATTGATCAAAAACATTCAATCACCATTCATGGGTTTGACGGTTCTACCAAAACAAGTTTTGGTTCTACCTCCATGTGGGTACTAGGATCGGTCACACTAGTTAGCAAAAGTTGGTTGACTAGGTACTAGAATCGGTTACCACATATATATGGTATAAACTTGTATTCGGTTGCACAAGTTATAGGATCGGTCACACCAATTACTAAAACTTGTTAACCTACTACAAGGATTGATTACACATATTGTGATTAGTTCCAACCAAGTTCTAGGATCGGTTACCCAATGACTAGGAATGGTCATACCAATTACAAATATCGATCATACCACACCAATTACATATATCGATCATACCATCTCAGGTGATTACTTAAGATCGGTTTCACTAATAAAAGTCATACCAATACAAAAGTCAGGCCTTGTGAATAGTTTTACCAAGATACATAAAAAAGTTATGAGCGGTTATACTAAACACACGTATTGGTAATCCAAGATTTTCAATGAATAAAAATACCAATAAGCCTAGCGATTTCCCTTTCGATTCATAAAACAAGTTTATGAATTGTACTTCCTTTAAACGAATGTAAAACATTGTTTCCTAGGACGAAATCTTCACCCATACCCATACACATAATCACAATAGCATTCATACGATTATGTTGATGTCTTATATACGAAGCTCAAAAGATAGACGTTATACTTCGTATTGTAATTCCTTAATACTATGTCTAACTAGAGTATAATCATTCATAGCTTCGCAATTATGTTTTCAATATGCACGACTTGAAAGATACGCTAGGAAAGAAACAGTTCAAGTCAAATATTACTAACCTCAAGTGGAAGGATGATGTCGTCGCTGTAGCTCTTCACTTCTTCACATTCTTCAAGTCTTCACGTAATACTTGTAATTCTCATATCCTAGTAACTTTCTAGATAACCTATACGAAGTTGACTCTAATAAATAATCAAGCGACTCTTTAAATGAGTTTTGATTCACTAAAATATGATAACCAAACTTGACATACCAATGCTTGGTGGGTTCAACCGAGCTATGCTCTAACAGGAGTTGAGGGCAGAATTCTTCACAGCGGTGAATCAAATCATGATATGGACTTTTTCTTGGGATTCAGGTGTGTAGACCAGATTGGTTGTAGGCGCATGGATACTAAAGAAACTGAGCAATGAATGAGTGTTTACTTGGTCTGAACTATACGAAGTTGCGGCAGTCAATTTGTATAGTGACTTAATTATGAGAGTATTCAAAACTGGACTAGATCCTGTGGTTTTCTGCCAGGAAGGATTACTCGTTAACAAAAACTTGTTGTGTTGTGTGATTGCTTTATTTTATGCATTATAATTATTTCCATAGTTTTTTTTTACACTAAATAAAATAGAATAATTAAACTAAATCAGTACAATAATCCTTGTCCACCAACTTGGAGATATAGTTGGGAAATTTATCAGAAAAATAGAAACTAACTGCATGTTCACCCTTCTTTGCTAGACAGTGTGCTACATTATTACCAAGCCTGTGTACAGACTTATAAAACCAAAATTTACTAGTACTAAATTTTTCCTTTACTTGATGGACAATATGCTTTGATTAAACTACTGAACTTGCAGTTCACTCTCATTAAGTGACTTAATTACAGTTTCACAATCCAGCTCAAAAATTGCTTTGGTGGACTGTATGGGCTTAAATAATCGAGAGGATATCTAAAATAGTTTAATCAGATCCTAAAATATTGAATAATATCTTTGAGTGGCTTAGGAAAAGGAAAATTTAGTATGACGTATACCATACTAAAAAGGGTAACCAAAGTCTCCTAAAATTATTGCGTTGATTGCAACTTTGAAATTTTAATAATTTGGGAGCCAAAACTACCAATCCAATTTCTAACTCACTGCCTTGTAAGAACCTCCCAGCAAGATAAAGCTTTTCTTGATGGAATGATAAAACCATATGATTAACTTCATCGGAATACAACTCCTACCTACTAGTATGCACAATCACCAAAATTGAGAAAGCTAAAACCAATGCTATCGAATAGAATGACATCACTGCCTTAGAATCAGTAGATGAAATCGACGCTGATAAAGGCACCACTGGTTACCCACAATAGAATCAGGAAACCTGCAGAAAATATTAAGCTTTTCATTAGAAAATAGATTTTACCTATATGCAAACTATAAATGTAACAAAGAAACAAAATTTCTATAAGCATGTAAAAGACAAAATAAAACAAAAGAAAAGAGTTTTTCAGTAGAATTATAGGAAAAGAAAGAGATAGGGGCATATAAGAGATTTCTATTGATAATGTACCAACCTTATTACATAGCTATAGTATCCTTTAAATACATGGAAATGTAAACCCTAACTATATAGATGGGCCGCACATCTATGGGCTGCAGGCCCTACAACACTCCCCCTTGTGCGGTCCAATAGAACTTCATATCCAGTGCTTCACATATAGCGCTTCGAATGTAGTTCTTCAAATGTCGTCCTCTCTCTGAATACTTGCGCCGAAATCAATTGCCTCATTAAAACTTTGACCAGTAAAAACCCAGTGGGATAAAACCTTGGTAAAATTCTTCACATGTAGTACTTCACATGTTACCTCATACTTTACATGTAGTTCATCACATGCAATACAATCTTCAAAGATCGACGAGTCTAAGTTAATTTCCTTGTTAAAACTTCGTCAGGGAAACCCAAAGGGACAAACCTGAACTAAAGAAAAAGAGTACAATGTTACGTAAACGTAGAACATAGTTAGACTTGAATATGTTGCCTCATTAAAACCTTGACAAGGAAAACCCAGTGGGATAAAACCTTGACGAAGGGAAAAGAGTACAACCGGACAGATGCAAGTAAAGGTGATCCGTTGCAGATGATCACTTTGCTCCGTTGAAGTTGACTAGTTGTTTCACAACTTCTAAGGCAGAAAATCCTCGTGGGAAAGACAATAGCCTTAGCTGGGAAATTACATTCCCGGTGTTTGTTGTTGTCTCATTAAAAACCTTGCCGAGTAACAAAACCTTGTGGGAAAAAGCAGCCTCGGTGAAGGAAAATAGTTCAACACACCATTAGATGCTCCCCCTGATGCCAGACAATTTTCATTAGTCTAATACAGTCAGAAGAAGTTTACCACACTTTACTTTGGTGACTTAAAAGTTTATATGACCTTGTTGTCGACTCTGGAAGTAACGTTGCTTAATAGACTATCGCGTTTCATTTATTTGATTATAATATTTCAGTAATATCAACGTGATCTTTATGTATTCAACGTTTAACATACTTGATGCTTTTAGTGTTGTCTCGCTAAAACCTTGTCGAGTAACAAAACCCTTTGGGAAAAACTATTCTCGATTGAAGGGAAAAAGAGTACAACACAACTTCAATTTCGAAGTAAAATATGTCGACATCATATCCTTGGATCCTTCCCCTGATGTCGGCGTCTCCTCCTGATTACTTTCCAAAGTTTTTCCAGACAGTTTCTTCAGTCATGTATTTTTCGAAACTGAATACTGGTAATGACTTAGAAAATAATCTACCATATCTCCCCTGATTACTTTCGTTGGAGAAGAGATTATTGTTCCTTCATAATCAACAAATTTTGGATTGCACTTTCATTGATATTCCTTTTAATGTCTTTGTAGGGATAAAACAAATTTATGTCAATGGTTACCTTTAAGTACATGATTACATTCACTATATCATTCCAATGACGTTGCGTTGGCGCTGAGCTATATCTAGCTAACAAGTTCACTGAGGATGTAACATTTGGTCGACAATAATGCGTCTATTATACTTAGATAAAGAAAGTTCATCTTCCGACACAACTTCGTCATCTTCCTTTAGACGAATTCGTCATTTATGTACATTTGAAACTCGACTAATCATGGGAGTGCTAGCAGGATGCATATGCTTGTTAAATTTCCTGACAATGGATATATAAAAACTGGTGGAATAATATACCACAAGCTCAGTCTTCTAGTTCAGAACATAGATAAGATCGAGATTTCCCAAGATTTTGATCTTAAATTCAGATTTTAAATAGCTTGTAAGATCTCTTATTCCATTAAGAGTACTTATCATGTCCATATCGTTGACATAGATAGCTATAATTCTGAATCAAGAACTTATTAAATACTCATGGTACAAAATTGTACTTGTTTATCCCTTCCCAATCAAATAGTCACTTAGACGGGTATACCACATCCGCCTGATTGTTTAAATCAATAAGTGAGTGTTCCAGTGTAACTGCAAACACACTCCGTGGTTTAAAGTCATTCGATTTGGGAAGCAAAAGGCCATCATGCACTTTTGCAAATATCTTCTATCTCTTGATTCTTTCAGAGATACGTAAAAACCACATACATATGCTGCATTTCAAGTCTTTTTGAAATTACCAAGCTAACTAAGTAGCGGAACACTATAAAGTTCATTACAAGAGAACAATTCCAGGGCTTTGTGAGAAACCTCGCGCCACAAGGAGAGTCTTTATACTTTAAGACTGCTTTCTTCTCATTATGCTTTGTGACAAATTAATCATGTATGTCCCACAGGATTTATACTAGGTTGGTTAGCACTACCATACCAAATACCTGTATATTTGTCAAAGAACTAAGTTCTACCTGGATTGCATAGGCCAAATACGCTATTTATTTGAAATTAATCAAAATAAAGCGTGGTTGGATCTCATTGTGCTCTACTTCTTGAGAAACTATTTATGGATTATATCACCACTGTGCACGCATGATCCTTCCATTGACTCATGTGCATTCTCATAATCCGTTAGGATGTCATTGTTCTCTAGAATCATTTAAAACTTTGGAACATCCTCCAGTATTGATTCATGGACATAGTCATAGACAATCAAATGAGATGATTTAATTAATGATACAAATTAGTTTGTGCCTTACTCATATACTTACTTTCTAGGTGAGCATTGATCGAACTTGGTGGTCTCTCCATCTTCCTTTATGGAGCCACGGCCGGAACTACACTTCCACCAAGTGTAGTTGCAACACCTTAGTTTATGGTATACCCCATACTGAGGATTTCTAACATTGCAGGAATATTTGCAGCCGGTATGTGTGATCTTGTCATGTTTCCGATATCAGTGCACTTTCTGGCATCGATTATTCTTTGTCACTTCACATTTACATTTGTGGAGTACAACAATCAATATGAGACACAGTGGAACACATCACGACAATTCCTGTCGTTCCCTTAGAAAATACGTTTTCTTATCTCCCCCAACGACGGGAAGACTGTCTCATTAAAATGACAACCCGTAAATCTAGCGGTAAGAGTTCTCCTGCCAAAGGTTTTAAAAATGCGGATAATTTTTGGGAACTCATTTACAACATAACTACTTAACAGTTTTGAAGACCCATCATAGTACGATGTGGAATCGTAATGGCACATGTATAGTGCAACCAAAAATGCGCAAGAACACAAATGTCAGGCTTAAATCCAGTTACCAACTGGTACGCAAAAAAAAATTGACTAATATTGGGGTCTAAAAACTATATAAGTAAAGATGCGTGTAATATTGCATATCCCCAAAGCAATAAAGGTAGGTTAGTACGCATAACCTATTCCTTAGACATCATCTGTAACATTTGATGGTAGTCTGTGAGAGACCAATGGGTATAAGGTGCTTTACTTTGATCCTATTAAACATGCAATATTCATCAAATCCTTTTGATGTACACTCGCTAGAATTTACAATGGGTGGTGAGCCCTTACATGTAATACAAGTGCTAGTAGTTTTCCATACGCAAAATTTCTTGGGAACTATAACTAGTTCAAATGTCAAAACATTCATCAGACCCATAAGTCACTTTAATGGTCCGCATTCTGCATGAATATTTTTCTAAATTTCACCTCGTTTTCTTTGTAATATAGGTTGTTTACCATTTGCATCTTCGGACGGTCTCAATCCTTTTTAAAATAGACTTTGTAAAAATGATTGATGTGCTTCCTTACTTAAAAGCATAATGGGAAGGGGGGTTGTGCATCTAGTTCTTTAGAGAACACTTATTGAGAGATATGCCGTCATTTCGCATTCTGTCAATCTTTTTCCTGTTTTCGTTCACTCAAATAAAGTGATGTTTGTATGAGTTATTTCAAAACAATCATCATGACAAAACCAAAGTTTCTTTATGGTTATGCCCAAAGAATGTATGAGTCTATTTCCAACATTTCATCGTCGGAGTCAATATGAATTCAATAATCCAAATACTATAGTGATTTACATTTCACTAGATTGACTCATTAGTTTCTCTAAAATATATTTCCTTCCAAATATATTAGAGATTATAAAATATGCAATCAATTACATTCTCATTATTGTGAGGTTCCACATGATATCCAAGGTGTGATTATCTCTCGGTACATGTAGAGATTTTACGATTTTTAATCTTTGTTCCATCTTGGAAACAAAGTTTTGAGCAATGTTTCGCTCAATGATCTAATCATCGTAGTCAAATTATAAAGAATTAGTTCAAAAACTAGTGTATATTCCTTAAATTAGTGGGAGAAAAACCACAATCAGTTAGACATTGAGTCTTAAGAGATTTAATAAGTGGTGTGGCCTTATTACGTAACAAAAGTCAGATTCACCTCAATTACTTTAGAGTGAATATATGTTACGTTTCATCCAGAGATATCTCAAGTGCTTTAGAGGATATATGTCTCTTGGAAATGATGTACTTTTTGCATTCCATAAGCGCAGATATATGATCTAGTTCAATTGAATAAGATAGTTAATTGGCCAGGCAAAGTTCTTGTTGCCATTAAAGTTGATGTGAAAATTGGTTGCTACTATGATAAACATTACATTGTATATATCAACACCTATGACCAGGTGCATTTCCAACTATTTCATTTATGATGGGACTAGAATTATATCTTAGCTTCATCCCATATTCAACTGATACCGGTACTTTGGTTCATTAGTATTGGGAAAAATACATTTCCGTCTCATGATATATATGTCCCTTTTCACATGCTTTACATGAGTCATTACGTCTAACCCTTATCACTTTGGGGTTCTTTCCATTTTCAATTTTGCTACATTTAGCTTAATTTGAGAAATTTCTTTATCTCAATAGGCCAAGAGAATCTCACTACACATGTCAACCACTTACTTTAGGTTGAATATATTATTAAAAATAGTTAATTCTCTTGCTGTCATACTTCAACATATACCGGTTCGTTAGTATTATGGATGAAGTAGAGAAATGAAAATTTTCTGACTCATATCATCTTTTGTGAGTTCTTCCACAAAAATTGGAATACATGTGATTTTATTTGAACGTATGTTTTGAAACAACTGACATATTAATAGTCGAGCAAGTGGATACATTTCAAGGAACATTCAAATTTGGGAGAAAAATACCAAGTACACAATAATGGTGTTTAAGTCCTTTTAAACCCCAAATGAATACATTGAAATAGAGTTGGTACAACCAATTGAACAAAAGACACCATTCAACTCTATCCAATATCATATTCAAGAGAACAAAATAGCATTAAGACCAAAATTTCTAATGATCTAGATCAACAATTTAAATTGACCATTTCTATGATGCAGACTTATTTTAAGACAAAGATAAACAATACTAAGCATGTCTTAAAAACAAATAAATAAGCCTAGTAAATAGTCGATGTAAAAACCACGTTATAGTTACATACCTCAAACTTTGGTTCCCATTGTGCATACACAAAACTGGAGCAACCCTGGTCGTCCACATCCCCGAACCAAGTGGAACAGGACACAACTTTGGAACAAGGTGGAACTGGACTGAGCTGGCTGGCCTGGATCAGATCGGGTGGGATGGACTGGACCGGACCGACCGGATCGGGTGGATTGGACCGGATCGGGCTGGACCGGACTGGACCGGGTGGTAAGATTCTTTCACACAGTTTCCTTTCTCCTGGGAAACACGAACAGACTTTCAGTGGACATTTTCTTTCACGGAATCTAGATCCACAAACGTCTATTTTCAATAATCATATTTGATTAAAGTATGGAACAAAGGATGCGAATTTTTTTTTTTTTCTTTTTTTTGCTTTTATCCATTCAATCAGCAAACTTTTTGTGGCGTCGCTTTTGATATTCACAGAAAGGAATAAGTATCCAAAAACAAAACAAACAAATATGGGATCTGCAATGATATTTGTTGATAAATGAAAATTATGTCGTTTACCGCACTAACAGTAACAGATGAATACGTATCGTAAAAAAGAAAATTTAATCAAAATTTAATCACGCTGTAATAGACATACAGACACAAATATAAAATATAATCAACCGATTGATGATCATGGGATCTGTATTTGTATAAGATATATTTGATTTAGCCAAAATCAAAAATAGGGAAAAGAAGGGAAAAAAATATTTGTAGGACAAAACAAATCCAACTTATCTGATTTGATTCCAGCGATTTCCACATTAGCTTGACGTTAATCTGTGTAGAAAAAATCAATCAATCCGATATAGCTCCTCGGTATAGCATCGTGCATGATAACGTTTTGCAGTAGAATTATAGGAAGAGAAAGAGATAGAGGCATAGAAGACATTTCTATTGATAATGGACCAACCTTATTACATAGCTATAGTATCCTTTAAATACATGGAAAGGTAAACCCTAACTATATATATGGGCCGCACATCTATGGGATGCAGGCCCTACAACAAAGAGAAGATTATATCCACATATAATCAACAAAACTATAAATGATTTATCATCAACAAATTTAGAGTTCTATGAAGAAGCGGATCAAGCACTAATCATATAAATTGAGAAGAAATTTTCTATTGAGTTACATTTTCTTTGAAACCGATTTATTCCCCGATTTCCTAGTTGAATCATCTTAGCACACATCGTCTAGCTGGTTGGAGTATGTGAGCAATTAGAGATTATTGTCATTACGCAATCATACTTGTACGTTAATTAACTTGGTAGTTTCATAGTTAGTTCCTTTGGAACTCTGCTATTTACGAATTACACCTTGTTGATATAATTTTTTTTCTATAGGATTGTTGATATAATATTTTGGTTGTTATCGTTTCGGTAAGGTGATACAAGATTTGTTTGTATAAGTTGATATTGAATAAATTGTGGTGTACTCGGTATTCTCGTCATTTCATGTTGGACAAATCAAATTAAATTACTTATTAATTATAAGTAATTGCATATCTTATTTTATATTTTCTTAAGATTAAAATCACAGTTGTTGGATACCTTTTTTTTATCGCTAAAGAAAAACATATTAGATATACAAGTTGGACCATATCACTCCTTGTTTTAAAGGATGCCCAATTGAACTATTTTCAAGTCTATAATTAAAACATGGTTCAATGTTTAAACCGGGTTTTCACCATTTTTCGAACACAATGATAGAACATCATGGGCTAATATCCCAAGCACGCTTTGGGGAGGGATTTTTCCCCCGGTGCATCCTGTCTGACAGTATGTGTGTGGGCGCTTTCACAAACACACCCCTCAGGTATCCTAGTGATAGAATTAGGCCCCTTCCCACCGTTTGAATCTAATCACGGAATTGACCGTCGGATAACCACATATGGTCGTTATTCTAACTAGATTTTGTGCCCGTGCTACGTCCGGGCAGCTTCTCAAACTTGGTTCACCAATTCAATCTACAACTACAAACTACAAATACAATGCATCAGTGTCTCTTACTTTGAACCATATTTTGTATTTGGTAAAGCTCGGCTTCGCCTCGCCTCGCCTCGCCCCGGTCCCGATATGATTTGGTAAAGCTCGGCTTCTCCCAAGTTCCCATTTGATTTGGTAAAGCTCGGCTTCGCCTCGCCCAAGTTACCATTTGATTTGGTAAAGCTCGTCTTCGCCTCTCCCCAGTCCCGATATGATTTGGTAAAGCTCGGCTTCCCCTAAGTCCCCATTTCTGTAATCTTATTAAAGTTGTGTCTTGATGAGAGTATAATAGAAATTATGTGTTTCGATTAGTTAGGGGTCAACCATTCTTCATATGCACTTTCCCATTTGACAACAAAATGAACACTGGTCTCGCTAAACTACTTCTGAGATATCGTACTCATCATGCTGTTGAACTGCCATGAAAAATATAAACAATTATAACATGAAGAAGCATATAAAAATGACATTTAAGAAAACATTGAGACGATGAAAAGCACCACCATAATGCAATTATACTCTGTCTCTTCAACTGAGAAAGGATCATTTGTGGACTATAACGATAATTACTTTGCATGTATTTGTATCATGAAAAGAAAAAAACACCTGGTGACCTAGGTAATGAGTTAAAGCATTGTTAAGAAAGCCCTAAATCTTTGTAGGTTGTGGAGCATGCTCCAGGTCACCTCCACAACCATCATTTTTTTACTTTAATTTTATAAAAACTGAAAGATAGTTACATAGGAGGAGAAGAGAAGAGAGAAAAAGAAAGAAAGACTGAACCAACTTGCTCCAGTGAACAACAACAATAGTTACCTAAAAATAGACTTAATGTAGCTTAGAGATTAAAACACATAAACCAAACAAGAAGTTTAGGAGCATGTGCTAGCTTAGAAAGATGACCTAGTAAATTATAAGAAGTTATCATTTTAATTCTCATTCTGATTTTAAGCTAATGGCTTTTACAGTTTCAGTTAAGCACCAGAGAGATGGCTTTATGTCAAATGTGGATCACAATTTATAGATTCTTAAGTATTTTAATTGTTTCATTTATAGCACGCAGTTGAACTTCGTGAGTCATTAATCATCAAGATGGACTGCCTGAGCTCTATCACTTCAATTATACTTATTCGGTTTCATGCCAATCAGATTTACAATTAGCATTCAGTATTTAGAAAGCATACCATGTACCTTATTCATTTTCGACCATGATAAGAAGATCATAGCAAGGTTTGGTTCCTCCAAATATGGAACCCTTCAATGTCCTGCTTGGCACGCAGAACAATTCATCTAAATAAATACTTCTTTCACATTCTGCCCCATGAATTACAGTCAGCCCTCTCCCTTGTTGGGTATAAATTCATAAAATATTATATGTGATAGCCGAGAATATTTAAAGGTGGATAAAATTAAGATGACTGTTGTTACTTGCAGGTTTTTGTCTTCTTGAGTCGAAGGATCGACGACAATGATGTTATTCCGGTCAAAATTGCAGTTCAACCTTGATCTCTAGCAATCTACAATTACGAAAGAGAAGAAACTAATAGTTAGAAAGTCGGGAAAAAATAATGTCACCGCTGCATCCAAAATTGTGGTTCCGCCTGAAGCTTTTAATATTGCTAGAAACTAATTGTTAGACAGTCAGAGAAAATATTGCCAGATGCAACAGTTCCTGTTATCTAAAAATGTCCAACTTTAAATGCACCCTGGTATTCACCCTGGTATTCACCCTTGTAAGTATATAAGGATCCTTTAAAAAAACTTGTTGGTGCAAGAAGTCATTTTATTACTCCCAATTATCGGACTAAAAGTACAGCTATTAAAATGTATAATATGGGACATAACTTGAATTAACTGTACCATTCTTCGGTTGACTGAGATATACTTTTCAAGAATAATTCAAGAATAGCCGAAGAACTGAAACATCAATTTTATCATATAATCTATCAGTAAATGCCAGTATGATTTCTATTTCGAATTTTTATGACTGAACTGCACTTGAATAGACATCCCTGTTTGTTTACCTGTAACAATACATATAAGGTCATAACAATCCATCCAAGTCCCAGCACATATAGCCTATAGAAAATTGGAAATTGGTTCTCCGTTTTTGATTCACATATTTTTCGTTTTTATTGCTTTTCTTAAACTAATTGTTCTAAGGACCATGGATCAGTTATATGGAACCCATTTAGCAGCAAAGATAATACTTTCTTGTTTTCTCTAATTTTTTCATTTACAAAGACCATGGATGCCAAATATATCTATCTAAAATTAGACCAAGTACACAGAAGTAGTATTGTGGAGCACAGAACTGAAACCTTACAATTTGCATGCCCTTTCTATCCAGGGGTACATAAAATCTCAATGATTGTGGATATACCTGAATAGAGCAGAATGCAATCGCATTTATCGGAGAGTAGATCGTTCTATCTGACTCTGACTAAATTCCTCCATCCAGAGTCTCATATCTGCTTTCGATGGCCACCTATATCAGAGAGGACCATTTCCTGCCAGCTTTCTTTGTTCACAGTATGGCGATGCTTTCAACGCCCACCTCTCCGGGGTCTCAAAGTTGCAACATTCGGTGGCCTGTATGATGTGTTTTTACTTTCAAAACTTAAAATACTCCAAGGGAAATAATTAAGAAAAATTATAAAACAGTTAAAATCTAGCTCACTCAATTATAGTACCTACCTTAAGCGCCAAATACCCTAGCCCCTATGCACAGATGCGATAAGAGAGAATATAGCAGCATCATGTGCTGGTTTTATGCTTGGACGTCCACAACTGATTCCAGTAAATACATATATCTCCACTAACCAATCAATAGATCAACAATCAACTCCCACGTCAAGTTGATTTATCATGGAAACTGATTAAAAGTTAGAGAGGTTAAAAACTCAAAGAAATTGATTGTCGTTTCCTGGGGAAAAAATCAATATAAAAATCAATAAAAGAAATACAAAAATTTATAAAACTCACTCACTGAAATACTATCAAGGTTATTAGGAATAAAAAAAAAAACTAAAAAGATTAAGATGCGGAAACTGTGCGGCGTGTTATGAGATTGAGATTCATCCTGCTACCATCTTCAGAAGAAAGGGAAGAATGCATCTCAACATTCATAGGATTAGGATAAGAAAATAAACAGAAAGAGAGATTCGGGTTTTGTTATTCTTACCATGGTTGCTACGGCTAGTTGGAGAAGACGAAAGGATAAGGCTTGTTTATATATTTTTTTTAATCTGGTTGTACTATTTCGTCAAAGATCACAACATCAAAGAAACAAAATACAATCATTCTAATCAATTCTATCAACGGAGCGATGAATGAAACCATATCAAAATCTATAAAAGAAACCATTAGTATATAATCGAAAAAAAGAAAAAGGAAAACGATGATGAATTAAAACGGAGAGAAGTAGAACGGAGAGAAGTAGAAAAATACAAACCGATAACCAAAAAGAAGCAAGAATTTTGATTACCTTGTACCTGCAAAATTTAACAGGGAGGTAGATATAGAGAAACTGAAAATATGAGCAAAGTAAATCCTAAACTAAGCAGAGCCTGTAATAAGATTAAAAGAAATCAATTGAGAGAACGCAGAAGAAAGAATGAAAAAAACAGGGTTTTAGAAGAAAACCATTAGAAAGGTTTGTTTGAAGCCTGGACGATCTCATCTGCACATAGAATGTTTTCTTCAGATCAAAACCTTGGTTTGTAGAGAAGAAAACCCAGAGAAGAAAACCCAGGTTTGTTCGTAGCGTTTTTTTTTTTCTTTTTTTTTCGGGGATGATAAATATAAAAATTACTTCTTTTTAGTAAAAAAAAAAAGGCCTTGTTTTTTTCTTCTCTGAGGAAAAGTACAACGGAGCAATTCTATGAATGGGTGAGGGTTACCGTTCAACGTGGAGCCTTATGAGTTTAAAATTTTAAAGGAGTTAGATGACTTCTTTTGACAGGTACATATCACAAATCACAATTTGCATCAGTAAATTAGGAAACTACTAGGGGTTAAGACCCATTTGTCTATATTAATTATACTCCTGCATAAGAAATTAGCTCAAATTAGGTTAATTTGGCTGAACTCAACTTGGATCCAAGTGCGAATTGTCCTAACGTTGTTTGTTTGGTTTTGACATTTGGCTTCAGTCGGGATCTTTATCTGGTGAAAGCCAAATGAGATCCGTCCTCTTCATCGATACATTTTTCGTTCAATCTAAGTTAGGCTAACCCCGACCATATTCATCTTTGGTGTCGGTTGGTTTTTCTCTTAGGATTTGACATTAAAGTTTTAAACAATAGCAGATATGTAACCTCTTCTGGCAAGTGGGACTAAACAAAGTAGCAAACCACAAAAGCCACTTGCTAAAACTTAATTGGGAAAAAGAAAACTACTATGTATTTATTTGATTTTTGACATAAAAGGACAAATTTAATTAAAATTAACCCTCACCGAAAAGATGAGAGATTAAGAGATACAAATAATAGAAAACAAAAGGGAGCTAATTATTAACTCCCTTTAAACTTATAATTGCATCCCAATTACAGATTAAAGTGCTTAAAGAGTAATCACTACACAACTTTGTATGCACTGACCAGTTGAACAAAGTGTATTTAAATGAAACTATTAACTGATCTGCATTTTTATATAGTCTGTCATTACGTTCACTCATATAGTCCACCAGATAGCAAATGGGAGAAGCTCCCAAATCTTTTTGATGATGTTTTTGCTCCTCTTATTAGAAACGATTTTTTGGGGACCATGGTTTTTTTGGGGGATCATGGTTTTATTTTAGGTAAAGGCATTAAAAGTAATTTTAAGTCACCCCATATCTAGTTATTTATTAATACCTAATCTACCCTCTTAATTAATTTTAGGTTATGACTGGTGAATGATTTAGTTAAAAACAATTAGTGAGATTAAATTAAAAGATGGGTTTATTATTAGTTGAATGGAATTATTGAGAGAGTAGAGTTAGAGAAGATGAAGGAGAAAAACATGGAAAATAATTTTTTTTTCCAATTCACTAAGTTTGAGTATTCAAATGATGAAAACTCATCTGATTCTTCATCTCCATCCTCTCCTAAAATATTTGTTATTCTTCAAAATGATCCGGGTTTGAACTGGATTTTGAACAGTTCGGTTACTTTATATGAAGAACAAGTAACCGAACTCATCTGAAGCTGTAGTTCGGTTACCCCGTGAGATGAACAAGTAACCAAACTCATCTGAAAGTGTAGTTCGGTTACTTGTTCCAAACACGCAGGTTACCGAACTCTCAAATAATAGAATTTCTAGGAGTTACAGCGTTATTCGGTTGGTTCGCAAACTGCATGCACTTTTGATCTAACCGAACTTTACGTAATATAAGAGTATATAAGTTTACAAAGTTCGGTTCTTTCGCAAACTTGAACCTAACAGCTAAGCAACCGAACTCTGAGTTCGGTTTCTGCGATAAAATTGTGAAGTTACCGAACTTAACAAACAAAAAAAATGTGAAGTTCCAGCGTCTATTGGCTAAGTTCGGTTACTTTGTAGTTTTAAAAGTTTTTGCGAACAAACCGAACTCTATTGGCTAAGTTCGGTTATTTTGGAACTCAACATAGTGGCCACAACAACACAGTTCGGTTAGACTGGATTTGTTTTTTTTCGGTTCTAAGGGTGGAGTTCGATTACTTTGTAGTTTTAAAATTTTTTGCGAAACAACCGAACAGAGAGTTCGGTGACTTAGTTTTAAATTCAATAGAACCGAATTGTTTTTCGTGTTCTTCATTTTCAAGAAGTTCGGTTAGTAAGCTAGGGTTTTTTGGAAAATCGGCCTAACCGAACATGACTCTGTAACTCCTATTAGAACCCTATTTTGATGATTTCTATTCGATTGAAGCAATCAAAATCAAATTAAAGTGAAGGGTTTGTTGGAAAATACCTCCGGAGTGGTCCCATGACAGAATCAGGTTGCGGCTGGCGTCTTTTATACTCGATAAAATTATTATGTAACCGAACTTAATTGTGATTGCATTGATGTTGTTACATTTCTTAAATAGGCGGTGGCGGTGGTGGTGGGAGGAGGTGGTGGTGGTAATCGGTGGTTGGTGGTGGTGATAATCGGAGGTGGTGGTGGTAATCCGCGGTGGTGGTGGTGGTGGCAATCGGTGGTTGGTGGTGGTGATAATCTGAGGTGGTGGTGGTAATCGGCGGTGGTGGGCGGTGGTGGTGGTGGGAGGTGGTGGTGGTTATATATATATATATATATGTGGTTATTAGGTTGGTTTTAAATTAAATTAGGTTAATGGTAGGTTAGTCATTTCAACGTTTTAGGATATCCCTTATCACTATAGGGAAGGTGGCCTGATAAAACCATGGTCCCCTCAAAAAAACCATGGTCCCTAAAAAATCATTCCTTATTAGACTATTCCCACAAATTAGTTTTCACATCATCTGCAAAGACCCATTTCACTCCAAACCTTCGAGAAATAGTGAACTACTATTAGTCTGTTACCTCTGTTTCAAATAATAGGCTGGTTTCATGTGTAAATTGCACATGAAACCAGTTTACTTTTTTTGAAACGGAAAGAGTACTAAAATTTATTCCCGCATCTCAAATACAACCACAACATGACACATGCTCACAACCAAGACATTAACTTCTTAATCAGAGAATTAATATTGACCATCTCACCATCAAATCAAGTAAGTTAAAATCAGGTAAGTTATAAGCAAAGCATCTTTGTATAAGTCCGTCCAAGTTTATACTTGCATTTATTTCACGGTCCACCAACAAAAAAAAGGGCCCTTAAAACCACATCTCTTGTAGTTGGTGGTGGTAGAACAAGAGCTCATATGGCTCCACCTCCACTATCTTTGGTTGTGGTAAGCATCAACCATCCTTTGTATTTGCAAACACGACAAAAATATTTCAATTTCAAAGGTAAATTTTTCATCCAACCCCTCAAACCCCACACTGTAGGTCACATTATTTACCCGACAGACCACAAAGAAGTTCCCCAAGAGCGTCCACAGTGGTGCGAGCATAACTAAAGACCAAAGACTAAAAAAAAAGATCAAATTTGGGTTTAGTCCGTCCTGTGGCGTAGCGGGTAACGAGTAAATTTGGTCGCGCGTTGATATAAAGTCCGCTTCATCGTCCAGCGTAGATAAAGATTACGCCTGGCATGGGGCGTTGATAAAGATAACGCCTGGTATGGGGCGTTGATAAAGACAACGCCTGTATGGGACGTGAACTATAACAACGCCTGGTGTGTGGGACGGAGATTATACGTTCGCCCGGGTTCAAACAAAAAAAAAAATGGGGCGTTGATAAAGACAACGCCCCAAGCAAAGTTTTGTAAACTAAACAAATTTGGGTTCATCACTATATCAACGCCCCATTCAAATTTGGTGTCAGGCGTTGATTATACCAACGCCCCATCCAGGCGGACATTATACCAACGCCCCATGCCAGGCGTTGATTATACCAATGCCCCATTCAGGCGGACATTATACCAACGCCCCCATCCAGGCGGACATTATACCAACGCCCTGCATCAGGCGTTAACTTTACGAACGCGCGGCTACAGGCGGACATTATACCAACGCCCGTCGGGTAGGCGGACATTACATAAACGCCCGACTATATTTGGATTTGGTCTTAATCGCCGACCAAATTTGGTCCGAGTTTTACTCTTTAATCAAATTTTGATCGATGGTCCATCCCACTACGCCAGCCCACTCGACATCAAATTTGGGTTTAGTCGTCCACTGCAGTTGCTCTAACGATCTAATCCGACGACTAATACTTGATGGTTGTGAGTGTAAGATGATAAGCAAGTCCCACCTGTGTAAAGCGAAGCACTAGACGCGTGTCGGCAAGCCAGCCTAGCTCCTCGTCCCCTCCATAATGAAAAGCAAACAGTTGGCTTATCGGGGACCATCCGAAATGGACCCAACTCCACCTCGAAGATAGGGGGTCCGTCCACTAACCTTCGGGCCCTCGTCGAACCTCACAATGAACAACATACTGAATATTGGTCCACTCCCACGTCACAAAAAATCAACCATCCAGCACAGCGCACGAAGAGGCATTGGGTGCTCAATGATCTTGACCCACCATTTCTTTCAAGAAAATTACAATCGCCAAACTTTACCCATCTTGCACGTGTGAATTTTAACCATCCATCGGTAAACACGTGTCTCATGCAATTCTTCACTGTCTCACACTTTCTGGCCAGTTTTACACAGAGGTCGTTAATGGCAGAACAAGAAGATAATGAAAAATTGAATGATTATTTACGACCCATTAACTGAAGTTCTTGTCTATCCAAAATTTCCATGGAGAATTCTCTAAGCATTTGAGTAGTAGTAGTTGTTGTAATTGTAGGAGTACTTGAACTAGCTGGTGACATGGCGGATTTGTTTGAAGATTTTGGAACAGGTGAATTTGGAAATATAGTAGTAGTAGCAGGAGGAGGGATTACTGGATGATGAAGTTGAATAATACTAGGTTGCATGGTAATGAAAGAAGAAATTGGTCTAGTTGAAATATTAACTAATGGAGTAACAGTTGATGGAAAACTCCATAATTGAGGTTGTAATGAAGAAACTACAGGACCAGTAGCAATAGCAGAATTGGGTGGAATCATCCAAAATGTTCCAGCAGTATTTGATGGATTACTGAATGCCCACATAGGCATAAACCCTTGAGGTGGTGGCTGAGCCTGAGCAGCTCCGATAACCCCAGTAGTAGCACTGGTGGTTATTCTACTAATTGGAGCTAAACCAGAAGAAACTGAAACTCCATCGCTGGTTGTTGTTGAAATATCAAAGAATTCACTATTTGCTGGTCTTTTTCGTTTTTTTGTTTGGTTTTGATCAGCAGTACCAACATCAACGAGTACTTGTTTGTTATTAACAGTATTTGAAGAAGGAGAAGTAGTAGGAATTTTAAGAGTACCTCCAATAGACATAGCAATAGCAGGGATAGTACCAGTACCAGTAGCAGCAATAATTGAAGGTTCAGCATGTTCTAATAACCAACGTATAGTTTCACCATCAGATTTATGGCCTAATTCTCTTGTTAGTTGAAATATTCTTGCTGCACAAGTTGCTGGCATTCTTACTCTTCTTCCTCTTCCTTCTACTTTTGTATGTCTATCTTTTGTTGATGCTCTTGTTGTCGTTTTCTTTATCTGTGTATTTGTCTGTAATGGAGGAATTTTTTGAATTGGTAAGGCTTCATGAATTTCATCTTCTATAACTTCTTCTTCTTGTTCTTCTTTCATCAGAGAAATTACTTGTTGTATGGATTGTGCTTTTTGCTCTGTAGTTACCGGATCACCCGGTGTTTGTGGTGGTGGTGGTTGTGAAACCGTTAATGGTGGGTTGTTTCTGTTACTCTCCTGATCAACTTGTTCTTGTTTCTGAATCGACGCCATTGAAAGTCTGTTTTCTTTCTACGGGAGAGATAGAAAGTGGTAGAAAATGAAGGGGAAAGAAGAAGACTTTTATACAGAGAAAACCAACAAAGTACTAGAAAATGGAAACCACATTATATGGAAATGAAATATAAATAATCAACGGTGTAAAAGATGTTGATCTGACGATGAATGACTTACTATGTGGGGTATGTATATGACAAGTGATGGGTCCGGTTAGCTCCAACAACTGAGTCAAAGTTTTACTTTTCTTGAGATGGCCAATACCCAATGGCTTCCAAAAGTAATCTAATCCATATATTATCTTCTTGGTTGGAAATGTGGGCCTGATTTTTCTTCACAATTACTGACGTGAACCATTACTAGTTGCAAGATTTTGGGGACCATCTTTAATGGAGAAGGTGCAGTAGCGTCACACTCCAATAGAGGGGCTCTATTTGGATTCTTAATGTCCAAAAAAATGGTTATGGGATATCCTAACACATGTACAAAATGTCTAGATTATCCTTTAACTAAAATAAAAACTTAAAAATCGTAGGTGATTTCACGTCCAGGTTTGGATAAATTCCAACCGTAAAATTTTATTTTCATTTAGTTTTACGTCCAGATTTCTTTTAATTCCAACCGTAGAATCCGATTTTACGTCCATTTTTTTTTAATTCCAACCGTAAAAGTGATTTTACATCCAGGTTTAAATTATTTCCAACCGTAGAAGTGATTTTACGTTCCGGTTTGGATTAATTCCAACCGTAGAATTTTATTTGTATGTAGCTTTACGTCCAGGTTTGAATTAGTTCCAACCGTAGAAGCTCATTTACGTCCAGGTTCCTTTTAATTCCAACCGTAGAATCTGATTTTATGTCTAGTTTTCTTTTAATTCCAACCGTAGAATTGATTTTACGTCCAGGTTTGGATTATTTCCAATCCTAGAAGTGATTTTACGTCCAGGTTTGGATTATTTCCAACCGTAGAAGTTTATTTTACGACCAGTTTTTCTTCCCACAAAAACTTTATCCAAGAATTTACCAAGTACACAACAAAATTCATTAATTTAATTTTTATCTAATTAAATTAAATTAAAATTAACTAAATAAGGGTTGTTTAGTTATTACAAAATTATTTTAGATAAGAGGTTTTTGATATTACTTATGGGTGACCCGTTTTTGTCCTATTAGATGACGCCCCTTTAATGGAATGTGACGCCCCAATAATAGCCTTCTTAATCAAATGGAATGAAGCTTCTAAAATTTGTTTGGTGCAACTAGAGTAAAACGATGGTGCTATTTCTGCTCCATCCTCGTCCAAATCTAGAGGTGTTATCAAACTTCCGAAGGATAAAGTCTACTGGCTGTTTAGCCCTTCAGGGTAAGGCTTGATGCCAGATCAGAAGACCACGTCACCTAGAATAAGAAATTCTCATCTAGCATCTAGATGCGCTGAACTGTTTTCTCTGGCCGCGCTAAATAGGACAGTGTAACCATTTCAGCCGTCGAATCAAAAAATAAATCAATCTCGCTGAACCATTTCGCGAAAATTAGGATTTTGGTTGCGCTAAATGATACAACGCAACTATCTCGCTACTAATTCACGTGCGAGATATATCTGGAAAGAGAAGTAGTGTTGAAGAATAGACAACGCTTTGAGAAAAAATTACAACATTTTTTTGTCTAATCTAGAAACCAAATCTAACTCATAAAACTTAGCCTAAGCCCTTTCATTTATCATCTTGAGTCAGGTATTCAGACCACAAATTATACAATGAAAATTTGATTGTATAGATTTAGTTGGATAGCTATCGACTCTTACTATTATTGCATGTACTAAAATTCTAGAACAATATATCAAGATGTATAAGATAAAATTAAAAGATGTTATATAACCCAAACACTCTCGAGAGAATGTACAAATATTACAAACCGGACCTGATATTTCAAGAATGTGAAATTTCGGAACAAATAATTATAGGCGAATAGTTCAAAAATCAAATAGAGTTCTCATTAAATTTATGATGATATATTAATTTTTCGGTATTGAAATGACATGTATTTAGATTTTAAAATACAAAAGTATAGGTGCATTTAAGTGTTGAATTTTCATTTGGTTTGTGTCATTATTTCAACAAAATGTAAGTGTCTTTTTGAACTTTGGAAATAGAAGTCTACCGTTCATGTTTCCATCCACCAATGTTAGCTTAGGCAAGTTATCGCCAATTTGGACAATTTCTCATATCGAAAGATAGAAAACAAAATTGCAATTACAAGATATCTTATAACCTTTAAGATATTAACAACATTGAAACCTAACCCCCTTCTTTAGTTATTTTTCTCCTTTTATATTCTTTATGAGCCGCTTTTTTTTATGTTGATTGCGTAAGAATAATGATAATCTTATTAGCAATAATGAAATCGTAGAAGCAGTACTAATTGTTTGGTGCAATAATAAAAGACAAGGAAAATCAAATAAAAAAAAATGTTGATACTTAACTCATTTATAATGGAAGTGATCGGTTCGACTAAACGAATGAGTCTCCAGATCTCAGCAACAACGACATGACAAAATTTAAGAAAAACAGAGTGAGTCACGTGTTCAACACCTTATCCTTGAGATATTATATAGCACCCAACTACACGCAAAAGTGATGTTATAGCCTCCACATGACGGATGCCTTCAGGATAAAACACCTTACTGCACCTACTATTAACAGAGAAAATTTTTGATGGGGTGATTTTGGATGGGGGCATGGGGGAGTCAGTGAGTTTTCTAACTAAATACTCTTCTGATTTTTATAACAAGGGTGTTTAGGGAAATATAAGTGGTTAGTTTCCATTTTTTGTTTTTTAATACTAATGAAAGAAATACGAAGGAGGAAAACCTCTCTTCATATCCATGGGGTTATAACATAGAACAGGGGAAAAGATCAAACAGGCGAAGAAAATCTAAATGACTCTAAGACTAAAGTTTTGAGTTGGATTTGGATTTTATTTACTAATTCTTCTTTACCGATTCTGGGTATTGTTTGTATTATCGAAAATTATAATGTATAATTAAGAGATTAGGTTTTTATTTTTATGATTTTGGGTCTTGATCCTGACAGATCCTTTGATGCCAGCAAAGTCCCGACAATTATTAGTTTTGGCCGTGATATTTTCTTCCTGAGATTAAAGAGTACACCAGTAAGCTTTGCTTTACTGAAAAGATTGAAATATATGTTAATTTTACTTCTCCATTAATGGTGATTATTATCACAAGACGGTTGTTAGTGGCAATAGAAATATCATCGGTGGTATTTTTAGTTTTTTTTATTTTATCAAGGTCTCTCCTTTAGCAAACATTTAACCTTTTTCCGATCAAAAAAATAATCACCGTCAAAGAATTAAGATTTTAAAGTTTATATTTTTCTGATCCTAATTTTTCTAATAATATTTTCCAGAATTTCATAGACAAGAGGAAGATTAATTACTGGAAAATTCCTTAGATACCCTTTCTTCAAAAATTAACTAGATAAAATCAGTTAATTAAGATTGACAAATGTCAACTTTTTACTGGTCCCCCATGCCCCCATCCAAAATCACCCCCATCAAATTTTATCCTATTAACATATCCTAGTTTAATTGGGGGCCATAACTTCTAATTGGGGGCCATGGAATTTTGTTTGCCCCCCAAATTTTTCAGGGGTGTAAAAATCGGAAGATGAATATACTATTTTACCCTTGATTAATATTTTTTTCTTTCAAGTAACGACCCTCATTAACGACCCTTTACGGACATTAACGACAGTTTAGGGTCGTCATATACATCATGATCAAAACAATAACGACTCTAAACTGTCATACACTAACGACTCTTTTTAGAGATTAACGACAGTCTATAACGACATTTCTAAAACATTAACGACTGTTTAAGTCGTCAAAAGCGTAACAAAAACATTAACGACCCTTCCAAAGAGTCGTCAGGGAATTGATCATTTTTATGACAACCCAAAACTGTCGTACATTTCCGCCATTAATGAATCTTCGACAGCTTAGAGTCGTCACTTAAACAGTCTAAACACTAACGACTGTTGAGGGTCGTCAATGAAAATTTTTAATACCTTGACGATTTTTCATACTATCTGGGCAAAAAAAAAAAAGATAGACTAAAAATTGCAGACAAAAAATCTGGAAAAAAAAATTAAACTCTAATTAATTAAGATTATCACTAATTAATTAAGATTATCACTAATTAATTAAATTTTAACACTAATCATTTAGGGGCATTTTAGCCATTTAAAAAATATTTTTATAAGGGGTGACCCAAATTAGGTTCTGGTGACCTTTTTTGTCCTCTAGTGCATGGCCCCCAATTAATTCCGATGGCCCCCAATTAAACTAGGTAACATATGTAGTAGATGCTCAACTTGAGCTTGGCAACTCCGAAAAAACCCTCAGCGAAAATCGTGAAAGCTTAAGAAAACAATAAAAAATATTGAGCTTTGGGTCTCTCTAAAAATATAGAAATCCTTTTCCTTGGATTACTCAAAAGTATGAGAAAAACTTGTTTATATAGTCGACTAATACAACTTAAGAAGCGGAACTCCCCGACATGGGACTAAAAAATTTATATAGTCTCTTAAAAGAACTTAATTAGTAAAAAATCCCTGTTGTGGGATTAATAAGGTTTTCATTCACAGAAGAAACAAGTCTAAAATAAGAACTTTGAAATGGACAAAAGAAAATAAGAACTCGCAAGTTTTGCTATTTAACAATTGTGAAAGCTCTCTTAACCTTATTAGGTTAGCGAGACATATATTTATAATGTTCTATATGGGTACAAAGTATGGTAGACTCTAAATACATGGATCCAAACATACAGATGGACTGGACATAAACATATACATTCTACACCCCCCTCAAGTTGTACGCGGTGGTAAGCAACGTGAAAGCTGGTTACACAGAAAAAGAAACCTGGATGACGATAACCCCTTCGTAAACAAATCTGCAAGTTGATGCTCAGTTGAAATATACCGTAGGTGCAAGAGATCAGAGGAAATCTGTTCATGAACAAAATGATAGTGAATCTGAATGTGTTTTGAACGATAATGTTGAATTGGATTAATAGCTAAATAAGTGGCACTGATGTTGTCACAGTATAGCGTAAGAGGCTGCTGCAAGGAAACACCAAGATCATGTAATAGATAACCAATCCAAATGAGTTCAGCTGAAGTAGAAAATAAGGCACGATACTCAGCTTCAGTGCTTCTAGTAGAAACAGTGGGTTGCTTTTTAGAACCCCAGGAGAAAAGATTTCTTCCAAGAATATACAATGACCATTAGTTGACCGAGAGGTGTCAGGATCACCTCCCCAATCTGCATCCGAGTAAGCCGTAAGTTGCAAGGAGGAATCACGCCAGAAACAAATACCATGACCTAATGTACCCTTGAGATACCGAAGAATGCGCTTAACAGCCATGAAGTGTGTCTGAGTGGGCCGATGCATAAACTGACTAACTTGATTTGCAGCATATGTAATATCAGGCCGTGTCATGCTAAGATATTGTAAGCCACCAACTAAACTTCGATACAAAGTCGCATCAGAAAACAAGTCATCATCATGAGAGTGCAACTTAGAGCGTGAAGACACCGGAGTAGTAACCGGTTTTGAATATGTGAGATCAACTTTCTTTAAGAGATCTAGAGTGTACCGTTTTTGGGTTAAAGCAATGCCAGAAGAAGTACGAGTGGCTCAAGCCCAAAAAATAATGTAATTCTCCCAAATCAGTCATGGCAAATGTAGTTTGTAGGGTTGGCAGTAAAGTTTGAATGCCTATAGTATCACTACCAGTCACAATGATCATCAACATATAACAAGAGGATGATAATACCTGCTGACGATTTCTTGATAAACATTGAATGATCAGATTGAGACGACTTGAACCCCAGGTGTAGCAAAAACGAAGCAAAACGATGATACCAAGCTCGAGGCGCCTGTTTTAAGCCATAAAGAGCTTTGTGTAGTAGATATACATGGTTAGGGAACCATGGATCAACAAATCCTTGAAGTTGAGCCATATAAACCTCTTGATCAAGAGAACCGTGAAGAAAGGCATTTTTAACATCGAGTTGCTTGATAGGCCAAGAAGAAGAAACTGCTAAACTTGGAACCAATCGAATAGTTACTGGCTTGCAACGAGACTAAACGTCTCATCATAATCAATTCCATACTGTTGAGAATAACCCTTAGCAACCAAACGAGATTTGCGTCTGTCAAGAGAGCCATCTGGTTTTTGTTTAACACGATAAACCCATTTGTTTCCAATGATATTCATACCAGGACGGCGAGGTACAAGCGACCAGGTGCGATTGCGAAGTAAGGAATTAATTTCATCCAGCATAGCATCCCACCATTCCGGAGATTTGGAGGCAATGGTAAAACTCGTGGGCTCAGCAGGTAGAGAATCATATTGAGATATAAAGCATTGCAACACAGGATACAGAGTAGAAAAGCATCCCTTAAAACTTCTTGGTTGAATTGTATGATCTTTCAACCTGGTAACCATAGGATGCACATTAGTAGTCGAATGTGGATCCACGACGAACACATTCAGATTTCAAAGGCTCGGTAAGAAAACAATTGATCCAAGAGATGATAGTTTGATCAATGACTTCCCATTCTT
This sequence comes from Papaver somniferum, assembly GCF_003573695.1. Lineage (NCBI taxonomy): Eukaryota > Viridiplantae > Streptophyta > Magnoliopsida > Ranunculales > Papaveraceae > Papaver > Papaver somniferum. The sequence goes on from NC_039364.1 coordinate 43,507,855, forward strand.
CATATTCAGGATTGGATGATTTTTCTTCACTGACTGAATCGATAAGATCTTTTGGTGGTATCACATACGTATCTTCAAGATATTTGTAAAGGCGTTGGGATTTGAGAATAGGGAAAATTTGAGATTCCCAGAGAAGGTAGTTAGTTTTGTCCAAGAGAACTATTTTGGTAGAAGAAGGTAAGTACGGTGCTTTTTCAGAAGTTGACATAAGGGAACTGTTGATTGTGGTTTTTAGTTTAGGGTTAAAATTGTAAACCTTGCGTTTAGTATGTCGTCACTCTGCAAAGAAACGGAGCCATGTAAAAGTGATGAGTGTCCAACCTCTTCACTGGCGCATTTATTGAGCAAATCAATATTTTCTTATAAAATTTACCCAGAATGATGCATATAGCAACAATCCCAGATATTCTTTAAATTTCGGTACCTTGCCTTACCTGTATTATAAGTTTCTTTGAATACTTTCTGTGCTATGTTCCCCGGTCGAACCCTTAATATTGATATGGCATGACAATTTGGGTTTATTCGTAGCAGAGTAACGCGGATTTCCAAGTATCGAGGTTAAGGTCCTTGCATAAAAGTACTCAATCAGAAAGCATACGACTCTCTGGCAATAAACTTAAAGAACTCTGTGTCAACACATAGAATTCAATCAATTTTGTGATAATTCACAAGATTCAAATATTACCCTGATTAATTTGCAGAAATTAGGGTTTTGCGCCTTGCAATATATTAGACCCCGTTGGTCAAAATTAAGCTTAGGTGAACTAAGAAATTAATCCACCATGTATTAGTAGGTGCAAAATCCTACCCAAAATCAGAAAACAAGGAATAAAAAGAGCCGCGGAATAGGAGCAGCAGTAAAGGGAGGTGTGGCCATGCCTTAGGCCAGCCGGCGCATTTGTAAATAGGCCACGCCCCATGTTGACCGACTGGCCCTATTTCCCATTGACCAATCAAGTCGCCTTAAACCCTCCACACGCACATGAGTTGTGGATGGTCCCACACTTGTCGGCCCTATTTCCCATCGACCAATCAGGTCTCCTTAAACCCGCCACACGCACATGAATTGTGGATGGGCCCACACTTGTCGGCCCTATTTTCCATCGACCAATCAGATCGCTTTAAATCCTCCACACACACACCAGAAGTGTGGCCACGCCCATGTTTGGCCGGCCCCTCTTTTACTCGACCAATCAGGTCGCTCTAAACCTGCCAAAGTATTAAAAGAGGCAAAGTTACGCCAGATGGTCACAATGCCAAATTGGCTTTCCAAAGTCGCGCCAATACGCTAATTGGCATGCCAAACATGCCAAACGTACCACTTTGCCGCGGTAGCATGCTGAACATGCCAAAACATGCCAAACGTGCCACTTTGCCGCAATAGCATGCTGATCGTGTCAACATGCCATAAATAGCGCGCCAACGTGCTAACTCACTTCTTGTTCGTGGACAAACACCATAACATATTCCAATTAGGGTATTCCAAACACGGCTCTGCCTTAGTGGCATTAGTCGAAACCCTAATTTCCAGTCGTGGCCAATTACGCCACTTTGGCCCTACAACATGCCACGATCCATATGGGAACCGCTAAACCCTAAAAACAACGTCATTCTATAATCACCCGTGGCCACCCTTGCGCATGTGGTTACTCCAATATTATGTCATGCCATAATTCCTTCAATGTTTCCATGGCACCAATTGCATAAAGCGCCACCGTGCCGCGACCATGCCGCACGCGCTAATTAGGTTTTCGATATGCCAAACCCTAATTTAGTTAAATTTTCCATGCCAACGAAGCCAAGTAATTCTCCTAAGGCCTTAAGTTTGATATAGCAACAGGGCCAATGTTGTCATAGCCATATTTGGGTCTAACACCAATATGCCAAAATAGCTGCCACGGCTACGGCAGGCGCCACTATGCCACTGGCATGCCGCTGCATGCCGCTACATGCACTACACCATTGGCATGTGCCAACGACGCCACTGTGCTACCATCAGGCGCCAACAGAATATGGCAAGTTTTGGGCAACCCAACTAAGACAAGACAAATAGCATCACGTGCTATTCCATTGTGGAAAGTCTTCTGATTTTGACTTGTCACACATAGCAACCTGCTACATGTTTTCCATGAAAACACTCGAGACATCAAACATGTCACAAACTGGGGGATGCTCATCAGGGTGTTGGTCTGGCGGTTTACAGTGTGCGGCGTTCAACATGCTCATTATAATAAAGTGTCAGAAAGCAGGGCAGTTAGTGGCAGTAAGAAGTAGTGGGTGTAAACTAACCAGTTTCCTCCATGGTGGGAACGTGGTCTCTGGCATTTACACATAATCCCACTTCTCTATCACTCAATCACTCCCACTTTCTACGAGATCAGGGTGCGTTCAATATGACTTGTATAAATAGGTTTTACCTATTTTTCGACAAAAACAACAAGTTTTGGTGAGAACAACAACACAGTATCCATAAAAATACCAAAGAACTGATAGCTTTCATTCCGCAAGCCAGTTCCAAATTCTGATACAAGTCATAAAATAACCACACCTTCTTCGCTTCCCTCCCTAAGACCAACGCTTCTCCTTCACTTTGTGACCGAAGCAAGACTGGAACGACCATTTCTTGGTTTAGGTCAGGATTGTACAGATTGATCTCTCGAATTTAAAGTACTCCCGTGCAGTGCATTTGTTTTAGGTTTAGATTTGTTTCTCATCCACACACCCAAATTTACCAAAACCAGCAGAAACAGTTTTTACCCATAAACAAGAACCAATGCTAATAGATTTAGAAGCAGCAATGGTTGGAGTTCATGTACTTTGATCAGAGGCCATGGTGCTGAAGAAGAAAAAAAAATGAAGATGATTGAGATGATGAATACATGATGAAAAAGAGCAGGCTAGGGTTTTGAAAAGGATTGTTTTTGAGGTTAGGGTTTTGGAGAGATCGTTCTGGCTCTTGGTACCATGAAAAATTGTGAAAGCTCTCTTAACCTTGTTAGGTTAGCGAGACATATATTACAATGTTCTATATGGGTACAACCCTAAATACATGGATCCAAACATACATATGGACTGGACATAACTATACATTCTACAGCTATCTTAAGCTTGTTGTCAATGTTAGATGCACAAGACTATATCTTGATTTCTAGTCTACTAATATCAAGTCTAAAATTAAAGTATGTAACTGAATACCAGACATCTAACCCTCGAAAATTAAAGAAAAAACAAAGAAAATTCATCGACAAAGAGGTATGTGAAGATTGAACCATCTTATTTACTCTCGGAATTTACCATTCTATCTTATGAAACTATATCGTGTGATTTTATTATATTTAATATTGTAGAGAAGAAATTTTGAGTCAAGCTTGTCTTTATAAATCTCTCGAAATATGGTTCAAGCAATGTATGTTCATAGATCCTTAACAATCAAGACCTTTTGTAAATTTGTCAGTCAATCGGGCGCCTTTGGCGTATCTGAGACCTTTTGTAAATATGTCAGTCAATCGAGCGCCTTTGGCGTACCCGAGACCTTTTTATAATTTTGTCAGTCAATCGAGCTCCTTTGGCATACCCGAGACCTTTTGTACGTTTATCAGTCAATCGGGCGCCTTTGACGTATCCCAGACTTTTTGTAAATTTTTCAGTCAATCGGGAGCCTTTGGCGTGTCCGAGACCTTTGGTAAATTTGTCAGTCAATCGGGCGCCTTTGGCGTATCCAAGACCTTTTGTAAATTTGTCAGTCAATCGGGCGCTTTTGGCGTATCCGAGACCTTGGGTAAATTTGCCAGTCAATCGGGAGCCTTTGGCATACCTGAGACCTTTGGTGAATTTGGCAGTCGATCGGGCGCCTTTGGCATACCCGAGACCTTTTGTGAATTTGTCAGTCGATTGGGCGCCTTTGGCATACCTAAGACCTTTTGTAAATTTGTCAGTCAATCGGGCGCCTTTGGCGTATCCGAGACCTTTTGTAAATTTGTCACTCAATCGGGCGCCTTTGGCGTATCTGAGACCTTTAGTAAATTTTTCAGTCAATCGGGCGCCTTTGGCGTATCCAATACCTTTTGTAAATTTGTCAGTCAATTGGGCGCCTTTGGCGTATCCGAGACCTTTGGCAAATCTTCCAGTCAATCGGGCGCCTTTGGCATACCCGAGACCTTTTGTGAATTTGTCAGTCGATCGGGCGCCTTTGGCATACCCGAGACCTTTTGTGAATTGTCAGTCGATTGGGCGCCTTTGGCGTATCCGAGACCTTTTGTAAATTTGTCAGTCAATCGGGTGCCTTTGGCATACCCGAGACCTTTTGTGAATTTGTCAGTCGATCGGGCGCCTTTGGCATACCCGAGACCTTTTGTGAATTTGTCAGTCGATCGGGCGCCTTTGGCGTACCCAAGACCTTTTGTAAGTTTTTCAGTCAATCGGACGCCTTTGGCGTATCCAAGACCTTTTGTAAATATGTCAGTCAATCGAGCGTCTTTGGCGTACCCGAGACCTTTTGTAAATTTGTCAGTCAATCGGGGACCTTTGGCGTATCAGAGACCTTTTGTAAATTTGTTAATCAATCGAGCGCCTTTGGCATACCCGAGACCTTTTGTGAATTTGTCAGTTGATTGGGCGCCTTTGGCGTACCCGATACCTTTTTGGATGCCTGCCCGAAAATTTCGAAAAGGAGAATTTCTTACCATATAAAAAAAAAGATTCGTTCACTACTTGACATCTTATTGTCTGCCTTCTCCCTTCTCCCTCTTTTTCTCGAATCAATGGCGAGGAAAAGGGTCATGCTCGATTGTTTATTTTGTTGCCTCGAGTTCCTCAGATGCACGTTTGCGTTCGAATATGCTCCGGATGGCAAAGTATTCTTCTGTTGGGTGTCCCATTCTTCAGTGATAGTGGCAATACTTGGCCGAGTTTTTATCCATTTTGTTGATATCCACGGTAGTCGGGGGTAGTTGGATTTACCTTTCGGTGACCCATTGAATTAGTAGTCTAATCCCACGCTCTTTGCTGCATGGAAGAGGGGGTGATGGTTTTGAGTCGCGCCTACCTCCTCCGTTCTTCCCTTGGCTCCTGCCGTCGGTTTGGGATTGGTCTCTCCTTTCCCTATTGATGTTAGGCTTTACATTGCGCGGGGCTTCGGACACAGTGTTAAACGTGGTGCGCCAAGCGAATCTATAGGCATCCCTTCTATATAATCGGAGATTCTCTCTGCTGCTTCTTCTAGATCGACGAAGGTCTGGAATCTGAAATTAATCAAACTTCCCCTGAAAGCTGGGATCATTCCGCGTATACAAATGTCGACGAGCACCTCTTCATTGATGTCTTCGTGGAAATCCAACGCCAAGCGTCGAAACCGTAAAATGTACTTTACTATCTCTTCTCCCATTCGTTGTCCGCTCTTGCTTAGATCTATCGCTGTGATTTTCCTTTTGGCGGAATAAAATTTCCCGAGGAAAAGTGTGGACATAGCTTGCCAGGAATCTACGCTCTCCTCTTTCAAGTTGTCATACCAAGTGAATGTCGTGCATGTTAGTGATTTGGGGAATTCTTTTAGGCACAATCTTTCACCAGTAGTTTTGTCATTCATGGTTGATAGGAATCGGCTAAGATGCTCTCACGCGTTTCCTTGTCCATCATATGCTTTAAACTTCGGAGAGGTGTAATCTTTAGGATATTGAAATTCTTGGATGTACGCAGGGTATGGGCTACTTACGCAACAGTGATTGTCTTGTTTTACCACATGATAGTTCTGTTCTAAGTAGTTTTCCATTTCCTCTTGTACCATCACTGATGTCTTTCCGCCTTTATGTTCTCCGCTCTTTGTTTCTTTTTCGGGGGTGTCTTGTCCTGCTATCACCGCTTGTGCTATCCAATCTTCTAACTCTTGCCTCCTATGCAAGCGCTCATTCAATTCTTCTTGCATGATCTGTAAGGTTGATGACATGGGTTTCGATAATTGAGCTACCCGCGTGTTCTTTCTTTGTGTTGCTACTTCCCCTCGGCTTTGGGATCCATGGTTTTTCGATTGTTTGACAACACCTAGGATCGGTGTTTCTTCTTAGATGTCATCGTCCCCTATTGTTACCTCGTCGAGGTTGATAGGCTGGTTCGCCGCTTGGTTTCCTATTGCGCCTGAGCTGGCTCTTTCCGGTGTTCATGATGGGCTAGGCACGAGCCTCCAGTTGTGGTCACCAAATGTTGAAAGGTGAATTCAGTTTTAGGTCCTACCCGTACTAGCCACACCAAATGACCTCACTATACTAAGAATAGCAAGAGAGAGATTTGCCTCCCTATTGTACCTTGTCCTTTCTTATATAGGTTTTCCTAAAAGCCCTTCTTTTTCCTACGTCATGACACATGCCCTAACCTCTTTTAATTACCCTTAATGTTATTCCTTAATATAACCTCCTTCTTCTTTATTAATCATTTCTTTGTCCTTCCTTCCCCATGGGTATTTTCTATTTGGGCTTGGGTATTTTCTATTTGGGCTTGGGTTTAGTCCCCAAGTCCCCGTACCTTATACCAAACTCATTCTTATTCTTAGGGGCAACCTTTTAGAGCACTGCTCGGTTGAACCCTCCAAGCGCTGGTATGTCAAGATTGGTTGTCATATTTAGTTCCAAAACTCGAGTCGCTTAATATGTAAAATACATTCAACTTCGATAGGATAGACTAGAAATGATAGAAGTATTGTGCTCCAGTTACTCACAAAGATCTGAAGATGGATTGAAGAAAACAAAGACATCATCCTTCAGCTTGAGGTTAGTAACTATGACTTGACTTGTTCCATATCTATCTTGTGTCTTTCAAGTCGTGCATATTGAAAACAAAACTGCGAAGCATGAACACTCTAGATAGATATAGTATTAAGGAATACAATATGAGGTTTATTTCTTAACCATTAAACTTTGTAGATAAGACGTCGACATAATCGTTTGAATGCTATTTTGATTATGTATGGGTATGGGGTGAGGATTTCATCCTAGGAAATAATGTTTTTACATGTGTTTTAAAGAAGTAAGTTCATGAACTTTGTTTGTGAATCGAAAAGGAATTCGCCAGGCGTTATTGGGATTGTTCTTCATTGCATATCTTATGAACGACAAATATGTGTGATTAGTATAACCTCTCATGACTTGTTTGTGTTCTTGGTAAAACTATTCACATGAGGCCTGACTTTTGTATTGGTATGCCTTTTATTAGTGAAACCGATCTTAAGTAATCACCTGATAGTATGATCGAGTTTGTGTAGTTTGTAAGACCTAACACTGGGTAAAGGGGAACCGATACTAGTAAGAGGTTCAACACATAACAAAGGGGAATTGATCCTTGTATGTAGTGCAACAAGGTTTATAGCAGAAAGGGGAACCGATCCTATGGACATGTGCAACACGTTTTTAGACAAAGGGGAACCGATCCTATGGACATGTGCAACACATATGAGTTAAATACCATATATATGTGGGGAACCGATCCTAGTACCTAGTCAACCGAATTTTGGAAAGCTAGTGTGACTATGCACAATACTCACATGGAGGTAGAAGCGAAACTTGTTTTGGTAGAACCGTTAAACCCATGATTTGTGATTGAAAGTCTTAATCAATCGTATAGCTCTTGAAAGTCAGATGAACCAATTCTAAACTTGTTTGGAAGCGTGGTAAATCGGTTTCAAGTGTGTAAGTATGAAAGAGGACTTACAAAGTAAGGATGCCGACACACTTTGAACACTGCATTTATGCGTATCTTTTATTGTTCAAAGATATTCCTTAACAGCTAAGAAGGAAGTAAATCCCAGGATCGAAATTAAATAAGTTAAGAATCTTTAATTAAGGTTTTTAATTATATATGGAAAATAAGAATTAGTAATGTGCATTTGCTAGTTAAAGATTTTCCAAGAAGATTTTTGATCAATATTTTTGGACAGAGCATTCTCAGGACGTATGAAAACCGAATATGGAAATTATTATTGAATATCTTGAGAATATTTTTGGTTTTGGAAATTCCTTGGTGTCCAAACTTCCTTGTCTATAAATTCTTGAAGTTTGCATTTCTAGCAAACTAATCCTTCGTGACAGCAAACTTTCTCAGTTGTGTTGTTACTGGTGAAGCCGCCTATTCGGAGAGGAGAGTAACCTAATTAGGCGAAATCTCTTACGACCGCTCAATTTAAAGTCTTCTTTGGGATTGAGAAGCTCTACGAGTACCGTTGGTGGGAAACTAGATAATTACAGTTTATCTTTTGTTTTCAATTGATTTGATTGACTAACGGTTGTTGAATCTTTGATTGAACCTAGTTTGTTCATTCTTGAGAACCTTCTCTTCTGATATAAGGCTCACTCAAAATAGATCAACATTTAACATTTCTACGGATCTAAGTTTTTCTAGATCCGTAAGATAGATTCATTGATTTGCCATTGTTAACAGACTCTGTTCTGTGCGACAAATCAATAAGGAATCAAGCTTGTTTTTGCAGATTATTACTTTGAAGATTAAATCGAAGATTGAAGATTTGAAGAAGAAGGTGTTGTGAACCATTAAGAAGATATACTAGACCTAGTCCTAAAGAGAACGTTTGTTCTGCTAGGATATTGGATATTAAATATCTATTGAGAACTTCGGTTCTGCTAGATATTATCAAATCAAGACTGCTGAAGCCGAGTAACTAGGATTTTAGTTTACTTAGTATTGTCTACACGAAGTTGCAGGTTTACTTTTTGTAGCGTCTTAATTCAATTGAGTATTCAAAACTGGACTAGGTCCCGGGGTTTTTCTGCATTTGTGATTTCCTCGTTAACAAAATTCTGGTGCGTGCGCTTTACTTTATTTCCGCATTATAATTGTTTTTATATTATCATTAAAGTAAATACACTTGTACATTAACTAGGCACTTGATATTTATCTTATAAGGTTTTACTATTATCAAGTGAACACTTTATTGTAGTATTGTCTCGATTTCATATCTATAGACGATCACATAAAGTGTATTGGATTTCTCCACTTGTCTTTGATATTCTCACATTTTTAGGCCAGTCCGTACTAACCCTATTTCAAGTGGATACTGTGTTGAAATATTCCTTGAGTGATTGTATCTCCAAGAGGTTTATGCACAGTGAGTCTTGTATAGGTTGTGATCAAAATAAAAGATCGTGGTGTATTTGGGTACCCTCGTCTTGAAAGAATTAAGTTTTGACAATGTACAAGACAATAACAGTTCACGGACGCAAACACACATATCCCATAACAAGTTGCAATATAAAAAACCATAAAGATTAATACTGCAAAATCATCTTCCAAATAAACTTTAGAATTTAAATAAATAAATCTAAAAACATCGCAAGATGAAGATCGTTGGAAATAGCTATGTGTACTCACAATAATGGCTATTCCAAACCTTCTTAAAACATAAGAATAAATTCTCATAAGAAGTTTCCTAGACATTAAGACCTTTGAAAAATTCTTTATCGTCCCCGAACTCCTTGTTGTCAACAGCCATTGGGACATAAGGTTCATGAAGATAGGAGTTTATATCAATAAACCTTCTTGACTGATGTCGAACCAGGGCCTTCTGAATTTCAAGAGTCTTAAACAAAAAAGCCTTAATTTGCTGAATCTCCTTCCTTGTTTCCTTCAACTCTTCAAGAACATCAGAAAACTTCTGAGAATTTGAAGGAACAGCTCTTGGCTTCTTCACATTCCTTCTTTTTCTTTTCAAAGTTGGAGGTAAGGGAGATTTATCTTTTTCCTTCATGATTGATGGCTTAACAATCATATTAACATCTTTTCCATCAGTCGACATAATGCTTGGAATATCCATAGAAACAGAATTGTGAGAGGAAATCACAAGATAATCTCAACAAGTAGTCTTATGATGAAAAGAGTTTCTTAGAGAAGGAAAAAGGAATGTAGGGTTACGGAACCTTTATACACTTAAAGGATTTACGTACGCACAACTCTTACCCTAAAAAAGGCAGAATTGTCTATTTTAACCCTCTTTTATTGATTAAACAGGGAAGTCCTTTCCAATATCAATAAGATATGAAAAGCGGCATGAATTCCAGACTTTACACTGTTCACAGAGCAAAAACACGAAAAAATAAAATCAAGACAATATAGAAGACTTTTGTTTTCCTAAAGCCTGAGATGCGCAAAATCTTGTCTCTTTTGATCAGGCACATGAGACAAGATACACTAACCAACACAATTTAAGTTGTGCTGGGGTGAACAATAGTTTGTGCACCATATCCTTTTCGAAAGGAATTCATAGAACCCTATTTCTCATAGTCTTTATACCATAAATTTCTTTCTAATGATCTAGTCTTTTCTTTGGAAACTAACTTCTTTGAAGAAGAGACGCGATTACATACCTCTGATGTTTTTTGAACAAGTTTTAGCTTGTTTGCTAATCGATTTGCTCTTCATTGAAGTTTGTTGACATATCTCATCTTATGTTTGTACTTGAAACATTTTGATAACTCATGACCTATGAGAGAACAATAAAGACATGTCAACCTAGTAAATGATTCAGACACACGAGATGTGTATGCGTCTAGACACATAGTGGAACCTGAAAAATCAGACAAAGAGTTTCTAGTGAAACAGGTAGATCAATTTTTTCTTCCAGATTGGTTGAGATTTCTTCTGAAAGAATATCAAGATTGATGTATGTATTGATACAATTATCAAAATCAATATTTTCACAAAGAAGTGCAACACTTGACTTTTTGTCTTCATTAGAATCATAGTTATCAGACATTTCATCAAGAGTTGCAGCTAGACCTTTGTTCCCAGTGTATTTTTTACGATTTGGATACTCATTTGCAAAATAGCCAAAACCTTTATAATTAAAGCACTGAGCCATATCCTCGTCATCAGTTTTATCATTATCCCTGTTTTTAGGAGGAACACGATTATGAGGCTTAACTGATGACCTGGGTTTATCTCTGGAGAACCGTTTACTTCTCTTCAAAAGAAGGTCCCTAAACTGTCTTGTGATCAAGGAGACTGACTTGTCAAGATCTTCATCTGATGAATCAGCCTCATAAAGATCATCTTCAGAGATGCAAACACTTTTACTTTTGTCAAGTAATTTAGTGTTCTTTTGAGCTTTGAAAGCAACATCCTTTCCGGATTTGGATGTATGCTCGTGACCAAAGATCTTTAACTTCCCAACCAGAGTATTTCTGGATAGTGTTGCGAGATTATTTCCTTCAACGATGGCATGCTTCTTAGAATCATATCTGGATAGCAGTGATCTGAGAATTTTCATCACAATGTCCTTTTCAGGAATAGTCTTACCCAATGCAAAACATGCATTAACAATTTCAGACACTTTGTGATTAAACTCATCAAATGATTCTTCATCTGCCATACGAAGGTTTTCCCAATCAGAATTTAGGTTTTGAAGCCTAGCTTCTTTCTCACTGGTATTTCCTTCAAATACGGTTTCTAAGATATCCCAGGCTTCGTTAGACTTTGTGCACGTAGTCACATGGTACTGAACATCTGGGGTAATGACATGTATGATAGCATTTAAGCCGTCAGAATTTTGTTTTGCAGCAAGGATTTCTTCTGGACTATATCTACCAATATCCTTAGGTATATGTACATCGCCTTCTGTACTAACTGGAGGATCATAGCCATTAACAACACGTGCCCATGTTTGAAAATCACGAGGTTGAAGAAAAGCACGCATAACGATTTTCCACCACGAGTAGTTTGAGCCATCGAAAACTGGTGGTACGTTTATGGAGATAGAATTTCTGTCCATATAGTCAGATCGCTACAAACACAGACTTATGAGGTCTTAAACGTGTTTGCCTTCTCTAATACCAATTGAAAAAGCGGGGGTCTAACAACCTCACCCAATATTTTGCTTAGCAATCTGTATGGACTAACTCCAATATACTTTTAAGAGAATCAACTAGACAGTCAAACTCAATCTTAATAAAAAGTATATCAAAGAGTTATATCTCAGTTTCTCGATTCAATCAGCAATCAAGCAAATAGGAATTTGCGAGCCTAATTGAATACAAGAGAAATAACTTGAACGGTGCCAAAGACCAATGTTCAAGGATCAATCAATTTCAATCAACAACCAAAAGTTGGATCTACCAATTGATCGATTCAACACACAACCTGTGATATTTCAATTATATAACAAAATATAATGCGGAAAAGAAATAACACAGACACCAGAAGTTTTGTTAACGAGGAAACCGCAAATGCAGAAAAACCCCGGGACCTAGTCCAGATTGAACAACATACTGTATTAATCCGCAACAGAGACTAGACTACTACAAACTAACTTCGGTCTGGACTGTAGTTGAACCCTAATCAATCTCACACTGATTCAAGGTACAATTGCGTTCTTTATGTCTCTGATCCCAGCAGGATACTACGCACTTGATTCCCTTAGTTGATCTCACCCACAACTAAGAGTTGCTACGACCCAAAGTCGAAGACTTGATAAACAAATCTGTCTCACACAGAAAAGTCTATTTTAATAGATAAATCTGCCTCCCATAAAAATACCTACGAGTTTGTTCCGTCTTTTGATAAATCAAGGTGAACATGAACCAATTGATAACCGGGACTTATGTTTCCGAAGAGCATCCTGGAATTATCAATCACCTCACAATAATCTTAATCGATTAACGAAACAAGATATTGTGGAATCAAAAACGATGAGATGAAGGTGTTTGTGACTACTTTTCTATCTTTTCCATCGGAGATATAAATCTCAAGCCAATCTTACGATTGTACTCAATCACGATAGAAATATCAAGATCAGATCACGCAACTACATAGAAAATAGTTGGGTCTGGCTTCACAATCCAAATGAAGTATTCAAGCCATTAATTAACCTAGGGTTTCGTGAAAACCTAAGGTTAAAGGAGAATCGACTTTAGTTTATGCAACTAGTATCACACAGAAGGTGTGGGGATTAGGTTTCCCAGTTGCTAGAGTTCTCTGTAGGATCAGAATCTCGCAACAATAGTATCTTAGCGAAATTATCAACAACACAACAGCGTCGCAGAATTTTTTTAGAAATGATGTAATAAACGACATCAGCTAAAATCATTAGAAAGATATGATGATCCTGCGAAAATTAAAGATTGCGAGAATGTCGCAAGCCATATCCGAAAATAAAGGAAAGATTAACTGTCATCCACTATGTATTTCCCTATAAATAGTCGTTCAACTGGGAAGAAAGGGGAGAGATCTTTTTTGAGAAAGAAACAAGTAAATAGGAGAGAGAAAGTCTAGAGCAGAAGTCATTCTTGATTCCTTTATCTTTTCTTGTAAGAATATTCAAAGATTCATCAATAAAATTAAGATTGTAAATCTAAAAATGAGTTGAGTATTAATGAAATCGTATGAGGGGTGTAGTGTAGGATTTCCTGCAACTACATAATGGCGCTAGAAACAGGGAACTTGAAGATAAAAAGTTGAAGATTATTGTTGAGATTGTTCAAATCAAGAAAGTGATTAAATAAATCAGTGAATCAGTTAAAAGAAAAATGATTATAATCAATGAAGATGACAAAATATTGGAGTGTAATATGATAACAAAAACGATGGTTAATGAATTCCATGAAAACATCAAAGGAAGAATACATAAACGAAATTTTGAAGGAAGGAAGGTTATGACGGTAGAAAAGACATCACCCTTGAAAGATTGGGAAAAGCAAAAAATTACATTCATGGCGGCAGAAATACCAAAAGAAAATTTGAACTACACATCTCCATTGGTTATTACAGTGCCTATTACGCGAAAAGAGAAGAAGACAACAACAAAATCCACGGGAGAATGGATATTAAACAGAACTTTAATCGATACAGGAAGTTCGGTAGATATAATATTTTATCATGCATTCTGGGGAATGGGATTTAAAGATGAAGAAATGTCCAGTTCAACATATTTTGTTCATGGCTTTGGAAAATCCACAACAAAACCTAAAGGAGAAATAGTGGTACGAATTCCACTAGCAGAGATCGAAACACATGTAACACTATGCGTGGTGGATATGGAATCTCCATATAATATGTTGCTAGGAAGACCATGGATACATGCAATAAAAGCTGTAGTATCAACGTTGCATCAATGTATTAAATTCCCTACACCAAATGGAATAGGAGAAATCAGAGGAGACGTTGATAATGCGAAATTATGTCATCAAATTGAAGTAAAGCATTATGAAGGACAAGCACAAAGGAAATGTTTTTGTAGAAAGTTGGCGAAGGAGGAAAAGAAAGAAGAAGAATTTATAGTATACATGATAAGGGCAAAAGAAGGCAAGGGAATACCCAGCGAAATTTCGGAAGAAGGAGAAGGACCTGTGAAAACAATAAAAGAACCAACACCAATGGGAGAATCCGAGTCCAGTTACACTGCCGCAGAACCAACAAAAGAAGTAAACGTTTGGACTATGGAAGAACCTCTAATATTGAGAATTGGAACCAAGATGGATGTAGAATAAGAAGAAAGAACTGTTAACCTTTTGCGAGAATATAAAGATGTTTTCGCAGGAAGCATGGATGAGATACCGGGAATAGATCCATCAATTGCATGCCACAAGTTGAGATTAACAAGAATGTGAGACCATTTAAACAAAGAATAAGAAAAATCGTAACAGCATACCATTCCAAAATAGAAGAAGAACTACAAAAAATGCTTGATGCAGGAATTATAAGAGAAGCTAAATACCCAGAATGGATAGCGAATATGGTCATTGTCCCGAAGAAAAACAAAGGAATAAGGATTTGCATAGGTTTCACTGATTTAAACAAAGCTTGTCCTAAAGATAGTTTTCCGTTACCAAATATTCCTCAAATGGTGGAATCCGCAGCGGGAAATGATAGAGTATCGTCTTTAGATGGGTACAAAGGGTATAACCAAATTCCTCTCGCTGAAGAAGATCAAGAACATACTGCTTTCTTCGCTCCTAGAGGTTTATATTGTTACACGAAAATGCCATTTGGTTTGCGAAATGCGGGAGCGACATACCAAAGAATGGTAGAAAATGTATTCGCAAAATGGATACACAAAACATTAGAAGTATACGTGGACGACATGTTAGTAAAAAGTAAAGAAGACAAAGACCATGTACAAGACCTGAAGGAGATTTTTGAACAAATGCGGCGGTACAAAATTAAATTGAATCCTGAGAAGTGTACTATTGGAGTTGCATCGGGAAATTTTTTAGGCTACATTGTATCAAAAGAAGGAATACAGGTTGATCCAGAAAAAGTGCAAGCAATTCGTGACATGCCAACACCAGCAACAATAAAAGATGTACAAAAATTGAATGGACTTCTAGCTTCGCTGGGGAGATTCATCTCACGATCATCAGACAAATGCAAATATTTTTTCGATATACTCAAGAAGAGTGCGAAATTCAAATTGACTGATGAATGCGAAAAGGCTTTTCAAGGGATCAAAGAACATCTTATGAATACAAACATTTTACAAAAAGCAGAATCAGGAGAAGAATTATTGATCTATCTTGCGACGACGTCGCATGCGTTAAGTGTTGTGTTATTGCGTTTAGACGCAGGAGTAGAGAAACCCATTTATTACATTAGCAAAACTTTTAATACTGCCGAGAAGAATTACTCAAAGATTGAGAAGTTGATCTTAGCATTAGTTTATGCATCGTTTAAGCTCCGCATATATTTTCAAGCGCACAAGATAAAGGTATTAACAAAAGTACCAATTGAATCAGTGATGAAGAATTCTAAAAGATCGTGAAGAGTGGAGAGATGAAATGCGCAAGTAGGCCACTTTGATATTAAATATGAAATTTTGTCTTCCCAAAAATCACAAGTTGTTGCAGATTTCTTGGCAGAATTTCCTTTAGAAGAAGATGAAGCGGTAAAAGAAATGATGGATATAGAAGAAGAACACGGAGATCCAAAAGATTTATTAACATAACCAAATAGATGGGAGATATTGGTAGATGGATCATCAAATAGAGAAGGAAATGGAGTTGGAATTGTTTTAATTTGTCCAGAAGGAATAAAGATTCCTTTTTCATTCAGATTGGAATTCGCATCTACTAATAACGAAACGGAATATGAAGCTGCGATACATGCCTTCAAATTCGCAATAGAAATGAAACTATAAAATGCAAGGATCACTAGCGATTCGCAGCTAGTTATTCTCCAAATAAAGGGAGAGTATACTACAAATGAACCATCCTTAAAGAAATACAAGAAGCTCGTTGAAGAATTATCAGCGAAAATCCCAAAAATAAAATGGAGGCACATTTCAAGGAAGGATAATAGAATCCCAGACGCTTTTGCTTTCATCTCAAGCATGATGACAGATCCAACTGCGAGATGCATAAAAATACAAACACTTCTGTCACCATCAATCAATAAAGAAGAAGAAGAAGTGGACGTGATGATAATAGACAATGAAGAAGAAGAACAAACGAACAATATCGCAGACTGGAGAATGGAACTTCACGCATATTTGGCGAAAGGAGAAACACCAAGAAATAGATTGGAAACACACAAGTTAAAAAGTCGTGCAACGAATTATGAATTAAGAGATGGGATGCTATACCGAAAATCCTTTAATGGACCATCACTCAGATGTTTGACACGAGAGGAAGGAGAAAAAATGCTAAAGATGTTATACAGTGGAGATGCTGGCAATCATAGCGGGGGAAGATCTTTGGAACATAGAGCAAAAATGCAAGGATATTACTGGCCATACATGCACGAAGATGCAAAACAATTATCAATATGTTGCGAAGATTGTCAGCGACATGGAAAGAAAATACATGCACCAGGAGCACCATTATCATCTTCAACCAGTGTGTGGCCTTTTGGAAAGTGGGGCTTAGATATTGTGGGGCCATTTTTACCAGGTTCTGGACAAAGAAGATACTTAATAGTCGCAACAAATTATTTCACAAAATGGACAGAAGTGAAGGCAGTACAGCATATTCGCGACAAAGATATCTTTACATTCATATTCGAAAATATCATTTGCAGATTCGGAATTCCTGCGCAGTTGGTATCTGATAATGGGAAACAGTTTGAAGGACAGAACATAGAAATGTTACTTAATGCATTTAAGATAAAATGTGGAAAGTCTACTCCTTTGTATCCACAAGCTAATGGGCAGGTAGAAGCAACAAACAAAACAATCGCAGATATATTAAAGAAGAAATTGGAAGGACATCACAGAGCATGGTGCGAACAAGTACATAATGCAGTATGGTCTTATAATACAACTAGAAGAGAAGCTACTGGAATGTCACCTTTTTGTTTAACATACGGAGTTGAAGCGGTGTTACCAACAGAAGTTGTTATTACGACAACAAAGAGAGAATCTTGGGAGAAAAATCTTTGTGCGGGTTTGATCTTAAACAAACTTGATTAATTAGAAGAAAGAAGAGAAAAAGCTTTACAACATATGGAGAATTATCAACGAAGATTAGCCCGAGAATATAATAAACGTGTCAATATACGCGAATTTCAACCAGAAGATTTACTTCTGAGAGAGACACCAATATATCAGCGAGAAAATGGTGGAAAATTAGCCAAAAAATGGGATGAACCTTACATCATTAAGGAGATAGTTGGAACAGGAGCTTATAGATTAATGGATCCAGAAGGTAGAGATGTTGGTCATAGACTTGACAGACCATGGAACAGGTTGTACTTAAAAAGATATTATCCGTAAGAAGCTTTGAGAAGTTATGGATTCTGAAAGAATAATTGCAAGATTATTCATATCAAAACAAGATCATGATGTGCGAAATTTTCGCAGAGATAATCACAACAATGACATAAAAGAAAGGGGCGAACCTTTATGGCGTACACCCTAGTTCGCGAATAAAATTTCGCAAGAGGCAAATGTAAGACCTAAAGTACGTCATATTAGGGGGTACCTGTTGCATGGCTCAGGGAAAGGCTACACCGCCACCGGAACCTGAGTCATGGAGATTTGGGGTCAATAAAGCCCATCCGGGAGAGGCACCTTGGATTCTCAGCTTAAGCATATGACTTGGGTTGGGCGACTAAGGTAATAAGGACTCTCCCAAGGAGTGCAGATCTGATCAAGGCGCCGAGGTACACGGTTGAGTCAAGAGTGCCAGGGGCGTTTGAAGCGTACCTTGCCATTCTTGACAAGTCTTGGCTTATACTGCACTCGGCCTGAAGAAAACCCCACTTAGGGTGCAGTCTCGTAACCATAAGCCCTATAGGTAAAAGGGATAAGAGGCTGCGAAAACAACTGGTTGTTGTTAAGACTGGATGGGAGGAGCTAACCTTGTATGGTAGAAGTACGCCTCCTTGAAGGGGCAACCAGGGGGAGATAAGGGCGGCACCCTCCATTAGGGAGCTGATAAGTGTCTTAAGACGCAAATGTCATGAGGCTTTTTATTCGCAAGGGTATTAAGGCTTGTCATATTTGTGCAACAATCCTGAAGAGGCAATAATACAAAAGAAAAAGATAAGACGAGATCAATGGGTTTTCGCATGAAAGTGCGAAGACGTCCTGCGATTTCGTCGCAAGACGGCAATGTCATGGGGCTTTATTTTCGCAAGAATATTTAGGCCTGTCATATTGTCGCAACATTCCTGAAGAGGCCATAATACAAAAGAAAAAGTTAAGGCAAGATCAATGGGTTTTTGCATGAAAGTGCAAGGACGTCCTGCGATTTTGTCGCAATGACAAGAGGTGGCATAATAAGACCTTTAATTAGGAAGGCAAAAAGACCACATGATAAAACAAAATATTTATAAGTATTCGTAACAGATTTTTTTGCAAGAAAGATAATGAGAGGCAAGTATGGGAATCAATAAACAAGAAGCATTATCTTTCTCATCAGCAAAATACTAAAAGGAAAATTGATTCCAAAGTTGGTTGAAGAATATTATTCGCAAAAGTGATAAAAAAACAATTCAAGAAATAAAACTAGATAAGAAGCTCAAGCTTCAGTATTAATTCCAGTAGAAGGAGATAACAGACGTTCTTCGCCAATGTTCTCATTATCGCAAGCCCTTCATTTCGATTCTGATCTTCGCCTTGACTAGCACCTTGATTATCGCCAGCAATTACTTCTTCAAGAGATTTTTTTTTATTCTGATTAACACCAGCAGATGCTTCCTTAGAAGGAATTTCTTCTTCATCTTCCAAGAAATTATCCTCTGCACCACTTTCATAATCATAATCACTATCAGCAGGACGAGGAACTTCATCATCATCTACTTCCAAGGTTCGATTGATGTAGGAGGAAGAGATTTGACAATAAAATATCATTTACAGGACTTCAGCTCGGAGATGAACTTGACGAAGAAGTGCTCTCTGATGATTCCTATCTTGAATATCCTTAAAATAAGCAAGATAATCAAGTCTTCTTTCTGCTCGGTCGCGAGAACCAGTAAGGGCAGAACGAGCAATGCATTTTCTTTGCGAATTTTGGCATATTTAGCCTCCAAACAGAAATGGAGGAATGAAGATTCTTCTCAGACTCTGCGAAAGGTAGAATACAAAATTTCAATAAGATGAAGAACTCAGAAAGATATGACAAAGAAAAGATAGTTAAGGCAGTCAAACTATTATGACTACCTTCCTTTTGCGAAATAAGGTGTTGAATCAAGGACAGACAACTATTCTCCCAGGGTCCATTGCGTCATCAAATTTATCTCCAACTAAACCTTTAAGTCGAGACTGAAGATTTTTCTCTTTAGAAATAAGAAAGGCATTTTTCTTCGCAAGAGAAGAATAAGATTCTTCTAATTTGGAATATTGTTCTTTAAGTTGATTCGCCTTTACACTTAAAGCTATTCTACCTTGAATGAGTGTATCTCTTTCAGCGATAGATGACTCTGTTACTTCTTTAAGTTCATTTCTCAAAGAGCGAAGAGATTGCTCTTGGTCATCACATACTTTCTGAAGAATGCTAAGTTGTTGCGAAGATATCGCCATCTTGTTTAAACAAGTTCGCTTCTCTTGAGATAAGGTTTTATTCTCATCTGATAAAGTTTCCATCCCTAAATTAGCTTTAGTTAAAGAATAAGAAAGAGATACTTCATTACTTAATAAATCTTGCCTCTGAACTAATTGGGTATTTTCATTGGTAAGATTATTTATATGATCAAGAGAATATGAATAGAGGTTATCTAATTGGTTATATTGATCCATCAAAATTTCTTTATCAACACGGGCTTCTTCAACAACAGATTCAAATTGATATCTCTCCATTATTCGTTTCTGGTTTAAGGCTTAACATGCGAAAGAGGGATTTCAAGGATAATTAAATATGGGAAGGATAAAACCATTAAAAAGGCAAATTGAAGACACAGATAAGAAAATCATACCTCTCAATTCATCATTCTTCTTGCGAAGATTGTCACGATCCAACAAAACATTCTGAAGCTTTTGATTTTCGAGACGAAGAGCATTACACTCTTTTTCCAAAGCTGTCTGCGAAGCAGCTCTGTCAGAACCTAAATGCTTGCTCAGAATTTCGCAAACATTAGACTTGACAGGATCAATGGAGACTTCTTGCCATCATCCAGGACTTCAGACAAAACTTTGAAAGCAATATCTATTCCTTCCACGGTTTCTTACGAAAGGGGAAGTGACTCAGGTAGAGAACTGTCCATGATAGAAGGTTTAGAAACATTCTCAATAGGAAGAGAAGAAGTTTCATTCGCAGAAGGATCAACAAGGGGGGTTTCAATCATTGAAAGATCAGTTGAAGAAATGAAGTTTGAGGCAGCTTTTTCGCGAATTGGAGATAATGGTTTATCTTGCGAAGATGTCGCAGAAGATTTAGAAGACATAAGTAAGTGGAATGGAACAGAAGTTTGAACAGTTTTAAGGTGGCGAGATTTCTTGAAAGGTTTATTGACATCCTTATCGCCCTGCGAATTACAATCCAGATTAGAAACAGAGGAAACAATATTGTTATTAGAAAAGGATAATGTTTCTTACTACCTTCTCATTCGCAGACTTTCTTTTATGCGCAACAACCTTATGCTGCGGTTTGGGAATGTTAGGGTTCTGAACCGTAAATTTAGTGTTGGAGGCGCTTTTGCTGAAATAAAAACAGTATGGGAATCACATAAACAACATCAAATAAGGCAGTAAATGATTAATGATTTTTTTATGAAGTTGTAGTAATGAGGTTCAAACTCTCGGACTTGTGAAGATTAAATTTAAAGATTTAATAAAAATATATACAAAATTATTAACAATGGGTGCGAGAGGTAACCAAGACACTAGATTCCACTATTATGCAAAATTTAATGATAAATATTTCAAAACTCTATTCAATTCTTAAGTCATCTTTATCTTTAATTCACTATCAATCATACAGATTCTCAAACATTATTTGTAAACCTTAAACATAGATTATCAAGAGATTAAACCAAGCATAACCTATCAAACTGAATAAAAAATAATTTAGACAATCATTCAAACAATTTAAAACTCTGCAAAAGCAGTGATTAGGTGAATTATATAATTAAATGAAATAGTTACCCATTTATGTTGCGTGAATAGCTTCCTCCATTGCCTTGGTTACGAGGGAATTAGCTCATCATAGTATAAATGCTCTCAAAATAATTTATTATGGCTCAAAAATGGTTTACAAATGATGAGAAGAAGAGAAAATGGTGTAAACAGCTAATGTGCGACCCACAGGAAGCGTCACACAAGAACGATACATATGAAATGCTGTAGTCTTTGGGAAACTACGACCCACACTCCACTGTCGCTGTCACTGTTGAAGAACGACAGTCTCTTACAGTCTATTGTTCTTCGTGTTCATCTTCATGCAGCAGCAGAAACAGAGTTTTGTTAAACTCTGATTTCGTCTTCTCTAGCTCTCCCTAGCTCCCAAAACTCTCGACCCCCTCTCTAGTAGACCCAAAGAGCCTATTTATACCCAACAACAGCTCCAAATATCGCCAATAACTCCAATATAATTCTTCATTATGCGGGCAGTGAATAACAATATTTTCCGAATATTTTCTTTTCTTACCAAACTTGGAATTTCTTGCGTAAATTTCCTCCCTCCACGCTCCAAATCGATATTTCACGACCCAAAGTGATGCTCGAGCCATTCCACATCATCAGAACACGTCCATAACTCTCCATGACGCGTGATTATCATCCTCCAGTGCATGCTTGCCCTGTTTTGAACTCGAGAATCAAAACACGTATTCCAGCCAAATTTGATCGAAACCACCACCCAAACTTTGTTCCTTATGCCAAATCACATCTTTCTGCCAATTTTCAGCGATTGAATCGCACTCTAACCCATTCATTTTGACAATCAAAATTCTGCCAGTTGAAAACTTCATTTCCCTCCAAAAACACAAATTCAAATTGTTGAAGAAGGTGCCCCTTATCCAGAGTGCTGGGGTGCGACTATCAATTGGGGTGGAAATAGTAATTTTTTGGGTTCCTCCGGGACATTTCTGGGACGCTTCCGGTGCATTTCTGGGGTGCCTACGGTACATTTCTCCGGGGTGTAAAACACTGCTTTTTGAGCCCATTTCGCCGCAAGGGCTTATTTCTCTAAAATTTCCTACAAGAACACAAAATAACACAATAAGTACTTAATCGAGTCTAACAATACAGAACATTGAGAACAAAATAGACACATAAATGCGTCTATCAAATACCCCCAAACTTATTATTTGCTAGTCCCGAGCAAATCAAAACTACAAAATAAAAAAGTGACCGAGTTAATCTCGGGAAGGTTTACCAGAGGTTTACCCACAAAACCTTTACTCCAGACCCTAGCTTGTCTATGCAGAACCTTGGAAGGCACTAAAGAATCTCCTTGGTTAGCTTACAATCACTGACTACAGGAGGAAGTACCCTGATGCGAAATTCCAATTGTTGTACACGAGTTTACACTCAAGCATACTAATATTCATATAAAGTGACAGAGTTCTACTCAGATAGTTGCACTATGGACATCATATTCGGAGTCAAACTAATCATATGGATAGAAAAAGGAGATGGAAATAAAAAAATGTAGATGGTTTTGATGTTAACCAAATGATCGATGTTTCACATATCTGTCTGAAGGCCACTGCCAAAATGAACCTATCCTAATGGACTGAGATACCGGTCTGACTAATATCAACACAACTGGCATATACAAGGGAACCAATGGTCAATAACTTAAATCTAGATCAACAAACTGGCAAATACAAGGGAACCAACATTTGACTACACAGAACAATAACCATTTTTTTTAACTTAACGGCATGAATAGATCTTTTTGATCCAAGCGCATGCTTCTTGTCAGCAGATTACACGATAGTTCCCACGGGTCCTGCATTCCACGCTTGCTTAGGCAACGGAAACAGGGAGAACACACGCATATTGCTATCCAAGTGTTAATACTTATTCCGATTGGTCTAACTGGTCCGGTCTTTTTTTTTTTTTTTTAGTAA
The DNA here is from genome assembly GCF_003573695.1 of Papaver somniferum. Lineage (NCBI taxonomy): Eukaryota > Viridiplantae > Streptophyta > Magnoliopsida > Ranunculales > Papaveraceae > Papaver > Papaver somniferum. The sequence continues at coordinate 43,531,291 of NC_039364.1, forward strand.
CTCAGTCACTCTAATTCACCCTAGCAGTGGTAACAACTTGAATCGTGTGCCCCACCTAATCACTTAGAGAAACATAGTTTAAAATGAAAATAAAATAAAAAAAGAAATGAAAAGGACTCAACGAGATATGGTGCACTATCATGTTATTTCTAACACCTGAGCTCTGTGCTTTTATGAATAGACTCTTTCGATGTTTCCATCTAATCAGATTGGTTCCTCAACTCCTATAACCAAGATGTTCCCATCCACTTAGATTGGTTAGTGCAAACCTTAATAGGCATAAATTTCTAGGCTCTGGAGTTTACTAATTGCAACTAAAGAGTATCCCCCATACCCCCAAACTTAAATCTAACATTGTCCTCAATGTTCGAAAGATGAAATTAAAATCATGAACAAGGAGAAACGGTTACTATTTGAAGAAAAAGAGTTAAGGAAGGATATTACCGTGTTGCATGAGATTGGGTTACCTCCCAAGAAGTGTTAAGTTTAAAGTCTTCAGCCAGACATCGGAAGGAATTAGTCACCTCATAGAATCATATACAAGTAGTCGGAATAACTGTGGGTCATCTGGATCAAAAGGTATTACCCACAAGAAGAGGAAACAGTAACAGACCAAAAATATGCCGAACATACCCTTGTTTAAGACAGCTACATCTAGTTGTGGCTCAGGTTCAGGTTCTATAACTGGGTCTAGATAACAGGTTTTCATCGGTTGGATTTCCTCAAAGCTAAGATCCGGTTCAGGTATTAGAGTCTGGAAAAACTAAACTAAGAACTTATAAGCACATAACAACAACCTGAATAACTGGGGATCCTCTAAATCAGTCAGATTTGACTCACACAGCTGACCACAATGAAAGAGGTGGTCTTCCTTAAGAAAATGTGTCGACCCTAACATCCTAAAGTGATTAGGTTTAGTCTCGAAACTTAATAACCGACACATCTTAAAATCAAAAGTTCCCACAATTGGTTGAAAAGTTTTTGGTGGGAAAAAAAAGTCAATCTTGGTAACATAGCATGGGTTAACCACATCAACCAGAGGATGGGTTTCTAACAACTGAGCTTCTTTCTGGACATCGTTAGGTTCGGGAAAATGTGTATGAAGATAATCTTGTAAGATGGTTGAGGCACAAATGTCAAGTCCTACAGGAGGGTACTTTCTAAGAGTTAAAGCACACGAAGAATGATAATCACCCCCAAACTTAGAGTTTTCTGTGTCTCTAGAAAGACTAGTCACAACTTCCCTAATTTCTAGGTCATTAGATTCCTGGAAATGGTCAATAGATTCTTCTAAGTTGGGTTCATCCTCACTCATTTCTACGAGTTTATCATCTTCTAAGACTAGTGTTTCTAAATCGCTAGATTCTAAAACAGTATTATCAGGGTAAACTCTTTCCTCTAAACCATCATCACAATCATATAAAGGATTATCAGAGAAAGGCTCATAAACTAAGGTTTTAATCATAGTTACCTCCTCCGATTCACTGATAGGCACATCAAATAATAGATTATCCAACATACTGCAGGCTAAAGGATCATGAACTACATCGTCTAAAACGGTGGTATCTCTAGTCAAATCCACATCCTTTTGAATAGGTGAATAATTATTAAAATTATTTGGATTTGTATTAGAAACAACACTATCATTATAAAGCTCAATCGGAGTAACAAATTCCTGATCACTATGCCTACATATTTCATGTTCTTCATCAATACTATCCTCATCATAATCATCACTATAATAACATGAAAATGATCGAACCTTATCAAAACAAGTAGTGTTACCAATTCTAACCTCGTCCTCTAAATTAGGCAAATATTCACTATTGATATCAAGGGTAGAATTAGAAACCCTATTTTGGAAATTTAGATTATTTCGAGCAGCATTAGCCAACTGTTCATTTTCTGCCTCTAGACGTGCCTGAATTTCACTGAGCATAACAATTATACGTTCACCACTCTCGTTTATCATCTCAGAATATCGTGTACACTCTTCTTTTGAACTATTCATTGCAACTAAACATTTATACGTCCTTTCAGTCTGTTGTTGGGTCTCTTCTAGAGATGGAACAGGTTCAGAAATATCATAATCAGGACTAGTTTCCAAAAACGAGTAACCAGTACTACAGTGTTCCTGATTTTCTTGCTCGTAAGACCAATTCGCGTGTGGATAGTAATTGGACTCACCATGGTATGAACCATAACCTTGAAAAGGTTGGCGTTCCCAACTACTATTCCCACCATGGTCATAAAACTGATAATGTCCATATTCAAATTCAGGTCGATACTCATTGTATTGGCTTCTATCATACCAGTTCGACATTCTTAATTGTAAGGGAATTCTACACAACCACAAACAAGGCCGACTCGACTCTACCAAAACAAACCTAAAGATTTCTAGCAAACAAAAAGTATGATGGCTTCACTTAGATTGTTTTCTAGACCAGCTTTTATTCCTTCGAAAAGGAATTCGTTACAATTTGAGCACACCCCTCTGGAATCAATCCGAGCTAATGTAAGTTGAATCGAGGCGAGGGAAGCTTAGTAGAGCTTTGATACCCAAGGCCTCACCGCATTAGAAGGCGACGCAGTCATGCATTCAACTCACAGAAACCATCATGAACTTTGAAGTGTGCTTAAAGAGCAACCAATATTTTTCGAACGAGTTTCCTATTAAGCTCGTTACCCTATCGGTCTCGTTCTATTCCAAATTTTAAAGCTTGGGTTCGCGTTAGGTTTCATTTTCCTAAGGCGGGCAAGAAGGGAGCGGTGATGAAATCCGAACCCTTATCTTGTATTGGCCAGGCCTTGCCCTTTACTAGGAATTTAAAAACAATCCAAATTCGTCCTCAATCAATGAATCACCTTAAGGAATACAGTAAACCCGCTGACAGGAGATTCGCGAGTGTTTCGATGGACTTACCTCCCGTACCAGACGGGGGATGAACCGTTAAAGTCGACTCGGGCCACGACTCCTATGTCATGTACAAACCCGAGGGGCCGAGACGATATAGTAATCGTCGTCCTTCCCTGCACACAGTTTATATAAAAAAGAATTTTTTTTTTAATAATACCCTTCCGTAGGGTTAAAAAGAGAATAAAGTCCAATTGTCCAGAATAAAGTCCAAATAAAAAGTCCAAAAATTACAAAAATTATGAAAAATAAAGCCTATTTACAAATCCTAAAAAAAAATTATGTCTTTTTTTTCTTCTCTTTTAGCTTTTAGCTTTAAGCTTTTTGTTCCCAAGTCCTTAGTATTCCACTTCGAACCTGTAAATCAAAGACACAAAAAGAAACGTAAAAAGGAACAAATAATAGTAAAAAAATAATAAAAACCTAAAAATTCTACCTAAGCACAAATCCGCGTCGGCGGCGCCAAAATGATTAATGATTTTTCGTGGGTTGTAGTAATGAGGTTCAAACTCTCGGACTTGTGAAGATTAAATTTAAAGGTTTAATAAAATTATATAGAAAATTATTAACAATGGGTGCGAGAGGTAACCAAGACACTAGATTCCACTATTATGCAAAATTGAATGATAAATATTTCAAAACTCTATTCAATTCTTAAGTCCTCTTTTATCTTTAATTCACTATCAATCATCCATATTCTCAAACATTATTTGTAAACCTTAAGCATAGATTATCAAGAGATTAAACCAAGCATAACCTATCAAACTGAATAACAAATAATTTAGACAATCATTCAAACAATTTAAAACTCTGCAAAAGCAGCGATTAGGTGAATTATATAATTAAATGAAATAGTTACCCATTTATGTTGCGTGAATAGCTTCCTCCATTGCCTTGGTTACGAGGGAATTAGCTCATCATAGTATAAATGCTCTCAAAATAATTTATTATGGCTCAAAAATGGTTTACAAATGATGAGAAGAAGAGAAAATGGTGTAAACAGCTAATGTGCGACCCACAGGAAGCGTCACACAAGAAAGATACATATGAAATGCTGTAGTCTTTGGGAAACTACGACCCACACTCCACTGTCGCTGTCACTGTTGAAGAACGACAATCTCTTACAGTCTATTGTTCTTCGTGTTCATCTTCATGTAGCAGCAGAAACAGAGTTTTGTTAAACTCTGATTTCGTCTTCTCTAGCTCTCACTAAATCCCAAAACTCTCGACCCCCTCTCTAGTATACCCAAAGAGCCTATTTATACCCAACAACAGCTCCAAATCTCGCCAATAACTCCAATATAATTCTTCATTATGCGGGCAGTGAATAACAATATTTTCCGAATATTTTCTTACCAAACTTGGAATTTCTTGCGTAAACTTCCTCCCTCCACGCTCCAAATCGATTCTTCACGACCCAAAGTGATGCTCGAGCCATTCCATATCATCAGAACACGTCCATAACTCTCCATGACGCGTGATTATAATCCTCCAGTGCATGCTTGCCCTGTTTTGAACTCGAGAATCAAAACACGTATTCCAGCCAAATTTGATCGAAACCACCACCCAAACTTTGTTCCTTATGCCAAATCACATCTTTCTGCCAATTTTCAGCGATTGAATCGCACTCTAACCCATTCATTTTGACAATCAAAATTCTGCCAGTTGAAAACTTCATTTCCCGACAAAAACACAAATTCAAATTGTTGAAGAAGGTGCCCCTTATCCAGAGTGCTGGGGTGCGACTATCAATTGGGGTGGAAATAGTAATTTTTTGGGTTCCTCCGGGACATTTCTGGGACGCTTCCGGTGCATTTCTGGGGTGCCTACGGTACATTTCTCCGGGGTGTAAAACACTGCTTTTTGAGCCCATTTCGCCGCAAGGGATTATTTCTCTAAAATTTCCTACAAGAACACAAAATAACACAATAAGTACTTAATCGAGTCTAACAATACAGAACATTAAGAATAAAATAGACACATAAATGCGTCTATCAGTAAACAAGATCAATTTCAGCAAAACCCATAAAGAGGAAAAAAGAAAACTAACCTTGATGAATCCATGGAAAGCACTAGCAGGAAGATTATTTCGAGTAAAATTACGAATGATGAAGATCTGCAGAAGAAATAGTATGAAGATAAAGAAGAACTTAAAAAGATTGAAGAAGAAAGAAGAAAAGTTGCAATAACGGAATTTGCAGAAGAACGATGAAGTTGAAGAGAAAATAAAAAGAAATAAAAATAAAGTGAGAAAGAATATATATAGAGGGAATTTTTCCTCGAGAAGATAAACACGATTAATACGGAAAAATATAAGCGGTTAAAAAGCAGCGGTTACAAAAGACTTGTCAAGAAACGGATGGGAAAAAGGATACGTGTGATAAATGCAGAATATGAAACGATGGATAACTGCGGCATTTCTCACATCATTCTCTACTTCGCAGAAAAGATATAAGAAGAGGCAAGATGTAGGATCAGAATCTCGCAACAATAATATCTTAGCGAAATTATCAACAACACAACAACGTCGCAGAACAATTTTAGAAATGATGTAATAAACGATATCAGCTAAAATCATTAGAAAGATACGATGATCCTGCGAAAATTAAAGAGTTTGCGAGATTAACATTTGTAAGATTGCGAGAATGTCGCAAGACATATCCGAAAATAAAGGACAGATTAGCTGTCATCCACTATGTATTTCCCTATAAATAGTCGTTCAACTGGGAAGAAAGGGGAGAGATCTTTTTTGAGAAAGAAACAAGTAAATAGGAGAGAGAAAGTCTAGAGCAGAAGTCATTCTTGATTCCTTTATCTTTTCTTGTAAGAATATTCAAAGATTCATCAATAAAATTAAGATTGTAAATCTAAAAATGAGTTGAGTATTAATGAAATCGTATGAGGGGTGTAGTGTAGGATTTCCTGAAACTACATTCTCCTTTATATAGTCTCCAAATCAGGTTGCAATCTAAGTTACCTTAGTAACAAAGCATTCAATATTCATCGTTAGATGAAAACCTGATTAGATTCAAGCTAACCGTTAGATCTAACTTAGCTTGTTATACACAAATGAAGTGTAACTTCATTTAGGTTTGAGTAACCATACCTAAACGTGTACACTTAGTTGGTTAAACAATAGTTAACCAATGGTTAGCCATATGAGCACTTTCATATCAACCTTATTCATCTTCACCATAACTAGTTCAAATGACTCAAATGAACTAGTTAGAGAGTTTTTCAATTGCTTAGATCTTATAGAAGTATACAAGACACAATTTAAGCAAAATCGGTTTTGATTCACTCGAATCGATTCATGAACATTATACCCACGGTTTGCAAAGATTGCATTCCTTATTATATAAATGTTTTAGTTCATGAACAAACAGATTTTAGAAAAGTATGCAAACGGGTACGCGTACTTAAGTAACCGGATTGAGTTTTTTTTCACTTTCAAACTCCAGCAGAAATTCACGGACGTGAACTTTCCGCCAGTATGCGTACGGGTACGCATACTTACCCGGATTTCCAACAACCGCCAGTACGCGTACGGGTACGCATACTTTGGGTTCCCGGTTTTGTACTTTTACACAAATGTGAGAACACACTATGTTTATATCCAAAGATGGTTACATGTTCTAAACTTTCATTTCAGTCATTGAAAAATTCTTAGAGGATGTTATATAGTTGTTATCCACAAACTATTTTTCATTAAAGCGATTTTCAAGTTATTGAAATAATCAACATGACTTTTGTCACGAGTAAAGATGAACTTGGCCAAAGAGAATGCTTACCAACACATATTTCGAGAAATAGATAAGCTAGATAAACTCGGCTCGAAATAGCAAATGTGTATAATCGAAGTCTATATATCAATACGACTATTTTCTCAAAACAGGAGATATAATAGATAAACTTTTGAGTGATAGATAAGTTGAGGTCTCCACATACCTCTTTGTTGATGAAGTTCCACAAGTTTCCTTGAGTAGTCCTTCGTCTTCAATCGATGAACACCGTGGAGTATAGAGTTAAACTACACTTACTATCCTAGTCCGAGACTTAGCTATAAGTAGACTAGAAATCAAGACTTATAGTTTTGGCAACTAAACTTGACAAACAATCTTGAGAGAGGCAACGCTTGCGAATTCGACCGAGCAGTGCTCTAACAGGAGTGCTAGCAGGAGGCATGCCCTTGTTAAATTTCCTGAAAACTTTGGACATATACAAACTGGTGGAATAATATACAACAAGTTTGGTGTTCGACCGAGTTTTTCCCACATTTTCATTTCAAGTTTGAATTTCAAGTAGCTAGTAAAATCTCTTGTTCCATTAACATTACATACCATATCCATACTATCGACATAGATAGTTATAGCTTCATATAAGGAACTTTATTTTTAAGTACGCGGGGAAAAGTACCTTAATTGTTTATCTCTTCCCAATCAAATTGTCACTTAGACTGTTATACGGGTATACAAAATTCACATGACTGTTTCAATCCATAAGTGAGCACTCTAATATAATTGCAAATGCACTTTGTGTTTTAGAGTCTTTTGATTTAAGAAACAAAAGTTTATCAGACATTTTTGTAAATATCTTTATCCCTTAATCCTTAATATCTTTATAAGTAATAATTAACCATACATAAATAAATGATGCATTTCAAGTTATTTTGAGATTATCAAGCAAACTCACTAGAAAAACACTATAATTATGTTCATTAAAATAGAATAAACAATTTAAGGGCTTTGTGAGAAACCTGGCGCCACAAGGAGAGTGTTTATACTTAAGGCTTCATTCTTCTCACTACACTTTGTGACAAATAATCATGTATGTCCCATCGGATTTATACTTGGTTGGTTACCACTACCACACCAAATACCTGTATATTTTTGAAAGAACCAAGTTTAACCTGGATTGGGATGGCCAAATATGCTCTTACTTGACATTAAACAATAAGGAGTGTGATTCGATCTCATCATGCTCTACTTTCTTAAGCAACTGTATATGAAAAATAATCATTAATATGCCCAAATGATCTTTCCATTGACTCGTGTGCATTCTTGTAACCCACTAGGATTTCATGTTTTCTGGAACCGTTAAATTTCGGAGCGTCCTCAAGTTTCATTAATGGACATAATCAGAGACAACCTAATGGTATGATTTCATCAGTGATATGAATTAGGTCGTGCCTTGTTCACCTACTTCCTTTCCAGGTGAGCATCGATCAAAACTGGTGGTCTTTTCATCTTCTTGTATGGAGCCACTGCCTCAAATACACTTACACTAAGTGTATATGCAAAACCTAATATATGGTGTATATCCCTTAATAAGGATTTTTTTACCTTGCATGTATGTGTGCTTTTGCCACTTTAGCGATATCAGTGCACATTTTGGATAATTTTTTAACTTAATAATTACGTTATTGGAGAACAAGAGTCAATATGAGACTGAGTAAGAACACACCACTACAACTCCTGTGGTTTCCTTATTGTAATAAATTTTCTTATCTTCCCATAATGTTGTCTCATCAAAGTGACGATCCGCAAATCTAGTGGTTAAGTGATTGCTTGCCAAAGGTTTCAAAATGAGGATAATTGTCGCCAATCCTTGACTACTTAATCGTTTTGATGGACCATTATAGTATGACGTGGGGTTGTAATGGCACATATATAGCACAATCAAAAAAAAATGCGTAAGAAAACAAATATTTCTATCTAGTTACCAACTGGTATACATAAATTGTTGACTAATTGTGGATTATAAAACGAATAAATAGAAATGTGTATAATATTTCATATCCCACAAGAAGTTATAGGAAGGTTGGTACACATAATATATGTCTTAGACACCATTTATAAACTCTCTAGCATTAAGAAGGGTGGTGAACCATTACATTATGTGCTAGGATTGTTCCAAAAACACATCATTTATCGTGAAAAATAACTAATTATACGCATCGAATCATCCACCAAAGCCATAAATCATTTGAATAGTCATTGTTTCCTTTATCATTTGCATCTTAGGATGGTCTAAATCATGTCTACTAAAGAAAGACTTTGTAAAATAAGTGACATGGTTTCTTACTTTATAAGCATAATGGGATGGGTGGCGGTGCTTCAAATGCTTTAGAAATTGTTGATTGTGAGAGATGTCGTCACTTTGTATTCTTGCAATCTTTGTAATTCCTATTTTTAGTTCACTCAAATTAAGAGATGTCCTTGAGTTCTTCAGAACATAACATCATGTCATAACCAAAGTGTTTTTATAGTTATGTTAACTTAAATGAGTCAATCCCCAACATTACATTGTCGGTGACATATGGATTCAATTATCCAACTATTAGTGATTTACAGTTTACTACTAGACTAATTGTCTCATTATTTTCTCTAAAATGTGACTCTTTCACATTCATTAGAGACAATTTTTCGATGCGTTCCCACTCTCACAATGATTTTCCTATGATAATCATTTGCGCGGATTTTATAGAAACTTAACAAAATGTGAGTAGCTCTTGGTTCTTACAAACCTCATGTATCTTTTAAACTTTATATTAATTAGGAAACAAAGATTGACCATTGCTTTACTCGACTATTACTTGTGATGATCTAATCGTCGCATGATATTATACAATGAAACAATTCAAAAAGTTATATATTTTGCTTAAGAGTTTCATCTAATAAGTGTTGTGGCCCTTGAAAAGGAGAGAGTACCACCAACATTTTCGTTCAACAACCTGTATGGGAAAAACTCAGTACAATTGCAAGTGTCTCTAACAAAACATCCTTAAACAATATGTATGTAGAGTTTTTATCTTTCACTTCCATAATCAATATTTAAAAGTCCATGAACTTGATCATGTAGAAGAGTACTTGGGCGATCTAACAAATGAGTATCCAAGATCAATCTAGTCGTATCCAAATCAAGAGGATTTGAATTCTATCAATTATGAAACTTGCAATCTATCTTTCAAGATACGAATTCAACAAGAACGAGTGTTGTTTTTTATCTTAATTAATAAGGAATTAAACTATTTTTATTGAATATGTACTACTTGTGTTATTCTTATTATAAAGATAAAACAATATAATGTGGAATTTTTTTATCCTTACCATGAAATACACAAGACACCAGAAGTTTTGTTAACGAGGAAAACTGCACCTGCTGAAAACCCCCGGGACCTCGACCAACTTTGAATACCAAACTGTATCGAGTCGCTACAGATATTAGCCTAATATCATACTTCATATTTGAATGTGGTTGAGACCGAATCAACCCTTTAAGCAATTCAGCTGCAGTTGTGCTCCTTATGTTTCTTGAACATCGCAAAGCTCTACTCAACTGATTCCCTTAGCTGATATCATTTACATCCTAAGAGTTATTTCAACCTAAGTGAAGACTTTTGATACCAATCTTCCTCTAACAAATAAGAATATTTGATTTTACGATCTAGTTTAATCCGTTTGCAATAGAAAAAGTCCATCACACCTCACGATTCCGGAACACTTACATTCAGTTAGCTGAGAATCCTGGATTACTAACCACGTCTCAAGAATAATCTAAGCAAATCAAAGAATTTTATATATCTATCTTGAGGAATCAAAAAGTCTGGGACGACGAGGACTTTGCGGTTTCTATCTATCTCGTTTTTAATATGAGATTACAGGAAACTTAAAGATCAATAAGAAAAAGATACGGATACACGAACTATCAGGTAGTCCGACTGGGCTTCAATAATCCCTGAGTGAAGTCTTCAATTCGTAACCTCGAATATAGTTCACGAAGAACCTAGGTTACAGAGGACGACTCTAGCTTAGCAAATAGGACAAAAAAGTGTCAGTGATTAATAAATCATGTTACAAGAGTCTCTTTTTTTGTACTTTCAAGGATCTAGATAGATTTGAGTTCAATCTAAGATAACTTGATATCCAAGCAAACACTTTCTCAGTTTAGATGATATATTTATTAGGAATCCATGTAAACATGTGAGTTACATAAAAGAATATACAATATAGTCCAGGGTTCTAGTACTGTGTATGATGATGGTTCATGTTGGCAAGTATGCCTTTTGAACTTACAAGCATAAGTGGTGTTCATTAACACTCAATACTTAAACCATGATTCACAAACACATGGTGATTTAGTTAACAAAGTTTTCTTAGAATTGTTTATGACAGTTGTAGCAATGCCAAACGTACTTGTGAAAATATTTTATGAGATTTTGCTTAATTCAGAACTGGGTAGGTAAGCATACTGGTTATGCATACCTATGGGAAATCCGCGAACTCAAGCTATTGGGGTAGGCGTACTGGGTGGGTATGTGTACCCTTAGCCATTCGCAAACTCATATCCCATGGGTATGCGTAGCTTCACTTCATTCTCAAACTCAAAACCACGGAGTGGGCGTACTGGGTATACGTACCTACCCTGTGTTTAGAATTCAATATACTCTGAAAACTCTCTTTAAACATTTGAAACATTCTCAATCGCCGTAGATAATAGATATCAATTTTTAGGAAATTTCTAAATGATCAAATTGAAACAAAAATAGTTCATGAACAATAAATTTTTCTTAACTCTGCCAAATTCACAAAAGGTCTCGGGTATGACAAAGGCTCCCGATTGACTGACAAATTTACCAAAGGTCTCGGATACGCCAAAGGCGCCCGATTGACTGACAAATTTACAAAAGGTCTTGGATACGCAAAAGGCGCCCGATTAACTGACAAATTTACCAAAGGCCTCGGATACGCCAAAGGCGCCCGATTGACTAACAAATTTACAAAAGGTCTTGGATACGCCAAAAGCGCCCGATTGACTGACAAATTTACCAAAGGTCTCGGACACGCCAAAGGCGCTCGATTGACTGACAAATTTACAAAAAGTCTGGGATAAGCCCAAGGCGCCCGATTGACTGATAAACTTAGAAAAGATCTCGGGTATGCCAAAGGCGCTCGATTGACTGACAAATTTACAAAAGGTCTCGGATACTCAAAAGGCGCCCGATTGACTGGAAAATTTACAAAAGGTCTCGGGTACGCCAAAGGCGCTCGATTGATTGCCAAATTCACAAAAGGTCTCGGGTATGCCAAAGGCGCCCGATTGACTGACAAATTTACCAAAGGTCTCGGATATGCCAAATGTGCCCGATTGACTGACAAATTTACAAAAGGTCTTGGATACGCCAAAGGCGCCCGATTGACTGACAAATTTACCAAAGGTCTCGGACACGCCAAAGGCGCCTGATTGACTTACAAATTTACAAAAAGTCTGGGATACGCCAAAGGCGCCCGATTGACTGATAAACGTACAAAAGATATCGGGTATGCCAAAGGCGCTCGATTGACTGACAAATTTACAAAAGGTCTCGGATACTCCAAAGGCGCCCGATTGACTGGAAAATTTACAAAAGGTCTCGGGTATGCCAAAGGCGCCCGATTGACTGATAAATTTACAAAAGTTCTTGGATACGCCAAAGGCGCCCGATTGACTGACAAATTTACCAAAGGTCTTGGATACGCCAAAGGCGCCCGATTGACTGACAAATTTACAAAAGGTCTCGGATACGCCAAAGGCTCCCGATTGACTGACAAATTTACAAAAGGTCTTGGGTACGCCAAAGGCGCCCAATCTACTGACAAATTCACAAAAGGTCTTGGGTATTCCAAAGGCGCCCGATCGACTGAAAAATTCACAAAAGGTCTCGGGTATGCCATAGGCGCCCAATGGACTGACAAATTTACCAAAGGTCTCGGATACGCCAAAGGCGCCCGATTGACTGAAAAATTTACAAAAGGTCTTGGATACGCCAAAGGCTACCGATTGACTGACAAATTTACCAAAGGTCTCGGATACGCCAAAGACCCCCGATTGACTGACAAATTTACAAAAGGTCTTGGATACGCCAAAGGCGCCCGATTGACTGATAAACGTAGAAAAGGTCTCGGGCACGCCAAACGCGCCTGATTAACTGACAAATTCACAAAAGGTCTCAAGAAATCCAAAGGCGCCTGATTGACTGGAAAATTCACAAAAGGTCCCAGGAACGCCAAGGGCGTCTGGTCGACTGACAAATTCACAAAAGGTCTTAGGAAAGCCAAAGGCGCCTGATTGACTGACAAATTCAGAAAAGGTCTCATGAAAGCCAAAGGTGCCTGATTGACTGACAAATTCCCAAAAGATCCCAGGAAAGCCAAAGGCACCTGATCGACTGACAAATCTGCAAAAGGTCTCGGAAAGCCAAAGGCACCTGACTGACCGACAGCTACAAAAAGTTTCAGAAAAACTAAAAGCCCCCGATCGACTATTCTCTACCCGTCTGAAATAAAAACAAGGGGGAGTAGGCGCGTTTCACTAACGCCCACTCTACCCGGTACCCCTTCGAAATAAAAACGAGGGGGAGTAGACGCATTCCACTAACGCCCACCCCACCCAGCACCTTCTCAACAAAAAGAAGGGAGAGTAGTTAACAAAGTTTTCTTAGAATTGTTTATGACAGTTGTAGCAATGCCAAACGTACTTGTGAAAATATTTTATGAGATTTTGCTTAATTCAGAACTGGGTAGGTATGCATACTGGTTATGCATACCTATGGGAAATCCGCGAACTCAAGCTATTGGGGTAGGCGTACTGGGTGGGTATGTGTACCCTTAGCCATTCGCAAACTCATATCCCATGGGTATGCGTAGCTTCACTTCATTCTCAAACTCAAAACCACGGAGTGGGCGTACTGGGTATACGTACCTACCCTGTGTTTAGAATTCAATATACTCTGAAAACTCTCTTTAAACATTTGAAACATTCTCAATCGCCGTAGATAATAGATATCAATTTTTAGGAAATTTCAAAATGATCAAATTGAAACAAAAATAGTTCATGAACAATAAATTGTTCTTAACTCTGCCAAATTCACAAAAGGTCTCGGGTATGACAAAGGCTCCCGATTGACTGACAAATTTACCAAAGGTCTCGGATACGCCAAAGGCGCCCGATTGACTGACAAATTTACAAAAGGTCTTGGATACGCAAAAGGCGCCCAATTAACTGACAAATTTACCAAAGGCCTCGGATACGCCAAAGGCGCCCGATTGACTAACAAATTTACAAAAGGTCTTGGATATGCCAAAGGCGCCCGATTGACTGACAAATTTACCAAAGGTCTCGGACACGCCAAAGGCGCCCGATTGACTGACAAATTTACAAAAAGTCTGGGATAAGCCAAAGGCGCCCGATTGACTGATAAACTTAGAAAAGATCTCGGGTATGCCAAAGGCGCTCGATTGACTGACAAATTTACAAAAGGTCTCGGATACTCAAAAGGCGCCCGATTGACTGGAAAATTTACAAAAGGTCTCGGGTACGCCAAAGGCGCTCGATTGATTGCCAAATTCACAAAAGGTCTCGGGTATGCCAAAGGCGCCCGATTGACTGACAAATTTACCAAAGGTCTCGGATATGCCAAATGTGCCCGATTGACTGACAAATTTACAAAAGGTCTTGGATACGCCAAAGGCGCCCGATTGACTGACAAATTTACCAAAGGTCTCGGACACGCCAAAGGCGCCTGATTGACTGAAAAATTTACAAAAAGTCTGGGATACGCCAAAGGCGCCCGATTGACTGATAAACGTACAAAAGATATCGGGTATGCCAAAGGCGCTCGATTGACTGACAAATTTACAAAAGGTCTCGGATACTCCAAAGGCGCCCGATTGACTGGAAAATTTACAAAAGGTCTCGGGTATGCCAAAGGCGCCCGATTGACTGATAAATTTACAAAAGGTCTTGGATACGCTAAAGGCGCCCGATTGACTGACAAATTTACCAAAGGTCTTGGATACGCCAAAGGCGCCCGATTGACTGACAAATTTACAAAAGGTCTCGGATATGCCAAAGGCTCCCGATTGACTGACAAATTTACAAAAGGTCTTGGGTACGCCAAAGGCGCCCAATCTACTGACAAATTCACAAAAGGTCTTGGGTATTCCAAAGGCGCCCGATCGACTGAAAAATTCACAAAAGGTCTCGGGTATGCCATAGGCGCCCAATTGACTGACAAATTTACCAAAGGTCTCGGATACGCCAAAGGCGCCCGATTGACTGAAAAATTTACAAAAGGTCTTGGATACGCCAAAGGCTACCGATTGACTGACAAATTTACCAAAGGTCTCGGATACGCCAAAGACCCCCGATTGACTGACAAATTTACAAAAGGTCTTGGATACGCCAAAGGCGCCCGATTGACTGATAAACGTAGAAAAGGTCTCGGGCACGCCAAACACGCCTGATTAACTGACAAATTCACAAAAGGTCTCAAGAAATCCAAAGGCGCCTGATTGACTGGAAAATTCACAAAAGGTCCCAGGAACGCCAAGGGCGTCTGGTCGACTGACAAATTCACAAAAGGTCTCAGGAAAGCCAAAGGCGCCTGATTGACTGACAAATTCAGAAAAGGTCTCATGAAAGCCAAAGGTGCCTGATTGACTGACAAATTCACAAAAGATCCCAGGAAAGCCAAAGGTACCGGATCGACTGACAAATCTGCAAAAGGTCTCGGAAAGCCAAAGGAACCTGACTGACCGACAGCTGCAAAAAGTTTCAGAAAAACTAAAAGCCCTCGATCGACTATTCTCTACCCGTCTGAAATAAAAACAAGGGGGAGTAGGCGCGTTTCACTAACGCCCACTCTACCCGGTACCCCTTCGAAATAAAAACGAGGGGGAGTAGACGCATCCCACTAACGCCCACCCCACCCAGCACCTTCTCAACAAAAAGAAGGGAGAGTAGGTGCGTTTCACCAATGCAACCTCCCCGACACCTTCTCAACAAAAAGAAGGGGGAGTAGGCGCGTTCCCCCCCCCCCCCCCCCCCCCCCCCCCCCCCCGCACCTTCTCAATAAAAATAAGGGGGAGTGGGCGCGTTTCACTAACGCCCACCCCACCCATCACCTTCTCAATAAAAAGAAGGGAGAGTAAGCGCCTTACTAGGGCGTTAACCCTCTTTTATCAGTGGAAACCCCTCATAAAAGAGGTGGGGATTACACATACTCCTCCCACCGCTTCTAAAAAAAGAGAGAGGGAAGGGAGTAGCCGCCCATCAAACGACATACTTGAAAAATAAATGAATAATAATAATAGTAAAAATAATAATAATAATAATAAACATACAATAATGGTAATAATAAAGAGAAAGAAAGAATAAGGATGAGGGCATTTTCCCGGCTCCACGCACCTCTCAATAACAAGATTACTAAGCATAGCCAAAACAGTTAAGAATAATGAAAATACAGTAATAGAAAGAGTTAATCAAACACCACGAAGCATCCCACAATCCAAAAAAACAAAACAAACACAACACCTGAAAGGCAAGTTCAACGAAAGAAAATGAAAGAAAATCCAACACGAGGACAAAGCGCCTCAAGCAAATTAGAGCCTATCTAGCTCCTGTTGTTTCTTCTCAAGCTTAGCGCGAACTGTCGCTTCGACGACCTCAACACGTAACACCTCGTCATTAGCTAACCCGACATCAGCTAAGAGTAGATTCAGCACCACCTTCTTGCTAGAAGTTGTCTCCGAACGCTTCTTCAGCTCCTCCTCCAACTGAGAGATTTGGCCTATGAGACGGCTACGAGGATCATTACGGTCCTTCACCTTCGCCAGCAGCTCCTTCAGCCACACTATCAGGAAATTAACATTGAGTGCAGATTGCACAGCAGCCTCCCAACCACGCAACGTCGCTGCGTCAACATGATCATCCCCTAGACGTAAGTCGGTCGGTGATCTCCAAAAGATTTTTAGTCATATAACACAAAATTGGAACGGCCAAAAGGCCCTCCTTCGCCATGTGACCACCGCCACGCTCAACGATATCCCTATAAGTGGAAGCAAAGATAGTTGGCACCCAAAATCCATGAACGAGGGTGTGGGTAGCAGGGTCCACTTCAGCCTCGGCGACGCTCACCACACGAGGGAAACGAAACCACGCGTCTTCAGAGTCTCCTGTTACAACAGGGTTGGTTGGTATGTCAGAAGTATGAATATCTGTCTATTTCTCTAAAGGAACAAACGAGCCGATGCCATCCATCCTGGTGCGCTTAGAGGAACCGTCGCCACTAGGGACCACGCGCCTTGTGCCGTCTATGTCGGGCTTCGCGGTTTCCTTGCACTTCTTACCCATATCCTAGCGCCAACAATGATATGTCAGCAAAAGGAAGCGATAACAAATTGGCACAAGCAAAAAGAAAAGAAAAGGGACTAACCTCAGGAATCGACGAGCCTAGCGGAGTATCAGTGACTTTAGGGCGAGATGCAGAGGAACTAGAAGAGGATTCAGAGTCACTACTGGAGCCTGAAAAATGAGAAATGAGCACCATTGCAAAAAGGACTTAGATTTATAAAAAAAAAGAAAAAAGGGAGAAAGGCAAAGAGAGGGGAATAACAAGAACAAAGGCACGTATTAAATAGGGAGTTACCTGCAAGATTATTAACGGTTAATACCAAGTGGGATGAGGACCCACCAAAAACTAACCAGCTAGACCCAGTAGGGCTCATTGATTGCAGAACGGCACTGGGAGATACCGTAAGTTCGCCCCTGCCACAGACGGTTTCATCCCTAAGAGGGTGAACTGACGATATATGAAGGCGCGGTGATACCCAGCCTGCCCCCGTGGGGAGGCTAACCCCTAGATCCATCAACTGGTCCACAAATGAAGGAGTTGGGATGCTACCTGCACCTCCTGGAGGCTGTGACGCGCTCCTCTGATGGCTCGGCTGGGGCTGCAAAGATGAGGTATTAACAGTAGAACAACGACGTGGAGCAGTTAGTACACCACTATGTGATTGTGCTACAACTCATGCTTAATTGTCTGTTATGAATCCTCTGACTAGTTGTACTCTAAATCAGACAATTAGTACTTAGGATGAATACTTTAGTTGTGATTAGAACATCCTTTAGGTTGTTAAAACACCTAAGTGGCTTCTCTGTGGGTAGTTGCAGTGTGAGAGCCCCAACTACTACTAGGATTAGAATTATCTTAGTGCCTTTAGCTTCCTTTCTAACCCAACCCTTTGATGAGCAGCAGGCATAGAACCTCCACTGCCATCTAGTTAGTCAGTTGAGCCAAGAAGCTCACTGATAACTATACAAGGGACAAGACTTATGTGGAACTAGGATAACTTAGTCTAGGTGAAATGGTGGAATCTAATCCCTAGTCTTCACCCAAAATCCCTCTTTCCTTTACTGTTTCTTGTTTTTATTTGATTCCCTTTACTTCTTTGCTGTCACTTCACTGCCTTAGGCTCATTGCCTTTGTTTCATTAGCTCACTGCCACTGCTACACTTAGAGATCTAGCTTAGCTAGGAAACCTTAAATCACGCACACCTAGTCTCTGTGGTTCGACCCTGACTTGCACACATATAATACAACAGACCCTGTGCACTTGCAGGTATAACAAGTAGGCTTCTTTCTTGCTCTTATTTTACACTCTTAAAAGCCTACCAAGTTTTTGGCGCCGCTGCCGGGGACTGGTGTTGTGTTGAAGTTGTTTTCTTGCTTACATTCCTGCATCATAACTTGCATATTCATCTTTGCATTGCATTCCTGCATGAGCATTTAGTGTAACATCTAGTGTAATTTTCCTGTTCTTTGTAGCTTGCTCTTAACTGATAACTCTGTTGAGTAACAGATGCCTTCTCCAACTGACCTGTTGCTTGCCAAGGACCTGTTGCTGCTGCTTGTGGTGCTGCTGCCAACAGCTGCTGTTGCTGAAGCTGTTGCCCCTGCTGTTGCTGAAGCTGTTGCCCCTGCTGTTGCTGAAGCTGTTGCCCCTGCTGTTGTTGCTGTGACCTTGTTGTGAGGGCCACAAACTGACCTGGTGCTGCTGCTGTTTCCTGCCAGGCCAAGCCTGTTGCTGTTGCTGAGTTGATCTGGTGTTGTTGTCTGCTGCTGCTGTAGCTAGACCAAAACATAACTGGGCTACACAAGCTAAGGAAAAGAAAAAGGCCCAACTGGGATGTGCAACTAAAAAACAGAGCAGCTGGGCTGTGCTTAAGCAAGTAAGCCTAAACCCATTAAGAGAACCCAACCTGTGGGCTTCCATTTTTAATTTGTGGGCTTGTAATAATTTTTTCCATTTTTTTGTTGGGCTTGTAATTTAAGTTAACTTTTTGGTTTGTATTTGAGCTTAACTGTGGGATTGTCCCTATCAAAATTTTGGGTTTCAAAAACCCAACAAACAACCTAAACAAGTTTAACTGAACCTACCAACTCAGCTGGGCTTCGATAGTTTCTGGGCTCGCTGAAGTCGTTAGTGGGCCGTGTACCCAAACTCTAGGCCGAGAGTTGTGCTCTGTTTCACAACAATTTTTCCAAAACCCAACAGTGGGCTTGGCCTTTTATCCTATAAAACCAAAGTTTTCAAAACCCAATAAACCAAAGTGTTTTCTTTTCCCATTAAGTCCAAATTTTCTAAAACCCATTAAAAACCAAATTTCTTTTTCAAACCCGACAAAACCAAATGTTACCCATAAAAACAAAATTTTTCCCAAAAATCCAAACTCATTAAAAACCAAATTTTGGGCTTTGTAACATAGTTACTTAGATTTTGAGCCCAATCATGTCTAGATCTTGGTCTACAGTTGGGGAATACAACAAATCCCTTAGAGGACTTGCGTATGGACATACTTCACGTCATGAGCCTCCCATAGACCATGATGTCAATAGTTATAGGAATTATTATGGACATTTTCAAAGTCCCGAGCCTCAATACATGAACCCTAATGACTATTCACACATGCATCATTCATCACAACGTGAAAATGAACATTTTGCTAATGCCTCACTCACACAATCATCTCTTGTGGATCAATTAGAAGCTCGAATCGCAGCTTTAGAAATGAAATCACATGAGGAATCTGTCACATCTAATTTTCTTAGGCAACCTGAAATATATGCATGTCCCGCATGTGGTAGTCTAGACCACCCTGTTGGAATTGTCATATTTTGCATAATTTTAGGCAATCTAGAGAAAATCCAAGGTATGAAATGCCCATAAATTGTGAGGCTGGTAGTCATTGGGACCATAATCAAACCTTTGAGGGTTGCGATCAATCTTTTATAAACCCTAATGACCATGCACACATGTACCAATCACCACAATTTGAACATGAAGAATTTTGTACTCCCATGAATTTAGACTCCACCATAGAAGCTCTCAGTGAGCTAAACTTTGATAGATATACATCACGAATTCAGGCGAAGATAGATCAGATTTTGCTTCACCTACAAAAGGAGGAAATTCATGAGGAAATGTATGTTGTCCCTAATGAAGTGTCTAGTCCCATTCATGTAAATGATGTTGAATATGAACCTAATTTAGAGGAACATGAATCGACTAATGACACCACCACTGTTAATGAGGCATGATGATGATTATGATGTTATGTTAGAAGAACATGTCTATACTGAAAATGTTATGGAACCTTTGGGTTCAAATACATTAGGCTTTTCTGCCCCGACCTTCATGAATGATGTTTCTTCTAGTATTCCATATACATGTGATGTTGATACTGATTTTGAGCATGTGTATCTCTCCTATGAAAATTACTTAGATAATATAGAATCTTCTGTTGACACTAATATGCATGAAAATATAATTGATGTGTCTGATTCTCTACCTAGGTCACGTTGTGATGTTTCCACTGATTTGCCGATGCATGAGAATAATTCTTTTGATGATGTTGATGATTCTGATTTGTGTGAGCATGGTGAGCATGTTGTGACACTTGTAGAAGACTTAGGAGATGTTGATTTGATTAATAATGATGTGCCTATCTTCCTACATAAGTCACAATCTGATGGCCTTCCACCCAACCTAGATTTGGTTTGTACCGATATTGTCAAACCAACTTTTCTGAAAATTCCCAACCTAGGTTTGGAACTGTGTGCTTCCCAAGTCCTCTTGGACTATTTTGCATCTAAGTATAATACTTTTAAGGAGCCACAGTTGGAATTACCATGTTTACTCGTCCCTAGAAAAGTTCATTTCGAGTTAGACCTTGTGCATGATGAACCCCCAAAACTGCGAGATTTTGTATCCAAAATTTGATCTGTTGAAAAATCCAGGTTTGGGGGTAGCACATTTTGTTTCACAGTTTCACTTGAGTTTCTTTCCTGTTATATTTGTGTGAAGCTGTTGAAACCTCTACACTTTGTCTTTTGGGTTGATCCTCAACTCTTTAGATTGTTAGTGTATGGTGAATTTTTTGTATATAATCCAGTAGATAAAAATTTAAAAAAAACCCTTTTGTTCCTTTTTGTATGTATTTTGCTAATCCAATATGATCTCGGCTGAAATATGTTGGATTTTTTCCTTGAATAACGGAGTTCTAATCTTGCTTTCGCCGACATCCGGGTATTCTCTTTCCTTTTTCTCTGCTCAGCATGGTCCTATTCGTATGTTGTATTATAATTTTATTCATCTTTTGAAACATTGAGGACAATGTTTAGTTTAGGTTTGGGGGTATAGAGTAGATACCACGATAACATGCTATTATTGAAAAAATTGAACTCTTCCTTTTTGAAAAAAAATCAAAAATCAAAATAAAAAATTGAAAAAACGATAAAAACATAAAAATGGAGCTCATTTACCTTGAAATGTTGACTCTTGTGCAAATATGTAATTATTAGGAGTCTTAGTCTAGATATTTAGGCACCCTGATTCTAGCACAATTCACATAGTGATAAGAAACTTGCACGCGCACGATCTACCAATACATGTATAGCCTCATCCTTGAGGTGTTCTATCGGAAGTTTTAGTTGCCAATCACTTTAGAATACTGAACGAAACTTGACTAGCTTGTTCTTTGGTTGGTTGGGATAGAAGGTGGAGGTTACATTAACAAAGACAACCATCGAATTTAATTGGGTGCATCAAAAAGGGCTACCTCTTTCTAAGAGTCATGTAATTTTTTGTTTCCTTTTGTATATGTATCAAAAGTGTTACCATGTTGAAAAAAAAAAATCAAGTATTTATCAATTCCATTCTCTCTTGTCCAAAAATAAAAGAGAGTAGTCAATGTAAATAAGAGTCATGTAAAGAGTCATCTTTTATTGTTTTATTGTAATAAGCAAGGAAGGGTGTATGCCATTGATGTACAACGCGAGTAATTGTGAAATACCTCCAACTCATTCACAATTCTCGTAAAGTCCGGACAGCTAGCTAGATTTCGACCTCGGTTCTTAGCCTGAGAAACTATCTCTTGGTGATTAGTAGTCATAACGTCCGATATTTCTTTACACATGTGTAGATACACTTTACACTCTTATCACATGTCTTTATTTGTTATCAGTGCTAGGATTGTGCCTTTGATAGCTAGATTGAAATCTCCATTTTGATGTGAGCTTCTACTGTCTTGCACATGTCACATTTCATGGAATCTGAGCTTATATTTTGTCCTAGAACTTTGTAGGTACGTTCTAAGCAAACCTTCACGAGACTTCAACTCGTCCACTAGGGACACTTAGTGGTTTAAAAGGCTTATTGCATTCGCTAAATGCAATCGAGAGACCAGCGACAGTGGTATAGGTAGGATTTCCTTAGTTTTGTTTTACTTGAGGACAAGTAAAATTCAGGTTTGGGGGTATTTGATGAGTGCCAAATATTGTATATATTTGCACCTTTTTATTGGCATTTAACTCATCTTTTGTGCACTAATTCTACATTTTATCCCATATTCTGTGTTTTCGTTGTTTTCAAGAATAAATACTTTTCTTAATTAATTTGCATTTTTAGGTACTAAATAAAGCCTGGTTATCTCACGGAGAGAAAAGAGCAAAGGAACGGCAAAGACTCCCGCTAGGAGGAAGCGAAGAATGATGTTTGCAAGAGCCGGATCAACTAGAAGTGGGCTTGAAGAGGAAGAATTGTTCTTAAAGAAGATATGGGCTTGGCATACCCAAGACCCAAAACCCTTACCCAAATCCATTTCCATTATCCATACCCATTTCCATGAGAGCCGTCAGATTGGATCCATCTCATCATCCAACGGTCGCCTCATCATTGTGCATCAAACTCCGAAGCTCCTGTCAAACACTATAGTACCTAACTCCATCTGAAGCCGTCAGTTTTGTTGTATCTCATCATCCAACGGTCGCTCCTATCGCGCCGTTGGATCATTCCATCACCTTTTCATCCTACGCTTTCGCTTCGCTGAGCATCAACCTTTGATACACCCGCCTCACACCCTAGCATCAGAAACCTACACCCTCAACCAAACGAACCCTAATCCCATTTCCATCGTTCTTTTCTCTTCTCTCTCTCCCTCACCTCTGCAAAACTCTCTTCTCGTGCCACACCACCTCCTCCACTGTCTCCTCTGCCGCAACCATTTCTATCACTGCCACCACCTCCATCAGCTCAGTCCTTCCCCCAAAACCCATCCCTCTACTAGCCTAGACATTTTACAAAACTCGCACCTCTTTTCTGAACCCTAGGGTGGGATTTGTAAAACATCTCGAGCTAGTATTTCAGAGACGACAAGAGCAGCAGCATTAGCAGAGGAGGAGAAGTACGAGCATGGGTCGAAGCAGAAATCACAGTGGGTGAGTTGAATTGAAAATTCCCAAAATCAAAATTAGGGTTTCAAAATTAGGGTTTCTAAATTTTGGGGGAAAACATTGTACTATAAATTGAGAACATTGGGTGTATGTAAAACTCATGCCTGGGCTAGCCAGAGCTTCACCCAAGAGGACTGGACTAGAGTTCCTCAACTGTGTTATCTTCAGTTCATGTTTTGTTTGAATGCAATGTTGTTTCAAGTGTAATTTCCATGTTCTAAGCTCATAGCTAGGGTGATGAGGAAACCCTTTGAGCCATTGCTAAGTTTCATTCAGTTATAAACATAATTCTTGTTGTGCTTGAAATGTTTAGGATAGTCTTAATCAAAGCACTTTACATTTTGCTCTCACGTGCATATCATGTATGCATTGTAGTTAGAACACCACTATGTGATTGTGCTACAACTCATGCTTAATTGTCTGTTATGAATCCTCTGACTAGTTGTACTCTAAATCAGACAATTAGT
Source organism: Papaver somniferum (assembly GCF_003573695.1). Lineage (NCBI taxonomy): Eukaryota > Viridiplantae > Streptophyta > Magnoliopsida > Ranunculales > Papaveraceae > Papaver > Papaver somniferum. The sequence continues at coordinate 43,555,283 of NC_039364.1, forward strand.
ACTTAGGATGAATACTTTAGTTGTGATTAGAACATCCTTTAGGTTGTTAAAACACCTAAGTGGCTTCTCTGTGGGTAGTTGCAGTGTGAGAGCCCCAACTACTACTAGGATTAGAATTATCTTAGTGCCTTTAGCTTCCTTTCTAACCCAACCCTTTGATGAGCAGCAGGCATAGAACCTCCACTGCCATCTAGTTAGTCAGTTGAGCCAAGAAGCTCACTGATAACTATACAAGGGACAAGATTATGTGGAACTAGGATAACTTAGTCTAGGTGAAATGGTGGAATCTAATCCCTAGTCTTCACCCAAAATCCCTCTTTCCTTTACTGTTTCTTGTTTTTATTTGATTCCCTTTACTTCTTTGCTGTCACTTCACTGCCTTAGGCTCATTGCCTTTGTTTCATTAGCTCACTGCCACTGCTACACTTAGAGATCTAGCTTAGCTAGGAAACCTTCAATCACACACACCTAGTCTCTGTGGTTCGACCCTGACTTGCACACATCTACTACAACAGACCCTGTGCACTTGCAGGTATAACAAGTAGGCTTCTTTCTTGCTCTTATTTTACACTCTTAAAAGCCTACCAAGTTTTTGGCGCCGCTGCCGGGGACTGGTGTGTTGAAGTTGTTTTCTTGCTTACATTCCTGCATCATAACTTGCATATTCATCTTTGCATTGCATTCCTGCATGAGCATTTAGTGTAGCATCTAGTGTAATTTTCCTGTTCTTTGTAGCTTGCTCTTAACTGATAACTCTGTTGAGTAACAGGTGCCTTCTCCAACTGACCTGTTGCTTGCCAAGGACCTGTTGCTGCTTTACCTGCTGCTGCTTGTGGTGCTGCTGCCAACAGCTGTTGCTGAAGCTGTTGCCCCTGCTGTTGCTGAAGCTGTTGCCCCTGCTGTTGTTGACCTTGCTGTGAGGGCCACAAACTGACCTGGTGCTGCTGCTGTTTCCTGCCTGCCAGGCCAAGCCTGTTGCTGTTGCTGAGTTGATCTGGTGTTGTTGTCTGCTGCTGTAGCTAGACCAAAACACTCTGGCTACACAAGCTAAGGAAAAGAACAAGGCCCAACTGGGCTGTGCAACTAAAAACAGAGCAGCTGGGCTGTGCTTAAGCAAGTAAGCCTAAACCCATTAAGAGAACCCAACTGTGGGCTTCCATTTTTAATTTGTGGGCTTGTAATAATTTTTTCCATTTTTTTGTTGGGCTTGTAATTTAAGTTAACTTTTGGGTTTGTATTTGAGCTTAACTGTGGGATTGTCCCTATCAAAATTTTGGGTTTCAAAAACCCAACAAACAACCTAAACAAGTTTAACTGAACCTACCAACTCAGCTGGGCTTCGTTAGTTTCTGGGCTTGCTGAAGTCGTTAGTGGGCCGTGTACCCAAACTCTAGGCCGAGAGTTGGGCTCTGTTTCACAACAATTTTTCCAAAACCCAACAGTGGGCTTGGCCTTTTATCCTAAAACCAAAGTTTTCAAAACCCAATAAACCAAAGTGTTTTCTTTTCCCATTAAGTCCAAATTTTCTAAAACCCATTAAAAACCAAATTTCTTTTCAAACCCGACAAAACCAAATGTTACCCATAAAAACCAAATTTTTCCCAAAAATCCAAACCATTAAAAACCAAATTTGGGCTTTGTAACATAGTTACTTAGCTTTTGAGCCCAATCATGTCTAGATCTTGGTCTACAGTTGGGGAATACAACAAATCCCTTAGAGACTTGCGTATGGACATACTTCACGTCATGAGCCTCCCATAGACCATGATGTCAATAGTTATAGGAATTATTATGGACATTTTCAAAGTCCCGAGCCTCAATACATGAACCCTAATGACTATTCACACATGCATCATTCATCACAACGTGAAAATGAACATTTTGCTAATGCCTCACTCACACAATCATCTCTTGTGGATCAATTAGAAGCTCGAATCGCAGCTTTAGAAATGCAATCACATGAGGAATCTGTCACATCTAATTTTCTTAGGCAACCTGAAATCTATGCATGTCCCGCATGTGGTAGTTAGACCACCCTGTTGAGAATTGTCATATTTTGCATAATTTTAGGCAATCTAGAGAAAATCCAAGGTATGAAATGCCCATAAATTGTGAGGCTGGTAGTCATTGGGACCATAATCAAACCTTTGAGGGTTGCGATCAATCTTTTATAAACCCTAATGACCATGCACACATGTACCAATCACCACAATTTGAACATGAAGAATTTTGTACTCCCATGAATTTAGACTCCACCATAGAAGCTCTCAGTGAGCTAAACTTTGATAGATCTACATCACGAATTCAGGCGAAGATAGATCAGATTTTGCTTCACCTACAAAAGGAGGAAATTCATGAGGAAATGTATGTTGTCCCTAATGAAGTGTCTAGTCCCATTCATGTAAATGATGTTGAATATGAACCTAATTTAGAGGAACATGAATCGACTAATGACACCACCACTGTTAATGAGGACCAATATGCATGCTACCATGATGATGATTATGATGTTATGTTAGAAGAACATGTCTATACTGAAAATGTTATGGAACCTTTGGGTTCAAATACATTAGGCTTTTCTGCCCCGACCTTCATGAATGATGTTTCTTCTAGTATTCCATATACATGTGATGTTGATACTGATTTTGAGCATGTGTATCTCTCCTATGAAAATTACTTAGATAATATAGAATCTTCTGTTGACACTAATATGCATGAAAATATAATTGATGTGTCTGATTCTCTACCTAGGTCACGTTGTGATGTTTCCACTGATTTGCCGATGCATGAGAATAATTCTTTTGATGATGTTGATGATTCTAATTTGTGTGAGCATGGTGAGCATGTTGTGATACTTTTAGAAGACTTAGGAGATGTTGATTTGATTAATAATGATGTGCCTATCTTCCTACATAAGTCACAATCTGATGGCCTTCCACCCAACCTAGATTTGGTTTGTACCGATATTGTCAAACCAACTTTTCTGAAAATTCCCAACCTAGGCTTGGAACTGTGTGCTTCCCAAGTCCTCTTGGACTATTTTGCATCTAAGTATAATACTTTTAAGGAGCCACAGTTGGAATTACCATGTGTACCCGTCCCTAGCAAAGTTCATTTCGAGTTAGACCTTGTGCATGATGAACCCCCAAAACTGCGAGATTTTGTATCCAAAATTTTATCTGTTGAAAAATCCAGGTTTGGGGGTAGCTCATTTTGTTTCACAGTTTCACTTGCGTTTCTTTCCTGTTATATTTGTGTGAAGCTGTTGAAACCTCTACACTTTGTCTTTCGGGTTGATCCTCAACTCTTTAGATTGTTAGTGTATGGTGAATTTTTTGTATATAATCCAGTAGATAAAAATTTTAAAAAACCCTTTTGTTCCTTTTTGTATATATTTTGCTAATCCAATATGATCTCGGCTGAAATATGTTGGATTTTTTCCTTGAATAACGGAGTTCTAATCTTGCTTTCGCCGACATCCGGGTATTCTCTTTCCTTTTTCTCTGCTCAGCATGGTCCTATTTGTATGTTGTATAATAATTTTATTCATCTTTTGAAACATTGAGGACAATGTTTAGTTTAGGTTTGGGGGTATAGAGTAGATACCACGATAACATGCTATTATTGAAAAAATTGAACTCTTCCTTTTTGAAAAAAAATCAAAAATCAAAATAAAAAATTGAAAAAACAATAAAAACATAAAAATGGAGCTCATTTACCTTGAAATGTTGACTCTTGTGAAAATATGTAATTATTAGGAGTCTTAGTCTAGATATTTAGGCACCCTGATTCTGGCACAATTCACATAGTGATAAGAAACTTGCACGCGCACGATCTACCAATACATGTATAGCCTCATCCTTGAGGTGTTCTATCGGAAGTTTTAGTTGCCAATCACATTAGAATACTGAACGAAACTTGACTAGCTTGTTCTTTGGTTGGTTGGGATAGAAGGTGGAGGTTACATTAACAAAGACAACCATCGAATTTAACTGGGTGCATCAAAAAGGGCTACCTCTTTCTAAGAGTCATGTAATTTTTTGTTTCCTTTTGTATATGTATCAAAAGTGTTACCATGTTGAAAAAAAAAATCAAGTATTTATCAATTCCATTCTCTCTTGTCCAAAAATAAAAGAGAGTAGTCAATGTAAATAAGAGTCATGTAAAGAGTCATCTTTTATTGATGTACAACGCGAGTAATTGTGAAATACCTCCAACTCATTCACAATTCTCGTAAAGTCCGGACAGCTAGCTAGATTTCGACCTTGGTTCTTAGCCTGAGAAACTATCTCTTGGTGATTAGTAGTCATAACGTCTGATCTTTCTTTACACATGTGTAGATACCTTTACACTCTTATCACATGTCTTTATTTGTTATCAGTGCTAGGATTGTGCTTTTGATAGCTAGATTGAAATCTCCATTTTGCTGTGAGCTTCTACTGTCTTGCACATGTCACATTTCATGGAATCTGAGCTTATATTTTGTCCTAGAACTTTGTACGTACGTTCTAAGCAAACCTTCACGAGACTTCAACTCGTCCACTAGGGACACTTAGTGGTTTAAAAGGCTTATTGCATTCGCTAAATGCAATCGAGAGACCAGCGACAGTGGTATAGGTAGGATTTCCTTAGTTTTGTTTTACTTGAGGACAAGTAAAATTCAGGTTTGGGGGTATTTGATGAGTGCCAAATATTGTATATATTTGCACCTTTTTATTGGCATTTAACTCATCTTTTGTGCACTAATTCTACATTTTATCCCATATTCTGTGTTTTCGTTGTTTTCAAGAATAAATACTTTTCTTAATTAATTTTGCATTTTTAGGTACTAAATAAAGCCTGGTTATCTCACGGAGAGAAAAGAGCAAAGGAACGGCAAAGACTCCCGCTAGGAGGAAGCGAAGAATGATGTTTGCAAGAGCCGGATCAACTAGAAGTGGGCTTTAAGAGGAAGAATTGTTCTTAAAGAAGATATGGGCTTGGCATACCCAAGACCCAAAACCCTTACCCAAATCCATTTCCATTATCCATACCCATTTCCATGAGAGCCGTCAGATTGGATCCATCTCATCATCCAACGGTCGCCTCATCATTGTGCATTAAACTCCGAAGCTCCTGTCAAACACTATAGTACCTAACTTCATCTGAAGCCGTCAGTTTTGTTGTATCTCATCATCCAACGGTCGCTCCTATCGCGCCGTTGGATCATTCCATCACCTTTTCATCCTACGCTTTCGCTTCGCTGAGCATCAACCTTTGATACACCCGCCTCACACCCTAGCATCAGAAACCTACACCCTCAACCAAACGAACCCTAATCCCATTTCCATCGTTCTTTTCTCTTCTCTCCTCCCTCACCTCTGCAAAACTCTCTTCTCGTCTGCCACACCACCTCCTCCACTGTCTCCTCTGCCGCAACCATTTCTATCACTGCCACCACCTCCATCAGCTCAGTCCTTCCCCCAAAACCCATCCCTCTACTAGCCTAGACATTTTACAAAACTCGCACCTCTTTTTCTGAACCCTAGGGTGTGGGATTTGTAAAACATCTCGAGCTAGTATTTCAGAGAAGACAAGAGCAGCAGCATTAGCAGAGGAGGAGAAGTACGAGCATGGGTCGAAGCAGAAATCACAGTGGGTGAGTTGAATTGAAAATTCCCAAAATAAAAATTAGGGTTTCAAAATCTAGGGTTTCTAAATTTTGGGGGAAAACATTGTACTATAACTTGAGAACATTGGGTGTATGTAAAACTCATGCCTGGGCTAGCTAGAGCTTCACCCAATAGGACTGGACTAGACAGTTCCTCAACTGTGTTATCTTCAGTTCATGTTTTGTTTGAATGCAATGTTGTTTCAAGTGTAATTTCCATGTTCTAAGCTCATAGCTAGGGTGATGAGGAAACCCTTTGAGCCATTGCTAAGTTTCATTCAGTTATAAACATAATTCTTGTTGTGCTTGAAATGTTTAGGATAGTCTTAATCAAAGCACTTTATATTTTGCTCTCACGGTGCATATCATGTATGCATTGTAGTTAGAACACCACTATGTGATTGTGCTACAACTCATGCTTAATTGTCTGTTATGAATCCTCTGACTAGTTGTACTCTAAATCAGACAATTAGTACTTAGGATGAATACTTTAGTTGTGATTAGAACATACTTTAGGTTGTTAAAACACCTAAGTGGATTCTCTGTGGGTAGTTGCAGTGTGAGAGCCCCAACTACTACTAGGATTAGAATTATCTTAGTGCCTTTAGCTTCCTTTCTAACCCAACCCTTTGATGAGCAGCAGGCATAGAACCTCCACTGCCATCTAGTTAGTCAGTTGAGCCAAGAAGCTCACTGATAACTATACAAGGGACAAGACTTATGTGGAACTAGGATAACTTAGTCTAGGTGAAATGGTGGAATCTAATCCCTAGTCTTCACCCAAAATCCCTCTTTCCTTTACTGTTTCTTGTTTTTATTTGATTCCCTTTACTTCTTTGCTGTCACTTCACTGCCTTAGGCTCATTGCCTTTGTTTCATTAGCTCACTGCCAATGCTACACTTAGAGATCTAGCTTAGCTAGGAAACCTTCAATCACACACACCTAGTCTCTGTGGTTCGACCCTGACTTGCACACATCTACTACAACAGACCCTGTGCACTTGCAGGTATAACAAGTAGGCTTCTTTCTTGCTCTTATTTTACACTCTTAAAAGCCTACCAAGTTTTTGGCGCCGCTGCCGGGGACTGGTGCTCTGTTGAAGTTGTTTTCTTGCTTACATTCCTGCATCATAACTTGCATATTCATCTTTGCATTGCATTTCTGCATGAGCATTTAGTGTAGCATCTAGTGTAATTTTCCTGTTCTTTGTAGCTTGCTCTTAACTGATAACTCTGTTGAGTAACAGGTGCCTTCTCCAACTGACCTGTTGCTTGCCAAGGACCTGTTGCTGCTTTACCTGCTGCTGCTTGTGGTGCTGCTGCCAACAGCTGCTGTTGCTGAAGCTGTTGCCCCTGCTGTTGTTGCTGTGACCTTGCTGTGAGGGCCACAAACTGACCTGGTGCTGCTGCTGTTTCCTGCCAGGCAAAGCCTGTTGCTGTAGCTGAGTTGATCTGGTGTTGTTGTCTGCTGCTGCTGTAGCTAGACCAAAACATAACTGGGCTACACAAGCTAAGGAAAAGAACAAGGCCCAACTGGGCTGTGCAACTAAAAACAGAGCAGCTGGGCTGTGCTTAAGCAAGTAAGCCTAAACCCATTAAGAGAACCCAACTTGTGGGCTTCCATTTTTAATTTGTGGGCTTGTAATAATTTTTTCCATTTTTTTGTTGGGATTGTAATTTAAGTTAACTTTTGGGTTTGTATTTGAGCTTAACTGTGGGATTGTCCCTATCAAAATTTTGGGTTTCAAAAACCCAACAAACAACCTAAACAAGTTTAACTGAACCTACCAACTCAGCTGGGCTTCGTTAGTTTCTGGGCTCGCTGAAGTCGTTAGTGGGCCGTGTACCCAAACTCTAGGCTGAGAGTTGGGCTCTGTTTCACAACAATTTTTCCAAAACCCAACAGTGGGCTTGGCCTTTTATCCTATAAAACCAAAGTTTTCAAAACCCAATAAACCAAAGTGTTTTCTTTTCCCATTAAGTCCAAATTTTCTAAAACCCATTAAAAACCAAATTTCTTTTTCAAACCCGACAAAACCAAATGTTACCCATAAAAACCAAATTTTTCCCAAAAATCCAAACTCATTAAAAACCAAATTTTGGGCTTTGTAACATAGTTACTTAGCTTTTGAGCCCAATCATGTCTAGATCTTGGTCTACAGTTGGGGAATACAACAAATCCCTTAGAGGACTTGCGTATGGACATACTTCACATCATGAGCCTCCCATAGACCATGATGTCAATAGTTATAGGAATTATTATGGACATTTTCAAAGTCCCGAGCCTCAATACATGAACCCTAATGACTATTCACACATGCATCATTCATCACAACGTGAAAATGAACATTTTGCTAATGCCTCACTCATACAATCATCTCTTGTGGATCAATTAGAAGCTCGAATCGCAGCTTTAGAAATGCAATCACATGAGGAATCTGTCACATCTAATTTTCTTAGGCAACCTGAAATCTATGCATGTCCCGCATGTGGTAGTCTAGACCACCCTGTTGAGAATTGTCATATTTTGCATAATTTTAGGCAATCTAGAGAAAATCCAAGGTATGAAATTCCCATAAATTGTGAGGCTGGTAGTCATTGGGACCATAATCAAACCTTTGAGGGTTGCGATCAATCTTTTATAAACCCTAATGACCATGCACACATGTACCAATCACCACAATTTGAACATGAAGAATTTTGTACTCCCATGAATTTAGACTCCACCATAGAAGCTCTCAGTGAGCTAAACTTTGATAGATCTACATCACGAATTCAGGCGAAGATAGATCAGATTTTGCTTCACCTACAAAAGGAGGAAATTCATGAGGAAATGTATGTTGTCCCTAATGAAGTGTCTAGTCCCATTCATGTAAATGATGTTGAATATGAACCTAATTTAGAGGAACATGAATCGACTAATGACACCACCACTGTTAATGAGGACCAATATGCATGCTACCATGATGATGATTATGATGATTATGATGTTATGTTAGAAGAACATGTCTATACTGAAAATGTTATGGAACCTTTGGGTTCAAATACATTAGGCTTTTCTGCCCCGACCTTCATGAATGATGTTTCTTCTAGTATTCCATATACATGTGATGTTGATACTGATTTTGAGCATGTGTATCTCTCCTATGAAAATTACTTAGATAATATAGAATCTTCTGTTGACACTAATATGCATGAAAATATAATTGATGTGTCTGATTCTCTACCTAGGTCACGTTGTGATGTTTCCACTGATTTGCCGATGCATGAGAATAATTCTTTTGATGATGTTGATGATTCTGATTTGTGTGAGCATGGTGAGCATGTTGTGACACTTGTAGAAGACTTACGAGATGTTGATTTGATTAATAATGATGTGCCTATCTTCCTACATAAGTCACAATCTGATGGCCTTCCACCCAACCTAGATTTGGTTTGTACCGATATTGCCAAACCAACTTTTCTGAAAATTCCCAACCTAGGTTTGGAACTGTGTGCTTCCCAAGTCCTCTTGGACTATTTTGCATCTAAGTATAATACTTTTAAGGAGCCACAGTTGGAATTAGCATGTGTACCCGTCCCTAGCAAAGTTCATTTCGAGTTAGACCTTGTGCATGATGAACCCCCAAAACTGCGAGATTTTGTATCCAAAATTTTATCTGTTGAAAAATCCAGGTTTGGGGGTAGCTCATTTTGTTTCACAGTTTCACTTGCGTTTCTTTCCTGTTATATTTGTGTGATGCTGTTGAAACCTCTACACTTTGTCTTTTGGGTTGATCCTCAACTCTTTAGATTGTTAGTGTATGGTGAATTTTTTGTATATAATCCAGTAGATAAAAATTTTAAAAAACCCTTTTGTTCCTTTTTGTATATATTTTGCTAATCCAATATGATCTCGGCTGAAATATGTTGGATTTTTTAATTGAATAACGGAGTTCTAATCTTGCTTTCGCCGACATCCGGGTATTCTCTTTCCTTTTTCTCTGCTCAGCATGGTCCTATTCGTATGTTGTATTATAATTTTATTCATCTTTTGAAACATTGAGGACAATGTTTAGTTTAGGTTTGGGGGTATAGAGTAGATACCACGATAACATGCTATTATTGAAAAAATTGAACTCTTCCTTTTTGAAAAAAAAATCAAAAATCAAAATAAAAAATTGAAAAAACGATAAAAACATAAAAATGGAGCTCATTTACCTTGAAATGTTGACTCTTGTGCAAATATGTAATTATTAAGAGTCTTAGTCTAGATATTTAGGCACCCTGATTCTAGCACAATTCACATAGTGATAAGAAACTTGCACGCGCACGATCTACCAATACATGTATAGCCTCATCCTTGAGGTGTTCTATCGGAAGTTTTAGTTTCCAATCACTTTAGAATACTGAACGAAACTTGACTAGCTTGTTCTTTGGTTGGTTGGGATAAAAGGTGGAGGTTACATTAAGAAAGACAACCATCGAATTTAACTGGGTGCATCAAAAAGGGCTACCTCTTTCTAAGAGTCATGTAATTTTTTGTTTCCTTTTGTATATGTATCAAAAGAGTTACCATGTTGAAAAAAAAAATCAAGTATTTATCAATTCCATTCTCTCTTGTCCAAAAATAAAATAGAGTAGTCAATGTAAATAAGAGTCATGTAAAGAGTCATATTTTTTTGTTTTATTGTAATAAGCAAGGAAGGGTGTATGCCATTGATGTACAACGCGAGTAATTGTGAAATACCTCCAACTCATTCACAATTCTCGTAAAGTCCGGACAGCTAGCTAGATTTCGACCTCGGTTCTTAGCCTGAGAAACTATCTCTTGGTGATTAGTAGTCATAACGTCCGATCATTCTTTACACATGTCTAGATACAATTTACACTCTTATCACATGTCTTTATTTGTTATCAGTGCTAGGATTGTGCCTTTGATAGCTAGATTGAAATCTCCATTTTGCTGTGAGCTTCTACTGTCTTGCACATGTCACATTTCATGGAATCTGAGCTTATATTTTGTCCTAGAACTTTGTACGTACGTTCTAAGCAAACCTTCACGAGACTTCAACTCGTCCACTAGGGACACTTAGTGGTTTAAAAGGCTTATTGCATTCGCTAAATGCAATCGAGAGACCAGCGACAGTGGTATAGGTAGGATTTCCTTAGTTTTGTTTTACTTGAGGACAAGTAAAATTCAGGTTTGGGGGTATTTGATGAGTGCCAAATATTGTATATATTTGCACCTTTTTATTGGCATTTAACTCATCTTTTGTGCACTAATTCTACATTTTATCCCATATTCTGTGTTTTCGTTGTTTTCAAGAATAAATACTTTTCTTAATTAATTTTGCATTTTTAGGTACTAAATAAAGCCTGGTTATCTCACGGAGAGAAAAGAGAAAAGGAACGGCAAAGACTCCCGCTAGGAGGAAGCGAAGAATGATGTTTGCAAGAGCCGGATCAACTAGAAGTGGGCTTTAAGAGGAAGAATTGTTCTTAAAGAAGATATGGGCTTGGCATACCCAAGACCCAAAACCCTTACCCAAATCCATTTCCATTATTCATACCCATTTCCATGAGAGCCGTCAGATTGGATCCATCTCATCATCCAACGGTCGCCTCATCATTGTGCATCAAACTCCGAAGCTCCTGTCAAACACTATAGTACCTAACTCTATCTGAAGCCGTCAGTTTTGTTGTATCTCATCATCCAACGGTCGCTCCTATCGCGCCGTTGGATCATTCCATCACCTTTTCATCCTACGCTTTCGCTTCGCTGAGCATCAACCTTTGATACACCCGCCTCACACCCTAGCATCAGAAACCTACACCCTAAACCAAACGAACCATAATCCCATTTCCATCGTTCTTTTCTCTTCTCTCCTCCCTCACCTCTGCAAAACTCTCTTCTCGTCTGCCACACCACCTCCTCCACTGTCTCCTCTGCCGCAACCATTTCTATCACTGCCACCACCTCCATTAGCTCAGTCCTTCCCCCAAAACCCATCCCTCTACTAGCCTAGACATTTTACAAAACTCGCACCTCTTTTTCTGAACCCTAGGGTATGGGATTTGTAAAACATCTCGAGCTAGTATTTCAGAGACGACAAGAGCAGCAGCATTAGCAAAGGAGGAGAAGTACGAGCATGGGTCGAAGCAGAAATCACAGTGGGTGAGTTGAATTGAAAATTTCCAAAATCAAAATTAGGGTTTCAAAATCTAGGGTTTCTAAATTTTGGGGGAAAACATTGTACTATAACTTGAGAACATTGGGTGTATGTAAAACTCATGCCTGGGCTAGCCAGAGCTTCACCCAAGAGGACTGGACTAGCCAGTTCCTCAACTGTGTTATCTTCAGTTCATGTTTTGTTTGAATGCAATGTTGTTTCAAGTGTAATTTCCATGTTCTAAGCTCATATCTAGGGTGATGAGGAAACCCTTTGAGCCATTGCTAAGTTTCATTCAGTTATAAACATAATTCTTGTTGTGCTTGAAATGTTTAGGATAGTCTTAATCAAAGCACTTTACATTTTGCTCTCACGGTACATATCATGTATGCATTGTAGTTAGAACACCACTATGTGATTGTGCTACAGCTCATGCTTAATTGTCTGTTATGAATCCTCTGACTAGTTGTACTCTAAATCAGACAATTAGTACTTAGGATGAATACTTTAGTTGTGATTAGAACATCCTTTAGGTTGTTAAAACACCTAAGTGGCTTCTCTGTGGGTAGTTGCAGTGTGAGATCCCCAACTACTACTAGGATTAGAATTATCTTAGTGCCTTTAGCTTCCTTTCTAACCCAACCCTTTGATGAGCAGCAGGCATAGAACCTCCACTGCCATCTAGTTAGTCAGTTGAGCCAAGAAGCTCACTAATAACTATACAAGGGACAAGACTTATGTGGAACTAGGATAACTTAGTCTAGGTGAAATGGTGGAATCTAATCCCTAGTCTTCACCCAAAATCCCTCTTTCCTTTACTGTTTCTTGTTTTTATTTGATTCCCTTTACTTCTTTGCTGTCACTTCACTGCCTTAGGCTCATTGCCTTTGTTTCATTAGCTCACTGCCACTTCTACACTTAGAGATCTAGCTTAGCTAGGAAACCTTCAATCACACACACCTAGTCTCTGTGGTTCGACCCTGACTTGCACACATCTACTACAACAGACCATGTGCACTTGCAGGTATAACAAGTAGGCTTCTTTCTTGATCTTATTTTACACTCTTAAAAGCCTACCAAAAATCATAATGTGCTGGACCCGATCGACCGTATTGATAGGTAAATGGTTCAAAATCCTTAGCCACGTCCAAGTGCTTACTAAGATCCCCCTTGGGTATTTTCCCCTTCAAGTTCCAAAGAGCCATCCGCGGATAACCATAAACAACAGGAAGTCTTTTAACCGATCCATCGTCCTGCTTAACGTCCTCCTCACGATGAATTGCAAGTTCATTAGGTTCAGGCGCGCATGGGGGAACATGTTTCCGATACCACGCCTACATGAAAGAAGCCTGGATATAGGTCTCGATCTTGTGAGATGAACATATTGTCTAAATATCCTGACAGAATAGATCAAGATGACGGTACAAGCCGCTTAAGAACATCGGCGCAAGCGGGAAAGAGACACCGCGAGACAACAACACCTCCATTGGAAAGAGCTCACCCTTAATGGTATCCTGGGGACTGTATTCGAATACGTCGTGGCAAAGACAAAACAAGATAAAGGCAGCTAACTCCGTGCGGGGGTTCTTCTCTTTGCGCTTGGGGCGGGGAACTTTCCCATCAACTATCTGAGGAGCCCAATACTTTTTCCAGAGGGGAAAAGAAGCATGGCGATTGATTTTAACAACCCATTCAGAATCGGCCTCTGTAGGGGCTGACGAGCCACGAATCGCTTCATAGGCACGGATGGAGATGTCTAGTAATCGATCGCCCGTTGAGCACGCAGGAGGAACTTTCTTCTCTTCCACCCACTTGGCCTTCCCCTTCCCAGCGGATGAAGACGCCCCCTTTTTACCCAAATTAGCGTCCCCCTTGTCTTCGTTTCGCTTTGATGGCACCTGGTTCTTCCATACTAGTTCATGACAGGAATCATCTTTACACTTCAACAAATAAGTACACAGCTCTTTATCCTCATCATTCAGCGCCCCGTAGACGGCTACCTCATCATATGAATGACTGTCGTGAATCGGTAGCCCTGTAAGAGAGACTACATCTTTTAAGAAGATGGTTGCTTCTCCCCACGCCGTAAAAAGGGTATGAACGGGAGGATCCCAACGGCAGAAAATCCGCGTTATATCACGAATGCACCTATTCACTTCCCGCTTAAGGGACGAGTTTATAGCTTCATCAATACCTGCCTTCCGAAGGGCAAGAACGTGACTAGGGTTGGAGCGTATGTGAGACGCCCAATGTGGCCACACCGAATGATTCTTTGATTTGGACCGAATATCGATAGAAGGAATATTGTAGTCGCCACGATGAATGACCATCCGAGGTGCTGTTTTGAACGCAAAAGTGTCCATGGTCTCCGACTGGGGTCGTATGAGCCATCCAGGAGCGGAATGATAAGGCAACACATGAGGATTTAGAAGGCGGTAAACTAGGATATCCTCAAGAGGGAAAACACGCTTACCTCCGCGGAGCTCTCTTAATCTCAGCGCGCGCTTCAAAGCGGGCCCACTTGTAAACTCCGCGATTGTATATGATCTACCGTCCGTTAGGGCGGGTAAGATAATTTCATCTTGCTCGGAATACTCTATCTCTTCGGAACCCTCGTTCCTGGGCTCTTCGGATTCGCTAGACCCTTCAGACGAAGAACTACTGGTTGAACTGATAGACGTGGCGAGTGTATGTGTACATTTGAAAGAAAGGGAGAAGGAGAAATATAAAGGAGGGAAACAAATTGACAGCTCTATATATATATATAGAGAACTCCAGGGATTGAACGTGGCAGTTATGCACAGGGGATAGTAACCGTCAGAAACCGAAAAGAATAAGGAAATTTTGCACGATGGGAAGTCAAACGTCGCCCACGATCATAAACTCAACAAAAAGAGGAGAACCACTCGTTAACGGACCACGAAGGGAGTCGCTCGAAAAAGATTCTTTGACTATTGGATCATCTGATAATTGACCCAATAGTCAGGGGACTAATGTTGATACCTGAAAAAATATCCCTTAACAGGTTTGGGGTGCCCCTACGAATAGGAATGAGTTTGGTATAAGGTATGGGGAGTTGGGGACTAAACCCAATCCCAAATAGAAAATACCCATGAGGAAGGAAGGACAAAGAAAGGATTAATAAAGAAGAAGGAGGTTATATTAAGGAATGGCATTAAGGGTAATTAAGAGAGGTTAGGGCATGTGTCATGATGTAGGAAAAGGAAGGGCTTTTAGGAAAACCTATATAAGAAAGGACAAGGTACAATAGGGAGGCAACTATCTCTCTTGCTATTCTTAGTATAGTGAGGTCATTTGGTGTGGCTAGGACGGGTACGACCTAAAACTGAATTCACCTTTCAACATGGTTAATATAATTGAGATTTTTGGATACAAATTCATATTCTTATGTGATTTGTTAATGTCCAAAGAAATCCTTCTTTTCTTGTGAAAGTAAGGTCGCTCTTGTTGTTCTTTCGGGAATGACATTTTATGGGGAGAGTTCTTATTTGAACTTGTGCTTAATTGCCAAATCTTTGTGGGGAGTGCGGCTGTGGAATATTATAGGGGTTATCTTGTAACTTTATAAACTCCTTGATGAATGCATTTAGTTTCGACTAGATGATTGAATTTAAAAAAGTTGATATGTGCTTTTCTTTTGGTCATGAAGTATCTCTATGGAAATTTCATTAGGATCCCACTAATTTTCGTACTTTTGCCAATTTTATTGACAAAAGGGGGGAGAATTAATGTGTAGTTCACACTACAAATACATATGGTTTTCGGATCATTATGTAAAGGGGATTGGTTTTCATGTGAGATGAAGTATTGACTAAGGGGGAGTGATACATATCACTATAGTATTGTTGTCAAAGTTGTGATACAATTGAACTTTGATGCCGTGTAATAATACTATGACATTGTATAACAATGATTGAGAGCTATTTTTTTCTCATTGTTATAGCTACGGATCTTCAACAACGATGATGCTGAATTGAATACCTTTGGAATCATTGGAGTACTTGGAAGTGACGAAGATTTCGAGTAATGTTGAAGAACCAAGGAGATCAAGCATTTGGAAGAGAATCTACAAAGTTTATTTGTTTTGTATTAATTCCATATGTATTGATAGTTTTATCCCAAAAATTGATAAAGGGGGAGATTGTTAGAGCACTGCTCGGTCGAACTCGCAAGTGTTGCTATCTTAAGCTTATTTGTCAAGTTTAGTTCCAAAACTATAAGTCTTGATTTCTAGTCTACTTATAGCTAAGTCTCGGACTAGGATAGTAAGTGTAGTTGAACTCTAGACTCCATGGTGTTCATCGATTGAAGACGAAGAACTACTCAAGGGAACTTGTGGAACTTCATCAACAAAGAGGTATGTGGAGACTTGAACTTATCTATCACTCAAAAGTCTATCTATTATATCTCCTATTTTGAGACAAAAGTCGTATTGTTATATAGACTTTGATTATACACATTTGCTATTTCTAGACGAGTTTATCTCGCTTATCTATTTCTCGAAATATGTGTTGGTAAGCTTTCGCTTTGACCAAGTTCATATTTACTAGTGACGAAAGTCATGTTGATTATTTCAATAACTTAAAAATTGCTTTGATGAAAAATAGTTTGTGAATAACAACTATATAACATCCTCTAAGAAAGTTTCAATGATCGAAATGATAGTTTAGAACATGTAACCATCTTTGGATATAAACACAGTGTGTTCTCACATCTTTGGAAATCCGGGTAAGTATGCGTACCCGTATGCATACTGGCGGAAAGTTCACGTCCGTGAATTTCTGCTGGAGTTTGAAAGTGAAAAACAAACTCAATCCGGTTACTTAAGTACGCGTACCCGTTTGCATACTTAAGTAGGTTACTTTCTAAAATCGGTTTGTTCATGAATTAAAACATTTATATAATAAGGATTGCAATCATTGCAAACTATGGCTATAATGTTTATGAATCGATTCGAGTGAATCAAAACCGATTTTGCTTTAATTGTGTCTTGTATATGAAAAAGCGGGGGTCAAACAACCACACCCAATATTTCGCTTAGCAATCTGTATGAACAAACTCCAATATACTTTTAAGAGAATCAACTAGACAGTCAGACTCAATCTTTTTAAAAGTATATCCGTTATATCTCACTTTCTCAATTCAATACTTACTCAAGCAAATAGAAATTTGCGAGTCTAATTGAATACAAGAGAAATCACTTGAACGGTACCAAATACCAATGCTCAAGGATCAATCAATTTCAATCAACAACCAAAGGTTGGATTTCCCAATTGATCGATTCAACGCACAACCTGTGATATTTCAATTATATAACAAAATATAACGCGGAAAAGAAATAACACAGAGAATATAAGTTTTGTTAACGAGGAAACCCCAAATACAGGAAAACCCCGGGACCTAGTCCAGATTGAATACACATTGTATTAAGCCACTACAAACACTAGACTACGACAAACTAACTCCGGTCTGGACTGTAGTTGAACCCAAATCAATCTCATACTGATCCAAGGTACAGTTGCGCTCTTTACGTCTCTGATCCCAGCAGGATACTACGCACTTGATTCCCTTAGCTGATCTCACCCACAACTAAGAGTTGCTACGAACCAAAGTCGAAGACTTTAATAAACAAATTTGTATCACACAAAAAAGTCTACGGTAATAGATAAATCTATCTCCCACAAAAATACCTACGAGTTTTTGTTCCGTCTTTTGATAAATCAAGGTGAACAGGAACCAATAGATAACCCAGACTTATATTCCCGAAGAACAACCCAGAATTATCAATCAACTCACAATAATCTTAATCGACTAGCGAAACAAGATATTTCGGAATCACAAATGATGAGACGAAGGTGTTTGTGACTACTTTTCTATCTTTCCTATCGGAGAAATTAATCTCAATCCAATCTTACGATTGTACTCAAATACGATAGAAACAACGAGATCAGATGACACAACTACAGAAAAATAGTTGGGTCTGGCTTCCCAATCCCAATGAAGTCTTCAAGCCGTTAACCTACAGGGTCTCGATAGAAACCTAAGGTTAAAGGAGAATCGACTCTAGCTAATACAACTAGTATCACACATTAGATGTGGGGATTAGGTTTCCCAGTTGCTAGAATTCTCCTTTATATAGTCTTTCAAATCAGGGTTTGCAATCAATTAATGTTATCTTAGTAACAAAGCATTCAATATTCACCGTTAGATGAAAACCTGATTAGATTCAAGCTAATATCTTTCAACCGTTAGATCGAACTTATCTTGTTACACACAAATGAAATGCACGTTTATTTAGGTTTGTGTAACCGTGCCCAAACATGTACATTTAGTTGGTTCAACAGTAGTTAACCAAATGGTTAGCCATATGAGCACTTTCATATCAACCATATTCATCTTAAGCATAACTAGTTCAAATGACTCAAGAGAACTAGTTTTTAAGTTGTTCAATTGCTTAGATCTCATAAAAGTATATAAGACACAATCGAAGCAAAAACGATTTGATTCACTCGAATCAATTCATGAACTTTATAGCCACGGGTTGTAAGTATGCATTCCTTAGTTTATATAAGTTTAAGTTCACGAATAAGCGTTTTTAGAAACTAACCCACTTAAGTACGCATACTGGTACGCGGACTTAAGTACCCGGAATAAGTTTGTTTTCAGCTCACAAACTCCAGCAGAAATTCACGGGATGTGAACTTCCGACAGTGCGCGTACTGGTACGCGGACTTCAGTACCGGTTTTCCTGAGCAGCAAAGTACGCATACTTTGGTTCAAGGAATAAGGACTTACACACGCATGAGTTATCACACAATGTTTATATCCTTTCAAGGTTATATTCTAAACTCTTATTTCAATCATTGAAACATTCTTAGAGGACGTTATATAGTTGTTGTTCACAAGCTATTTTTCGTCAAAGCAATTTTCAAGTAATTGAAACTAATATGACTTTCGTCACTAGTAAAGATGAACTTGGCCAAAGCGAAAGCTTACCAACACATATTTCAAGAAATAGATAAGCGGGACTTAGCTAATAGTATACTAGAAATCAAGACTTATAGTTTTGATCACTAACATTGACAAACATGCTTGAGATAGCAACGCATGCGAGTTCAACCGAGCAGTGCTCAACAATCTCCCCCTTTGTCAATTTTAGTGACAAAACTATCAATACATATGAAATATAAAATAAATAAATAAACTTTTGTAGCTTCTCTTTCACATGCATGATCTTCTTGGTTCTTCAACATTACTCGAAATCTTCGTCACTTCCAAGTACTCCAATGATTCCAAAGGTTGTAAGTTTAGCATCATCGCTGTTGAAAATATGTAGCTATAACAATGAGAAAACAAGAGTTCTCAATCATTGTTACACAGTGTCATAGTATTATTACACAACATCAAAGTTCAATTGTATCACAACTTAGACAACAATACTATGGTGATATGTATCACTTCCCCTTAGTCGATACTCCATCTCACATGGAAACCACTCCCCCTTACATAATGATCCGAAAACCATATGTATTTGTAGTGTGAACTACACATTAATTCTCCCCCTTTTTGTCAATAAAATTGGCAAAGGTACGAAAACTAGTGGGATCCTAATGAAATTTCCATAGAGACATTTCATGACCAAAAAGAAAGCACATATCAACTTTTTAGATACCATCACTAGTACAAAGGCCAAATATAAATTTGCCTGTCACGCCTTTTTGGTTTTGGCGTGTCTATAGGGTATACTTCTACCCTATAGACACGCAATGTTCAATGGGTGTGTTCATATAAGTGCTTTCAGCCACGCCAGGGCTACTAGCGTGTCAAAATTTCAACCGTTTAGTCACGTTAACTTCAAATTTTTGATTGGGCGTGTTTATAGACCAGTCTATGGCCACATTAGGTATTGGGCGTGTTTATAGACCAGTTTATGCCACATTAGGGAGTTGTGGCGTGTCCAAAAGGTTAGTCACTCCATTTAAGGTGTGGTTTTAAAGTTAGTTCATTAGACACGCCAGTATATGCGTGTCCATAGTATACGATTGATTGACACGCCAAATTCAAAGTGTGGCCAAAAAGTTCTTCTTTGGACACGCCGGTATATGTGTGTCCATAGTGTACGATTTATAGACACGCCAGTATATCGTCTCCATAGTGTAGGATATATAGACACGCCAAGTTGAAAGTGCGGCCAAAAAGTTCTTCTTTGGACACGCTAGTATATGTGTGTCCATAGTGTGCGTTCTAAAGACACACCGGTTTTATAGCGTGGCTAAAAAGTTCGTTTTGAAAAAATTAATAAAAATCTTTCGCCCATATTCGAACACATGACCTCGAAGATTTAGATAACGTACCAATCCACCAAGCTGGCCATCTTTAGATGTTTATGATTAGTGTTTTGAAATACTAGATTGGTTGAACTACTCAACATTTAAATAAACACGCCAAGTTGAAAGTGTGTCCAAAAAGTTCTTCTTTGGACACGCTAGTATATGTGTGTCCATAGTGTGCGTTCTATAGACACGCCGGTTTTATAGCGTGGCTAAAAAGTTCGTTTTGAAAAAATTAATAAAAATCTTCCGCCCATATTCGAACGCATGACCTTGAAAGATTTAGATAACGTACCAATCCACCAAGCTTCCCATCTTTAGATGTTTTTGATTAGTGTTTTGAAAATACTAGATTGGTTGAACTACTCAACATTTAAATAAACACGCCAAGTTGAAAGTGTGGCCAAAAAGTACACCCAAAACCCTCAAGACTAATTCCCTAGCTTTCTCTGGAATAGATTCTGACTTGCATGTTCTGCAAGTTATTGGGTTCTCCAAAACTATTTCTGCAAATCTTCTAAACACCTATAATCAAAATTTCTTTGGTAATCTGTTGCATTGGAATGCTATAAATAACTTGGGAGTCTGCAATTTGGTTTCTAAAAGATCCTACTCCTGGACTATGTGTGCTATCAAAATTTCCTCTCAGCTACCACACTGCATTTCTGGTAAGATTTTTCATTGATCTCTCAAGCATTCCTGTACTAATATGTTATTCTATCTCTATAACTTCAAAGTTTCCTATGCTACCAGTTGGAGTAGTTCATATGAATGCCCAGATAAAACTATTAACCCCATAAAACAATTTCAAACCTTCATGATAACGAGAAATTTTCAAAGGTGCCTAGTTTTCTTTAGTTATTCCCAAAAATGTTATAAATTACCAAAAATGTTTGAATATGTACCCATTGCTTGATATTGTGTACACAATATCAAGAAACCACACCTATAATGTGCACACATTATACCTTTTTCGGAATTTTTAAAAAACTAGACATTTTTAGTAAATAACTTTCTGTAGAAAACACTTTTGGGCATAACCCCTTTTCAAATTCCCCCTGCTATTTACTATAATCACCATATCAATCTCAAAACCAAAATTAAACACAACAGTCACTCAACCAAGCATAATACAATAACCCAGAACCATATATACATTCAATTGAACATCATTGTCTTTAAAACCAACACTATCAAATCCAAAATCAGCACCACTAGCATTAACTGTTTATCCATGAGAAACATATGCAATATTCACCCAAAAAACATTTACAGGAATACTTACTTTACCATATGGAAGGGGATGGTTGAATACTGGTCAAGCTCTTGGTGCAACCCCAGAGGTCACCACACCACTTCCAACAACCTTCTTGTTAGCTCCACTCCCTTCTGGTGCAGCCCTCCTCCTTGGCACAGAATAGTTTCCCCTATAAGGAGGCATAGGCACTATTGCATCCTCAAGAATATCATTAAAATCAATTATCTCCCCTGGTCCGAAGATTGCAATATCATAAGAATCCTCTGATAACTGTCGCATCACTGGTGCCAGCATGAAGATATTGGGGAAGACTACCACATCATTGGGGAGACCATGAGTGTCATTCTCCCGAATCTTAGCTTTGCATGCAACTGGAACTGGTGCAGAATAGAACCCCTGTCTAGCACCACCACAAACCACCTGCTGCTCCCCTACAATCACCACACCTTTATTAATCAAAAACTGGCCTTTGTCATGATGAACGGCATACACCACCCACCCTTCATCAGCTCCTTGGAGTTGAGAAAGTTGAGTATCCAACGCATAAGAACTGACACTATCATGAATAACAACCCTATCCTCTTTGACTTCTCCAACACCTCCAGTACCAACTTGAATGTTTGGCTTTGGTTCCTCACTGCTGCTACTTGTTATCTCTACTACCTGTCAAATTGGAAAAATTGGGAATCCCAATCAATAACACCATCATAGTTACTAATTAAGTCAATTACAACTATGAAATTCACTTTCAACACCTTGAACCCAACAATTCTTCTATGATTATCAAAAATCAATACTTGGTTTTTTTGCATATTCATCTTAGCCTTATTTTCCTCTGGTCCACCCATGGATTCCTGATTTGTAGACATGGCTGGGCGATCATTCAAATTTAGATATGCATTATAACCTCGCTTAGACATAGATTCAACAATTGGAACACTGAAGGGATTTTGTGGAGATGGAATGTGGAAGTTACAGAGTTACAGAATTGGAAATTAAAACTGATTTCTTCCAAACAGGCCTTATGGACGAGAAGACCAACAGTTAACACATCTCACCCATCCTTTTTCAATCCTCGAGATCAATTAGTTGAGATATCGTGGAGGCACATGCCTACTAAGTGCATGCAAAGACCTATTGAACGCCACCCCAACTTATTGGCCGTTAAGAGGCGGCAGCAAACACTTGGCATATTTGGCAAGCGGACTCTCTAAGCGGGCTACCCGTGACCCGAAGTCGAAACCCAGTACCGAACCGCAGCTGCCCTCAACTATTTTCGTCAGAGACGGGCTTGAAGTGGCAAGTGGAAGCCCAATTACCTTAAAACTTCTAGAAGAAGACGCTGTCATCCTTCTGAACAAGCCCATCCTTCTGAAAAAATTAATAAAAAGCTTTCGAACGCAATATTCGAACGCATGACCTCAAAGAAGTTAGGTAACGTATCAATCCACCAAGCCCATCTTTAGACGTGTCTATAGGGTGTTTTGAAAAAACTAAACTGGTTCAGCTACTCAACATTTTAATAAACACGCCAAATCAAAGTGTGGCCTGTTATAATATGCATGGGATATGGTGGCTATCCACTTAGCACCATTAGTTACACCAAGCACCTTGCATAAGCACCTTGTTACACCAAGCACCTTGTATAAGCAACTTGTATAAGCTACTTAAGCAATAGTAAGCTACTTTGTTGGATGAGATTAACACCTAAAGCTAGTGGGTGTTGAATTGCATGGTTTGCAAGCTAGAGGTGTTATTGCTACATAACATCCTGTAGTGTGACATGTAATACTAGGTGGTGTATACAAGCTAACACCTTAAGACTTGTATAAATAGCTCCCTTAGGCTATTGTATTTTGTATCCCAATTTCTTAAGTGAATAAGAAATTCTCCCTTCTCCCTTATTACTTCTCTTAATATCCATTTTGAGTTTAGTGGTTAATTAGTATTTGCTTTAATTATTGTTAATATTACTTTGAAAACGTAATATGGCCAAACGTAATATTATTTTGATGTTTATATTTACTTCGCTATTATATGAAGGACTGTTCTAGCAGGAAGAGCATTTTTAGCAGGTTGCAATGAAGCCTCCCAACTGGTGCTGCCATCTCCTAGTATGCATAAAACATAAAGAGTTAATTAGACCCCAAAGATAAACATCAAAGTTTGGTGACCCACCAGATACTCCCTTAATGGCAGTTCCAAAGAGGGTAAAAGTCTTAATGGGAATTGGGTGTTGAAAATAGGTCTTGATAGGGTAATGATGGTTATTAGAGTGAAGGGAACACAGATGGCTTTGAATGGGCGTAGTTAACAAAGTGACATGACGACTAACTAAGCGCCATCAATGGAATTGAATTGGCACAATGGGGTATTTGAGGGGTTAATTAGCAGAGAGATTACCATTTTCAGAGAGATCTTTAACAGAAGAGGAAAGGTTTAGGTTTAGCAAACTAAATTGAGAGTATTCCTGGTCCTGCCCAGAATTCAACTAATTCCATCAGAAATATTCCAAATGCACCACCAGTAACACCTGAATTTGCACAAGCCAAGTCAATTCTCCCTTCTTTGAGCATAGAGGAATTGCAGCAGTTAAGAGAAGATGCACAGTCTGAAATTGATCATCGGATTCAAGAGCAAACTCGTCAGAGAGAGGCAAAAGAGGCTGTTCAGGAGCGGAAGAAAAGGAGATTTTAGGCTCTCTACAATGCATGGCTACCCAAGTTCTTAGAATGGAAAGAACAGAAGGATGAGGAAAATGCTGAGAAGCAGTCCAAGACCCCAAAGTTTGGCAGTTCAACATGAAGTGATTCCGAAGCCTCAGAAGGGTATGAGTATGAAGTGGAGGAAGTGGATACCAGTGACCTAGATTCGGATGCTGCGGAGGACAAGCAAATGATGAATTCTTATCATGATGAGAAGGCGAGAACGAGATTTGAATATGAACTTGCCAATCCAAAGATTTTTGCTCGCACCATGAGTGAGGGTGAACCTGTTGCAGTGAAGGTGAGCCGTTGAATCGTTGATCTCGATGATGAGTCAAGTGAGGAAGAAATAGAAGAAGGGGATGAGGATAGTGATGATGAATCATCATCCAGTGGGACTTATCCTGCACCATCTAATAGCGAGGACTATGGTGAAGAGGGTATGGATACTGATGAGGATGAACGGTGGTAAGCTCATCAGAGTTACCAGGAAAGGCTCGATTTTCAGGCATTGCATAAATCCTGAAAACGATCAACAAGTTTTTTGCAAAACAGCTTTTCTGGTAATTTTCCTTCCTTCTACTCTTCCTGATGTTGGTGCGAAAGATGGTAAGTTTCTTTGTATTTTTAAAGTTGATGCAGACGGTTTTGGATTTCCTTTTATTTTGATTTTGTGGGAAAGTAGTAAGATACAGGGAATTTTCTTGTGTTTGGATTGTAAAGTTGAAAGGGGTAGTCG
Source organism: Papaver somniferum (assembly GCF_003573695.1). Taxonomy (NCBI): domain Eukaryota; kingdom Viridiplantae; phylum Streptophyta; class Magnoliopsida; order Ranunculales; family Papaveraceae; genus Papaver; species Papaver somniferum. The sequence goes on from NC_039364.1 coordinate 43,580,138, forward strand.
TTGTTTCAAGTTTGTAGTAAAGGTTTGTAATGAAAGGGGTTTGGGTTATGGCCTTTTGGTGAAGGTATTTTGAGAATATGTAATGGTAGTTGTAATGGTAGTTTAAAGCTTTGATCTTTTGAGGGTTTGATAGTTGTGTGAACTTGTGGTGCTGATGCGGAAATTGAAAAAACTTGATATAATGCTCAATGAGATGATAAATATTAAAGGAATGTTTGTAGTATTTGACTTGTTTTTGTTATTGTCTTCTTGTTTTTGTAAATGTACAAACAAGCAATGTTCTTGGTGAATGATTCTAAAATTCCAATGATTGTCAAGTAGAGATGGGTAGGAATGACTGAATTAATGAATCAATAGGGTATATAAAATGTTGTTTAAGATGGTGTATTACTCCAGTTTATAAAATGTTGTTGGAGTAAGATTAATTAAATGATTTTAGGCCCAATTCCAAAAAAAAATCTATGTACAAGCCTAGTATTATTACTATTAATCCTAGCATGATAGAATATTAATTCAATAATCAGTATAGCCAAATCCAAACTCATCCAACATTGTTAAAACCCATCTGCATACAAAACCCCACCATGATTTAAGAATCAATTTTTTTTTTTCAACAATCCATACATTCATTCTCTAGTTAACAGAAAAATCCAAACAACTACATTCTATCACCTGGCTTGTCGCTTAGTCCTTGGAAATGGTTGCTCAGATGCAGTCGTTTGAGAAGCAGGGACTTCTGTTGGTGCTGGTGGTTTCCTTGCATTTCTACCCTTAATGTCGTCCCGATAGTAATCATCCTTGGATGTCCTTTGCAGTTCAATTTTATCTATCTTTGGCAATTTATACTCATTCCGACAAATAACTGCCGTACTGAATTCCTCATCGACTTCATCACCAGCATATTTCCAGATTTGGGTAGGTGCACCTAACACAATAGACTTTCTTTTATTTTCCTGGTCTGGCACATAAAATACCTGCTTAGATTGGGAGGCTACAACGAAAGGATCATCCTGGAGTCCCAACTTATCAAGCTCAACCAAAATGTAGCCAAGTTTGTCTTTTGAGACCCCTGCTTTGGTAACCCATTTACACCTGAAAAGTGGCACTTTCAGCGAATGATATGTCAGCACCCATATATCTTGTAAAACACCATAATAATCCGCCAAATTAAGGGTAATCTTCGCTTGTCTAATATGCGTGTCAGTTGCTTCTACGTAAACCCCGCTATTCTGGTTAACGGAACCATCATGAGATTTTGTGTGAAACATGTATCCATTGATGTGATATGCTTCGTATGTCTCTACTTGTGCATTCAGTGGGATTGATAGCCACCTTAAGTCCTGATTGAAGTTTTCCATAGAGTCTGCCCACTCACTGTCAACCTGAAATACATTATAAGGATTAGCCTCCGTCTCAACGCAAAAGTTACATAGCAAGAGTGACATTTTCTGCAAACTCTTACCACTTTTTGTAACCATTTGGCGAACTCTTCACGATGTTTTTGATCTAGCTGTCTATCACTCATACCAAGATATTTATCCTTCAAAAAATTCTGGTGTCGGCTGGACAGTGCAATGATTAATGTTATTATCTTTACAGAAATTCGGACACAGAATCAAAAACTAAATAAAAAATGAGGTTATCTGGTTAGATCTAGTTATACTTACTCAACGTAAGGAGCAACTTCAGGCGAATTCCGCAATACATAGAAATGCGCTTTATCAAACAGATCCTTATCAACACGAGGAAACTTAGGATTTGACATTGGTTTTCCCCTGAAAGAATAAGAATCTTCGCCAGTGTCAGATGTGTTGAGTTTTTATGGTGGAATTCCGACTGTATCATTCATGTTTTGTTGGTGCTCACTGATAACCTCAATTGTCTCTTACGCAAGGTTCCCTTCATCAATGCTTCCTCCAGGTATGTTTCTGTTTCGCACATGCCCTTTTATGACCTTCATGCACCTTTCAAACAGATACATCCATCGAAAGAATACAGGACCACAAATTTGCACTTCCCTGGTAATATGCACAGTTAAATGAACCATGATGTCGAAAAAGGATGCAGGATAGTATTTCTCGAGAAAGCACAACGTCACAACGAGGTCCGACTGCAATTTTTCTAGCTCTGCCACCTTGATTTCTTTGCTAGATATTGCCCTGAAAAAGAAACAAAACCTGATAATAACATATCTTGTTGGCTGCGGCATAATTGATTTAATCGCAATGGGAAAAAATGTTGCATTAATATGTGATAATCATGCGATTTTAGTCCGATAAGCTTTCGATCTTTTCGATTCACCAGTGTTGAAAAGTTTGAACAATACCCTTGTGGAACCTTTATCTCGGATAATGTTGCACAAAACTTGTCCTTTTCCTCTGGGCTTAATGAGTGACATGCTGCCTTTAGTATATATCCCCCTTTGCCATTTTCCCGAGGTTGCAACTCGTCTCTAAAACCCATCTCCTTCAGGTCAATTTGAGCAGCAAGGTGGTCTTTCGACTTAAATTCATTTTTCAACAATGTTCCAACGATAGTCTCGCATACATTCTTTTCGACGTGCATGAAATCTATGCAATGGTGGACAACATGACACCGCCATGCTGGTGAGTCCGCCGGATGCCGTTTAACACCCTATTCTTTCTTTCTGGTGTCGTGGCACAATAAATATTCGACAATTCTATTTGATTGAAACAGCGATTTCAGTCTTGGTATAATTGGGAAATACCACAACACTTTTGCCGGAATTTTTTCATGCACCTCTTTGGTGGTGTCGTCAACTTTCCATCTTGATTCCCCACAGGTGGGACACTTGATGTCATCCTTGTATTTCTTCCTATAGATAATGCAGTCATTGATGCATACATGTATCTTTTCGTAACCTGAACCCAAATCTCTCATCACCTTCTTAGATTCATATGTACTTTTCATCATCTCATTTCCTGGAGGGAGCATGGATTGTAACAGTGGTAGAAGTTCATTACAGAACTTGTCGGAAGCTCCGTGCTTGCTCTTTAAGTTAAACAGTTCACACATTGCAGATATCTTTGTAAAATCCTTACATCCTTCGTATAGGGGTTTCCCAACATCATTGAGTATCCGTTGCATCTTCTCAGATTCCTTTGAAAAATTTTCTCCTAATAAAGCATTAACCATTTCTATAGTCTCTGCAGCATGTGCTGGTTCATCAGAGTGCGGACCGTCGCTGCCATTACCATCCAGAAGTGTCCACCATGATGACTCATCTCCTTCTCCGTGCTTAGTCCATACGACATAATTTTGAATGAATCCAGAAGTATATAAGTGATACTTAACTTCACTTGCCTTGTGCACGTAGACGTTGAGACATTTCACACATGGACGTAGAAACTTAACTTTGCCCTTGTTATATGGTTTCCGTTTCCCAGTCGCAATATCGTGTTGGTATGTATGCGTAGCAAACTTTAAAAATGCATCGACTCCGTCTTGATAATACGGTTTGGTTCTATCGGTATACATCCAAGAATTATCCATTACTCTAGGATCCACTATAGGATCCATTATGAATTCTCAGATACCTAGACGGAGAAAAAACTTGTCAACATCTTGTGAAAATGTTATTGTGGTCCGAATAAAACTACGAAATAATAAAACTTGTCACAAAGAGTAATCACAAATCACAATGTGAGTTCAGTTATCATATATGAATCATACAAATAATCAGAGGTTATCTACCTACATACACTTGCATGTGAAGACGATATTTACCCTACTATGACCATTAGAGTTACAATCTCAGTTAACAAAGCAGTACTGAAAAGAATTACTTACACGGTCGATCCGATTAATCCGCAAAGCAAAACTGACAGTGGGAATATATGGTTTATCCAGGAGATGAATCAGATGATCAAAGTAAACAACTTGTTTTGTTTTCTAGGGGGAGGTTAGAAGATTTAAGAGCAGAAAGATGAAATGATTTAAGACGAGAGAGATGAACACGTAGGGTAAATGGAGATTTGGCAATATCTTTACTAATAAATAATTTGGCAAAATATTTAAGTGTATATCGTGAATAATTTAGTAAAATAGGTAGGTAAATATCCTTCAATTTGCATGCTGCACGTTCTATGTTTAGAATTTTCTCAGTCAATTCTTGTTATCCTGCTGCATAATTTTCTACTTTGACGGCTCTAAATGACCGGAGTTAGATGCGATGCAATTAATATTCATTCCATACTGAAGATTTTTTTGTTCGTACCCGAATTCAGAAAATAAATCAAAATGAATCAAAAATAAATAAATAAATCAAAATGATAGGTAAAAAGAGGAGTACGTGTTGCTGCAGTTGTTATAACGGTACTAAAGTAAAAAACTATCTTTGTATAAAGTGGAGTACGTGTTGGTGCAGTTGAAAATAAAAATCGTAAGAACTGATATGCCCCCAATTAGAATTAATTGAACTAAAACACACTACTATATTTGTGTGTTATGTCCAATTAGAATTAATATCTAAAATCAAAGCTTGATTCATACAATTAACATAATAGGTTTGATCATTGATGGATTTTATTAAAGTTTGTCAATCTGATTCAAAGATAACATGATTAAAGTTTGTGCCAGAGTAACAGCTGCCAGCATAGCCTTACATTCCAGCTCCTCAGCTACAACTCCTATCTTCATTCCTCCATTGAAGCATTATCCTTGCACCCGAATGCAGCTACCTGCACAATTCCTAACTATTAGCCCTATTCCACCTTGTAATGAATCTGACTTAAAAGAAGCATCAAAATTTGTAAACATTATCAGGAGGTTTCCATCTTAGCGGATGCACAACCCCATTAGTAGAAGAAACAAGATTAGTTCCAGGAGGCACAAGTTTATTAATGACATCTATTGACATTGTCTTATTTGGAGTTATGTTCTGAAAAATCTTTGAACATCAAATTGTTCAAACTGATGCTTCAAATGTCCTGCACCAAAGGTAATATTATTTCCTGCAGAAAACCAATAGAGAATCTAGCTCCTAAATGAACAATGTTGTACCATAATATTACTAACATTGATATTTAAAACCAAACAAATAATTTCCATATCTAGCTAGTTTATCTCTTGTTGGTACTATATCTTTTAAGCACTTCCAAACAAATAATTTAACTTCCACAAAGCTTTCCATACCTGTGGAGAAACAGAATTAGTACCTGCAGAAGTATTAGATGCACTAGACAACACATTATAGACACTCTTAACAGAGAATTGGCCTTTTCTATCTGGAAGCCAAATAAGAGTATGGAGTCCAATTCACCCACCATTGAGTTCTGGGGGTACTCCGTAGCTGGTGGTACTCCGAAAATATGAGTACTATGAAGTAAACGATTTCATCAAATGTGAATGCTTCCCCCTTTTCCTCTAAGTAGCGCGCTTTAACGGTTTCGTGCTACAAAAATAACACACAAACTTATTTGGTTACATATAAATTGAAAAAAATACTGTGCCGAATAAACCATAAAGATACGTACAAGTTGTAGAGGGGACAAGCTCAGGTGGATTGAGTGCCAGATCCGGTGTTTGATTTTAAAAAACCCAGCTACCGCTTCTAGGATGATGTTGTGCTTATCCTTGATTTGTTGAACACTTCTTCCTCTCGGGTTCCCATAATCTTGGCTAAATTTGTTATGTTTCTTCTCCCAAAGGGTCTCGGTCGAGGAGCGATCTAGAACACGACTTTCGGCTTCCCATGCTTTGGTGATTGCCAAATCTTCCGCGGAGTCAAACGATGCCATTTATTGTATGTGGAGGTAGGGAATGAGTAGGTTCTCTAATAGGCTACAAGTGGAGTGCACGTGCGTTGCTTGTCGAATGCCGGTTAAACCAATTGCTTAGCATGATAGAACACCGTTGCGAAGTGAAGAAAAACAAAATCGATAGAATACAGTAACAGATTCTCCTTTCCAACTATATAACAACGCCGGCCTAATCTACAATGTAACTTTTACTCCTTACAACAACAAAAGCAAATTCCTAAATCCATTAACATCCACTAGTAACAAAAATTAGCTCAACCTAAACCAAATTCCATAATTTCCGTCACAAGAATCACACAAAACATCAATTGTTTCAACCAATTAATACTAAGATATGAAAGACCTAAATTGGTTTATGATCATAAAAATATGAAAGACCTGAACAAAACAAAAGAAACCCTGATAATAAAAAACTCTTAAAATTCTTACTAAGATATAGAATCACAGACAAGATCATAAAAAACTCTTAAAATTGACAGAACCCTAGGTTTACATAATACAGTAGAAAACGATTTTAGATTTGGGAAAGGTATATACCTGAAACCCTAGCAATAGTAATTTCAAATTAATAAAATAAAAACATCCCCCATTCATGAAATTAAACAAGTAGGTTTGAATTTAATCTGATAAGAGAAGGAAAGTATCCCTTACCTAGGGTTTCTCTATTTCGCCTCTTCCAGTCTTTTTCCCGCGCAAGTAAGAGAAGGAAATAAAAAAAATCTACTTTGATTAACCAAAATGCCATTTTACCTAGGTTTATCACGTCATTATGACATCGTGGGTTAGAATAGGGGCCAATTAGACTAGCGTACGTGTTCGATTAAAGCTTTCTCTTGGGAATAGCCGTGACCCTACAAGAATATAGTTTATTCCAGAGAGAGAATAAACAGGGAAACCAAAGGTATTAACAAGGAAACCAAAGGGTCGGAGAGCAAAAAAATTCAGAGAGAGAATTTGTAGAGGGAGATTACTGTTTTTTTGAATTTTTCTCAATCAAATCAAATCAATCAAAATGGCTGGTGATGATGATCAACACAGACCAAAGGGTAAAGCCCCCATGAATGAAAAACAACTATTGAAAGAGTTAGAAGAGAAAGAAAGATGTGAAAGGCTATCAGCCACTATGCAGATGATTGGGCAGATGAACAAGGATGATCTGGGGAAGGTAAACAAGAGAGTAAATGACTTGTTATATGATATTGAAGTCCCTATATTGAAAGAGTTAGAAGAGAAAGAAAGATGTGAAAGGCTATCAGCCACTATGCAGATGATTGGGCAGATGAACAAGGATGATGTGGAGAAGGTAAACAAGAGAGTAAATGACTTGTTATATGATATTGAAGTCCCTACACTCTGGGAAGAGATGCATGTTGCAGTGGATGTAATCAAAGCAGAAGAGAAACCAGTTGAAAAAGAGAAACCAGTTGAAAAAACGGTACAGATTTTGCAAAACAAGCGTCGTTTTGATCTTTTCAAAGATGAAGAAGAGGAGGAGAAGTTATGGGAAGTGCATGCTAAAAAGATGAGGTTGGCTGAAAGGGAAGTAATAAAGAGAGAAAATGATAGTGATGCTTCCGAAGATGAAGAGCCTGCTGCTTTTTTTGGGTATCGAAGTGATACAGAATCTGCTCTAAGAGTGATGATTGAGGATTTTCGCTAAGATGGGAGATTTGGGATTAATGATGCATTGTTGGCCCAAAAGACCGATTCCGAAGCGGACGATGCAGATGAAGACGAGGAGGAAGAGTGGTTTGATAAGGAGCAAGAGGGGCCTGGCGAGGAAGAAGAGGGGTCTGATGATAAGGAAGAGGCGTCTGATGAGGAGAAAGATGAATCTGATGATTCTGATTCCGAGTGATGGGTATGAAAATGAGTAAGCCTTATCGACATTTGAATTCTTCTGTAGAAAGATGGTAGATTTTTGGGTAAGTGCTCGAATGGAAATGATGACATAATGTTAAGAAATAGCTATTATCAAAGTACAGAGAAGAATTCGAATGGAGAGGGGTCTAATGCAAATGGTAAGTCACTGAATCATGTTTTATTGTTTGGTTTTGGCAATGGAGACAGAAAATGCAGGGGAAAGTTATGTTTATTTTGCTTTTTTCTTTTTCTTTTTGATATTTAGATTTTTTGTGGGTAAAATAGTGAAATACTTGTAAATGTGTATGTTTAAGTTTATGAACATGTAAATGTTGCTCAGCACTGAATGAACAGAACGGTTGTAACTTTTTTAAAATGCAATATGATGAAGTCGGCTTATTTATATTGTCCAATAATTGTGCGTCGATAATGTTGGAGATGCAGGGTGTATTCTAGAAACTAAAACTACAATCAAAGAACTGGATCATGTACAAGACTAAGATGTATCGAAAACAAATGCATATTGACAACAAGTCACTTTAGTGTTTTTCTATCCAGTCTAATTCACTTGATAGAGAGGCATATACACACCTAGTCTTAATCTACAATCTGGCAAAGGGACACATTACGAACATCCATATATGTTTGATCTTTATATGTAAATATCAAATCACAGTGACTAACAATACTTGGCTTGCGTTGGTTGCGTCGTATTCGACTTGCACATAATTAACATGAGCACTACTTGGTGGAGCCTTATGCACACCTAATTTAATTCTACAATCTGACAGTGAATACAAATCACAGTGACTCTTGAGATGCTGCTTATCAAAACAGAATACAATCTTTATTCACCAATGATGGCATCATACAACCAAATACTATGTCTTAGTTTAAGATCATCTGTCAACTGACATATAAAACTACTTGGTGGAGGCATAAATCATGCAATTGAGATGTTCATAATCACAATACATTCTCAAAACATGATACAATTCACAACAACATAATAAACATAAAATCTGAAAGATAGAGATGTTCATAATCACCAAAACATTCTCAAAACAGGATACAATTCACAACAAACATAATACACCTAAAATCTGAAAGATAGAGATGTTCATAATCACCATCGGAAATTGTACCATTCAAAATCAGTAGTGTGTAACCTCCAATTTGAAAAATCATTCCCCCAAATGAATGAATGAGAAATACCTTAGATGTGACCAAGATTTGCATTTCCAAAATTATGAATCACTAGCAATACTTCTATGAGAGATCGATTAAACTTAAATCTAGGCCTGAATCGATCTTTCAGAGAAGAATCAATTGATTCATTGTTGTTGATGAAGTTTTCTGCAGATGAATCTCCAAGAAACCCCAAATGAATATTACATGAAGATAATCATCATGGAATTAATTCAATGAATTCACTCAGTATTCAATTAGAAAGCAGAGGAAGAACTTGGTGATGGTGGTGGTGGTTCGTTCAATTCACCCAACTTTGAATTTAGGGTTACAGGTTAGAGAAGATTGAATATTCAATCAACCAAATCCAAACTCTGTAATCTAAGTCGAAATTGAGTAAAGATTGATGGAGATTTTAGGGTGTGAAATTGATGAAGATGAAACTGGATTTCGATTTCGACGAAAAAGAAAGGATTCGAGAGAGATTTCTGCTGCTGATCGTTTGGGAGAAAAATAGACTATGTCTCAGGCGCTGTTGACAAAGTGTTGGTAGTTTCCCATGCTAGTTACAGTTCAAGATATGGCCCCTATTAACTAATTAAAAATAAATAAACAAATAAATATACACAATTTTTGCATGGACCTTATGTTTGACCATTTTTTGATTTTAATTGTTGGTAAAGCAGTTAAAGACATGGATAGGGTTTACGGGTTGTCTGCAAGCCGTGCATGTTCAGGATTTCTTACTTGTTATTCCAATTATGGGGAACATGCAGTTCATTGTAAGGTAGACCCTGGTTTTAAACATAGACATGATCATGTGAGGGACATTTTATATGATATACTATGGAGAGCCGGTATTTCTGCAAAGAAAGAAGCGGCTGTCAATTTTTTGACTGATCCACTCGTAGGGAAATCGACGCTCAGACCAGTAAATGTTTTAATTTTTGGGTGGGCTAACGGAAAACATGCATGTGTTAATCTTACTGGGGTTTATCCATTAGTAGGAATTGGACATGGTACGTTTATAGTTGGGAAAGCGGCGTTGAGGGATGCCTCAGGTAAGATAGCGAAATATGAGAAAGTGTGTCTTGATAATGGGCATACCTTTATTCCTTTTGCTTTTGATACTTTTGGTTTTTTAGCTCCGGAGGCGGTTGGATTCCTCAGAAGAGTCCAGAAAGTCATGAACAGTAATGTCATGACTCCTGGTTCGAGGGAGTTTTTTTTCCATAGATTAGGTTGCAATTCAAAAAGGGCTCGCCGCGCATCTTGTTGCGCGTTTGCCTATTTCGTTTCGTCGATGTAAAATATTATTATTTTATTTTATTATTAATTAGATCTTATTGTTGGTCACTTGGTCAGGTACTTATATGGCTTGATACATGAGCCAAACATGTGAACGCTGGTGAACCATAATGCTACAGTATGGCCTTCAAATTAGGCTACCGCCTCGTTTTACTCTTAAAGATAACGATGTGTGCAATTAAGAGATGAGACGGGTCAGGAGAGGATAATAATGATGTATTTTACAAATCAAGATATGGCAATACACCATCGTTACATAATACCTGTAAACCCTGGTAAACCGTGCATGATCAATAAGTGCTGGTCTATGAATTTTACAAAAAATCAATTATGATAGTAGTAATAATGTAGTAGGAAAAATTGCGTCTGAAATTCAATAAGGAAGGACTATTTTGTTAAATAAGGAAGGTAAACTTTTAATTTTAACAAGTGTACTATCTCATTGACATGAATGCTTAACGTGTCAGGATATTTAGAGATTTCTTTAGGGTTTCAGCAAGAATATAGGCGTCTAATTAGAACTGACGATCAGTAGTCTAATCCTAGAATTCTAATGCAATATTTTTCTGTTGGGTCTCGCAAAATCCGCAAAATCGCACTTTCCATATATCACCTTGATTTTCGTTTGTTATATTCATGGTAAAGATAACCCACCCACTATATTTAGATTTGCATACTAGATATTTACAGGAAAAAATAATATATTTAGCTAAATTTGGATCCTAGATACCTCGTTCATAAGTAAAAGAACGAAGGAGTTGAGAGGATGAGTTCTAATGAGAAATGTGTTGTTCCTGCCAATGGTCTTGTTAGTAATGATCCTCCTCCTCCGAAGGGCTTTTCTTCATGGGATGACTTTGTGGAAAGCATTGGTGATATACTAGAAGAGTATGTCGATGAAGAATGGGAATTAGTTCATATTAAGAAAATGATCCATGTTGAAGATGATCCTCCTCCTAAGGTTTTTCTTCTTGGGATGCATTTGAGAAAAGCTATGGTGAACATTTGGATAATGATTATAATGAATAAGAACATGGGAAGCCACCAAGACCAACAAATTTATGGCTGAGCACTCGGCATAGACTAAATTCAAGTTTTTTACATTATTTTTAGTATGCTAATTTTGTTAATTGTGTAAGCAAAATTATGTAGCAGTCAAGGCCTTCTGTTCAATTGTGCTCTCAATTCTGATTTTTTTTTTGGTTAAGTTTGTCAGATTTGGCATTGCAATTTATGAAAAATTTGGCTATGTTTTTCAACTCTAATACAAGACTCAATATATAGTCCCTATCATATTCATGATCCTATCACTTTAACAACAAAGCCACAACAAAATCATGGTTAACCCTAACTCTTCAGATCCAAATCTCTAAGCCAAGCCACCCTTAAACACATTACTAGTTCATTCTGTTTCATCAAGAGATTGATACTCCAACAGATGAACAATGGACAGAAATTAAAAAAACATATGCACTTGGAATCTAAACAAAATATTGCATCCTTAAATATTAAACATTCACAAAAAGTAAACTTACAAGCAGCTTTACAAACAGACTAATTAAATATCTAAAAAAAAAATAAGATACACTAATAACACACACACAAAAAAAAAAGACATAACTAAACAAAAGATGATGGATCGAGATGTGATTCAATACCATTTTTGCATAGATGAACCATGAAATCAGAGGACTAGATCATTTAGAATCCCCTTCTTCTTCACTTCTGCTGTCGACAATCTTAACCACATCTTTGTATGGCCAATCAACATCAACATCATCGTCTTCATCTTCATCCTCAAGCGCTGGCCCAAACCAAAAGAAGTGTTCTGGATCATCATCATCATCCTCAGAATCATACTCATCATCATCATCCTCAGAATCATACTCATCATCATCATCATCCTCAGAATCATATTCATCATCCTCTTCATAGTCAACAACATCATAATCATCATCCTCTTCATCTCCAAAACAAGAAACAACCTTGCAACCAAAATAACCAACAATCTCGTTGTCTTCATCATCAAGAAGAATAAATCGGAAGGAAGTTACTACTATAGAAGTCATTTTCTCTGGTTTGATACTAAAACTTTCAGTTTTTGATACTGAAACCCTAGGTTCAGTTTAGAGAGAGACTTGGAAAATAAAAAGCCGAGTAGTAGTACTCTCCTAGTCTCCCTTGCTCATGTTTTATACCGTGACCCACGTTTTCACTTTACGATTCAACCTCTAGCTACAGTTCAAGATATGGCTCCTATTAACTAATTAAAAATAAATAAATAAATAAATATACACAATTTGTGCATGGACCTTATGTTTGACCATTTTTTTATTTTAATTGTTGGTAAAGCAGTTAAAGACATGGATAGGGTTTACGGGTTGTCTGCAAGCCGTGCATGTTCAGGATTTCTTACTTGTTATTCCAATTATGGAGAACATGCAGTTCATTGTAAGGTAGACCCTGGTTTTCAACATAGACATGATCATGTGAGGGACATTTTATATGATATACTATGGAGAGCCGGTATTTCTGCAAAGAAAGAAGCGGCTGTCAATTTTTGACTGATCCACTCGAAGGGAAATCGACGCTCAGACCAGTAAATGTTTTAATTTTTGGGTGGGTTAACGGAAAACATGCATGTGTTAATCTTACTGGGGTTTCTCCATTAGTAGGAATTGGACATGGTACGTTTATAGTTGGGCAAGCGGCGTTGAGGGCTGTCTCAGGTAAGATAGCGAAACATGAGAAAGCGTGTCTTGATAATGGACATACCTTTATTCCTTTTTCTTTTGATACTTTTGGTTTTTTAGATTCGGAGGCGGTTGGATTCCTCAGAAGAGTCCAGAAATTCATGCACAGTAATGTCATGACTCCTGGTTCGAGGGAGTTTGTTTTCCATAGATTAGGTTGCAATTCAAAAAGGGCTCGCCGCGCAGCTTGTTGCGCGTTTGCCTATTTCGTTTCGTTGATGTAAAATATTATTATTTTATTTTATTATTAATTAGATCTTATTGTTGGTCACTTGGTCAGGTACTTATATGGCTTGATACATGAGCCAAACATGTGAACCCTGGTGAACCATAATGCTACAGTATGGCCTTCAAATTAGGCTACCGCCTCGTTTTACTCTTAAAGATAACGATGTGTACAATTAAGAGATGGGACGGGTCAAGAGAGGATAATAATGATGTATTTTACAAATCAAGATATGGCAATACACCATCGTCACATAATGATGAGTGCTAAAAAGTGCATATTTCTATATATTTTTCTTGGCATTTAACTCATCTTTTGTGCATTAATTCTACATTTTATCCCATATTCCGTGTTTTCGTTGTTTTCAAGAATAAATACTTTTCTTAATTAATTTTGCATTTTTAGGTACTAAATAAAGCCTGGTTATCTCACGGAGCGAAAAGAGCAAAGGAACGGCAAAGACTCCCGCTAGGAGGAAACGAAGAATGATGTTTGCAAGAGCCGGATCAATTAGAAGTGGGCTTGAAGAGGAAGAATTGTTCTTAAAGAAGATATGGGCTTGGCATACCCAAGGCCCAAAATCCTTACCCAAATCCATTTCCATTATCCATACCCATTTCCATGAGAGCCGTCAGATTGGATCCATCTCATCATCCAACGGCCACCTCATCATTGTGCATCAAAATCCAAAGCTCCTGTTAAACACCATAGTACCTAACCCCATCTTGAGCCGTCAGTTTCGTTGCATCTCATCATCCAACGGTCGCTCCAAGCTTCATCCCATCGTGCCGTTCAATTACATCCAAAACTGATCATCCAGCGTCGTTCGTTCGCTGTGCATCAGACTCCGATGTATCGCTCAACACCGAATCATCAAATATCTTCTACACCAGTCGAGCCAAACTCTCCCTTTCTCCCAAAACTATTTTCTCCCCGACCAGAGATCTGCAACTCCATCTCTTCACCCCTCACCCTCTGCGCCACCATCTCCATACCCTGTCCATCACCAAAAACCCCATAAACCCATTCCCTAGTTGCCTCTATTTCTCGTTCTTAGCACCCACACACCCTAGGTGCTACAATCAAGAGAGAGATGAAACTAGGGTTTCATCACAGTTGAAGAGGAGACCCAAATCGAGGAGTTGATCGAGCAGACAATACCAGAAGAGAGATGGGTTCGACAGAGGAGACAAATTCAGAGCATGGGTTGGCGTCAATTTGCAGAGGGGACAACAATTCAGAGAAGTATGGTGAGATTTTTTTGACCTAAATTTCCAAAACCCTAATTCTGAAATTAGGGATTTATTTGAGATAAATTGTAACTATAAGTAGCTTGATGTGGGTGTGTGTAGAATTAAGCCTGGATTAGCCAGAGCACAACCCATTAGAGGCCTGGACTAGCCAGTGCTCTCTACTGTCACTTCTCAATCCAAGTTTAATTTTAGTTTCAATTTCAGTTCAAGTTCAGTTCAATGTTTTATACAATTTCAGTTCCATTGTCATTTAATTTCATTATGCTCTAACTTCATATGCTAGGGGTTAGATGATACTCTTGAATTGTAAGCTAGGATAGTCCATGTTCATGTCACTGTTCTTGTAGTGCTGAAACTAAGTAGGAATGATAATTAGCTAGTTGAGTGAATGCACCTGTGATCAGCTGTGCTGTAAGAAGACAATTGATTCTAGGGGTGTAAGAGTGAGAGTAGCTAAGGATTTAGTCCATTTGAAGGACTGTGCTTAATTGAAGTAAGGAAGTTAGTAAACTTAGTGATCAAATGAACCTGTGATTGAGTGTGCTCTAAGAAGACACTCAATGCTAGGGGTGAACTAGAGAACTTAGGGGATTAACCTTCCACCAATGCGGATTGCTAGATAACTGGTTGAGCAAACAAGCCTGTGATCATCTGTACTGTGAGAAGACAGTCGATGCTAGGGGTAAGTTAGTAAGATTAGTTAAGTAAATCATCCATAATCTTCCCTGAGATGAAGCAAGAACATGATTTGATTAGGATCTGCCTTAGTTTAGGATCAAGAAGTGGATTCAAAAGCCCTAGCATGTTCCTGTTTACTTGCTTTACATTCTACTGTTTTTCAGTTCAGTCACTGCTATCATCTCAAGTGTGTTTTAACACAACCAAGACTCTTTGTTACAACTCAGTTTTAGTGAAACCTTAAGCTTCAACTACACACACCTTGTCCCTGTGGATCGACCCGTATTTGCAGTGTTCTACACCTCGACACCGTGCACTTGCGGTATTAGTTTGTAGGTCTTTTTAGATACCTACCACATAATGCCTGTAAACCCTGGTAAACCGTGCATGATCAATAAGTGTTGGTCTATGAATGTTACAAAAAATCAATTATGATAGTAGTAATAATGTAGTAGGAAAAATTGCGTCTGAAATTCAATAAGGAAGGACTATTTTGTTAAATAAGGAAGGTAAACTTTTAATTTTAACAAGTGTACTATCTCATTGACATGAATGCTTAACGTGTCAGGATATTTAGAGATTTCTTTAGGGTTTCAGCAAGAATATTGGCGTCTAATTAGAACTGACGATCAGTAGTCTAATCCTAGAATTCTAATGCAATATTTTTCTGTTGGGTCTCGCAAAATCCGCAAAATCGCACTTTCCATATATCACCTTGATTTTTGTTTGTTATATTCATGGGAAAGATAACCCACCAACTATACTTAGATTTGCATACTATATATTTATAGGAAAAAATAATATATTTAGCTAAATTTGGATCCTAGATACCTCGTTCATAAGTAAAAGAACGAAGGAATTGAGAGGATGAGTTCTAATGAGAAATGTGTTGTTCCTGCCAATGGTCTTGTTAGTAATGATCCTTCTCCTCCGAAGGGCTTTTCTTCATGGGATGACTTTGTGGAAAACATTGGTGATATACTAGAAGAGTATGTCGATGAAGAATGGGAATTAGTTCATATTAAGAAAATGATCCATGTTGAAGATGATCCTCCTCCTAAGGTTTTTCTTCTTGGGATGCATTTGAGAAAAGCTATGGTGAACATTTGGATAATGATTATAATGAATAAGAACATGGGAAGCCACCAAGACCAGCAAATTTATGGCTGAGCACTCGGCATAGACTAAATTCAAGTTTTTTACATTATTTTTAGTATGCTAATTTTGTTAATTGTGTAAGCAAAATTATGTAGCAGTCAAAGGCCTACTGTTTAATTGTGCTCTCAATTCTGATTTTTTTTTTTGGTTAAGTTTGTCAGATTTGGCATTGCAATTTATGAAAAATTTGGCTATGTTTTTCAACTCTAATACAAGACTCAATATATAGTTCCTATCATATTCATGATCCTATCACTTTAACAACAAAGCCACAACAAAATCATGGTTAACCCTAACTCTTCAGATCCAAATCTCTAAGCCAAGCCACCCTTAAACACATTACTAGTTCATTCTGTTTCATCAAGAGATTGATACTCCAACAGATGAACAATGGACATAAATTAAAAAAACATATGCACTTGGAATCTAAACAAAATATTGCATCCTTAAATATTAAACATTCACAAAAAGTAAACTTACAAGCAGCTTTACAAACAGACTAATTAAACATCTAAAAAAAAAACATAAGAGACACTAATAACACACACACAAAAAAAAAGACATAACTAACAAAAGATGATGGATCGAGATGTGATTCAATACCATTTTTGCATAGAAGATCCATGAAATCAGAGGACTAGATCATTTAGAATCCCCTTCTTCTTCACTGCTGCTTTCGACAATCTTAACCACATCTTTGTATGGCCAATCATCATCAACATCAACATCATCGTCTTCATCTTCATCCTCAAGCGCTGGCCCAAACCAAAAGAAGTGTTCTGGATCATCTAAATCATCATCATCATCCTCAGAATCATACTCATCATCATCATCATCCTCAGAATCATACTCATCATCCTCTTCATAGTCAACATCATCATAATCATCATCCTCTTCATCTCCAAAACAAGAAACAACCTTGCAACCAAAATAACCAACAATCTCGTTGTCTTCATCATCAAGAAGAATAAATCGGAAGGAAGTTACTACTATAGAAGTCATTTTCTCTGGTTTGATACTAAAACTTTCAGTTTTTGATACTGAAACCTAGGTTCAGTTTAGAGAGAGACTTGGAAAATAAAAGGCCGAGTAGTAGTACTCTCCTAGTCTCCCTTGCTCATGTTTTATACCGTGATCCACGTTTTGACTTTACGATTCAACCTCTAGCTTAGCCACGTACAAGCATGATAACTTAGCTAGTGAACAAGTATAGCTTTGGAAAATAAATAAATTCAGTATAATATAAAATAAAAAAATTGGGTGGAAAATTAACATCAAGGAATTTAACTTGGAAGAAATATAAATTGGTTTACAAGCTCGTCCAAGAGTGACATCTGTAAAAATGGAAAATTAACATTAAGCAATTTGTCTCGGTGGAAATACTCCCCGGAAACTTAGATTTGGACGAAAAATTCTTGCTAAGGTCGTGACATCGAAATAAATAAAAATTGGTTTAGAAGATCGTCCAAGAGTGACATCGGCAAAAAATTGAAAATTACCATAGATCGTGACATCGAAATATAAATTGGTTTACAAGCTCGTCCATGAGTGAAATCAGTAAAAATAGAAAATTAAATCAATTTATCTCGGTGATCTCCCGAAACTTAGATTTGGATGAAATATAATTGCTAAGATATCTTGACATAGAAATAAAAATCCGGGTTTTATAAGCTTGTCCAAGAGTAACATCTAAAAATTAAAAATTACCATCAATCAATTTATCTTGGTGGAGATATTCCCCGGTAAACTTAGATTTGGGCGATAAATTGTACTTGCTAAGATTGTGACATCGAAATATAAATTGGTTTATAAGCTCGTCCATGACATCAGTAAAAATAGAAAATTAATTCAATTTATCTCGGTGATCTCCGGAAACTTAGATTTTGGATGAAACTTAGATTTTACCAGCTCGTTCAAGAGTGACATCAAAAAAAATGGAAAATTACCATCAATCAATTTATCTTGGTGGAAATACTCTCGGAAACTTAATTTTGGATGAACTATACTCTTTATGATCGTGACATCGAAATAAAAAATGGTTTAGCTGAATAAGCCATGTCCAAGAGTGACATTGGTAAAAAAACTTGGATATCGAGTCTTGTCGACGAAGCCAATCATAGTCGTTCGTGAATTCATAATGCCGACCAATTAAATAAACTAGTTAGATGAACGGGAGACAAGGGTAAGCGGGTCAAGCTCTGCGAATCGGCGACGAACTCAGGAAAAAAAATAAATTCTTCGATCTTCTTTGTAATCAGTATCAAGCATTAATTCAGGTGATTTCTCAGAGGTTTCTCGGATAGATCCAATGATGGGTGTTTCTTTAAGACATCATAATCATTAGGTCTTTTCTTATTTTTGATTTCGATTTAGAGTTCAGTAGGTTTAATTTTTCCATGGAAACAAATACTAATCCAGTAATGGATACTTCTTTTGTCGATTTAAGTTCTTCTCCAGTTGAAATAACTTTTATTGATCTGGTCAATAATACTGAAGAGCGTTGTAATGCTTGGAAATTTTCGCTAATTGGAAGGTTAGATTTATCTCGATTGAAATTTTCTGAAGCAGTTTTATCTTTGAAGAATCAATGAAAATTACATGGTCAGTGTAAGATGATACCCTTAGGGAAGGGCTTATTCACAATTAAACTTGATAATGAAAATGATTAAATGATGATTAAATGTGGGAAATGGGAAGTTAATGATCAAGTGCTTTTTGGATAAGAAATTGGATCCCTGATTTTCGTCCAGAGAATCACAGAACATCATCTGCAATGGTATGGGTGCATCTTCCTGGTCTAAGCTTGGAATACTGGGATGAGAAAACTCTATTCACAATTTGCAGAGCGCTAGGAACTCCAGTTAAAGTTGATGAAGCAACATTGAATTTTGATAATGGGTACTATGCAAGGGTGTTGGTGAATATAGATTTTGCAAAAAAAGTTCCAAACAAACTATGGATTAAAACTATGTATGGAGGATTTATGCAAAGTGTGATATTAATAAAGCCACCAAAATTCTGTGATCACTGTAACATTGTAGGACATTTGAAGCTTGAGTGCAGAGTCAAAAATTCTTCTCCACAGGAAGTTATAAAGCCTCCAGTAAATAAGACACCAAAGAGTACTAATGCTCCTCAGAGTGCAAAGTTTGATATCCGTGATTCTAGCAGTCATCAACTTACAGGTACTAATCATAGTGAGAATTCTAAATCATTTGAAGATTGTGAAACTCCTGTTCTGAAATTTAACAATGATATTGGTGTGAGTAATCCTGTTAAGTCAATTGAAATTTCTTCAGGGAGGTTTGGTAATTTACAAGAGGAATCTGTTGTTGAAAATATAATTGAAATGCATGAGAATAAGTCATCTCCAGTAAAAGAAGTTCACATTGAGGAAAATACAGTACCACAAGATAATATGATTTTGTCTCCATCAATTATACAACAAGTAGCAGAGGATAATGCAATTGAGAAAAGTGTCATTAACTTTTTCAATGGAAAAGATGTTTCAATTTTAGAAGAGAGGATTCCTACTACATCATGGTCTAGGATAATTCAAAAACCTTCTTCTTCTTGTACCAAGCCAACTATAGAAGCATCACAAAAGAAAGTTCCTGTTAAGAATAAAGTTCAGCAAGGAAATAATAAGTATAACTTCAGAAGAAATCAAGGAAAAGGAGGTATCAAGGACCTCCAATCCTTACAATGAAAGTTGCTTTTTGGAATCTCAGGGGCCTGAGAAGACCTAGGGCTCAAGAGAAATTAAGGTCTTTGGTAAATCAGTTTCAACCTTCAGTAGTATTCATAGCAGAGCCAAAAATAAGTTGCAGTGCAACATTATGCAACAAATTAAATCTTCCTGGGATGCAAAATATGGTAATTCATAATACAATTCTTAATAAAAAGGGGAATATTTGGATTTTCTGGAACAACTTCCTTCCAACTCCAACAGTGGTTTCTATGTCAACTCAAATGATTACAATAAATATTGGTGGCAATCTTATTTCTGGTATTCATGCTCATGTAAAAGCAAATCAAAGAAGAACTCTATGGTCTGAGATGGAGGTCATTAGTGATTTAAATCTTCCTTGGCTTGCAATTGGGGACTTTAACTCTTTTCTTACTGCAGAAGAAAAATATGGAGGCAGAGCACCTAATACAAGAAATATGCTGGAATTCAACAATTGTCTTAACAAGTGTGAACTTCAGCAAGCTTCAAACTCTGGTTGTTAGTTTAGTTGGTCTAATTGCCAGCATGTTACTAAAAGAATTTTATGCAATCTTGATAGGGCAGTGTATAACAATTTGTGGATTCAAAAGTATGAAGGTTGGTGTTATAAGGTTGGTTTGAGAATAGCTTCTGATCATTCTCCTCTATTGGGTGGCTGTGTAACTTGTCCAAAGCCAAAAAATGTTCCTCAGAAATTTCAGAAAATTTGGATTGAGCATCCAAAGTTTATGGAAGTGGTTTCTAAGTGTTGGTCTGAAGATGTTCAAGGAGATCCAGCTTTTGTCTTTCAAAGGAAACTTAAAAATCTTAAAAAAGTATTAGTTGAATGGAATTTGAAGGTGTTTGGAAATGTAAATGAGAAAATCAAAGAGGCTACAATAGAAGTTCAGGAATCAATGAAATTATCTGATGAAAACCCTTGTAATGAAGACTTATTGGCTAATTTGGTTAATGCAGAAAATAAACTAAATACTAAAGAAGTGCAGTTAAGTACTATGCTCAAACTTAAGGCAAGAACTAAATGTGTTAAAGAGGGATCTGCAAACACAAATTACTTTCATACCAAGCTCAAGGTAAGGCAGTCTAGAAATTCAATTTGTGAATTGGAAGATAGAAATAATGAAATCATTACAGATCAGCACAAGATTGCAGAGGTTCTTGTTAATTTTTTTGAAGAAAAATTTAAATTCAAGGAAGTTGAGGATTCTGATACATTACTGGATGCAATTCCAAATTTAATAACAAATGAAGATCAAGCAATGTTGGATGCTATTCCATCCATGGAAGAAATAAAACAAACTGTCTTTGCAATAGATCAAGATAGCTCTCCTGGTCCAGATGGTTTTTCAGGCAGCTTTTATATAGATTGTTGGATGATTATTCAAGAGGATGTGACAAATGCAGTTCAATACTGTTAGAAAAGAAAATTCATTCCAAAGGGGCTAAATTCAAGTTTTCTAGTATTACTCCCAAAGGTAGAAGGTGCAAGATCTCCTCAGCATTTTAGACCAATTGGTCTTAGCAATGTGAGCTTCAAAATCTTTACAAAAATAATTGCAACAAGAATGTCCAAGCTCATGGATAAACTTGTTTCTCCTCAACAAGCTGTATATATCAAAGGGAGAAACATACAAGATCAAATCATGCTAGCTTCAGAAATGGTGAATGAGATGAAAAAGAAAAGAAGAAATGGAAAGATAGGCATCAAACTTGACATATCCCAAGCTTATGATTCCGTAAGTTGGTGTTTTTTGTTTCAAGTTCTTAAAAAATAAGGATTCTCAGATTCTTGGTGTAAATGTATTGAAGTTCTGTTTGAATCTGCAAGGATTTCTGTTCTGATTAATGGAGGACCAAATGGATTTTTTTCAGTTGGTAGGGGGTTGAGACAAGGAGATCCACTGTCTCCTTTGCTCTTTATACTTATGGAAGATTTTCTAAGCAGGAATATTACAAATCTAGTGATGGAAGGTAAAATTAATCCAATGGTGGTAAGAAATGGAATTCATCCATCTCACATGTTCTTTGCAGATGATGTTTTCATCTTTTGCAATAGAGCAAAGAAGAGCATTCAGAATTTAATGAAGCTGTTGGAGGATTATCAATCCAGTTCAGGTCAAATGATAAATAAAAGCAAGAGAAAATTGTTTGTTGATGGAACTACTGAAGCAAGAAAGTTACAAATTAAGGATATGATGCAAATGGAAGTGAATAGCTTACCTGACAAGTACTTGGGGGTCATTTTACAAGATGGGAGAGTTAAAATAGCTACTGTATGGCCAATGGTTGAACTTCTGCAAAAGAAATTGGCTAACTGGAAAGGAAAATTATTATCATTTAATGACAGATTAGTTCTTATTAAGTCAGTTTTGTGCAGTGTTCCAATCTATAGTATGTCAGTTTATCTCTGGCCAAAATCAGTAATAAAAATTTGTGAGAAAATAATCAGAAATTTTCTTTGGTCTGGGGATGGAGAAGTCAGAAAATACAAGACTCTTTTATGGAGTAAAGTGTGTTCTCCTTATAGTGAAGGGGGTTTAGGGATTCAAAGATTAGAAATTCTCAATAAAGCTCTGCTCATGAAGATATTATGGAGAATAATAAACTCTGGTGCTGAATGGGCTTTGTTTATCAAAGCTAAATTTCAAGACAAAAATCAACAATGGAAGAAAAATTGGCACCTGTCAACTATTTGGCCTGGTCTTAAAGATGCTTGGAATCATTTAAAAGAGAATATAAGATGGTGCATTGGCAATGGAAGGAATATTTCTTTTTGGTTTGATGTTTGGCTTGGTAATACCCCTCTTATTGAAGAAATTGGCCTTATTGAGTATGTTAAACAGAACATAAGTCTGAAAGTTTCATATGTAATAAAGGAAGATAAATGGGAGATAGGTGAAGAGATCCAAAATATCATTGCTAACTACATCCTTCCTGATATTGGAACTGGGAATGACATCTTAATATGGAAAGGAGACATTCTAGGTAAATTCACTACTGCTTCTGCAATCAATCTTATTAGGAAAAAAGAGCAGCCTTTGCAACATTACAAAAAAATCTGGAATTCTTATTTGCATCCTACTATTGCAAGCAACATTTGGAAAATCATTCAAGGTATATGAATTGATTACACTGTAATGGTAGAGAGGGGGTTTGAGATAGCTTCCAGATGTTGTATTTGTCAAGAAGAGCAAGACAACATGCAGCATTTATTATGGGAGTGTAAATTCAGTAAGCAAATATGGAATTGGGTGTGCACAGTATTTAACTTTCAAGCTCCAAAAAACTTTGCAGAGGTATGGAATAAAGCAAAAAATAAAATCCCTTTCAGTAAAGAAATTTGGATTGTAGCTGCCTGTGTAATTCTGAAGGATCTTTGGTTCCAAAAGAACAAGATGTGGTTTGAACAGATAAGACCAAATATTCAAAGTTTCAAAGTTAGAATCAAGAAAGCTATTTATGAAGGGAGTTTTAGAATGAAGAGATGTAAATGGAGTTCTGATATAGATGATCAGGTAATATCCTTCTTTCAATTAGAACAAAGAAAAATCAAATTTCAAAGTATAAAAATTTGCTACTGGTTCTGGGTTTTATTATGTTTTTGCTGTGATGGAGCATCAATGGGGAACCCAGGAAGTGCTGGATTTGGAGTAGTAATTAGAGATCATTCATGTCAAGTGCTGGGTGTCATAACTGGAGGTATTAGCATAGCTACTAATCATATTGCAGAAGTGTATGCAGTCATAAGTGCAGTGGAGATGGCAGTTGCCTGGAAACTGAAAAAATAATCCTCAAATCAGATTCCATGACAGTGATAACTGACTTTCAAAACAATAAAATGCCCTGGTTTGTGAGAATGAGATGACATAAAACAATTAGTCAAATCCAGGAAGTTCTCTTTTCTCATGGCTATAGGGAAACAAATTTTGCTGCTGACACTGCTGCTAAAGAGGGAGCTAAGCTCAGAGCAGGTCAAAGATTATATTTTGAAGGAAGGCCTAGTTTTTTATCTAGAATTGAATTCCCAAATGTGGAGTATCATAAAGTCTGTTAATTTTTTTTCTATCTTTCCTCAGCCTATGTAGTTGGCTTTTATCTTCTAAATATCTCTACTTTGTAATCTTTTAAAGTTCATTTCATATATTAATATATAATGTGATTCAGAAAAAGAAAAAAATAAATAAACTAGTTACACCTGACAACCTAAGATCCCCAAACATCCTTGCCAATATTATCGGCTGATTGGTCCGATACGACCAATAATGCGATATTATCATATATTCATATTTATGTATCACTGATATTTCATGTTTCGTCCAGAATAAAGGCATAAACATGATAAAATCCTATATTATTGGCCAGTATTTTAAAAAATAAACACCGATCGATTCTTTTAATACAAATTTAATTGTAAGAGCTAGCTAGAATTGCCTAAGAATATGAATTGGGATTTTAATCAAAAAAAATTGCACAAAAAAGCATTTATGATCTTCCAAGGCACTAGCTAGTACTATATTACTCCGTAATAATTTATTAGTTTGCTTTTAAGAATATGTGAATTGGGAGTAAAATAGTGCAATGTAGTTGACTAAAGTAGTAAAGAAAAGATACTATTATATATCCAAGGCACTAGTAACAAAGGAATTAGCTAGTACAATAATAAGTACTCCAGTTTAGATGTTAAGCGGTAACAACAACAACAACAACAACAAAAATAGAAAATATCTTGAAGCGAAATCAAATTTCAAAAACGTTAGTGAGGCACAATAGTTCACTTTAGTTATTTTAAGTTTGAGGTTGGAGGTTCGAAACTCTTTAGACATTTTTTATTTTTCTTTAAAATTTAGGCATTATGTGGCACAATGTTGATTTGAATTTTGCTTGACCTATTTTGTTTTTGGTCAGGACTCAGGGACCAGGGTATTGAGATATGGCATGATGCCTGAACCAAACCATGCTGCAGTTCAAGATATGGCCCATCTGTTAACTAATTATCAAATCAAATAATTATGCCAAATATACACAAGTGTGCTGATTTTATTTGGCATTTGACCTTATGTTTGACCATTGTGCTGATTTTATTTGGTATTTGACCTTATGTTTGACCATTGTGCTGATTTTATTTGGTATTTGACCTTATGTTTGACCATTTTTTGTACACCTAACTATGTTTGACCATTTTTTGTACACCTAACAAATCTCATCAATGTTAAGCCATTTCAGGTGTGAACATTGCCATTATAGATGCAGTACACCAGCGGCACATCATGTCCCTCAACAGGTGCTGGCGCTACAGTATCCACCAAAAAATCAAATATGATAATTAGTGCTTGGTTGAACTGTCTATCAACCCCTTAATGGAAGATTTATTAGATATTGACCATCGGAAGAGTATGCAATTAGGCTAATGGGGGTGTACCAAATTAGTGGGGGGCGTACCAGCCCCAAGGCAAAACCAGTTTTCTCTTATGATTTTTGAACCCACCACCCGCTAATTTGGTACACTCCCATTAGCAATGTTGGTGTGCAAGAGTTATTATGATGGGTTTAGGACTTGTTGCGCATGCCTTTGAATAGGCGTGAATTGCTAAGGGACTAGACGTTCCAGGAAGAGAATGAAGATGATGAAGGAAGTGAATATGCAGGTGATGAAGGTTATGGAAGTGCAACTGAAACAGACAGTCAGTATAGTAATGATTACAGTGATCATGAGATGGGCATCGACAACGACGACGATAGCAGTCAGCAGAGCAATGAGAACAACGGTGATGATTCTGAATAATTATCTTTGGAACATCAACAAGATTTAGATGGGAAAGCTTCGATTTTGTGAAATCGGACTAAGAGCTTCTTCTTGAAAATTCAAAGAAATCTTGTAGGTTTTTGCTGATCATTTTGCTCATTGCTGATTTTCCTCATATTGTTGAATCTGCTGACAGATGTTTTCTTGTGGTTATGTTGCTATTCGGATATTTTTTTTTTTTTTTTTTT